>NC_043750.1:33556959-34166959 GCF_902148845.1 Salarias fasciatus | reverse complement strand
GTGTCCTGGGTCTTCCCCGGGGTCTCCTCCTGGTGGGACATGCCCGGAACACCTCCCCAGGGAGTCGTCCAGGAGGCATCCTAAAGAAGTGCTCAAGCCACCTCAGCTGGCCCCTCTCGATGTGGAGGAGTAGCGGCTCTACTTCGAGCTCCTCCCTGGTGACTGAGCTCCTCACCCTATCTCTAAGGGAGTGCCCAGCCACCCTACGGAGGAAGTTAATTTCAGCCGCTTGTTACCGGTATCTTGTCCTTTCGTTCATGACCCAAAGCTCATGACCATAGGTGAAGGTGGGAACGTAGATTGACTGGTAAATTGAGAGCTTCACCTTTCGGCTCAGCTCCCTCTTCGCCACGACGGACCGATACAATGACCGCATCACTGCGGCCGCTGCACCGATCCGCCTGTCAATCTCACGCTCCATCCGTCCCCCACTCGTGAACAAGACCCCAAGATACTTAAACTCCTCCACTTGGGCTAGGGTCTCTCCACTTACCTGGAGAGGGCAAGCCACCTTGTTCCGGTTGAGGACCATGGCCTCGGATTTGGAGGTGCTGATCCTCATCCCTGTCGCTTCACACTTGGCTGCGAACCTCCCCAGTGCATGCTGCAAGTCCAGGTTTGATGGAGCCAACCGTGATCCCCAAACCGGACCCCCTCGGGCCCCTGGCTGCACCTAGAAATTCTGTCCATAAAGATTATGAACAGAATCGATGACAAAGGGCAGCCCTGCCGGAGTACAACATGCACCGGGAACAGGTCCGACTTACTGCGGGAATTGCGGACCAGACTCCTACTTCGGTCATACAGAGACCGGACGGCCCTTAACAAGGGGCCCCGGACTCCGTACTCTCGAAGCACCCCCGACAAGACACCGCGAGGGACACGGTTGAACGCCTTCTCCAAGTCCACAAAACACATGTGGACTGCTGTGCGAACTCCCACGAGCACCCTATGGAGGGTATAGCGCTGGTCCACTGTTCTGCGACCAGGACGAAAACCGCATTGTTCCTCCTGAATCCGAGGTTTGACTATCGGTTGAATCCTCCTCTCCAGTACCCTGGCATAGACTTTCCCAGGGAGGCTGAGGAGTGTGATCCCCTATAGTTTGAACACATCCTCCGGTCCCCCATCCCAGTCTGCCAATCCAGAGGTACCGTCCCTGACTGCCACGCGATTTTGCAGACGTGTCAACCAAGACAGTCCCTGCACATCCAGAGACTTAAGGTACTCAGGGCGAATCTCATCCACCCCCGGTGCCTTGCCACCGAGGAGCTTACCAGCCACCTCAGTGACTTCAGCTTGGGTGATGGACGAGTCCACCTCTGGGACCTCAGCCTCTGCTTCCTCCACGGAAGACGTGGCGATGGGATTGAGGAAGTCCTCGAAGTATTCCTTCCACTGTCCTCTTATATCCCCAGTTGAGGTCAGCAGCTCCCCACCTCCACTGTAAACAGTGTCAGTGGAAACCTGCTTTCCCCTCCTGAGGCGCCGGACAGTTTGCCAGAATTTCTTTGAGGCCGACCGGTAGTCCTCCTCCATGGCCTCCCCAAACTCCTCCCAGACACGAGTATTTTCCTCTACAACTGCTCGGGCTGCAGTTCGCATGGCCTGCCGGTACCTGTCAGCTGCTTCTGGAGTCCCATGAGCAAGAACAAGACTTGGTAGGACTCCTTCAGCTTGACAGCAGCCCTTACTTCTGGTGTCCACCACCGGGTTCGGGAGTTGCCGCCACGACAGGCACCGGAGACCTTACAACCACAGCTCCGGGCAGCTGCTTCGACAATGGAGATGGAGAACATGGTCCACTCGGACTCAATGTCCCCAGCCTCCCTCGTGATCAGGGAGAAGCTCTCCCGGGGGTGGGAGTTGAAAACCCTGCTGACAGAGGGTTCCACCAGACGTTCCCAGCAGAACCTCACAACACGTTTGGATCTGCCAAGTGTGTCTGGTTTCCTCCTCCGCCAGTGAATCCAACTCACCACCAGGTGGTGATCGGTTGACAGCTCTGCTCCTCTCTTCACCCGAGTGTCCAAAACACGCGGCCGGAGGTCAGATGACACAACAACAAAGTCGATCATCAACCTCCGACCTAGGGTATCCTGGTGCCAAGTGCACTTATGGACACCCCTGTGCTTGAAGGTGGTGTTTGTTATGGACAAACTGTGACTAGCCCAGAAGTCCAATAACAAAACATCACTCGGGTTCAGATCAGGGAGGTTGTGCATCCCAATCTCCCCCCCTCCAGGTCTCGCTGTCGCTGCCCACGTGGGCGTTGAATTCCCCCAGTAGAACAATGGAGTCCCCAGATGGAGCACTGTCCAGGACCCCTCCCAGGGACTCCGAGAAGGCCCGTAAGCCGAAACAACAGTGAGGCACCTGTCCCCAAGCCGGCACAGATATGCGACCCTCTCGTTCAACTCCAACACATGGCAGCTGAGCTGTGGGGCTGTAAGCAAACCCACACCAGCCCGCCACCTCTCACCGCGGGCAACGCCAGAGAAGTGGAGAATCCAGCCCTTCTCGAGAAATTGGGTTCAAGAGCCCAGGTTATGTGTGGAGGTGAGTCCGACTATATCTACCCGGTACCTCTCAACCTCCCTCACAAGCTCAGGCTCCTCTCCCCCCAATGAGCTGACATTCCATGTCCCTAGAGCTAGTATCTGTGTCTGAGGATCGGGTCGCCGTGCACCCTGCCGTCTGCACTGCATTGCACCCGGCCCCTACGGTTCCCTCGGCGGGTTGTAGGTCCACCAGAGGGCTGGCCCACGTCACCCCTTCGGGCTGAGGCCTGCCAGGCCCGGTGGGCAAAGGCCCGGCCACCAGGCGCTCACTTACGAGCCCCAACCCAGGCCTGGCTCCAGGGTGGGGCCCCGGCTGCACCATACCTGGCGATGTCACGGTCCTTGATTTAAACTTCTTCATTGGGGCTTTTGACCTGCCCTTAGTCTGGGCATTCAAACTCCCCCACCACTTTAAGGCGGCTGGTCAGGGCAGCTTTAAGCTCATAATGTAAAGCAATCACCAGTCCTTCCAGGATGTTGCGATGCTGGAATTTCAACAATGGGCCATTTTCACAGCTCCACTACTTCCTGAAAATAGCTGTGCACATTCATTTCCTGTCTTGCATTATTGGCCAAAATGATTAATCCAGGTGTGTCTTGTTGCAGCAGTCTAAACCAGACACACCTGGATTAATCAGTTTGGCCAATAATGCAAGACAGGAAATGAATCTGCACAGCTATTTTCAGGAAGTAGTGAAGCTGTGAAAATACCCCATTAATTTCAATTCAGCCAATCTCAGTGACTTCTGCGGACTTCGCATAGAGTGATTGGTTTCAATTTCATTGTTGAAATTACAGCATCACAACTTCCTGTTGGACTGATTTCTTACCAGAGTGTCTTTATTAGGAATCTAATCAACACAAAGAATAACTTTTTTTTTTTTTTGAGCTTTTGGATTTTCTTTCAAAATAAAGTGTCATGTAAAGTAACTTTATACAGTGTCCACATCAAATACAGTTTAACCCTAATTCTGCAAGTACATCTTTTGACAGCCTTATATTAATTAATCAAGATTAATGCATTTAACTCTGTCAGATGTGATTTGTGTGATTCTAAATTGAACATCAGGCCCGACGCTGCAGTCTGCCACTCTCTCCTCCTGGAGTGGCTCTCTGAAAGCCTCTGCTGGCCATGGGAGAGGGAGGGGAGAGGCAATCAATAATCACCCACAGGTGACTTCAATTATCTCTCCCCACACCCCTCCCTGCAGCCAGCTCACCGCCTCCCTCTCCGCCCTACATGGAGCTCGGCCACAGTGACACTGACGTGTTGTCACATGAAACGTTGCCATATAAACAGGTCTCAGAGGACAGTTTGGTCCCATCTTGTGGAGAATGCCAACCCGATTAACGATCAGCGCTGAATAAGAAAAAGTAGCAAAAAAATGTAGTTTGGCTGTTTAATCTATGTTTCCTCCTGTGGCATTGACAAAAACAAAACAAACCAACAAAAAAACTATCTAAAAGAACAGAATATGCTCGAATGACAGGTCGCAGAAACTGTGCCAAAACAAATGAAACTGTGTTTCTGATTTTGCTTTTCCTTTCACATTTTGTCCTCAAAACAGACAAGTAATTTATACCTTTTTTCTACTCGTTTGGCATTTAGTGGCCTGTTGTATTGTTTTCTTCCTTCTGTGTTTTTTTTAAATGCTTTTTTCAAGGTTTCGGTGTAGCTTGGATGTGATTTGGATAAGACAACCCAAACTCTTGCATCTGTGTAATTTCAGGCTTACACTGCTGAAATAAAAGTCTGAGTTAAAGCTGAAGAATCACCCGTTTCACTCTGTCGAACATCTTAATAAGCGCTGCTGTACAAAGACACGGATGGATGGATGCCCGAAGCCAACAGACTGAAACAATAGAACTTCAATTTAATAATAAAACATTAGGTAACGTTTCAATTACAAGGAGACACGTTTCTTTCTTTTTTTTTTCAGGGAAATTATCTGGAAATGACAAGAAGGATTTTTCACACTCTCACTTTAATATCCCACACTTACCGTCACGTCCCTCCATTTTTATTCACAGATAAAACACTAGATGTGAGTCCTCACAGTGACAGACTGATATTGAATTCCCCTCTCCTCCAAAGGAAAGAACAAATGAAAGCGCGCGCGTGTGCGTGCGTGCGTGCGTGTGTGTGTGCGTGTGTGTGTGTGTGGGTGTGTGTGTGCGCAAATGAATGTATGCATTTATCGTCTGTATGTATGTATTTTTCTCAGTAAATGTATTTCTGTTGGTGCTGTTGACCAGATGTTGGTAACAGCGCAGTCAATCCACAGGAATCAAGCCATAGATGTGCAAAGATTACGTTATACGTGATAACGTGAAATGACACAGGGAAACAGTATTGAACACATAAGGAAAGACAGGTGCAAAAAAATATGCAAAGTGAAGGCAGCAGCTGAAACCAATGAGAAAGTAAACCAATGATGAATTTTGGAGATGAAACAATGGACCGAAGTCACACCGCATGTGACTAGTTTGTCCATGCAGGAGCCGTCCTAAAGCTGACCGTCCTTCACACAGGTGAAAAATTACAAAGAATAAATTAAATTTCACTGTATTCAATATTTTTTCTCGGTCAATTCACATTAATATTCATAATTAAAGGGATACTTCAACATTTTGGCAAATTGGCCCATTTAGCACAATTCCCTAGTCATTTCAAACAGCATACTTACTTTTTCGTGAGGGCGAGCTGTTGTTTATTCAGAGGCGAGTCGGGGAAGGTTTTCGGGACAGACACTTATAGGGTTATAATCTTACTTACAGGTTATAATCCGCACATTCACTACGCTGTGGAACACCAACAAATAATATTGTAGCGTTACGACACTGAAGCAATTACTAAGGTAAACACAGACAATGATTGTAATATAGCAGAAAATGTAAATAGTATTTTTCTGGAGAGAGTGCATGGGAACGAAATTTTGTCAATTGTGAATAAATTAGCGAACAAAAAATCCAACGATTATACAGACATGAATATGCTGCTGATAAAGAACATTATAGATGCTGTTATTGAACCTTTTACGTATATATGTAATCTGTCATTCACCACCGGACTGTTTCCTGACCATATGAAAGTAGCTAAAATAATACCACTATTTAAAAAAGGTAATAAAAATGATTTTTCAAATTACAGACCCGTGGCTTTGCTATCACAATTTTCAAAGGTATTAGAGAAATTGTTTGTGATTAGACTGAATAAATTTATTGAAACATACAAAATTTTAAGTCCCAGCCAGTATGGTTTTCGTGCAAATCATTCAACTGCAACAGCATTAATGGAGCTGACTGAAGAAATCACCAATGCTATGGACAATAAGCAATTTTTAGTAAGCATCTTTGTCGATCTTCAGAAAGCATTTGATACATTAGACCATGAGATACTTCTGCAAAAATTATACAAATATGGTATCAGAGGAGTCGCACATCAATGGGTCGCAAGTTACCTAAAAGATCGAAGTCAGTTTGTGGAAGTTAATGACACAAAATCCAACTTTTGCAATATAACTTGTGGGGTACCCCAGGGCTCAGTCCTTGGACCAATTCTTTTTCTCCTCTATGTGAATGATATTGTGTCTGCTTCAAATGTACTAAAATGTATTTTATTTGCAGATGATACCACATTGTTTTACACGGGAAAAAACATAAATGAGGTGTTACAAACAGTGGAAAATGAGTTTCAGAAAGTATTACATTGGTTTAATGCTAACAAACTATCTATAAACATTAACAAGACAAAATTTATGGTCTTTACTTGTAAAGAAAAAGATATTGGTGCAAGACTTTCCATTCAAGGGTTAGAGATCGAACGAGTGCACGAAGTAAAGTTCTTGGGTGTTTTAATTGATGAACATTTAACATGGAAATCACACACAGAACGTGTTAAAACAAAATTATCCCAAACTGTTGCTGTGTTACACAAGGTTAAAGAGTCTCTCAATAAGAATGCTTTATTACTGTTGTATAATTCCTTAATTATTCCACATTTGACTTACTGTATAGAAGTGTGGGGAAATGCATGTAAAACCTACCTTGATCCAATTTGCATTTTACAGAAACGTGCTCTTCGTGTTGTAAATGGCAGTGGATACAGAGCTCACACAAATCCAATTTCTTTACAATTAGGAACATTAAAATTTAATGAATTGGTTGAACTTAACGTTCTCAAATGTATGTATAAAGCTCACCAGAAAACATTACCAGAAAACCTGCAAAATAGATTCAAAAAGAAAGAAAGTAAGTATAATTTAAGAGGATCAGATTTTTTTTGTAAACCTAAGTTTAGAACTAAACCAAAGGAAAGGTGTATCTCAGTCCACGGTGTAAATCTATGGAACAGCCTTGAGTGTGAAATCAAAACCTCAAAATCCATCCATTGTTTCAAAAAGAGTGTGAAACTAATTCTGATGGATAGATACAAAGACGCCATGTAGGACATCTTTGAAATTTGTGTTGTATGATGACAACTTGTTTTTTTGTTATGTATTGTTTCTTTGTTATGTATTGAATGTAGCGCGCACATCGGAAGTTTAAAGGATTTCTGAATTGACAAGGGGCAGATATTATAAGCTTTTGCTTCTTTCTGTACCTTTTCATTCATATCTGTGCTGAAGTATGCAGATGCAAGTATGTTGCATTCACTTTTTGTTTTATTTAAATGAATGAAATAAATAAATCAAATCAAATCAAATACTGGGAACTACTTTTTCTTTTGAAATCACTACGCCCAGACGTCATGTTTAGTAAGTAGTTCCACTTTAGCAATCATCGCATAAACAACTCAATCTCGTAATTTTGCATTAATATTTCACAGCGTAGTGAATGTGCGGATTATAACGTGTCCACCAAAGTGTTTTTGGGGTTGTTGGATTTTGTATTTGATGAGTTTGACGAGGGGGAACAAAAATACCATTCACTTCCATTGTGTCCGTCCCGAAAACCTTCCCCGACTCACCTCTGAATAAACAACAGCTCGCCCTTGCAAAAAAAGTAAGTATGCTGTTTGAAATGACTAAGGAATTGCGCTAAAATGGGCCAATTTGTCAAAATGTTGACGTATCCCTTTAAATCTATGAATATCTATGCTTTGATGTCTTTGCATTTGTGGATTACATGGGTTGTTGAAAATATCTGGTGAGAATTTCAAGCCAATAGTCAACAGAAAAAGTGGCGGCGTGTTCAAGGCTTACAACTCTGTGTGTGTGTGTGTGTGTGTGTGTGGGTGCAGATTTATGCATGCATGCATTTTTTGAGTGTGAGATTGATTGGGTGATTTTGTTATTAGTTGATTAGTTAGTTGATTGACTGGTTGGTTGTTTGATTAGTTGATTGACTGAACAATCAGTTTGCATTGAGCACTCACTGGTCGACCTGAAGGGACGGGTGGAAGAGGAGGAGCTGTGATCATATGTGCATGGAAAGTAACATATTTAAAATGATTTCCCTCCCAGACTTACAGGGAGTAAATCACAGACTCCAACAAGATGTCATTTTCTTTTTATGACTGTAGTTTCCCCTTAGTAGGATTTGAAAAGAGTAGAACTGTTCAGATTTTTTTCCCTCTTAACATGAACTTGTTTCATTAATGTATAATTTTTGTTTGTTTTTTGTGCTCCACATTTCCCCCCACAGGTTAATGAACCCTCCTGAACCCTTGTACTCGGTGTACCAGGTCCTCCTTTATGTTTTTTATCTTCAACCAAAACAAGAGCTCAAACACAGGCTTTGAGAAAAAGAGGCAGAACAAAAGCGAGGACTGAAAGAGAGACGAAATGAAGAAGAATAAAGATGACGTCTCTGCTACAGGGGCTGTGAGTAATGCCACTAATCTTTGTTTATTTTTCTAAATAATTCACACTGCTTTGGCTCATTGGCAGTTTTAATCCTCCGTGGATTTCTGCTCCCTTTGCATAAACACTTCAGCACCGACACCGACCTTGGAGCCTCAATGAGTGCAGCTAAATCATCTTTAAATTTTGCCACTGTGGTTTGTATACGCATTTACACAGACTATATTGGATCGTAATTAATCATGCATATCGTTGGACTGTTGACATGTTTTTTTTTCCACGTTTCTGAAAGCACGGTCAAGAGCCTTGGGGACACTGAAGAGTAACAAGATTATTTTTGAGGCAGTCACAGTGCAGCCAGATGATCATTTTACTCAGTTTATTAACCCTGTTTAATTCATTTCTATATTTGGAATTCAGCCTCACGTTCACTCCAAACTCCACAGCCTGTCTCTGGTTCCCAGCATGCACAGTATGCATTTTAAAGACACTACGTCCTCCTTATTGTTTGAAATCCACGCTTTCCTTGATGTATCATCTGGAAGGTGCTCAGCGAGTACATCAGTTATTCATGCCGTTTCATCTGCACAAGATCAAGGCTGAAATGCTATAAACACCATGGAATTAGTGCAGATGTCCAAATGAAACACAAGGACACATATGCACATTTAATGAACGGCACAGCATTCTGGGAAGGATTTCTTTTGCCGAAACTTGGCGAGGACTGACGCTCCTCTTATCTCTGCCATATACAGCAGCTATTCGAGATTAAAGAGCGCTCGCCAGCTCCGTTCTTTAGGAGCTGAAACTAACGTCGGAGCACATTTAGAGCTCCCCATTTAATATAACAGTGGAATGCACTCACACTCCAGTGCTGAATTACCTTTTTATTATTCACAGCAGCTCTAAGGAGAGATTCAAGTCAGACTGGGAAAGTTTTTTTTTTTTTTTTTTAATAAATATATACAGCTGAAACAGGGTCACTACAGCAGCACATGTGCACCATGGCCGTAGTAGAAAGTTCTGCACATGTGAAGAAATAACAGCAATCTGAGTGTCCTGACCGCCAGTCCGTATTCTCCTCGAAGTTTTTACTTTTATAGTTAAGAGTAACCAGTAATGGCAAATCTACCCTCGTCGTCTGTCCAAACATTTTTCCATGTAACACACAATTTTTCTTCAATGAATGCCAAAAAGATGTGCTTCTACTTGAAACGTTGTCGTGTAAACAGACCTAAGAGGATCTCTTAGGCCACCAACTGAATTAAACTAAAACAAAATTGATCAGGGGAAACTTCTCTGAGCAGAGCTGCTCGGACGGGGAAGAAGTCATCAATGGACACGAGTCTTCTGAGCAGCGGAGGATCTCGGTACAACAGTCATTGTTCATCGCTCATCGTGAATAGTTTCTGCCTCTCAAGGACGGTAAACAGTCACGACAATGCATTCAGAGTAGAAGGAGTGTAACCATCTGTGACCCTGAAACTCATTCAAAGGAGGAGAAGTTAGAGCCTTTTCCTTTTCACCTGACTGTTTTCTCCCCGGGACGTACGGTGTGGTGTGTATTACCCACCGCAGTGACATTGAGCTGCACAGAAAGAATGACATCGAAGTCTTTAGTGGAGAAGTGTTGGTATGCAGGGCTTTGTAGTGGGTGCACCTTGCTCATGCTCTATTGTAGTGCTCTAAATTTATCTGGAGAATATTGGTGCTGCAGAAGACAGCCACCAACAGTGGAACGAAAAAACTACAGGCTCTGGCGGTGTCATGGTATGGCGTACCGCGTATTTCACCACCACTGCTGCATGAAACCAACGTGTACGGGTGTTTCTCTCACACACACACACACACACACACACACACACACACACACACACACACACACACACACACACACACACACACACATACACACACAAAGGACAGTGTCAAGAATGAACCTCAGTTAATCACAGTCTGTGTACATAATTTCCCAGAGTCCCTGAAATGAGTAGAACTGCTTGTCTTCAGCTGTCAGTTCAGACATGTGAGCAAGAACCACTTCTTTTTTGCCCCCAGATTTTATCAACTAAATGAAATTAGATCAAAGGTAAATTATAAATAAACATGATAACAAAGTTTTTTTAATTCACTTATTCTGCAGGAATAAAATCATTGTCTATGATTATGTTTTTAATCTTGAACAATGGCAGTTTATTTTTTGTCATAGTTGAAACATGTTGAGGCACAGTACAGTGCAGACAGAGTGTGTGTGTGTGTGTGTGTGTGTGTGTGTGTGAGTGGGTATTTTAGCATACTGTAACACAATCTGTTGTACTTTGATTTGACAGTTTCGTAGTTGCTTGTTATTATGCAAAGTTTGATTGATCAACTAAATGATTGAGCTACTGCGGTGCACCACAACAGAAATAAGGGAAATTAAAGGCATTTCTTTTCTGCACTTCTAACAGGATTTTCTGAGAATACCAGCTCAGTTTGAAGCTCGTTGAAATTCAGATCAGATTAGAAAAATGGCTTCGCCTTCCCAACTCTGCTGTTTCCTCAATCCCCACATCGAGGATCGTGTCGCAATTATAAAACATGACGCAAACATAAACGCGCACGTTGTTGTTCCCTCCGTCAAACTGAATCCTAATCCCTCCACGCCTTAGATTTACAATTTTCACAAAGATCTACACATAAACAGCTGAGGGAAGTAAACTGACAATACCGTTTGTCATTAATGCGCTCATAAACAAACAACACAGAGTCCCATAGGGCTCTGTTTTGGGTTTTTTTTCCTCCCAAAAATGTGCTGCTGTTTATACAATCAGCAGCGCGAGTGGAGATAAGAACCATGACTGATATTTTTCTGAGGCTGTCAGGGTTCATGTTTCGCCTCACTTGTTTTATGTGGTACTGAACTCTGTCTTCACCTCCTCATGTTTGATTACCGTCCCCGTCCTCGACGCCGTTCACCTGCACCTGAGTGCTTGTCGCCGCCCGGCGCCTCCGTAAGGGGCCGTCCTCGTGTTTCCCGTCTCGGTGTTGCTGCGCCTCGGAGTGGCTGTTCTGTCTCTGATCTCCCCGAGCTGCAGCTCTACTGTGATTTCTGAGGACGTCTCTTCAGAGAAGTTGGGTTTTTTTGGATCTTTGACTTCTCTGATGGATGGTAAAATCAGCTTTGTTCTGTTTCCACCACCGATAACGATCAAGTAACAGAAGCCTTGAAGGAAAAAGCTTATCGATAAGCGTTCCAGTCAGCTGTGTTCATAGCTCAGAGCTCTACAAATAGATCTCACCTACATCAGGAAAACCAGTAAATGAAGTGAAAACAAAGACATGCTGTTATGGTTAGATTTTTTTGAGTTTACATTTTCTATTTAAACCCTTAACCCTGTTTTCCCGCTTCTTTCTGCTTGTTCATGTGTTTCATGTTCTTCAGGTTTTAGTTTTAGGTATCGACAATGTCTGGTTTTATGTTTTCTTCCCGTCTCCTCTGAGTTCTACAGAAAATCTCCATGTGTTCATTTTTTTCCTCCTCTCATCTCTCTCTGCCCCTGGTTTATAGTCCTCCTTTCGCCATTCTTCAAACCTTGCTTCAGGCTCTGTGTGAGAAACCATTTTTTCTTTTTTTAATTTGCGTATCTTAATTAACAGACTGCCTTCTGCTTTGGATTCTATGTTTGCATCTTCAGTCCTTTTTTCAGAAATAATCACATGCTGCACATGCTTGACCAATAACTGTTTTCAGATTTAAAACTTGTATCCCACGCTTTTGGCAAAAGATTTGGCTAATTTTTCTGAACAGGATGAAATGGAGCAGTTCCTGAGTGTTTATTAAATTCTGACGTAAGGCCATTTTCAAGCTCCACAAGCTTTCATCAAAATGAATGGGTCATTATCAAGCACTATAAAAGTCTAACACCAGCTCATTGATTTGAACAAGATGTCTTTGGAAGAGAGAAAATATTAAACTTGCTGGGAATTAGAAACAAGATTGAAGGAACCCTGTGCTGTATATTACATCTTTATTGTACTTTTTATATCGTTCTCAATAAAGCGCTGCCGGAGACTGACAATGCTTTACAATTAATTAGTGAGAAACGTCGACGCCTTTGCCAGTACCGGGTGAACAAGACTTCTAGGAACTGCACGACGTATCAAGGACAACCATCAGACAAACAGTATTGAACAATAAAGCATAGAAATCAGACTGAGTTATGTAGAATGCTCATGGCAGCCAGTATAAATGAGTTTTTGAAGTCTTTTTGTCCTCCATGTCGGCGGATTGTATCCATGGCCAGATGGAAGCAACCTGAACCCCCTGAATGTCAGTCAGGATTGATTATTCCATGTTACGGTGCATTCAGGTTGCTCAAGGTTGCACCGACAAGTTTTGATGTTACTACTTCTTGTTCCTGGAGAGTAAACATTTATGTTAATTAGAAGCTCTGTATTGTGATTCTAGTCGTCAGCGTCAATCTCCTCTTTGTAATTAAAATTCAGACTGCATAGCCAGGTGAATATGTGCTCAACCAAGGTTTGTCCCCTTTCAGAGAAACAGGTGGTGAAGACTGGTACTGCAGCTATTTTAAGATAAATACGTGGTGTCGGGCAAAGAAGTACTGCTTCACTTTTTACTGACTATTTTTGGCCATTAAGAAAATCCAAGCCCAGCGTGCGTGTTACATATATTAAGAGCTAATGAGGCATCGGCCATCTGCATTCTGCAGCCGCCGTTCTTCCCGCAGGACTGAAGCTGTTGAAGCGCGCTGAGCCTCTTGTTTGATGGTTCTTCAGGGACCTGGAGACCCAGGAGAACAGAGACGATGGGAAATGTTCACACGCAGTGGCCAAAGCCACTGTCCAAGAACTCCGAACAAACACACAATCCTGCAAGCTTCACGTTCACAGTTCAAACTCCTCCACAAAGCACTCAGCCAGACGAGAAAAGCACATTTGTCTCTCTTCATCCCCGCAGAGCTTCCATCCTCTTCAACACAGAGACATATAGAGTGTAAACAATGCAAATGCTGCATACTTTGCATATTTCAGATGCAATGCGGATCACATGTTGTCCCCCATTAGCATTTCAAATGAAGATTAAAACTAAGGTTTCTTTTTTTTCTCGCAATAATCTGCGAAGATTAAATAAATATTAAAGACACGAATGGAAAACATTGATTAGAATTTTCAAATATCGACCTTCAAAAGTCAGAATATTGTTATGTTGAATTTTTACTGAGACTTTCTAACCACTAATCAGGCAGTGAAGCCTCCAGAATGTGAGGGCTTCTAATGGATTTAACTACACTTGTTGACAGGCTTAGAAATATCTGATCTTCCTACCAATCTGGGAATCGGCTGCCAATGACTTCATACAGACATGAACAGAGTCAGATTGAAATGTTCAGCAATTTAATGTATAAACATTTTTTTTTAAACAATTTTGAATTTTTGTGTTCATTTTTTGTGCAAACCAGAGACGTCAAACACCATTTAGTTCAGCCACAGATCAGATTCATCCCAAGTGGTTCAGACAGGTAAAGTAGAGCCATGATAACGCTGAAATTTAAACTTTATACCTTTTCTGTGTTGTTGTGGTGCAGAGTATACGTAACGAAACTGTCTATATTTTTGCAAAACCAAATCATTTCAACTGGAAGTGGCTGCAATCTCAACGTGAAGCCTATTTGAATGAAACCTTGTGCAAAATCCAGTGACTTGTCAAAAAAAAAAATGTATATTTGTTGTATTCAGCATGTTTTTACAAGCTCATCCTGACTGCATGATATTGAGGATAGTTTGAAAGGTTGCTGTTATTTCTGCCACTCCTCAAGAATTTAAGGAAGTAAATTCTAGTGAAAGATTCTTCAGTACAGGAGCGTCCAGAGCCGGGCGGGAGGGTCACAAATCGACTTTCTTTTTCATGTGTCACATCAGGATCACAGACTAGATTTACCACAGATTCCATTTGGGGTTAAATCCAGATGAACTGCCTCCCACGCAGTGTTTCACAGTCCTGATCCTGTAGGAGCTCATGTCCCGCATGCTTTAGACGTCTCTCTGCTCTCAGACAGACGGCTCTCCATCCGGCCCTGCAGCGGAGCCATTCGAATCAGGTGTGTTGGAGCCTGGAGATGTCCAAGCAAACTGGATTAGGAAACAGACTCGGCGCAACAGAACATATGAAATCTCTCTCTAAAAAAAGACTGTTAAAAAATATTTAAGTGAAATGAGAAAGCAATCTTATTTGGTGAAGGTGAGGGGCTCACAAATCATTTATTCACATAATCTGCACATATTCTGTGCACAAAAACAAATTCTTTTCAAACCATCACCAGAAAAGTAATTCTTATGTAAAGTAATGTGAGTAATCAGTTACTTTCATCCTTGTTACAGAGTCGCCTCACCTGACATGGATCTGGGCGGTGAGTTGCCCGCCTCTCTGTGGCATTTCCTATTTGTGTCTGTGCAGAACAAAGAGTAGAAGTCTGCCGACTGCAGCTTCATTCGGCGGTTCTCTTGAAATGAAAAGAACCCGCTGGTCTCAGAAGGACGGGGCGGTTTGACCGCTTCGCCCGAGCAGAGTGACGGCTGTAATTGAAGTGGAAACGACATTTGATTCATATCACGGCCCTAATTGCATTGTGCTCATGAGCCGTGTCACGATTTTTTTCCGATATCGACAGGCCCCCCATCCCGGCCCACCACACACACACAGTTAACACACATATATGACCCGTGTTTTTCCATCCTCTGCTCTCGGCCTCACGCTGTCCCTCCTGGTTTTAGGACTCAAGTGCCTTCCACAATAGACCTGTCCCCGGTGATTGATTTCTGCTCCATGCAGCTCCTAAAGGTGTTTTTGTCCTGATCCTGAAATAACATGGTGACTGCATGCAGCGCAGTGTGTGTGCAACTTCCTGTCCACTTTTAACTCACAGGACGTCGGGGACCTTAAGTCAACAAGGAGACAACCACACACATGTGAAGACAGATGTTTCAGTACTTTTTGGGGAAACCAAATTGAATAAATTCACTTTTCATCAGATTTACATGAAAGCAAACCAATATAACAGGTTCTGCAAATTTCAGTTTCAGTCATGGAGACTTTCCAGGAAATTTCCGTGAATCAGTGTGCAATCATGTTTAGGTCTCTTCAGGCATGTAGCATGAGCGCTTGAATGTTGCATTGACTCAGTATTTTCCTCAGATTCACTCTAAACTCAACCTGCTAGTTTAGAACCCTGAACTCAGCATAAACAAGTCATCACTGAAACCCGAGCAAGGATTCTTCTGGGAATGCATCCCCCAAAAGAAAAAGTGTGCACGCTCGCACGTGCACACTTTTCCTTTTTTAATACCGTCGAGGATTTTGCTCGCTCTAAGTTCAAAAACAGTCTTTGAAGAAAAACTTAGATAATGTTTAACAACATGAGGACGTGAGTCGAGGTGAAAACACACGTACACACACTGACCGGTGAACCCTCTGAAACCTCCTCCATTAAAACTTCAACACATCCACCCTCCACATTCTGAAGCTCCCCGTTTCCGAGCTCATCTCAGCCACTAAAGGTCAGGATATCTTCCGAGAGAACTGGTCTCTGCTTTTAAATATTGATTCAATCAGTATTGAATATTTCGTATTGAATAATGTATTCAGTAATTACAATGGACTTTTCCTTGCAGGTGGCTCTCGGGGCAGTTGATGGACTCCATCTCCACTCAGTCACAGCTTTATGCCATTTGTGAGGATCTCACCAAGTGACCAGAATTCAGATTATGACGATCTCCCTCAGTGTGTCCTAAACCGTCTGGTAGGTTTGATAACTATATTACAAAGCATCACAACATCCAAAAAACTCCAGGAAGTCCAAATTTTTGCCGTAAGTTGATTCTAAGTGAGCCCAGTCCACTCGTAGATGTTTATAGCAGACAGATCCTGTGGGGGACGGTCAGGGAAGATGTATGGAAGATTTACTGTAGGATGTTTTCAGTGGTCGCCCAAGTGTAATGTATTTTCCATGATGCTCCCCACAGACCTTCAGAATCACTAATATCCCTCTGGGGTGTCCGCTGGTCCCAGTCATTTGGCAATCCTTACAATAGACATTTTCTGCATGGACAGAGTCCAGAGTCAAAGCAGACCGGACTTCTTAATCTGTTTTTAAACATTACATGGGCTGGATTTTCTATTTTTAATGAGATTACAGTTATTTTCTGTGAGTAAATGTGAATTCAGCAACATAGTGATCGATGTAACTACTGTGCTGTCAGTCTGCAGTCTCAGCTCGGCAGTGATGCACTAACATGGAGAAGCGCAGCAGTTGTGTGTGTAAGTCTGGATTTTCATCATATGCTGCTAGAAAGTATTCAAATCTTTAATTTCTCTGTACAGTAATGTAAATTTCATCCGTACCTTTATCAGGCCCCATTTACACGACAGCTTTTCAGCAAAGTTTCATGCTTACAGTAAAGATTTGAAAACGATGTCCGTTTGCATAAAAACTGCAGAAGTGCTTAAAACAAAGCGGACAGCGTGTAGGGCGACGTCTTCCTGTCTCTGCCTCATGTGATCACTTCCACCGCATTCTCTGACTTTGGAAAACGTGTTTTAACACTGACAATAATGTACAGCGCAGATAAATAGAGCAGCACAAAATGCCAGTTTTTTTCCACCGGGCATAAAATGTTTACGGCTAGCAAACCTGTCCAAGGGCCAATCCCAATTCTACCCCTTACCCCTACCCCTTAGCCCTTAGCCCTACCCCTATCACTCTCCTACCCCTTTTAGAATAGGGCTGAGGGCTAGGGCTATCTTTGCAGCACTATGAATTGGGATACCCCTTGGCCCTTTAAGCCCCGCCGCACTCCTATAACAACAAAAAATTATGGATATTAGAAATGATAGAAATTACATTAGAAATTACTTTTATTTTTTTAAAAATGGTATTATTATTTACCTTATATTTCTTTTTGAGGTTCTCCCACTTTTTTGAAGCTTGCTGGGCTGTAACTTCCCCTTCCAAGCCATTTTCTTTTATGAATTTCCTAAAGTAATACAGATATATTTATATAAACACGTTTTATTACTGACATATTATAGCTTAGACAAATAATATAATTTACTCCCAATGTGTTTTGGTGCTGTATTTTGATTTCAAAAACTTTTCTTCCTTTTTAACCTCTAAACCAGGGGTCCTCAAATACAAATCTTGAAGGTCCACATTTGCTTTTTTTATACAAGCATGGGTCCGGACTTCAGCGCCCTGTGGGAGGAGGGGGGAGGGGGGAGGGGGGGGGGGGGCGATAGCGAGGACTGCCGAGCAGTGCGGTGTGACGGAGTGCGCTGGACACGCACAGAGCGGCGCGGTGCAGAACGGTGCTCACACGGAACATGGAGCGTTTAAAGAAAGATTTTTTTTCTTTTTTTTTTTCCATACATTTGCCCTGGGGCAGCAGCGAGGTGTGCCGCGGTCCGGTCGTGGACCGCGGTCCGCTAATTGAGGAACCCGGCTCTAAACTGAATCAGCAGTCGGGTTTCATCGGGGGTCCCTGTGTCTAACATATTACGTTAAAAACATGATAAAGGATGACGTTAATTCAGTGATTAGTGCTCTAAAGAAGTTACAAATTCACGATTGGAAACGGTGCTGCGCAGCGCTAAAACGTTAATCCATGACTGGGACACTGTCACGCTAGTTTATCTATAAATTCAGTGAAGCAAATACACTTTTTATAGCTTTTTAAATAGTATACAGAAAGCAATCTTACATTTGTGCGACTCCGTGGTGGGCGCCATGTTGTTTTTTTCTGGCCAATGTGAAACTCCGCCTACCCCTATTGAGAATAGGGAGCATCGATGCAGACTTCGCTGAAAGGGGTGAAATAGCCCTTCCCCTTACCCCTACCCCTATTCAAAAAGGAGAATTGGGATAGCCCTTAAGCCTCGTGAACGCGCATATCATAGGGGTAGGGGTTAGGGGTAAGGGGTAGGGGTAAGGGGTAGAATTGGGATTGGCCCCAAGTCTTTAATCTCCCCCGTCCCTCTATCTTCGGCAATCAGGAGTCGTCCTTCCACGCTGGAGAGTCAGCTGACTGCCCCGAGAGGCACAGCGAGCCGGCCCGAACTAATATTCTCTGCAGACTTTATCATGCAGCGAGCCGCCTCCAGCGCTTTATGGTGCCTGTTATATGTAAATGAACACATGGCCGGGGAGGGACTTTCACACAGAATTCCTGATCGCTCAAGAACACACATACATGCAAACACGCACGTGGTTGGACACGTGCGCGTAGCCAACACATAATTCATCCACTGACAACTTATTACTCTCCACACAACGGCAGACAGATAAGTCCTAATTCCGTGTTGCAGCAATCTAGAAAGGCAACCTGCTGGACGAGTCCCCTGATTGCTTTCCACAGTCACATGACGATGAAGACCTGCGCCGTGATATGCATGCTTATGGTGGAGACAGCGGTCCATCTGCAGTATTGATCTGTTTCTCTCATGTTTAAATTCAAGCTCCGGCTGAGGAACAGCCGCACAGCAGGAAGCCACAAAACGTCTGCTTTGTAATCTTTCAGTTCTTATATCGCTGAATAATAAACAGAGCAACTTGCAATATGCATGCGATATTTCATGCTTCACACAGAGTCACTGAAAACACACCTTTTTGAAAATGCCATGACTCCATCGCTTTAGAAACGGACCGTGGCCAAAGTAAATAGTTCTGTGGACGAGTAGCTGGACAAAAGGGCGTCATGACTCCCGCTCCATATTCTCCAGGAAGTTACTTGTTTTATAGTTGCATTCACTGTATTAACAACCCAGCATGGCCGGTCGTCCATACGGACGAGTACTTCCATTTCTAACGACCGCTGAGTACTGTTCTCTGTGCACGTGTGTGTGGTTTCTTTACAAAAACACCCAACAACAGCAGCTCGTGGCCTTGCATGCGAACTACAATGCAAAAATTATGCAATTTCTCTTCAAAATGAAAGTGTGACTGGGGCCTTCCAACTCTTCCTGCTTCAGCACACCTGAATATAATTATAGTGTGATCATCAAGCTGGTTAAAAAGCCCAAACATGAGTTACTGATTGCAACTGAGAGAGACCCAAACATCCAGGACAGAGACCCTTCAGGATCGGAGAGGCAATACAGTGTCGCAATTTTTATTATTTTTTGAGCAGATGTCCAGAAAACAGGCTTAAAAAAAAAAGTTCACACTACAGACTTGAACTATATTAGTTGAATTTTGCTGCAAAATGACTGCCATTAATTCAATTGACCTTAAACACTAATTATGCACAGAGACTTATTTTGCTAACAGAATTCATTTTAATTGAATCCACAGAAATGTACAAGACACAAAGTATTTTGGCTTCAATGCAAAAACCTCTGTTTTGATTGACACTGTTTGTTTGAGGCCCTTTCCGACAACGGCAACGCAAAGTTTTCAGTGGAAAGACAAGATCTTATATTTACAATCATGTTCGGTAACATAAAAGACTTAACAGTTAGTCCTGATGCCATTGTGGAGTCACCTGCACTGCAAACACAAGTACAGCACAACACGCCCTCCACCCGCCCGCCACTGTCTTCATTATGTTCACTTTTATTGGTATTCACAAGGTACAGTGCATACTTCAAACAGAAGGGCTTGTTTGCTGATCGGAAAATCTACTGAGCGTCACTTTGTTGGAAAATCCTTGCAGTTTTGGTTGAATTTTTTTTCCAAAATGAAAAAAAATAAAAATAAAAAATCAGAGTGGCACAATCTGCTTTCACGTGAGCCGTGATCCTCAGGAGAAGAAAGACGAGTGGTCTATCCACACAAAAGTCACACATTATATTATTATTATTTCAATACAAAACTTTCCTGTTTTATGGGACAGTTTACATTTTTTTTCTTATCTGTACATAATTAAAAAAAATCATTTGTTGCACCAACAATGACTGTAACAGTGCAATTGTGGAGAACTGGAGAAACTTCAACTTTAATACAACATTCAGATTCACATTTTTCAAGTCAAACTTTCACCCAATGAAACGCCTGAGCATCATGTGTCATTTTCTTTTTAATCTGCAGGAAAGCAAATCAATAAAGCAGATCTTGGACAAACCCACCAATGCATTTCTAATTACATATATACACATAAATATGCCTTTCACCTCCACGGACAGACCTGAAAATGTCTAAAGACAGATTGAAATAAGAGTAAAAACTTAAAAAACGATTTAATATTTGCAAATTCACATAAGTCCCGTGAGATATCATCATTCCCTCGTGTGGCTTTGCTAATTAAAAGTTTGAATAATTTAAACATGAGCGCTCTGACTTTGTTCAGGAAAGCATTTGTCATTCGTTCGTTCCTGATGTCTGCAATCAGTGTGTTTTTGAAAGCAGTACATACTGATTTCCAGATCTGCACATCGAGCCGCTGACGCCAGATTTCCTGTCATGATGTGCGGCAGTGAACATCCAGATCAGTGTGGGTTACTTCCTCTTCCTCTTCCCACTCCGACCCGTCCTATTGGCGAACGATCAACGCTGATATGAGTCAGACATTCGTTTCCTCCCCCTCCGCCGGGCCTGAGCGGTACGGCGCGCGCTCCTCCAGGCGCAACTCCTCGCTCGCGGCGTTGGTGGCGCCGCGGCGCGGCTGGAAACAGAAGCGCAGGTTGTGTCGGCTCCTGGCGGGCCGGCCTTTCCCCGTCCCGTTGCTGTAGCAGACCACCAGCCTGCGGTTCTCCTCGGGCGCGGCGGAGCAGGACGGGCCCCGGGCGGCCCGGCCCGGCCGGGGCGAGTCGCCGCTGGGGTCGCTCCCGGTGTTGTTGTCGTGAAGGTCGGGCAGGTTGCCGGTGGCGATGCTGCCGCTCTTCACGTGCGGCGTCTGGCTGTGGGTGTGGCGGTACTCCTCGTCAATGTCCTTGCCCAGCTTCCACCTCTTCCACTTTTTCAGCATCTCCGACTGAACCTGAGAGACGACGGAGAGCAGAGAGCCGTGATGAAGATCAGATCAGACAAGAGGCTCTTCATCAGGTCGATGCTTCTCTTGGCCAAAGACTGTTTTGAAAAACTGAGACCGTGGATGGATGGAACTATAAAAGGATAAAGTGAAACTTCAAAAAAAAAAGGAGCTTTTAGAGATATTAAAGCGAACAGAGAGATACAACGTTACAGAATCATCTCTTCTCAGTAAAGGGACAAAAGAAACGGATAAAGCTGTATAAAGACGTGTCTCACCTCTTTGTTGACGAAGCAGTACAGGATGGCAACCAGCAGACCCTGGAAGAGCAACACGGATTAAACACAACAGCATCAAAACTTAGTCATTCATTACTTAAAGGTATAATACACG
This sequence comes from Salarias fasciatus, assembly GCF_902148845.1. NCBI lineage: Eukaryota > Metazoa > Chordata > Actinopteri > Blenniiformes > Blenniidae > Salarias > Salarias fasciatus. The sequence goes on along the minus strand of NC_043750.1, from coordinate 34,145,238 downwards.
ATTTTGATTTCCGGGTGGATCACCTAAATAATTGGTGGGTCTGTTTGTCAATCATTCTGACGAGCTGCTTCTACGTGCAGGCGGTTCTACGTGCTTGCGCCCAATCAGCTTCTCCCTTTTGCGCATGCGCATTCCGAGTGTTTACGTAGCCGGTGAGCTTCTGAGCTAGTACTTACCGATGGCGAGTCTGACATAATGAAACTGTAACTGTTTCGGAAAAAAAGCTTTATTTATGAGCGAGGCGGATTGCAGAAACTGTAAACAGAGCCGTGCACGCCGGAGAAGAGGAGATCGCGCTCGTACACTTCCGCGTTTCCTGGGAGAAGCAGGAGAGCCGGGCGGATGGTCTGGCGCATGTGCGTTGTTCAAAAAGTGAGTAACAGACTTGGGGCTTCGTCTTTTCGAGAAAATCGTGTATTAGACCTTTAAGGTTTCACATAATTCATAGAAAGCGGCTAATTTAACAGAACGAAAGAAAGACTGATTAATATGTTCTGAAAGCCATGAATCAGTCTGTTGATCCAGTTGCTCCTTCTTTTGGTCTGCTTGGTGTTTCTAATCATTCGGTATCATGGATGGATGGATGGATGGATGGATGGATGGATGGAGAGTTGGGCTCACACCTGGAAGGAGTTGAAGAGGAGGTCACAGAAGAGTCGAATAAGGCGCAGCATGGAGCCTTTGGGGACGGACTCATCGATGACGAAGGTGAAGAGGATTGCATGGATCCCGAGCAGAGGGATGAGCGTCAGAGTGGACTTCGCAAGTCTTCACACGAAGAAATATCAGAAGAAACCATGAAAACAGGACAAACGTTTTTGACTCCAGCACTGTCGGAGCTGCAGGTCAGCATATATGTATGATAATAAGAAGCAAAACGTGTAAAGACATGTTTCCCACCTGAACTTGTAGTCGGTGTATCTCATCTGGTGAGCTCTAAGTTTAGACATCAGGATTTTGATGATTCGGATGAATATGAAGAAGTTAATCTGAAATAAGAAAAGAGGAATGTCAGCAAGCATGACAGTGATAAAGAGAGAACCGCTGACTGTGAGGGAGTTGTTCTGGCGATCTGAATGACTTCACTCTGTTTCTGAAGGCTTATTGTGACCCATAGTTTTATACATCTAACCTGGGACCCAAATGGATGTAATAAAATTATGAGGGTCTGCTTTATGTTCCCCAATAAGACACGATAAACAGAGTTAAGTGTCATAATTGCACACGCTCACACACACACACACGCTCACACACACACGCCCTGTGATCTAGTGCAGGCCCCTCTTTGATGACAGAACACATTAATTATTCCTGCACTCGTGTTATTAGAGCTCCAAGTTTGGTAAAGTGTGTATTGTGTGTTGACAGGAGTGTTTGCGTGAGTGTGTGTCTGAACCACCCTGGGAGTGTGTTACGATCGTTGTAGAGCAACAAATGACTCTTTATGAATTATGTAACCCCGCGACGAAAGCTGAAGCGATTACAGCGACGTGTAAAATATTTCCACAGCGCACAATGCAGAGTGGCCCACACCATCCGGGATGGACATGACAAGTTCTGAACGTTTCACTGCACATGCGTGCGGGCGTGTATGTGTATATGTACACGTACACATTTTTCGCACAAGGTCACAAAGGTTGCTATGTGCAGCGTAAAGTTAAGTGTGTCCATCCATAAAGCTGTTTATCTGAATGGGAACCAGAAGCAGGAAACACACAGGAGGGGATTCCTCCTCTGTGTGTGAGTGTGTGTGAGTGTGGTGTTCAAAGTATTTCACAGTCATGAGGCGTACAATACCTAATGATTTATTAATTGTTATGTAATAAATGGTTAATATGCGGTTTTACAAAAAGACTGATCGAGCACGCAGAATCTTCACATGTGGTAAAAAGCAGCAGCATTTCACACCACAGACAGTACTTCCTGCATAAAATCACAATTATTGTAATTTAAACTAAAGCAAGTAAACTTTGTTCAATTAATGAAACTCAAGCTGTCAGAATCTCTGTTTGCGTTTTAATTCCCGACCTAAACCTGAATGAAGCACATAAGAAACCCAAACCATGTGCTGACCGCAGGTATTTCACTCCTGTATTGACTGATTAACTTGAGAAAATCGAGGGTAATAAGAGAAAATGACACAGACTTACCAGATAAGCAAAGAGTATAGGGGAACGGATGATCCACCAGTATCCCATATTAATATTCCTCTCCCAGCACCTGCAGGCACACACACACACACACACACACAGACACACGTTTCACTATAACTTATTGCGCTGCACAGAAAAGCAGCTGCTCCATCTGTGCGTGACGCAGAAGAAATGCAGGGAAACACTGAAACTCACTCCTCGTTCTCATAGAGATATTTCACTGTGATCCACGGCAGGACGAATATGAGCGGCGCACCTGAGGAGGACACAGGTCGGAGATTAATACCATCACACAGGGTTTCCGCCAGGGGTGTGTGCGCTGATCGTAATCTACGTTATGCCACGAACAGACCGGACGAAACACACAGAATTAGCATATTTAAATCTCTAAATAAATCGTTACTGCAAACTCACACAATCGGGTTATTTTATTAAACATGCTAGAAACACACACACACACACACACACAAAACGCGGTTTTGGAAAGAAAAAAACTGCAGTCGGCCGAATGATTTTCCATTAATCTGAGGGTTTTTCCGCGGGGTGTGAGGTGTGATATTACACTGGATGTGATCATTATAACAAGCTTGATTGGATCTCTCAATCTTCTCTCTGAGGAAGCCTCTATGAATGAATGAAGCCTCCGTATCAACGTGTGAAACGACGGAGCGGCGGCTCAGGTGTGACACCTTCATCAGGATAAAATTAATCGATTGATAATCGGAGAGAGACTCTGATGTTAATGAAGCGAACCTGCCAGTGAGCAGTTTCAGGTTTAGTCATTACTGCAAATGAGTCAAAGTTTCACCTTAATGAAAGCACACTCTTCAGTCTGTGCATTAGAAGATTTTGACTTCCTTTTTTAACCGTTTTAAATGTAATTTATACCAAGAATTGAATTTTCTGATTTATTCCATCGTATTTCTTGTTATGTTTTTATCTTTTCTGCTGCTGCAAAACACACCAAACTGCACTGAGATGTAATCGACTCCTGTGTGAATGAGAGTCGCGGCGCTCACCCCATCCGATGGCCAGGTAAATGTAGAAGTACTTCCTCTCGCTGAACACGGTGATGACGAGCAGGCTGTGGAGGTAGATGCCCTCCACCAACAGCCAGTAGTTGTTGGCCATCACGCTGTACTGCATCATCACCATGGCGCCGCGGCACCACGTCACGGCCTGACCGCCACACGAGACACACACACACACACACACAAAAACACACACTGAGCACAAGGTCTCCGCTGCTTTCACACCCGACCTCCAGCAGCAGCTTCACTGGAGTCAAATCTGCTTTTTGCTCTTCAGCTGAAGCGATTCTGAGTCACGATGAAGCACAACAAACTCCAAAAACAAGGTCCTGCATTTGAAACCCGCAGCGTTCTCTGTGTTCTCCACGCCGCAGCAAACAAGGTCTGAGTGTTGGTGAGAAAAGCTCGTCTGATGTCTGGAAGATGCGAATCTGAAGGTTTAGACAATCGCTTCCTTGAACAGAGGAGAGCGCTTAAAAAAAAAGTTTTTGTTTCATATAGAACGGCACATTTGACTTAAACCTGGAGCAGTTCGTGCAGGATCGTGCATTAAATAAACTAACTTTTCTGAGAATTAAAAGAAAAACATTTTCTATTTCCTTCAGTTTCATTGATTCAGCTCTGAAACATAAGCCCCGATGTTGTTGCCTGAATCGATATCATGAACCAGATGAAGTATCTACATCTCCAGCGAACAGAGCACAGCAGCCGATAGGCAGGAAGACCCACACAGATCAACCTGGAGACGTCATCAAGTCCTTCATTTTGTTGAAATTAACGCTGAAGCAGGCAGAACTGTGGCTTCATGGAGAGAAGCTGCTGCTCTCACCGACCGAAGGGAAAATTCAGCTTGTAGCATTGTGCGTGTGCGTGTGTGTGTGTGTCCAGGTGAAGCCCATTCACTACTTGACATTTACATTACATAAGAAGACCCACACTCTTTCATCAGCAGTAATGGGGTTGACTGTAGTTTTGACCTTTGACCTGTAATTAGCCACAGAGGCGGCGTGCTGCGGGTGTTGGTGATGCGGCGCAGTGTGCGCTCTGACCGGTATGTTGACCCAGGCCTGCGCGTCGGCCTCGCCGCCGCCGCCGCCGCTCCGGGGGTCCAGGGTGAGGGTCAGCAGGGCGTCTTTCACCAGGATGGAGACGGCTCTCAGGATGAAGGAGGCGAACAGGTTCATGTGGATGTTGTTCCTCATGCAGTGCAGCTTCCTGACACACACACACACGCACACGTACACGACACATTTTACACGTGTGTTTATATCTAAGGGAGAACCTTCCAGATACACTTTAATGAACCTTTTTTTATTTAATCATCAAAGATTTTTGATATTTACAAGAAGAAAAGACACTCAGCTGAAAATGCAACACAAAGCGTACTTTTCTGTTCGTACGAGGGTTTTCATCAGGCCATCACTGATACAGTACAGTTGATTTATTTCTCTACATTTCCTCGTCCGTTTGTCCCTGTTATGTTTGAAAACCATTCATTTTCAGAAGTAATGCAGTCCTCACAGTCCATCTGCTAGTCCACTCTCACTGTTTCAGGTTTTAATTGCCTTCTAATTGCTTTTTAGTATAAAGTAAACACTTCAGAGGCAATCATTTATTAAAAGGAAATGTTTCCTGAAGTTGGAGGATTTATTCTTTATTTGAAGTTATTACCGTGCTTTTCTTTATTCCACTTCTGAGCTTTCTGATTTCCGCTGCCTATTTTCTACACTCCCTCTGCTTTTCATGTTTTCGACACTGCTTTATTCGCCATATTTTACTTTATTTCAGTTTATTTCCCACATCTCTTTGTAACCTTTCATCCATTTCAGCGCTGTGCTGTTTCATTATACACTCTTTCCATCTGGCATTACTCGACCTGCCAGACCTGTGCTTCATCCATCTCCCTCCATTTATTTATCACATTTCTAAGTTTTATCAAGCTCTAAATATAATCCTGTTTTTATGTTTTTACTTAAATTCAACACTCCTATGTTCAAACTTTTTTCAACTAATGCTTTTTCTGGCCTAAACCACAACATCACCTTTGACAATTTCAGCTTTCTCTGTTAAAATTCTGCGGAATTTGTTTTGTTCAATCAACCCAGGCTTGGTGATTGTTGTGGAGTTTGCATGTTCTCCCTGTGCAAAGGTTTTCTGCACGGACTCCAGTTTCTTGTCACTGTGGCTGGAACAGGTGTGTGTCTGGACTGGACTCTCATCGGATTGGTTTAAATAAGGATAAAAGCTGCACAAAGTGACGAAGAAGACCAATAAACGGAGAGATCGACCACATCCAGGATGGGTAAATGTGAAAAAGAGATTTTGCCAAAAGGATTAATAAATCATGCTTGCTTTATTTTTCGTGCTTTTACTAACCTGCACAATATTCTTCATCTCTCCTTCTGCCTTTAAACTACATTACTCATTGTACTTCTCTTCAGTCTCTTTTTAATCTTTTTTAAAGGACGATTTCTCTTCTGTTTCATTCAATTTCTTTCCTGAATCAATCCTCCTGGGTGTATTCAATAACTTTCCACTTATTCTTGTTTTTCCCTCTTAGGTGCGTATTATCTTCAGATATATTTTTCTTTCTTTCTTTCATTTCTTTTCCTCGCCCTCCACGGCGGCTCTGCATATTTTACCTGAAAGTGATGAGAATCCCGAGGGCCAGCAGCAGCGCTCCCAGAGAGAGCGAGTAGCCCACAGTGTACATGATCCGGAGCTGGCTGAGGAGGCGGCCGTACCGCTGCTGCACGGGAGGGGGAGAGGAAACGTTACGCTTCGGAACTCGAACACGCCGACATGAACTTCAGAACGACTCCAAAAAAAAAAAAAAAGAATGCGGACCAGATGGATCAAAGGCAGAAACCGTTGACGCACGCACACACCCACCTCCCCGGGGTCGTCCTCACATTCACTGGTGTTCTTCTTCGCCCATTTCCCATCTTCGCTGCAGAGTCTGTAGACCAAACCCTGTTTAACTGATCACACACAAACATGCATGACATTATATTCTGCTTTTTTTTAACAAGTGCTTCCACTGGTTACCTAAATATACCAACAAAACAAATCAATCAATAACTAACATTTTCAACTGGAAAAAAAAAAGAAAAATAAATATTTTTCTTTAACCTTTAATACCTGAATACAATGGATTTTTATTGTTCCAGATCATTTTTAAACTATTTTTCTACTCTGCATTGCTCCGTCTGCATTGATATGACCTACCCCGTACATTTGTTAATAACTTTTTTTGACACTTCTAATGGTACAAAAGCAAAATAAGTCCAGGCATTAGCAGAAAGAACTTTCCGTACACATGCTCAGATTTTACAACACAGAAAAATCTTTTGTCATAATGATCACACTGTGAAAACATCACAGCTAATTTGGACCATTTCCTTAAATTTGACGCACACTGCTGGATCTACTGTCGTCAAAGTCCAAATTATATATTTCTGACCCAAACGTGATGTAAAGGCTAATTCTCCAGAGAAAAGAGCTGACTCTCACTCAAACTGTGTCGACTCGGCACCCTCAGGTCGATAAATATGACAGATTAGAGAAAAATTTGGCCTTCATACTGAAATAATTCCTTTCTGAACCCACACTGTTTTCAATGCTTCATTCAGTAACGGCTTTCAGGCTGCTTCGTGGGACTGAATGTCGAGGACGCCTGACGAGCTGCGTGGGAAAGCACTGTTTCCACTCAGGTAGCTCCGCGTCAGACGAGCGCTCCACAGTTCCAGGCAGGATAATCAAGCATGTCATTAGCAATTAATCAGATAAAATCCGATCACGCAAGTGGACAAATTCAATGGCGATCCACTTCATTAGATACACACAAAAACTCATGTCATCACGTAAAACTAGACTTTAAGAAATTTCTTCATGCTCTTGAGCTCTAAAGAGAGAAATAAATGGAACATGAATGTACTGTGGTTTAAATGATCTCAACTTTCTTCTAATGGTTTTTCAAGCATGTTACTGTGAATGTGAAATCATGATGATGATTTATTTTTAAAAAATGAAAGGAATCCCTTTTAGAGTTTTCCGTCTGCTGTGTGGATCTGTCTGAATAACACGGAAGCTTCAGTTTCAGATGTTCTGGAGCCTGTAGCGGAGCCAGAGTGGGGGCAAGGGGGCGGTCATAGGGGCCCGTTTCATGTGATGCGTTCACATTTAATTGGAAATAAATTATTATAATAAAATGTGCAGTGTGTGTGAGAAGGTATACGCATATGAGTGTGGGCTGCAATTTGCCAATTCTTACATTACGACTGTCCATGAATGCATCAGAGCTGTAAGCCAGCGCTGATTGGCTGTGCGGCATGAACAAGTTTTTTCTTTGCACTTGATCTGAACTCTTTGGAGGGAAGTTAAACAGTATGCTAAACACTATGCTAGCCGCTAGCGGTACTACCCAAAACCTAACATCGGAGCCACTGGTGAGTCAGTGAAACCTTCAGAAATATTATCTTTATCAGAATGCTGTGGTCTTAAACACCTGCCTATTTGAATGTGCCTTGTGTTGCTCTCAACTATAAGAGACCGTCAAGTCTATTTTATTTTCTAATATACGTGAATTCCAAAAGATATAGATAGCTGTGTCTATATCTATCTGAATAGATTGTGTAATTTTAGACCAGCTGTGTTCATTTTATATTTAAGCTGTATCAAAGATGGTACAGATTTAGCCCGTGACTTCTTATCTGAGCTTTCAGCACCATGGACAGCGGACGCTCTGAGATTGACAGCTGTCATGCTGCATTTGTCTGTGTGTGCGTGCGTATGTGTATTTGTTCTTCAGAACAAGTTTGTGAACTGGTTTGTGACTTTATTCTGCTTTCTGAGGCATATAGGTTTGCTTGGCTCAATAAAAGTGAGCATTAGTGTGTTGTTTGATGGTAGCATGAGGGATTGTTTGAATGATAAGATTACTATCACAAGGGCCCGTCGAGAATGCTCCGCCCCCTCTGTACTGAGACCCACGCTCCGCCTCTGTCTGGAGCTGAGCTGCTTCAGCTTAGAACCAAGTCACTAAGAGAGCACTGTGTTTAGATGGTTTTAAGAGAACACAACACAACACTGAGACCCAAGCTGAGGTATCATTGATGCTGCCATGAAATAAAAATGGAAAATATCAAACACAACCAACAATATAACTTCAAATCTTCAGTGGTCATAAGTATCAAATAAAAATGTACCATCATGTTACGGTTTTGCACTGTAACCCGACATGGTGATGGAAATGGTGTGCCGTACTTTCCCTAGCATGTGAATTCCCGGCATCTTTTCATCTAATTTTAAAAGCCAATTTCTGCCTGAGGAAAGCAAGAGTGGTGTTAGTATTCCTTTTTTTTAAGATCAACAAGCAACACCACAAATATGAACAGTGCCTTGCTTGTCTTTTCAGTGTGATTGATGGGAACATGTGCCGCTGCTTCTGCTTGAAAATGCAATACAGTTTTTGTATTTGGGGTTTTGCCCTTTGCTTTGTGCAAAAACCTGCCATCTTTTGTGCACACTCCCACCCTGATGAATTCTGCATTTGTTCCCCAGAAAAGGTGCTGCGCAGTTGAAATGATGAAACAGAAATGGTGACAGTGTTGAAAAGGCCTTCATAATGGCTTTGGCCAGCTTTGACCACGTGCACGCACCTTTACGATACCAAGGCAGGAACCACGGGCAGGAGACATTGACAACAGTTCCCGGAGGTCCATCTGGCCAGCAGGCATATAAATCAAAGGTCCTGTTACACACCAGCCCTGCAGAGACGAGCACATCTGTGAGTTCATTTGCATGCGTGCGCGTCGATCTGGTGCGAAGAGACGGCCGGACCTGTAGCAGGGGGTGTAGTATTGAGGTAGTCCAGGCATTGGTTCTTGTAGCTGCTCCACTTCTCCTTTACAAGCTCCAGAGAGTTAGCAGAGGAGACCTGTGAGGAAAACAGGTCAGTTTTAAAGCTTTTAAAATCGCGACTCATCACTGAAAACGTCGCAGTGCGAAGAGCGGCTGGAGGCTGTACCTTTGTGCAGCTGCAGAACATGAGCAGGGCCAAGAGGAGACACACCTGGGACATCCCACTGATGCTGGGAGGAGGGGGGTCGGAGGGGACGAGAGCACAGAGGAGGCCCAACTCATGAGGCCCCGTCTCACCCTGTGGCCTGCACACACACACACACACACACACACACACACACACACACACACACACACACACACACACACACAGCGCTGAGAAGGAAGGTTGACTGACTTGTGTGTTTTCAGGTTGTTGTTTTTACTCCATCCATCCGTCCATCATCCATCCACCCATCATGAATCTTAATATCTCTGAATGTCACCAGGGACAGTAGGCAACAGAGATTAGCAGCTGACTATGGATCAGTTTCACCAAAAAACTCATCCTCTGTAAAAAGGACGAAATTTTAACAAACAACTTCATAATAAATGAGAACTGAAACTGCTAAATGACACAAAGAGGAGGCTGTGACTCAGAGGAACTGGCTGGAGATCATTGATGAGATGCACAGTATGGAGAAACTTGGTCAAGTCCTAAAAGTACAGCAAACTATATTTAAAAACAGGACACTCAATTCTTTGAATTAAAAAAAAAAAATTCTAGAACTCTTAATTGAATGCAAAGAGCTAAATGAAGGGCTCTGAATTCACCTTTTAGATCAATAAATCCGAATGTATGTATTTGATCATTATCACCAGTCAGTTTTATCTTGTGGCCGGGTAAAACAGTCAGCATCAATCTTGACCCACGCAGTTGGAGAACAAAACGAAATCTGAAACGTTTCTGCAAAAAACACCTTGACCATGGAAACATTTTTGGCTAAAACGTTTCAAATTCCATTCTGTTCCAATCTCTCCGCTGATGAACATCTTCAGGATGTGTGTGTGTGTGTGTGTGTGCATACATGTGTATGTGTGTGGAAGATTAAGAAATATCTACATTTCATTAAAACACCAAATTTAACAACTCCTTGCAATTCAAGTTTTAGCAAAAAAAAAAAAAAACACACACACACACATTCAATAAATATATTTTGATGTGACAAAACACATCAAAACTCCATGTGAATGAAGGACGTTTCAGACTGTAATCAGTGTTCCGAGTCAACTGATGGCAGGAAGTTATTGTCACAACAGAACCTTTCATGGAACACCCGACGTCAGGATTTCAAGTTGGTTCCAGCCATTTCTCTGAGTTTCATGAGTGCAAACGGTCATATCTTTGTTATACTTACGGCACAAAAATAAAATTCTCACAGTGCAGCTACTTAAGTTGTTTAGGTCTCAACGGTGCAGTTTTCCTGTGGAGCCTCTAGTGGGTGCTGTTGATTGATTTTGAAATGAAACCACACAGTGAACAATACGCCTTCTCCAGCCTCGGTGCAGCATTTTTTTTAGGCATCTCCATGGAAACAGAGGCGAGAGAAAGATGCGTATTCTCCGTTTAGCCACTAAACGGCTAATTAGTGGCCACTGCTGTTGTGCAAATGAACGCCCAAAACACAAAAGTGTTGCGTTTCCGGGGCTGAGGTAAACCTTTTACAAAGAACCAGAGAGCCAAAACTGCAAAGGCTTAGAAACTATGTGCTTCTTCATAACCACATGTCGTGATCGCGGAGATAAAACTGGTCTAAAAGCTATCTGTCAATAATATGAACCTGAATCATCCAAATGGAAGCAGCGCCATACCCTGGGGAACTCTTTCAGCTCTTCTCTGCTGCTTTTTTATTTGTTTTTAATGTATTACACACAATGTTATCTTTTCTAATCTAAATCTGAAGTTTATTAATAAAAAAACAAAAGGAGATAAGTTTAGACAGCATTTGAGGCATATAGGATTCACAGACATATATAACACATTAAAACACAAGACAGTGTGAAATACAATATCATGATAAAACAGTGGGTATATGAAGAGCAGAAGCAACGACATAGAAAGCAATGAGACTGTCACAAGTGATAAGAAATATGTATTTTGCTATTAAATGAAAAAGCAGCTGCAGTTTCCACTCCTTTATCAACCTCCAGTGAAAACCATCTGTAGCAGCATGACGAGTTTTCCATCCAGCTTATATTAGGTCTTCAGTAAACACCGATTCTGCTGTTTTGTGGAATTATTGATCCTTTTTAAAAATCTTGAACATTTGTACACCTTCAGTTTAAATCCCTGGGCTGAGCAAACTTACCGGGTGTACGTAAAATCCTGATCTTGTTTAATGGCAAACTGTCTTTTTGATTTAGCTGTCCTTGTAGATTTGTTGACAGCGGCAGTAAAACAAGCATTTTTAATCCTGTAAGCCATCCGTCACGCTGTTTGTCTTAGTTCTTATTTCTGTGGTGGCAGAGCATTAAGTGAGAATTATTAATTCAGAAGCAACAGTTTGGACTCCCCTGGGCAAATTATGTTTGATTTATTACTGGAGTGAAAAGAAACCTCCTGCCTGCTGCTGACACACATTAGAAATGAGTCTTTTCTTCACAGACTTTTCATTTTGTGATATAATTGACACAAAGAGGCGCCTCCAATGGGGCCGGATTCGTCCCAGAACAACACCAAAACTGGAAAGAAATCAAATCGACGTTTACATGCACTCTATCCACTCCAGTCAGTGGGTCAATCCCATAATCCTTTGCATTGAGACAGCGGCCATTCATGCAGAGATGATCGCACAACCCACTCCGTTAGGTCAGCTCAAGTCTTTCATGATGTTCAGTTTTCGGCGCCGTCTCCGAACTCGTGTGCCGAGGAGCGTCATGAGTGACATGAGCACCGAGCTCGTAGCAACATATCTGGACTCTGATCGTATCGTTAACAGGATTACGCCACTTCCTCCGATCCATCCTAATCTGATTGAAATGTCTGCATGACGTAACGCTGTTCCAGTCTGTTTTTGTTCGAGTTGCTTCAGGTCCGTCGGCGAACAGCTATCGCTTCGCCGCGGCACTTCTGTGGGGGTGGCGTGGCTCAAGTAGTCCGAGAAAGTCTGAAACATTATGTTCTGAAACATAATCTGAATCTCCTGACAGGTTTCCAGTGGTGTTCAGGATGAGCCAGTTGAAACTCTTGGTACTTTTTGATTCGTCTATTTTCACTTTCGGCTGGGAGACCTGCACTGATCTCCTCTCCTCTCTCATTCTACATGAAGTACATGTGAAGTGGAGATATATAGAATGAGGTCTTTGGGGTTCGAATTTGTTCAGATCCAGGTGCAGTAAAGGCCTGTAGCAATCTTTAACACATACACTGCCAATAACATCACCGTTATGCCTATTTTATCTGTAATCAAGTAAAAAATTTAATAAATTGCCAATAATGTAATGAAGAATTAGAATGTTTTGTCAGTCGTTTTCATAAGTAATTACAAAAATTACTGTTTATACAAAATTATGATGAAATTTGCTGATTATAAAAGATTTTTGCGCAGCTTACTTTAGTGCCATGGTTGTCATTTTCATAGTGATACAAACTGTGGAGCTCATCTATGGTTTTAAACTGTTTCCCTATCATTACATCATAATCAAAACATCATTGGTTTGATTATATTTAAAAAACCCACAATGATATAATTGGGCTTTATTTCACTTTTGGTTATGCTTAATGCTGCAATATTTACATTTATTGAGGTAACACTGGCAAATGCAACAGTTTCATTATGTGTTACAGTAAAGTTACCTTGAACGTCACATCACTGACATTACTGTCAGGAGGACCGAATAAGTTCCATGAATACCGAGGCCGTTCTGTGATAAATACGACTGTCAGTCACACAGAAAGAACTGATTTCACTTAAAACCAGAATAACAAAACAACTGCTTCATTAGCATATGAAACATGGCTGTTAAATGAAACCAATGCACTTCAGTTCATCCTTGACCCATTCTGATCTCCACTCACACACACTCACAAACAGATGTTCTGTGACTTTGAGCAGCGAGCGACTGGACGAGAACCAGTGAGCGTCTGTGCTGGTGTCCGTTTCCACAAGAGGAGCGTCTCATCACAGGACTGATAGTCTAATCGACCTCGGGGGGGCTTTTACATTACACACACACACACAGAGGCAGGCGTGTATGCACGCACACACGATTCTCTAATTTAACAACAGTCCCGAGTTTCCAACCTGACTCTGACCACAATAGGTGACTTTCTGATGCTCGACCCGAAGCATTAGCCTGTTATTATTCTTCGGCCCCGTATCGATTGGGAACCGCCTGAAAGCCGCCCGAAGCACTTCACGCTGTTAATTACATTCATGCATTCACACGTGCACTGACACACACCACGTCGAACCTGCAGCCTCCAGATCCCAGCCTCTGAAAAGATCATCGGCCGGAGCGAATCCGAGAATTTCAAAACCAACCGGACAGTTTTTCTTCCAGAACAAATAACTTGGTAACATATGGATGTTGCATACATTTGAAACACAAAGGATAGATGAGGATGTTGATTTACATCACAAGCACTGCACTTGTTTTTTTTTTTTTTTTTTTTTTTTTTTTTTTTTTACGCTAGATTTCGCTGTTGGTTGATTTGAGCTTGTTGAACGTTTCCTGCTCGCTTTGAAGGGCTCTTCGCTCAAGAAGCCTGCTGAGCAGCCTGCATGTCCTGCCAGCATCCAGAATATCAAGAGTACATTCACGACCGTCTCTCTGATCATCTGAGGCATCTTGTCTTTATTAAAATACACACAGCTCAAGGTGCCTTTGTGAAGCCTCCAGTCCAAGAACTACCTTTGCAATAGTCGCATATTTTGAATAATGTCTCAGTGCCACACTGAGTCGTAGTAGTTGTAGTAGTAGTGCATGTGGACAAGCGTGCAAGTTTTGGAACGATTTTGACAAGAAAACAAATTAGGACGTCAAGATGACTGTATCACTGCATCGATGCTGCTACCTGCGTGATCTGATTGACCAGACGAGCTCCTGGAGATAAAAGTTTTGTGCTGGTTCTGATAGAGATCACAAAACACGGGAAGCAGAGCAGGAGCAAAGCAGCACAGCTGTAATATTGTGGCTGTGTGTAATGTGCTTTCTATAAATGATGGTGTAATTCTGGGAGCATTAAGGAATTTTATTGCATTTTTTGGTGAAAGTACAAATGGAAAACCGTTTGTGAAAGTCATTCCAGTTGTGCTTTTCTGGACTGAACTTTTGCAATAAGATTTTTTTTTTCTTAATTTCATGAATCCTTCAAACTGGACACATTCATCAGGGACTGCTCAGCTACTGTTGAACTAATATTGGATGAATTCAGAACCCTGCAAGTGTTTGAATCTTTGTTATTGAGACATTAAAGCTGGAGACTAAAACATCTGGACCACCATGCTCTCTGAACTGAATGAGCAGAATCGGCCTGCAGGACTCACAGCCGTATCCTTTTCTTTGAATTATCCTTCAACAGTCTTCATATCAGTACACAAGACATCATACACACTACGCGTGTTTGAGAGCCTATGCATGCATTTGCCTCTGTGCTCACTATTATAGTCACATTTCCCACGAGATACGCGCGGAGTGTCAGTCATTAATTCACCGCGGATTCGTCCCTCTCTCAGTCTTCCTCTGCTCTCCTGGGAGAAAGAAGGTGTGAGATCTCCACTTTTACAAATTATGATCGCTTTCACCTCATAAATAGACAACCAAGTCGGATTGTTGCTATGGAGAAGCTGTAAATCGGGCCTAAGTTCTACTTGTTATCTCGGAGAGGTTCTTATCCGGAGCGACCGTTAATCAGTGGTCATTATTTTGCCCAGTCTTTCATCCGTCTTCGATAGCCGCTGTATCCAAACTTACATGGAGCTGAAGCCCGGCCCACACATATACAGTATATTTTCCTAAAAAGGATGAGGAAAACTCATTGTGCCTCTTGCATTTTTATTTTTTCCTCCATTCCACGAGCTCCAAATGTAGGCTGCTCTTCATTTTCTACCTGCTTGTAATTGTGTGTCAGAAGTGCGACCGCGGCTCTCTCCTCTAATCCCACACATTCCCATTTAGGTGGGCAGCACAGCATATATTCTTCTACCAAGAAAGAAAAAAAAAAAAAAAGAAACATGAAGATTAAAGAGCACTCGAGACTAAATGAAGTCAAGTGAGAGCTTGGTTAAAAATCGAAGTGAAAATCCCACTACAGACTGAGGACTTTAACCCCGAATGGTCAAACGATTTGGAACACGGTCATCAAGGCAGACCGATTCCTATTATAGTTTAGGTCACTCTGTGCATTTCTATTATTGAATAACTGCATTACCCACTACGAGCACCTCGTAATTATATTGTTTAAATCAATAACGTCTACCCTGAGCGACGAGAAGCAGCAATTAGAGTATGGGGAGTGTGTAGGTGGTAACAGAGCAGAGTAACGGAGCAGAGGGCTGGAATGACTTTGTTTCTGTGTTCAGAAGTGACTGACAGCTTCTAAACAGCAATATCGCTTCTCTGCATCACCTTTTGCCAGATTTAACTCGAGTGCTTATCCTCTGTTAGATCATATGTTACCAATGAATATAATTTAGTCACCGACTTTACTTGTCCATGTTTTGGGAGTGTGTCAGGAAGTGTGAACATGAAACATGGAGCTGATAACAAAACACAAACAGGAAACCACCACACTTTTCAGTGGATTTAAGTTCTGAAACAGAAGATTACTTTAGATGTGAAAAGAATGATCTAAATGCCTGTCAGACTGTAAACACAAATTTATCAGTCCATCCATCCATCCATCCATCCATCCATCTATCCATCTATCCATCCATCTTCCACCGCTTATCCGGAACCGGGTTGCGGGGGCAGCAGTCTCAGCAGAGATGCCCAGACTTCCCTGTCCCCAGACACTTCCTCCAGCTCTTCCGAGAGGATCCCAAGGCGTTCCCAGGCCAGCCGAGAGACATAGTCTCTCCAGCGTGTCCTGGGTCTTCCCCGGGATCTCCTCCTGGTGGGACATGCCCGGAACACCTCCCCAGGGAGGCGTCCAGGAGGCATCCTAAAAAGGTGCCCGAGCCACCTCAGCTGGCTCCTCTGGATGTGGAGGAGTAGCGGCTCTACTCCGAGCTCTTCCCTGGTGACTGAGCTCCTCACCCTATCTCTAAAGGAGCGCCCAGCCACCCTACGGAGGAAGCTCATTTCAGCCGCTTGTATCCGGGATCTTGTCCTTTCGGCTCAGCTCCTTCTTCACCACGACGGCCCGATACAACGACCGCATCACTGCAGCCGCTGCACCGATCCGCCTGTCAATCTCACGCTCCATCCGTCCCCACTTGTGAACAAGACCCCAAGATACTTAAACTCCTCCACTTGGGCAAGAGTCTCTCCACCAACCTGGAGGGGGCAAGCCACCTTGTTCCGGTCGAGGACCATGGCCTTGGATTTGGAGGTGCTGATCCTCATCCCTGTCGCTTCACACTCGGCTGCGAACCACCCCAGTGCATGCTGTAGGTCCGGGTTCGATGAAGCCAACAGGACCACATCATCTGTAAAAAGCAGAGATGAAATCCTGTGGTTCCCAAACCGTACCCCCTCCGGGCCCTGGCTGCACCTAGAAATTCTGTCCATAAAGATTATGAACAGAACCGGTGACAAAGGGCAGCCCTGCCGGAGTCCAACAAGCACCGGGAACAGGTCCGACTTACTGCCGGCAATGCGGACCAGACTCGTACTCCGGTCATACAGAGACCAGACGGCCCTTAACAAGGGGCCTCGGACTCCATATCCCCGGAGCACCCCCCACAAGGAACCACGAGGGACGCAGTTGAATGCCTTCTCCAAGTCCACAAAACACATGTGGACTGTTGGGCGAACTCCCACGAGCCCTCGAGCACCCTATGGAGGGTATAGCGCTGGTCTACTGTTCTGCGACCAGGACGAAAACCGCATTGTTCCTCTTGAATCCGAGGTTCGACTGTCGGTTGAATCCTCCTCTCCAGTACCCTGGCATAGACTTTCCCAGGGAGGCTGAGGAGTGTGATCCCCCTATAGTTGGAGCACACCCTCCGGTCCCCTTTTTTAAACAGGGGGACCACCACCCCGGTCTGCCAATCCAGAGGCACTGTCCCCGACCACCACGCAATGTTGCAGAGACGTGTCAACCAAGACAGTCCCTGCACATCCAGAGACTTAAGATACTCATGGCGAATTTCATCCACCCTTGCCTCGCCTCGCCTTTCCACCGAGGAGCTTACCAACCACCTTGGTGACTTCAGCTTGGGTGATGGACGAGTCCACCTCTGAGACCTCAGCCTCTGCTTCCTCCACGGAAGATGTGGCGATGGTATTGAGGAGGTCCTCGAAGTATTCCTTCCACCGTCCTATGATATCCCCAGTTGAGGTCAGCAGCTCCCCACCTCCACTGTAAACAGTGTTAGTAGAGACCTGCTTTACCCTCCTGAGGCGCCGGACGGTTTGCCAGAATTTCTTTGAGGCGGACCGGTAGTCTTCCTCCATGGCCTCCCCGAACTCCTCCCAGACCCGAGTTTTTGCCTCCACAATCACTCGGGCTGCAGTTCGCTTGGCCTGCCGGTACCTGTCAGCTGCTTCTGGAGTCCCATGAGCCAACAAGGCTCGATAGGACTCCTTCTTCAGCTGGACGGCAGCCCTTACTTCCAATGTCCACCACCGGGTTTGGGGGTTGCCACCGCGACAGGCACCGGAGACCTTACGACCACAGCTCCGAGCAGCTGCTTCGACAGTGGAAGGGGAGAACATGGTCCACCCGGACTCAATGTCCCCAGCCTCCCTCGGGACATGAGAGAAGCTCTCCCGGAGGTGGGAGTTGAAAACCCTGCTGACAGAGGGTTCCACCAGACGTTCCCAGCAGACCCTCACAACACGTTCACAACATCAGTCATTCAATAAAAAGCTTACACGTTTATTTTTCTACCTGTCCATCCATTTCAAACATTTATGATTGTTTGTCCATCAGTAAGTTTATTTTTGTTTTTGTTCATTTATTTGCTGACTTACTTGTCTGTCTGTCTATCCACTAATCCATCCATTCATTTTGGTTTCAGTGTGTCTTTTCTATACTCGCTCAATGTGTTTGCTTTGCTCTGTAGTTTCACTCCTCCTGTGTTTTTCTTTTAAGATGCAACTCAATAAAAACCAAAATAAGTATAATAACCCATTATGTGAGAAATGCAGCACTAAATAGCTCGCTGTTATTTGGGCATTTTTGGCTTGTACCTTTTTTTAGTGTTTTGTTTTTTCCTCCACCAATGTGTGGATTTTCTTATATTATTATCATTGTTTAATTCATATTCATCTTTACTGCTGTTTCCTCCCTGTATTTATGTAGAAATTTTATTATGTTCCTATGTTTCTGCATAATTATACTGGAAAAATAGGGCACGCTGTGATGCATCCACGCTTATAGTACGTGCCGGATCTACTTTCAATCAGACGGCGATGTTGACCGGTGACGCTGAGTTGATTTCTACCACACTGGCAGGATAAACTGTGTTTTTCTTCAATAAATAGGGTGAAAGAACAGTTCTGGAGTGTCCGAGGCGTGAGTAGACACTGTGTCATTAGGTCAGCACACCCTTTACGGTGGGAGTTATCAATCTAGGCGAGTTAGAGCGATAAAACCGTACAGTAGAAATCACTAAGCCTGCCCCGTGACGGAGAAGCGGAGGTCGGACAGTGTCGAAAGCAACGCGCCAGCGTTTAGACGGAGCCCGGCGGAGCTTCCTGGCCGATCGACGACGCTTCGCGCTTAATTAAAGCCATCATCAAGACATCGGTTGGTCTACTACTGTGCTTTGAGTGACTTTGACAGTGACTGTTTAGCGCGACAGCATAGGATAAGCCGATCGCTGCAAATAAACGTTTGTTAGCTGCTAAGTTAGCAGCTACATTAGCAGCTAAGCTACCGGAAGTCGGCGCCATCTTGCCTGCACGGACCGGAAGTGCAGTCGTCACCCCACACCTCCGGCCAGCAGAGGGCGCCTCAGACAACCATGGCGGACTGTGGTGAGCTGAAGAAGGCACGATCTTCTGCACAGGGGATCTTCAATCGGAGATTAAATGCTGCTGTGTTTAATGTGGATCTCTTTAATGAGCATGACCTGAGGTCCGAAATGAGGGCACTTAAAGACTGTTATGAAGAAGTCTGTTACAAGAGTTTTGACTATATTGCTGTTATGGAAGAAGAAGATGAAAGTGGATTTGCAGCTGATATAGTTGATGTGAAGAAAAAACTGCAAGAGTGCCGTGCAAAGTACAAAGAGACAGACCAAAAATTAAAAGAGACTGCTTGGACCCGCTGTGTATCAGGACAGTTTGACAGTCTAAAAGCAGATCTGGAGAACGTGATTGGTCAGGCTGATACATCCCAGGGGCGTCACATGACTTCTGAGCAGTTTGATTCAGTGCACACTGCTCTGGAAAGCAGACTGGAAGCAATGGAGGACTTTGTAAGGTGCTGGGACCGCTACGTTCCAGAGAAGGAGGTGAATGTCATGCGTACCTGCCTCAAAGACTTTAAGGAGAAGAGAAGGATCACTCTTGTTGCACTTGAAAATAGGCATGAGCGCAAAAGGTATGCACACAGCAATCCAAGTAACATGCCTTGCGTTGAAAATGAGGAGGACGAAAATGGTGGAGAAGATGAGGGTGGTGCTGATGGAGAAGGAGCAACTACTACTGATACACCAGTTGATCCGCCTACTGTTGGTGGTGGCGGCGACGCTGCTCCAGGTGGTGGTGCACAAAGTGCAGGTGCTGGCTCCACCACTAACCAAGCCATTGTTACAAGTGACAGTGCACTGGGTGGTCACATGGACTGTCCTAGTGAAGCACAAGATTCAGGTGCTCCGTCACGTGCCCCCCAACCATCACCACAAGGGCGACCATCCCAGTGGCACATGAGTCCAGCTTTCGTACCTGACTTCTCCAGCACACCACAGCAGCAGCAGAGAGGAGCGCACGCCATGCTGCCAGACAGCTTTGGAGCCGGGCGGAGTGGGTCTGCCGCTTCTCAGGGATCAATGGGACCAAGGATTGCTCTTGCACCTCTGAGTCTGCCAAAATTCTCTGGAGACAGGAGGGGGTATTGGCGCTGGAAGAGTAATTGGGAGACACTGCAAGCCTTAGCAGAACCCACTGGCTCCCCCGAGTGCAAGCTCTTTCATCTCCTGGACAGTATATCTGACTCAGTGAAAAGCGAGCTCAGGTTGTCTCACTGCCGCACTGCTATTGAAGTCTTCCGGGTTTTGGAGGATTGTTATGGGGACATGTCACAAATAGCAGACGACATCATATTGGAGTTGCAGGGATTGTCAACCGTGCGTAACAACCAACCGAGGGAGGCTCTGCAATTGATCCAAGCTGTGGAAAGTGCTCTGTTGGACCTCATCGACTTAGGTTGTGAAGATGCCATAAAAAATCAGCTGGTGATTCGGTCACTTGAGAGCAAGCTACCAGAGAGTATGAAAGAGAGGTGGCTTCTGTACCGATGTGATGCAGCTAATAATGTCAACCCACGTAACCGGTTTGACAAACTGTGGCAGTTTCTGAAAGATCAGAAGACAGTTCTGGTGCAACTGGAGCAGTTACAGTCCACTCGACGGCCAAGCTACATCAGGGAAAGTGAACTGATCTCCCGTGGCAAGCCGAGGGAGAAGCTGGGAGATCGAAAGCAAGAGAAACGTTCCTTCACCAAGGCCACAGCAAGTGAGTCTAAAGGAGAACAAAATCCTTGCACCTTGTGTGGTGAAGAGGGTCATACAGGACGTCTGTATCGCTGTAAAACATTCAAGAAATCCACCCCAACAGAGAGGAGGGTTCAAGTGAAAAGCATGAAGGCTTGCCCTAAATGCCTCGATCTACATGGAAGTGATGGTCCTTGTAATACAAACTTCTTGTGTCGTGCTGATGAATGCAAGAAAGGTGGTGCATCTTCAGACCATCATTTCTTCCTATGCCTTAAATCCCCAGTCAAAAAGGACACAGCTAAAGGGGGGACAAAAGTGGAAACGAGGAGAGAACCCCGTGGCCCGACCGAAGAACAAGAGGCCGTGTTCGCCAGTCTAGGTCTGACCCCAGAACAGCTGGAGGCTGTTCGTAAGGCCTGCACAAATAAAGCATCTGCAACAGCATGTGCCGGCGAAGGTCAAGTGGATGACGATGGGATTAAAGAGCATCCAGTCCTCATGATGTTGGTGGATGTCACGACCAGGAGGGGAGACTGGGTTGGAGCTCTCATTGATCTTGCTTCCGACACCAACTATATTACCCACCAAGCGGCTGAGAGACTTGGCTTACTCGGTGACCCAATCACACTGGTCGTCTATGGCGTAGGTGGCATGGAGGTGAAGGTTGAAACAAAGAAGTACATTGTGAGTCTGAAAGTGGCCACGAAGAAAGGAACTTGGCGACTTCATGAGATGGTCTGCTACGGTCTGGAAGAGATCGCTAGAATGGACCAAGCAGTGGATTCCGAGCGCCTGGAGAAGTTCTTCCCGGGTTCTGTCAAACCGGGGGAACTAATACGTCCGAAAAAGATTGAGTTACTCATCAGTACCCGGGAAGGCCGCCTCGCCCCCCAAAGGATGATGAGATGCGGTGACCTGGTGTTGTGGGATGGTCCACTGGGTAAAACTGTCAGTGGTGTGCACCCGGACCTGTTTGAGGATGTTGAGGTAACTGCATGCCACTCATCAACCCACTTTGCATGCTCCATGAGGGCGGAGTCCAAGAGAGTCAAGGTCCTCCACGACCACTGTCAGGGACTGAAAAGTAAAGTGGAAGTCAGAACCACAGCTGCAAGCAATGCTGAGATCGTCAAGTGGCTACAGTGGGACAGCATCGGCGCTGCGTGTGACCCTGTGTGCGGTGGGTGCCGTTGTGGAAAATGTGCCCCAGGAGGAAAAGAGATGTCCATCGCCGATGAAAGGGAGCTAGAGATCATCAGGGGAGGATTGACGTTCAAGCAGAGTGACAAGCACAGTGACAAACCCCACTGGGATGCAAAATATCCCTGGAAGGAGGATCCTGCTACACTGCCTAACAATCGCAAAGCTGTTGAAGCGACGTCCCTAAAGTCTGAAAAGCGCCTTGAGAGGGATCCAGCGTGGAAGGAGGCCTATGCCAGGCAGGTACGTGATATGGTCACCAGAGGGGCTGCAGTGAGACTTTCTGAGGCAGTGATGGATAAATGGAACGGGGCTGTGTGGTGGGTGAATCATCTGATGGCTCCCAATCCGCACTCAGTCTCCACGCCTGTGCGGCTTGTCTGGGACAGTAGCCAAGAATTCAGAGGTGTCAGTCTGAATAGCATTCTGCTGAAGGGTCCAGATGTCTTGAACCCCATACGGGCAGTGCTGCTGTGTTTCCGGGAGGGGGAGCATGCAGCAATTGGTGATGTGACCAAAATGTACAACTCGGTCTGGTTGGAAGATCAGGAGGTCCATGTCCACCGCTTCTTGTGGAGAGACTCTCCAGCAGATGACATCAAGGACTATGCCGTGGTGCGGGTGAACATGGGCGATAAACCGGCCGGTTGTATTGCTCAGGTAGCTATGAGGGAGACTGCGCACCTGCCACAATTTGCAGACAAAGTGGATGAGAGACATGTCATCGTAGACAACGCTTATGTCGACGACATCCTGGTATCCCACAATGACCCCCAGAGACTGAGTGAAATTCTTGAAGGGGTTGAGACCATTCTCGCAACTGGTGGGTTTTACCTCAAGCCTTGGGTGCGATCTGGTCAAAGTGGGAGGCAAGGCGTTGATCCAACCAAACCAGACACTATCGTGCTGCCCAACCAGTTACGAGATGAGGACAACAAGGCGCTTGGAGTTGGTTACCATGTGGGGGAAGACAAGCTCTTTCTCATGGTGGCCGTTAACTTCTCCACAAGAAAGAAAAAGATGCGCACGGGACTTGACCTCTCCATGGAGGAGGTAGAGAGAAACACGCCAGATCCCCTTACCCGCCGTATGCTTTTGAGCCAGGTAGCTGGGCTGTACGACCCTCTCGGTCTTGCGACACCTCTGAAGCAGAAGGGTGTCATCCTGGTCAGAAGGGCCTTTCAGGAGGCCGGACCATTGACCAAAGACACGTGGGACAGGCCATTGTCTCGTGAGCTTCGTGTAAAAGCAATCGAGCTCTTCAAAGAGTATGCTCGGCTGAGCACCATCACTTTTCACAGGAGCATCACTCCCTCCGGTTGGGTGGGCAAACCCTGGGGAATA
The DNA here is from genome assembly GCF_902148845.1 of Salarias fasciatus. Lineage (NCBI taxonomy): Eukaryota > Metazoa > Chordata > Actinopteri > Blenniiformes > Blenniidae > Salarias > Salarias fasciatus. The sequence continues at coordinate 34,121,838 of NC_043750.1, read as the reverse complement.
ACCTTCTCAGATGGAAGCTGTGACTCTTATGGAGCAGTTTTGTACCTGCGTTGGGCAACATCAGGAGGTGTTGTTACCCGGCTCGTGGAGTCAAAGGCCAAATTGACTCCACTTGACCAGAAGGGTGATGCGGTGAAAGCAGAGATCTGTGGAGCTGTTTTTGCTGCCCGCTTGAAGGGGTACGTTCTGAAACAGGGGCGGTTGAAAGTGGACAGGTGGTACCATTTTGTCGACAGCCAGACTGTGTTAGGTGCCATCCAGCGTGAGAGTTATGGGTTCCAAACCTTCTTCGCCAACCGTGTGGGAGAGATACAGAAGACTGGGCCTGTGACTGACTGGTGGTGGATCCCTGGCCAGTGCAATGTGGCTGATCTGGTCACAAGAGGCTGTTCCCCTGAACAGCTCAACAGTGACTCCCTGTGGCAGAGAGGCCCCGAGTTTCTGACCAAGCCGGTGGAGGAGTGGCCCATGAAGTCTGCTGCGGAGGTGGCGTCTGGGACCAGAGAAGTTGTGAGTAGACTCCAGAGGAAGGCTTTCACTGCCATTACGACAAGGGCCCAGGCGAAGAATGGAACGTGTCCTGGCAGTGCTGGTGGTGTTGTTGCCACGGTTGAAGATGGTGCAAACACAGGACTCTCTCCTGCTAAGGGCTCTCCGCCAGATGACTTCACAGGGTCCCTTCCGACAGCATTGAACACCTACAATGGGAGAAGATTTTGGGGTTTGGCCCTCATACATCAAGTTGACCTCTCACGGTTCAGTTCCCTATCCAGGCTTTGTGGGGTTGTGGGCTACGTCCGCAGAGCTGTACACTTCTGGTTAAGTGGTAGGAGTAAAGCTGGCAAGCAAGAACAGTGGGAGGCGGTGCTCACGGTCCAGGAGCGCAATGAAGCATTTCAGGACTTGTGCCTCGCTGCTCAGACTGGTGTAACCTTCCCCACCAAAGACAACGCAACAGGGCTCCTATTGTGCTATGGTCGAGTCCAGTCCATGGATGAGGAAAACCCTGGGGTCCCACTAATCCCCTGCAATGAGTGGATCAGCACCCTTCTTGCCATCGAAGCTCACCATGCTAACCATGAAGGTCTTGCCGGCACCCTCCTTCGGATGAGAAAAAAGAGCCTGGGTAGTGCAAGGTCCTAGAGTCGCCCGCAAAGTAATAGACTCGTGCATATATTGCAGAAAATGCAGAGCCAAGCTATGCACTCAAGTAATGGGTGATCTCCCCCTTGTACGCACGAGACCAACAGCCCCCTTTGAGTACACAACACTGGATCTGTTTGGCCCATACACAGTCAGGGATGCGGTGAAGCGCCGAACAAGGAGAAAAGTCTGGGGCGTGGTCTACAGTTGTATGGCCTCAAGAGCAGTCCATGCTGACGTGGTTGAAGACTTGTCGACAGAGGGTTTTCTCAAGACGTACCAACGTTTCACTGCCTTGAGGGGTCACCCAAAGAAGCTTTGGTCTGATCAGGGGACCAATTTCGTGGGAGCCAAACAAGTACTGGAGGACCTCTATGGCTTCCTGACAGAAATCGACAAAGAAGGGGTCCAAAGGAGAGCAGCCGTGGCTGGAACTGACTGGATGTGGGAGTTTAGTCCAGCTGACTCGCCACATCGAAATGGGGCAGCGGAAGCAGCTGTTCGTGTGTTGAAGAGATCCTTGGGCGGCGTTGGTGTGGATGGTAACCTGACGACTTTGGAGTTCCAAACCCTCCTCTACTTGGCTGCCAACCTTTCCAATGAGAGGCCGATCGGTGCCAGAATTCAGGTTCAAGAGGAGACTGTGGATGTTGTAACGCCAAACTCCTTACTGTTGGGGCGTGCAGGGCCCAGAGGTGACAACCAGGGTTTTGAATTCCCTGCCTACCCTTTCAGTCGTCTGCGCGCAGTCCAGGTGGAAGTGAACAAATTCTGGAGACGTTGGAGCCAGCTGGCAGGACCTCACCTGTTTGTGCGACAGAAGTGGCATGCCCCAGCCAGGAATGTGTCTGTTGGTGACCTGGTCTGGGTGGCGGACCAAAACGCCCTCCGGGGACGATTCAGGCTGGGTCGTGTTGTGGAGGCGCACCCTGATGATAAGGGTGTTGTCCGAGATGTCAAGGTGAAGACTTGTTGTAGCCACCCCATCGGCCCATCCAAGGCAACAAAAGACTTGGAGCCTTGTCCTTCCACCATCCTTCACAGGGATGTAAGAAGGCTGGTGGTATTGCTGCCAGTAGAGGAACAAGAGGGACTTCATACTCCACCCTAAGTACCTGGACAGAACTTAAGACTGTGAATTCTGAAAATATCTTAAACCAGAATGTTTCAGTGTATGCTGTTGTTTTATTTCAATACCTAAAGGTTTAATATGTTCTGTGCTTCATTCCATGATCCTGTTGTTGTTGTGGCCTACTTAGTCAATGACACGTAGCCCAAGTGGGAGGTGTGTGGATTTTCTTATATTATTATCATTGTTTAATTCATATTCATCTTTACTGCTGTTTCCTCCCTGTATTTATGTAGAAATTTTATTATGTTCCTATGTTTCTGCATAATTATACTGGAAAAATAGGGCACGCTGTGATGCATCCGCGCTTATAGTACGTGCCGGATCTACTTTCAATCAGACGGCGATGTTGACCGGTGACGCTGAGTTGATTTCTACCACACTGGCTGGATAAACTGTGTTTTTCTTCAATAAATACGGTGAAAGAACAGTTTTGGAGTGTCCGAGGCGTGAGTAGACACTGTGTCATTAGGTCAGCACACCCTTTACGGTGGGAGTTATCAATCTAGGCGAGTTAGAGCGATCAAACCGTACAACCAATGACAGCTGACAGAGTGACTGAGGTGCAGCCTCAACAACAACAACAACAAACCAAAAATTATAAACAAAAAGTGAAAAACAAAAGATTTCTCAAAACAGACGGTCATATGCTGAATTGAAAAACCTTTTCCACAGTCTGTTCAGAAAGACTGACAGCCATGTGCCACATGCTGGAAAGAGCTACCTGTTAGTTCGACACTCAATTTTATTTTCCCACTGAGATCCAAATAGATGTGTTTGTGTTTCAGAATGCAGCAAAGTGCTGGCACAAGTCAAAACTCCTCCTAAATAGTTTATACTGTTTCAGTTTCACGACACGACGACACATCAGATGTTTATTTCATTAACTATTCGTTACTTTACAACGGTTGATGATGTTTTCTCTTTGTTCCTTCATGACTTTTTATCTGTTAGTACAGACAGTGTGCATGAACTATATGAATTAATATTATGGGCCTCATGACGGCACAGCAAATTGACAATCAGCCTCGGTAGTCTTTGTGCATGGATGCATATATTTTTCCTTGGGCACCTCAGTTTCCTGACAGGCATATGTGACCGCCAACCAAATCTCCCCTCAGGATAGTAATGTGTGTTCCAGCTGGTTGATGCCACCTTACAACATGCACTCATGACTGATAGAACCGGTACAACTCCTCCGAACCATGTGCCATACCTAATGTGCCATTAAAGCAGAAATAATCTACTTTAAGGAAGCCAAATGCTCAAGATCTTTAATATCAGTTTCTACTCGTTTCATACAGAAAACAGCACACAGTGTTCAAAATGTTCAATCACACGTCCTTTTAAGAGATATCTGAGCTGGAGAAAAAGAAAATTCAGTGCTTTTCAGCAGCTGGCAGGAGGCCTAAGTAAGTTTTAACTGTGTGCAAGATTCAGAATGAGAAGCTATTTCTGTCTCATCAGGATTAAAACATGGCTCCTCTGCACCAGTAGGCAGGCATCCAGGAGTGGATCTTGGATGAATAGTGGTGAGCATCGTAAAAACCGTGTGAGTGAGAGAGAGACAGAGATAGTGCGAGCTGAAGAGCACATGGGATGAAGGCCCGGCCAGTACATACCATTCTCAGCGTCCCATGGAGAACATTATGGGCCGGACGCTAAATCCTCAGCCCTGCTCTCTGGGTTGCTCCATAAAACTGATTCACGAATGCTACACATATTCTATTTGCCATATATTCTACTTGAGAATGAAATTCCTCTCGGGCACATCATCTTTCCTATGGAAACACACCGCTGTCTACATCCTTCAGCTAGTACACACACGTGCAGAAAATGTTGCACAGAGGAAGAGACGGAGGTGATCTATGAAATTGCTTCCTCACCAGGGATCCCATGACTCTCTGCCCTGAATTCAATTTGCACATATTAAAGAAAATGGTAATAAAGCTCCAAAACCTGTAAAACAGCATGTCCTCTTTATTTCTCCTACCGATGTATTTTTGTGTGTAGGTGTCCCAGCAAGCAGTAATGATTCACTGTTCTGTTTCCATGTAGATTTTTCAGCTTTCCAGCTTAGTTACAGCAAAGAAGTTTGGAACTAAACGACAGAAAACACTGAATAAAATACAGATTTGAAAGTGCGAAGGCAGGGTGGCACAGTGGGGCAGTGGCAAACAGCTCTGTGAGGGTGTGCTTGTACCTTAACTTCATGAAAACCCTTCGTCTTGTACATTAATAGTTAAAAGATCCGCGTAGCTGCTGTTTGACATCAAAGACTGAAAAAGTGGAACGCCAAAGGACAAAAGGACAGGTGAGCTCGGTTTGTTCCATAGTTCCCATAGCGAGTGTGTTAGTGTGTGTCAAATCCAAACTAACCCTACAGCTTGCCTGTCACACACCGTCACACTGTGACGGCTGCAAACATGAGGGACGCAAAAACCCCGCCGCACACCGAGAAGCTCCACAGAGGTCCACAATGGCACCAACACTCGGCAGGAAACGAGGATTATCGGGACAAAAGGTCTCCGTATGAGCCGGCAACACAAAGAAACAAAGCATGCACTTATAGATTTGTCATCATCATCATGACGGGCAACGGGTCCATTTTTCTGTGTTTACGTGTGAGCCTGCATGTATGTACTCATGGCACCCACATCAGCACAACAGAACATGAAAACAGACACAATATGACGGGTGGGTGGCAGAAACAGAAAACACTGGAAAGATTACCACCATCTATAAAGACTTCAGTTCCTATAATCTAGAAATCGAATTTTCCGAACTGAAATTCCGTTAAAAAGCAATAACAGGCGGATGCTTTACAAAGATGCAGTTTAAGGAAAATAAAGCCTTTTTTCTTTACTGACAGAAAGCTGGATACCTTTTTAAGCAGTGTCCTTCAAAAATCCACAGCTCTCCCTTCACAGCCACACGAGCCTTTGTCACTGGGCAGATCGACACTCAATAAAACCAAGAAATGTTGAAGGAAGGGCCGAATGAACTCAAACACCAAAAAGCAAGACCAAAACAATCATGTGCATTTGAGTCAGACCTGTTAACATCAAATTATTCATGAGATATAAATTAAATATATTCATCATGGCAGCAGTATCTCAAATATGTAGTAAAGAATTGTTACTTTCATCAAGATGTGTTATTTAAATTATTTAAACCACATTGCAATGTATGGTCTTATCAGGCAATGTGGAGTCTGTTCTGAACACTGGAAAGTCCAGATTTCTGCAGCACCATTACAGTGAACGACCACATCTGGATGTGAATCTATCTAATGGGCAGAAAGTCCTCCGCTATCATATCTGCGTCTTTTTATTGCATATCACCCGTATGGCATGCAGTCAGCCGTCTCATTATAATTGATATGAAAGGACGGGATCCTCCGACAAGAGATTCTTTACAGTCAGGACGAGAGAGTACGATATAGTAAAAAAAAAAAAAAACAAATGATGTGAACATGTGAATAACGTTGATGTGAATAAAACTGATGTGAACGCGGAGTTGGTGAGGAATGGTGGGACCTCAGGGAGGCCCTCACAGGAGCAGACCGAGAGGGTTGTGCCAGCTCCAGCTGAAGATGCTCTAAAACTGCACGCATGACAGCCTGCAGCCTCGAGTCGTCTGCAGGAGAGGGAGTGGCCGCATGGTGCCTCCCTCCTCCTCGCCTTCACCGGCCACGGGCCGGAGCTGACACCAACAATGTCACTCAGTAGACACGATCGGTACCAATAAGCCGGGGGAAAGACGCAAACGTGGCTCACAAACTATATGCTGCTACATTAACAGTGACCACGCACGCCAGAATCACCTTCTAATTTCATACACTTGAATACTGGCGGTTCATCCAGTTGTGCATTTTGTTTATTGAATCTGAATTTAAATCCATTAAAAAGATTATTGAGTCTTATTGGTCACTTATGTCCTCGATCTATAACAAGGAGTTCATACAAGCATGAAAAATGAGATGACGGAGCAGGACAGAGGAGGTTCGTGTTCAGTTTTCTCTGCCTAATGAAATAGATTTCAGATTTAGAGAAGAAACATAATTGGATAACTTTGCTCCGGCTAAATAGACTGAAATGCACTGGAGGCATAACGTTTAATCTTTCTGTGTGTAACCCTGTGTGTGATACAGGAACACACAGATAGTGTGTGTGTGTGTGGACGTGTGCGCGCACACATGCATGCTTGCCTTTGAATCACATTACACATAATCAGATTTATGAAGTTGTCTTCAGAGGATTACACAGGAGTAAAAGAACAAAACCTCCCTCACGCCGTCTCCTAAATTAAAACCATTCATAAAAGGAGTCAAACATTTCTGAATTTGATTATCGCCCTTTTGACAAAACTCTGAAGTCAACAAAAAGATACTGGTTTGCATTTCCAGTCGTTTACTGATATGAAAGATTGTCATAGTCATTTAAGAATTAAGTGAGGTGGAATTCTTTTGATAAATGAAGAAAGTGAAGAATAACATTAAGACTATTTTTAGTTTTGTGCACATTTTGGCGTGTAGCAGCAACAACATCGAGCGGGAGCAACATTAATATTCCTGCTTAATTAGACGCTGACTCGATGTGGGATGATGCATTATGGAAGAGAAAAGGTCTTCCTGTCATGTTCACTTATATTTTGCTTTGCTGCAATAAAATGGTGTGACGACAGTAATCAAACCTGTATAACGAGCAAGGTTTTGCAAAGCAAATGAGCTCAAACATGTAATGCCTCAATTGTTTTTGCCCCATCTTGCTCTGAAGTGGTTCATTATGTCGGGCTCTAGTTAATAGAATTAATTGCCTCTCTGTGATCATTCTGCTGCAGATCATGTCCAGGGTGTCTGCTGCCCTACAGTAACAGGCCCTGATGACATGACAAAGTTTCCAAGTGAAAACGGGAAACTTTACTTGCGTTGTGAGTGTCTGTTTACATGACCACAGTATTTGGAGCCACTGTTTTGTAAAACTCCGCCTCTGCTTCCGTGTAAACAGGGTGAAACACAACTTTTATAACACACTGCCTCTACACACGGACAATAACAAGACCGGCGGCCTCCACAGTGTCATGACTTTCATTTTTTCTGTCATTTCTGTGGAAATAGACACCGTTTTCAGAATGCTGTCATGTAAACGCGAAACTTTTGTGAAAGGAAAAAGTAAAAACCATGTGTTTTCACTTGGAACGTTCCCTGTGACAATAATCATGTTTATTGTCTATTAAAGATGAATCGATAATAATGGTTGGTGTTTGACAGACTGTTACATAAATATCACATCACAACTACCAATTAATGAAACTGAATCAAAGACTTTATTGCTTATGAATCATATTTTTCTCACTTCATTCCGTCACAACACATTCATGCATTCTTGCAAAAGGCTTATACAATCTGGAACGGGGATTCAGTGTCCTGTCAGAGGACACTTTGACACAGAGGACAACATGGAAGCCTGAACCCGATGATGGGAAGACGACCTGCGGCCAGAGCTCAGCTGTTCTACCACCCCAATTAATTACCTTAAAAATAGAGCTACTCAAAATATCTGCTGTTTTCAGTGGTGGTCCACAATAATATTGTGTAGATGATAACACAACAATCAGCATATTTTGACACCTTTCTGTCAGAACCAGAATGAACTGTAGCCGTAGCAGTCTTTTATTTTGGCAGCACACAGCGCAGACTCCACTCCGCAGTGTGACTTTGTCACAGTTCACATCCTTTGATGAGACACTGATAAACAGGAACACCCCGAAAGAGCCGCAGCTCTGGAGGCAGACGGACTCAGACGTCCAGACATCACAATTTGGCTTCATCACCCTCGCTCAAGCATTTTAACCATTATCCTGCTTTTAACTTTGGGGACAAAATGTTCGCCTGCTGCCTAACATAACCTCCTGACTAACAGGCGCCATTACACAGAGATAATAAGAGTTATTCACCCCGCCTTTTAGTGGATGTAATGCTATGGCGGATGTGTAGATACCACGGGAGAACACATATAGATAATAATAAAATGTCCTTTTTGTTCTCATCGTGCCTTTCAGAAGTTAGGGTGAGGGGCAACGGCGGCAGAAACGAGCTCGGCGAGCAAAACAATCGGAGATTAAAACAATTAAAAAGCCACTCGTGTTCTTTCAGTGAGTCTGACTGATTATCAGTCAGATGAGGACGGAGTGGGCCAGCAGACGCTTTGACTGGTGAAGCCAATTGTATTCGCTCAGGTGTGAGCGATGCATGTAAAGTAGCAGGAACAATAACGGGGACCCCGAGCCGCCAACACACAGTAAAATGCAATTATTAGCTTCGGCCTGTGGAATTTAAATGTGTGGCCGCGTTGCAGCACCAGGCTGCTCTTATCTGGAGCGTCTCATCTTCAAGTGAAGCCTCCTGGTTTGGGATCAAACCAAACTCAGAGAGCATTAATTTTCCTTTTCTTTGAAAAACTGACAAGCAATCACTTGGAAAGAGAGAAGTCTTCACTCCTGCACTGTTTCTTTAAATTCTACGAGAGACCGTGTAAATCCCTGCCTGAATTTATCAACACACGATGCAAATGGAAACTCTGAATCTGGAAGCTGCACTGTCAGGAGAAAAGCCACGAAATGAAGACAACTTGGTTGAATTTATTACATATTAATGAGGAGATTTAGTGATTCTAATAGTGTTTAGATCAGCAGAGAAGACCTTGCTGGCTCTGACAGTCCACTATTGAGTTCTACAAATGCTCCGCAACCAAAGTGGCAGTCCATGTCTCACACTTTTTTACAGTGACTTTACAGTCAATGATTGCTGGGTGCAAAATTCATTCATAGACGTGATTTTATCTTGGTGGAGTTCGTTAAGCTGAATTTCACACACCGCACAGCTCTGAGATAAGGTCTAAGGAGCAAGAGGAAACACAAATGGCAGACACGCTTTTCTTTCTGGACATTTATGCAACAGAAGATGAGCTCAGAAAGCATAAAGGTCAAGAATGAGCATAAATTGCAAAGCTATGTATTTTCCATCAGGAGGACACTGAAAACCTCACAGAGAATGGAAATGTCACGGTACATGGTGTGACGGTGAGGTGCACGTTGCCACACATCATGGAGAAATAAACCCACAGGAGAGTGACTGAACATCTTTAACACTGACTTCATAGGAATTCAATTCATTTGATTGATTAATTTCAACTTCATTTTCTTCTAAATCTTTCCAACTTGTTCAGTAGCTGCAAAAAGATGTATGTAATATAATGTATTTGGACTTATTTGCAGTTAAGCAAAGAGTGGCGTTTAGTTTTTTTCCCCCCCTCAATTATTATTCTCCTGTTTTGTTGTGCCAGGCCATTAAAGATCAAATTCTGAGTTTGACGCCCCTGTGAGAGAGTGAGGAGCTCAACCGCTCCTCCTCATTAATGGCAGAGAGTTGTTTTGCTTCTCTTGGTCGACCAGCAGACACGTCCAGCTGGGACAGAGTCCAGAAGTCAGCAAAGGGCCCGGGCTGATGTGAGGGGGGGCAACAGAAGAGCTGGAGGAAGCTGCAGCAGAAACTTAGGTCTGTGGTTATTTACTCTCCACGCTGATAACACGACGACATTTAAAACAAGGGTGACGGGAAGATAAATGGATTTAACACACACACACTCACACACTCCTTCTTCCCCTCTTTCTCACTTCCTGTCTGAACATTCCCACCTCAGTCAATGAATGAAAAACCAGACAGACAGACACATCATCAAGAATAAGATAAACAGGCAATTTAAAGCCACGATGTCGTGAACTTTCCAGGCTGCAAAGTGAGACAAAACCAGTGATGATCTACAAATGCAAAAATTTCCAAAACTCTAGAAAGTAATATAAAAAAACAAACCACTGACTCATGAACTCATGGCCATTCAGTCTGCTGAAGATTACACCAAGTGTCCTTTTCTATTTAAACATGATGCCTAAAGTCTGTCTGAGCTGCATCCTTCTCTCAGTAGCCATGAAAATCCTGCGTTTCTTCACTTCTCTGTTTTCAGCGCTATAGCTCATGTGACTGAAAACATCTTAATGCACTGTTGCAAGCTGTGTTTCTTTTGGCATCGCATCACACACAATAGCCGAATCTGCTGATTCAATTAGAAATTCAAGCCATCGTCTCTCCAGACACGAGCCAGATAAGCTTATCTACTGCGTGCGCAGGCTATAGGGGCTGCTATGTGATGTGTTTAATGATACCACGTCAGAGGAAGAGAGCGTTCAACTGTTCACATTTCGTCACGCAGGTCTAATTTTTCACTTCACTCCTAATCAACATTAATAACGCCGCAGACCAAAGCCACACACACAATTTCACACCATTTCCAGCGAGACCCTGTTGAGGAGAACTGCGGACAGATATGCAGCCATGCATGCCACATGTACAGTGGCGAAGAAAATCTGGTATTTCCGAAGCAAGAAAGAAAGAAATGGACATAAAGAATGCTGGTTTTTTATTCAAATAAATGACAAAGCATTATTTAGAGAGCTCCTAGCAAAACCGATTTGATGTAAACTCATAAACCATGCATGATTTAAAGCTTGGAAGATTCAAAAGTAACTTAAAGTGGCAACCAGCCAGCGGCAGCAGCTCTCTTTCTGAACCTCCACTTCAGTAGTTAGGAGCAAATAACTTTCCAATGCGAGCAAGTCTTCATCCCTGCAGAACCACGCTTTGCAACCTGAGTGTCACAGCTGGTATCCTCAATTCTGCCACCCCCCCCCCCCCCACCCCCACCCCCCCCCCCCCACCCCTCCACCCCTCCACCCCAGCACTCTGTCCCGTCCGTGCTTCAACCCACCATCCATTATTAATGTTGCCGAGCGTGCACGGCTCTGCAGAGAGCTGGCAGCCGCCACACACACACACACACACACACACACACACACACACACACACACACACACATATTTACACTCAGCAGGTCTGAGGATGTGTCTGCATGAGTGTGTGCTCAGAGTAAAAGGTGTGTGAATAGCCGGCACAGGGCAGAATCAAGCACCTGAAGAGAAAACAGCAGGACTGTGTGTGTGTGCGCGCGTGTGTGTGTGTGTGTGTGTGTCCTGAGCATTGATAGGTGAAGACAGGCTCAGCAGGTGAATTGCTTTGTCAACACCACCTCGGAGGGTCAAGAACAGAACAGACACCTACCAGGAAAACGCGTTCCGGTGTTTGTTTGAGTGAATTAAAGGTTGAGGGAAGACACTGATAAAGAGAGTGTTACTGACTTTGAATGAAGCCCGACAGGTTTGATTGAAAACCGTTTGAGAAAACAGAAGAAGAGAACAAAGCCAGTGGTTGGAGGAGCTTGTTTTCACCCTGACTGTGAAGCGTCAGTGTCACGACTCAGACTGGCCTCGACCGTTCATCCATCTGGCTGTTCTCCATCAGATTAACCACGGAGAGGACGAGAGAGGGAATAATGGACAGATTTACCGTATACATCAGTGAGAGCAGTGACTGTCCAAAAATCCACTTAACAACCTGACTTCAGCTCGGTGAAGCTTTGAACGGTCTCAGGTTAAAGCACATCTCAGATTAACTAGAAGATTATGAAACACGGAGACCCCTGAGGTCGACAGTGTTTCAGAGTCTTTGGGCGGTGAAGCAGCTTCCTGAACACCTGAGGACTGCTGGTACGGCCACTCAAAATCAGGACTGAAAATTTGCTCAGGCTTTCCTTGCTGTTGCATTTACGATGCTTTTACTTTATTTATTCTCTTTTTTTTTTTTTTTTTTTCAAAGGTTCTTGATCATTTTAATTGCTTCAGATGAGGGTCTTGTTTCATCGTATTCCCTTTGTTTCTTTGTCAAACGCTGTGAATTTCCTTCCTTCATGAAAAACATGCCGTGATCACGACAAACACAGAGTTTCATTCTGTGTCATATTTTTCTCCTCATTTTTAGCTGTTTGTCTTATTATTTTTATGTCTTGTCTTAACATGTCTCATCATGTCTTATCGAGTCTTTCACTACTTTTTTTCCCACAAGTCAAAGAAACACACTACAGATAAATATCAATCAACAAATCAGATGGCGGAGCTGTGTAGATAAGGAAGGAAAGTTCATGTTGAACTTTCATGAGTCAACAGCAGTCATGAGTGTGTGACACGGAACAGTTTCCCCATCACATTCCTCCAATGTGGATATAAAAAAAAAAAAAAATCCCTCTCCGTGACGCTTTGAGGATGTTTATCTTTTCATATTCACACCATTAATATGACTGCAGCAGCAGAACAAACACGTCAGCATAATAACACACTACAACTTAACCTCAAAGGAGCTCTTCCACCGCAGACATTCCCTGAAAGACACGGAGCGTCAGAACAGGAAACACCATGTGACGTTTTGTTCTGTTGTCGACTTTTGTGTTGAACACGACAGTCGACAACATTCAGACCGCCGCTTGTGTAAATTCGACAAAAATTCAGTTTTCTGTGAGCCCTTTTTAGATTTGCATGCAATTTTTCAATTGTTCCACCAAATCAGAGCATGAAATCGTCTCCCTCTGTAATCATCTAGTCCGGCAGAAAGAGTCTGAAGCGAGCTCAGAGATGCAACATGAGAGAGAGAAAAAAAAAGTGGAGTCATTTGGAAAAAGAGTTGAACCTGATGATATTACAGCAGCAAAACGCCAGATAATCACTCCTCAGTCACGTGAGCGCTCCTTCCTGGTAGGATGGTTCGTAGTGAGAGCTTCCACTATGTTTGCCTGGTAAACACTGGAGCAAATTCTGAAATAATCAGCGAACGGTTCAAAGTTTCTTTGTAATTTTACTTGTTTTTCAGTGTTTTTGCACATCATGGCCACCTCAGCTGTTCTTCAGTCTGATCACTGACAACAAACAATCAGATTCTCTTCTCATATCAAAAGACGACACCGGCTTGTGGGAATTGCATTAATACATTTGAAGGACGGCCATACCATGGAAAGCACAAACATCAAAGGTTTGCTGATTTTTCCTACAGATTGAGGGGCTGAGAGGGTGAGTTTTTTTTTTCTTTTTTTCTGTGGATTGTTTGATGCTGATCACGTGGTCCAGGCTTGAAGGAGGCTCTCTGCCCCTTTCAGCACTTGCTTCTTGCAGCATGGATGCTTTGAATAAATACAATCTATTTTGAAAACGTTATCAGACCAAATCTTAACCGTCAGGTTTTATCAAATCGAATTCATAAGAAGAAATGTTTTGCGTTTCCAGTCATTCAAGTTAATTTCTGAGGCCTAGATCTGCCGCGTGTTTTCAGGTTTTGTGCTGCGGTTGCAGGGCGTCTGGATCTGTTCAGGTCATCCAGCAGGGCCCCGGAGATCATAATCAGCGTCTTAATCTCCGCAGCTTAAGATCCAAAGCACAGTGAAGTGAGCCGGACAGGCACTCTACACACCGACGATCATGACGAAGGTCAGCGGTGCCCCAGAGTCCCATCCTTCACTTGATCCAGGTCAGACTTTGCTTAAAGATGCAACCTCTTCAGCAAATCCGCTCGAAAGAGTCCAGACCCGTCGTGCGGTGGAGGTGGCGATCATTCCCGATCGATAGCCGCTCCGCCTCGTGCTGCTTGTCCTTGGACATTCCCTGTGGACCAAGACTTCAGGTCTCAAAACATCTCTTTTATATTGAGAGCCTAATCTGTTCAGATCTGTTCCACACTGAAACGCCAGAGCGTTAAGATATGACAGATGCTTCAACTTCCGAAAGGTGTAAAAAATGTGCAGCATCCTCTTTTTTCCGGTGCAATCCGCAGACATTATACAAACTCAATTCCTGTTTTTTTGATGCCCCAAATATAAATAGAACTCACTTCCTCTTGCTATTATCGACCCTTCCTTTTCCCAGTTCCCACTTCTTATTTGACTGCAGATTATTTATCCCAGAAACCATCAGTGCGGTGAGATAAACCTAGATTATGTTCAGATAGCTTGGAATTGACAATCGATGACAATGAACAGCACTGAAAGACACAACCTCTCCTGAAAGAACAAATACGACTCCGAATGTTTTTCACTGCACTCGTTTGACTCTCAGAATCAATGAAGCACAATCTCAAACGCCGCCTCTTACATTACACACACGGCACTCCACTGCAACAGTGTACAACCTGCATTATCCACAGGTCCAGCGCGTGTTATTGATCGGAAATATAAATAGACTAGAGCTGAAATTCAGCTGCGTCAAACGTGGAAGGAAGCGGGAGCGTGTAGCACACTGTAATATCTCTGAACACCTGTGTGGATTCCCGTGGCCGTCCTCCATAAATTTCAGTCTGTTGTCGCCGAGCTGTCAGCGGGATAAATCACAAACAGGGGGCATCAAATGATCCTCGCGTTTTTCAATCACGGCGTGAGTTTGTGGAATTATTTAGCCTGTCTGACAGTTTGATTGCGCCTGAACACGTCCTCACCCCCGACCCCCCTCCGACCGACAAATCGCTCCAGTTGTTTCGTCAAACAGGAAAAGCTTATTCCCTTGAAATCTGTATCAAACCGATTGTTTCATTCTTGAGCTACTAAGACATATAAAGGTTCACACTCTCCACGCTGTCAAAGCAGAACTTTACACTGGAGAAACTGTTAGTTTCAGAGAGCTCTGATAATTTAACACTTCTTTCTCCAAAAGAACCCAGCAATACTGCAGTTTTTCTTCAAATAGTCCAGTCAACATAGTTTTTCTAAATACAAAAACAACTCAAAATTTTTTCCACTGTGTGTTTGATGACTTCTACAATGCTGTCTTTAACGTAGGTGACTGAAACAGGCTGAATTGAAGATATTAACAAATAAACATTGATTTATGAGGTCTGGGTGTTTTTTTTCCCTCTGATCCAGAAAATCTGGGGTTTTTTATGTTCTTTACTTATCATACAACATTAGATCTTATACTATCTGGTCTTATCTTGGGTCGAATGTGTCACTGAAACACAACTACATGCACTTTCAATTCATCAATCTACTTTTCCAAGATGCGTTAAAGCAACCAGTAAAATAGCCCAAAAAGTAATCGAATGCCTTGTTATTGTTATTTTCTTGCAGATCATAAGACAGACGACTCAGTTTTATTAACAGGTGAAATTCAGAGTTTCCATCTGTGTCCAAAAGCACCACAAAACGTCTGATCGAACACTTTTCCGTCCATCTGCTCCACGGTCCGCTCACTGTTTAGCGACGTCTGCTCGCTGATGGATGGGCAGTCCGCACCAGGCTGGATGAACTCCAGCTGTCCCGCGGAAAGCCGGGATCGCGGTCGTCTCAACAACAGCAGTCATGACAACAGACATGCGGCATGACTAAAACATTAGAGCCGAGCGAGAGACGCGGAGGGGTAAGTAAGCGATATCCCGGAGGGTGAACGTTCACCTGTCTCATTCTAAATACTGTCTCCACAAGCATGGCTTCCACATGGCAGCACATGCAGCTGCAGAGGAATGCACGGCCGGGCGAGAGGCCCCAGCCGGGAAGACCTTCACTCGGTGGATATAATCCTTACATGTCTGTGCTGACAAACCTGGGGAGTCATGTAAACAGACACAAAACGCAACAAAAGTTTTGCACTTTTGCCTGAAATCCTTTTTCCTGGAAGCGGCGTCTGTCTTTCCTTCCTCACTCCCGCCTCGTCGGCTTCGCCATGGCACATTAAAACCGTCGCTCTGTGGATGCTGGGTCAACATCCTCTCGCTTCAAGACTATCTTTAGCCCATTTGCTGCATTTAGTGGAACATGGAAGCCTTAAAAAGCCTCCTGGGAATTCAGCTCAGATGTTTAGAACCATAACATTCTCCTCAAAGGATTAGTTGATACATAATCACACACTGGTAACATTTATTTATTTGCTTTACAGATTATATTTGTGTGTTTCGTGATTTTTCATTCCTGTGTAGAACAAAAAAACGAAACGACGGCAAGCCGACACGCTTCAAAGAAAAAAATTTTCACTGCTGTCATTAAATTATTACATTACATTAATCTATTAGCGTGAACTCCACCCAGGATCTCTGCACAACCTAGAAAAAAATGCCTGATCGTACATATTTCTGAAAGCAAACCTTTTTGATGGTTATTGTGTGTTGCTTTGTGCATCCTGTTAGAAAAGCAGCTTCCACATGCATGTGCACATTTACTTTGGCAAACCTTCGGCGGTTTGGACGATATGTATGATCATTAGCTGCTTTACAAATCTGGCCGAGATCATTTAGGTCCTTTTACACGATGCTTTCAAGTGAAAACACACAACTTTCATGGTGTTTTGAGTTCCCATTTAAATGACAAGAGTGTTTGGATTCGTTAGATTAAAACAAAAGCAGCTTGATATTTTTAATTCAATCGTCTCACTTGGTGTCACGTTCTCCTCTGTTGTTGTTTGTCATTTCCTTCACTCCCGTCTTGTTTCGTACATCTCTGACTCCCTCCCCTAATTACTCTTAATTTGTGTGGTGTGTGTTAGGACCTCTTGTGTTGTGAGGCTCGACTCTGTAATCACTCCTCGAGTGTTTCCACCTGCATCTCATCCATCCTGCCTCCCACTGTGAGTACTTAAGCCCTCAGTCTGTCTCACTCGCTTCTTGGTTTCTCTGCTGTCTTTTGATTCCCGGTAGATTTTGTTTATGACGGTAACTCTTCGTTCTAGCTGCCGCCAACTTTCAGGAATACAGATGACATTCACCACTGGTCATATCTTGAGTTAGAGGACCACGTGAGGGACTGGATAATGAGTACAGAACTGAAGTCTAATGAACCAAAACATGATCTGGCTTCATTTTATGCTCAAAAAAATCCAAAAACTGTTTTGTGTAAAACTTATTTTTCAGTTCTAAATGCAGCAATTAGGTTGCAAATGCAAAACCAGGAGCATCTGTTTAGTGCCAATAAGGATGAAAACACACTCTGTCTGAGCTATTAATACCTCCAAATTAAAAGTATCCCGTCCTGGCCAGGCGTCATAAAATGTTATTGCTCTAGAATCAGCTAAATCAGCTGTTCTGAGTCAGTATTACACCAGAAACATGAGACTGTTGTGTGTTCAGCTTGAATCAAAAGGAATATGGATTAAACATATCAAACCTGCAGTGTTTTATGAACTAGTTGAACAAGATTAAGTTACAAAACAAGAAGAATCTGTCTGGATGATTCCTAAACATATGCTTTCAAAGTGTGAAATTTGAAAACGCCGGGTCACATAACAGCCAAAGGCTGACAAAAGAGCGAGCAGGTTACATCTGCGCACGTACAATACAGAGTGTGATCGGCAGAGGCGCGAGAGTTTCAATGTTACGCTTCAAGAAAAAGTGAGAGAGCGCCGGAGGAGTGGGAGAGGGTGGAGTGTGAAGAGATAATTGAATAAAGGGAAGGAAAAAGTCACACAGCAGAACAGAGGGGGAGTATTTAGCCCATCCAGGAGGGATTAATGCCACAAAAGTATGAAGATAAGAGGAAGGCGCCTGACAGAAACACAGAGCGGTGCAAGAATGTAATAAATGTGATGCTCTGATTCATGACTTTTAATTTCAGTGTCAGTCAGAGAAACTGACTGAGCAGCAACAATAAAAAAAAAAAACCCCAATCACCCAGATATGCATCGGTGGGAGGAGCCGCCGTGCCGCCGCAGACACGAGCGCAAACATCACACACTGGAAACTGTGAGAAAAAAATAAATAAAACACTTTGCAGAATGAAGAGAGTTAAACGGTTTTCTACACCAGGTTCAACTGCTCCATTAAATAAAATAAAAAGAGAAATGAAGAGAAGCTGCTGATATTAAAAACATGTTTTCACGTGGCTGAAACCAGTGGGAGGACGTTTAAAGCTGCGTAGTTCTATCCCTCAAAAACTTTCTCACTCATACATTTTAATATGTTAACATACACACAGGATGGAGCGAAGGGAGCAGACTGTATCATTTGGTTATAAATGGTTGAAGCAGGAGTGTCAAACATAAAGCCCGTGAGCCAAAACTGGAACGCAGGAGGCTGCAATCCGGCCGCCAAGAAAACTGTTAAAATTCCAAAGAAAACAGAAGAACGGACACAACACAATACTCCGCCATGACAGACAGCTCCCTCCTTGCTGTCCTTAAAGTCACGCCATCAGGGTGAGCTTGTAAAAACACCCATAATGCAGCAGCTGTAGAAATTTTTGGACATTTCACTTTATTCTGACTCCTAGTTTAAAGGCATGTTGTTCATGGCGTCACTTGGTTTCATCTGTTCAAGTCTAAAAAACATACATTTTATCAGAACGGACATTGATGTGACCAGTATAGTCACATGTCTTCTTCCCTACTTGATGTATTTCATGACAAACTGTGGCGACGGAGACGATCTGGTTTAGATTATTTGGGCATATTTCCTCCAGCAGACTGATTCATAATTCAATGTAATTATTATATATCAATCTTACTGAAAAAAATTAAAGCACTAATAAAAAGATGAGGTCTTATCAGGGTTTATCCTCGTAGCAGGAACAAATGATTTGAACTTTAGGACATCATATAGATACAAAGTTGAATTATGCTAGGTCATGTACTGCTCATGAAAGCCTGTGATTTCTTTTTTTTTTTAATTCCATTTGTTATCAGACGGTACAAAAGCAGAAAAGACAGAAAAGATGAAGCTTGTGATGGAGGACAGCAGAGGTGGAGTTGGTATTGTTATGTGGAACAAGCTTTAACATGTTGTTCTCTGGGTGTTCCTGCAGAATCAAATCAAGCCAGTGCCCTGAATACAAATGTTCACTTTGCTGTTGTTATCTTACTCCTGTACATAAAGCTGCAACAGTTTGTGCTTGTTCTGAGTGAAATTTACATTTTTGTTGAGATATAAATCTCCTCTGGTTCAAGTACGATTACACAAACAGGACAAGCAATGGCACTTATATATGGAACTGCCTCAGTTTCTCATTCACAGATTTCAGTGTAAATAATGCTCGTGTGTGTGTGTGTGTGTGTGTGTGTGTGTGTGTGTGTGTGATCTCTTCTGTGTTGACTACAGCTACTTTTTTCAGTTATAGAGCTCAAACAGCCTTGGACCATACAGGGTTTGTGAAACAGAGAAAGCTTTCAGGAGTTCAAGGCGTCCTTCACGTGATCATTTAGTCTTCGCTGTGTCACATTTTTTGTTGGACGGATGAAATACTGAGAACGATGCAGTTTTCATGTTGGGCAGTTGTTCCTTTTTTAAATGATGCCATATACAGGTATGCCGTGATCAATATGCTAAAAAAGATCAATACATTGAAAGAGAACCAAGTCCCAGGAGAACATGGACGGGGAGTCGTGACGCTCTGGAGGCCACGATTGTCGCTGTTCTCCATCAACTCGCACATTGTTTCCGCTGCCTATGAAGAGACAGTCTCCTGTTTACGTGACGATGGAGTCGGAGTGTTTTCCAAAAGTTCCACCATGGGAGCCATTTTCAAAATGTTGCCTTTTCAGTGGCTCTGAGCACCGCTGTGCAAACCGACTCCCAAACCGCAACATTTTGGCCTTTTCGCCTGAAAATGTTGTGGTGTAAACACCCAGACCGGGCTGGAGGAGTTTCTCATGTCAGTGGCGTCGGTTGGAGGCTGAGAAGATGGATTAATGGGACGTTAACACTGACAGAGAACACAGGCACATGCAGTGTGATGCTAATGTGCTCTTAGTGCGTGTGTGTGTGTGTGTGCGTGTGTGTCTGTGCTACGTCACAAACCAGTCTGGGTCAGTGTTGATTAAATAAACCGCTCTGTTTATAGAGCAGCTCTTCTTTCAACACACATAAAACATACACACACACACTGACACGATACACCTTTCAACATGCTGTCACACCCGTACTTGACATGACAAAAAAAAAAAAAAAGTTCCTCTGCAGGTATTTTTAGAAAAATCATAGAATTAGACTGTAGTTCATTTTAAAATGATGCATTCAAGGACCTCACTTAGTGTGAATTTTAATGCACTCCTGTTGCAAAGGGACGACCAGGAAGGGAGTTTTTAAATACAGCTTGAAGTTAAGTGCACATTCACGGCGGGCGCACACGAGTGCAGAGGAGACGGACTAATACGAGGCCTCCTGTGTCAGAGCGGATCCTCGACCCACTCTGCTGAATAAATCACTGACAGATCAAACGTTGTCGTCTGCAACAGAGAATGTGCATGAAATATGCAGGACGGCCTTTTCACATGGTGTTTCTGACGCCGCCGCTGCGCTTAAACTCTGAACGTGCAACAAGAAACTCAAGACCTTTAAAATAAGACCTTTAGTGTGTAAAACAGTCTCTTCTAATATTATTGCTTTTGCATATGTGTGTGTTATCGTGCTAGTTATAGTATGTTTTTCCATCCATCCATCCTCTTTACCACTTATATCCTGTTCAGGTGTTGCTGGGTGAAGGCGGGGTGGAGCTGGACAGGACAGACACACACACACACACACACACACACACACACACACACACACACACACACACACAGGGAGAACATGCAAACTCCACACAGAAGGGTTCAGACCCTATTTGAATCAAATCTAATTGAATTACCTTCCCACTGTGAGGAGACACCGCTAACACGGCACCACCCTGTCACCCAGGCCTGTGCTTCTGTGAAAAAATGTAATTCTTCTTCTATTGCCAAACGTATTAAAGAAGACATACTCCACAGTTCACTAAATATAGAAAGAAGCATGTTAAAATGCTGAGCAGACTTTGGTGTGCTTCCAGGAGGAACGTCATTGAGCTCATCCCGGACCTCCTCTCGGGATTCACACAGCACCGTGAGCCTTGATTTTCTCCCGTTTTGAGAGAACAATAACCGGGTGAGCAGCGGCGTGCGTCAGTGTGTGTTTTCATCATCTTTCCACGGCGCTCAGACGTGGGAGAACACCAGCAGCCAATCGCGACTCCCGAGAACAATCTGATGAAGAACGCGTCCGATGAAACGCTGAAGATCACTCAGACACTAAATCAAAGGAACAAGGGAACGCCAGTCAGCTGGGACCAGTGGAGACGATGGACGGCTGGATGGAGGGTAACAGTTGGTTTGAACAACACAATGCCAGAAGGTTCTCTGTTTGGGCCACGATAAATTTCTTTGTGCAGCACACAGATCCTCCAGGTTGTGTGTCTTTGGTTTTTATTGGCCGTCTGAATAAGTGTGTGTGGCCGACTGATAGTCTGTCTTGCTGTGAAAGATTTCAGACCCCACAGCCATTGTTTAGATAAAAACTATGACAGCTAGAGCTGTAAAGCAGGATGTAACGCTATTTAGACGTTTGTAGAATCACTTCGGACGAGGCGCTGCGTGTGTGAGCTGAAGATTTATGTCGACTCAAGGTCACTTCCTCTGAACATGACTCTCCATGACATCCAGTGAAACATGACAGCTTTATCCATCCATCTTTTATACATTTGTTATTTATTGAGGGTAACTGGAGCCTATTTGAGATTACAGAGTAGATCTTGGAGCGTTTCTCCAAAACAATCTTCTGTCTTTGTTTGCATAAAGACTCAACGGGTTGAAAATGTTGAGTCAGGTGGAGGAAGTCAAAGGGAAAACAGAAATTGACTCACTTCACCCTGTTTCATGTTTGCAGGACACTGTAAGCGAATCAATATCTGTCCTTTGGAAGCGTTCCCTGCATGTGCGCTGGTCCATCCTGACCAGACAAATCAAATCTCCAGCCATCATGCCATCGCAAGAGAGTGGCCTGATGTCTGAGGTGGAGCGCCGAGCCCTCTGGCACAACGACTGACGTCTCGCTTCATGCGGAGTGAAAGAAAAAACACAGAAGGGGGCAAACGGACACCAGCCGGGAGAAAGTGAGGGAAATCACTAGCACCAAACACTCACATTCAAACCAATCATATAACCTTTGAAAAAAAGCATCAAGCTGTTTTGGAATGAAAAATACTTCAAGTTGAGCTCATTGTGCTGGAAACTCAGTCAATGTAGAGCAGAGAGAAAACATAAACCCTTCCTCCAGCAGGCAAATCTGCAAAAAATCTATACAAGCTGATTCTGTTTCTTGAGATAACAAAGCAGCTAAAGCTTCCCTTTTCAACCATTTTTCTCAGTCAATCAAATTATATTAGATGTAAAAAATAGAAGAAACCTGCTGCCAGTGGTGTGTAAATGTCTTATTCTTCTGGATCAGCAGGTTCAAGCTGAAATCCTCAGGTTCATGAGAATTACACTGAGTACAAAAGCATGGAAATAAATGGACTGAAGAAATGATCAAAACAGATTTCAATCAATGCACTGCTGACTGAAGAATCAATCGATAGGTCCACCGAATAATAGATTAACCTGCCACAAGGTTTTCCAACTTCATTGATTTCACCCTATTATTAACTTGCTTCTAACACAGACGTCACTTTGTCTGATTTCATCAGTGAGTGGGTTTGGTTATTTCCACAGTGATCGCTTCTCTGTGTTTTTCCTTCGTAAATATGTAAATCTGTATTATGATCAAACAGAGGACCATGTAGACCACTGTTATCGTAACTACAATACTAACTAACCTGTGGCTAAATTCAGTGCAATATTTATTTGAAAATGAAAAATTTTAATTAAAAATGTCAGATTAACAAATCAAATATCACAAGACTGTTTTCTTGGTGTGTCTTTTAACAGTGATCACAGGCATGAAAATAAGGTCGTAATGAGGGATTCTCCTTTGTTGAGATACTATACTTGGGAAATGTTTGCTCCACTTCCACGCGTGATTAAACCAAGAAACCACCCACACTGCAACAAAAGAAGAAAGAGTCTAAATGGGCTCTTTGGAATTATTGCATATGTCCTTATCGCATCATCTTCATCTCATCCAGAGCTGCATTTCATGGATTACAAGCAGTGATCCTGAGCTTTCCATTGACTTCTACTAAAAACAACACAGCACTCAAACAACGTGACAGATCACGGTATGAATAACTGTTGGTGGAAAAGCCAGATTTAATGACTTTATCTCTCTCGGTCAATGCGTTAAAGTGGCGCGAGTTCTGCATCCGATTCCCACTCGCGCGCACGTCTTCATCTTAAAATACAGAAGAGTAAAATAAACTGAACAGAAACACAAAAGCAGGGATCTGCAGAGGATAAAGAGAGTGGAAGAGACACGCAGCGCTTCAGAAGTTGATTATGAGTTCTCGGATCCATGGAGCACCAATTAAATCAAAGTTGTGTGAGTTGAAGGCAGAGGGATGAAGAATGGGGAATATTCCACCACATCACTTCTTACCGGTGCGCCCGGACCTCCTCGTGCGCCCCTGGCAGCCCCACACTGGCCGCTGCTCATCTCAGCACAGGTCCGGTCCGGAGCGCGCAGCCGGGGCGCATACCGCGTCCAGCGGAGGACAGACCCCGATCTGGAAAGTTGTCCCCGTGCAGCAGTCAGCAGTCCAATCCCAACTGTTACTTTTCTTTAAAAGTATGTTTTGCTCTATGGAGATGTCTGTAAGTCACTTTTTCCTCCCTCTCTGATGATATTCCGCTCGTGCCGCAGCGCAAAGAGCCGCTGTGACGCGCGGAGGTCCGACATGAAGGAAGCGCACCAGAATGAACCGAGCCGCTTCCTGCCCGCGTTTTTACAGTGGAAATCCAGCCAGTAATGGATCAACTTCACAGCATCCCAGAGGAGGGCGGCGTCTGAAACATGTAATGTTCCAACATCCTAACTCACTCACATATTGGCCTTTGTAAAATTAATAAAAAGTACCATTATAAACCTGCACGATCGATGGATTTTGACCATTGCATGAAAATCTGCAAATGTGCAGTGTACATTTTTGCAACAACAAGAATATACAGATTAGATGATCAATTACAGGATCTAACGATAGATCATGTAATTTTGGATCTAATGTTGGACTCAAGAACATGCACATGAAAATCCATGACTGTGTATGGTGTGATATATATTTATTGAATGAAATTAAGCTTATGACCATCAAAACAAGAGTACATGCCTTGAGGAATAATAATAATAATAATAATAATAATGATAATAATAATAATAACAGAATCAAAGCAAAATGGTTTCAGTTGAACCCAAAATACAAACTTCACGTTCCATATTTCAAGTTGATCCACGCCTTCATTGTGAAAGTATTTACTTGAGCTTCCTGTTAGAGCAGGTCTTCATGTGTGCAGCTTTATGAGCTTTATTTTTTTCTTTCTCCCCTCTGGCTCAAGTCAGATATTATTGACCTCAGAACCCAAAATCTTTTTTTTTAAGCATTCAGTGCATGAAATTCCAAATGTTGATATTTCTTTAGGACATCTTTAAAATGAGGGGATGGTAACTTCAGAAAATTAGTGTCTAAAGTGGGTGGAAGAGAATGAAAAGCTTCATATGCAGAATAACACAAATGACAAGACATTAATACAGCTTTATGGATGTGTGTGTAATGTTTTCTGAACAGTGACAGATGGTTGGAACCATGGCACATTCTGCTGTCTCAAACATCCCACCCATCCATCTTTTTTACAGAAGACCCCTTCTAACATTGGCCCAAACTCTCCTACTGGAGATTAGCCTCATATGCATGTAAACCTGCAGAACCAGACTCGGAGGAGACTTTCTGCTGCTCTGGTTGGAGGTTCGAAGCAAGACGAGGGACAAGATGAAGACCGAGAACAAACAGATACTCATAAATCCACCAGCTGCAGATGTGATGGAAGCTCAGATTACAAACTTTCCATCACTGAATGAGACTGAAACAGCTTTATTTAAAACTATTCTCTGTGAACTGAGCCCAGCTCCCAAAACCTGAGATTCCAGATCCACTTCATCATCAGTTATGATTTTTAGACACATTCAATCACCCTCACAAGTCTCTTTGCTTCACTTTAAGTATTTTTTGAATGTTTTGATGTTTTTTTATTACTGATTGTTTTCTAGTAATTTTTTTTCTGTACTATAGTGAGCTATTTATACAACTTATCCGCTTATACGCTAGTTTTCTATGTCTGCCTTCATGTTTTCATTTTTGTCTTTGAGGCATGAATAAAGTGACTTGAAAACACCAATGTATCATCCCCCCACCCCAACCCCACCTCCTCTGAGAGTACACATGTTAACATATGCACCATAGGAAATTACAGACAACTGGAATAAGTGAAAGGGCTGCACAGACCTTTAACCGTTAAACATGAACTGTGGGTATTTTTAAAAGTGATGCTCAGAAGTCAATTACACATAAGACACAGAAAAAGTCTTGTGTTAATGTGCACGAATCAGACACATTAAAGGTTGAATGGTCACTTGGGAGAGAGAGAGAGAGAGAGAGAGAGAGAGAGAGAGAGAGAGAGAGAGAGAGAGAGAGAGAGAGAGAGAGAGAGAGAGAGAGAGAGAGAGATGAGAGAGAGAGAGAGATGAGAGAGAGAGAGAGAGAGAGGAGAGAGAGAGAGAGAGAGAGAGGATGAGAGAGAGAGAGAGGAGAGAGAGAGAGAGAGAGAGAGATTAGCATCACTGTATGACGTGATCTGACCAGTCAGTAAAATATTACACTACTTCTGAGGAGATATTTCATGCTGTAACACAACACATTCACATAGAATGGACTAAGAATAAACTGAAATTACCAGTGTGGGCTGCCGCAAGCAAGTACCTGAAAAGCATCAGCCGGTGGGGGTTGATAAACGACTGAGACAAGACCTCATCCATCTTTCAATCCATCTACTTACTCAGTTAATCCTGACTCTAGTGATCACTCTGTCAAGGGCAGAGTTTCTAACAGATGCCTGCTCACGACCGCAGTCAGTTTAAAATCAGCCAAGAACATGAAGCGCAGTTTAGACGATAGGATGAAGCATCTGCATGTTTTTTTCCCACTTCATGTGTGGGTTTTCATCAAAAAGCCCTGGATTCTGACTCAATACCTGCTGCTGCAAGGCAACTCGTTCACATTCGATTCGTTCTTTAGTGGTTTTTATAAGTGGTTGAGACAGATTTTATTGTATTTTCTCTCAGATGAAATGTACAAGCCCTCCGGATTACAACAGTTTTTACATTTTAAGTATTATAACGAGCAGTTACTATGTATCCTGTTCGCATCTGAAATTCAAATCGTGTCTTTCATCAAAGAGCCTGACATTAATTTTCATGGAAGGTTTTAAATGGCTCCTAATATTTTGAAGGACATTAATAAAAGACCTAACTTGAGACTGTGAAAGATGTAGATTAGTTGACTGGTGTGAAAATAGATGAGCCAATACAGACAGGTTTGCACTTTTCGCCTTGTTTGATTTCTGTTTGCAAGACTCATATTGCTGAGTTGATGAAGTTCTTTATCTTCATCACAGTGAATAAACGCTTCAGAATTCAGAATTCCTTTATTCCCAATATAGACTGTGAAAGTGGGGCCTGACGATCCTCATCCTTGAGCAAGGCACCAAGCCCTTAAACTGCTCCCAGTGGATGGATTCATCGCCTTGCATGGCAGCCGAATCCATTGGTGTGTGAATGCGATTGACAACGTAAAGCTCTTTGGAGCTGCTGAAGTGGTTGAAAAGAGCTTTATAGGTTAAATCTATTTACAAGTCTATCATGGGAAAATAAATAAATACAGTGTTACAGATTATTTATTAAATTTAACATAATATTTAACACATGTCTCCTGATATAAGACTCCTTCGCTCTGTATGTTCAGTATTAATCTTGCATGGTTTAAATGGCAGCTGATTTTTATTTCATGGTGTAGTAATTACCAAGCGTTCTTCTCTCCTCCGAATGTGTGTTTCTTCGTGACGAGCTCACGGTAATCGCTCTGAGAGATTTATATCAAGGTCACAGTGTCTTAATTAGCAGCTCAGTCGCTCTGATGCTGCAGGAGGCTTCTGGTCCTGAAAGGGAAGGCGGTGACTGTGTGTAGGCGTCAGTGACGCTGACCAGAGCGAGGTCTCCCCGTTATTTTTAAACTGGCGCGATAGTGAAAGGATGCAGGGAAATATGAATGGAGGAGGTGGAGCGAGAGGATATGAAGGAATAAAATACGCCTGACATCCCCACTTGCAGCATTTTCATCTCGTCCTCAGTTTTTGTGCCCACAGAGGTTTTGTTGTCTTCTTCATAAACTGATCATAGTGCTTTGGGTTGGTGGTTTCATTTAAAGGTGTAACATTTCAATCTCCTCTCTGCACCCAGAAACACAATGTTGGAGAAGATTTTTAAGTGACTGCATATTGAAGGTCATGATTGAAATAAAATAGACAGAAAAACATTAAATTAGTCCCTCGTGAGTGTTTTGCATATACCATAATCATCATCCTATAAAGGCTGCTGAGGTTTTTTCTTTTTTTTTTTCTGCATATAGCAGCGGTGGAGATGAATAATGAAAAGCTCTCAGATGCCATCATATAGACCATTGCATCCTTTTTTCTTTTTTTTTTTTGTGGCTTTAACATTGAGATGAAAATGAGGATCCATTATTGTGAGGTATAGCTCTATTTCCAGGTGAAATCTGAGGGCGAGGAGGAGGATGCTGAATGGTCGCTCTTCCAGACATTATCATTCGGCCTCTCCCACGTACCGCAGATGGTCTTTATGGAGAATGCAATTCAATATCTGTGTAGCCTCTGACCTTGAGGTGTCCCTGCTTCATCTCTGCTTAACACAAAGCAGACCATCTAAAGGATTACTTCCAACACACACACACACACACACAAGCACACACACGTGCACATATGTTCATTTCAGCAGTTTTTGTAGCCACTTGTGAGTAATAACCCTCCAAACTGTGTCAGAAACTCTGTTACGCTTCATTATCGGATTTAATTTTAAAGATGGCTTCGCGCTGAAGGCTGGATGACTAACATGAAACCATGTCGTTAAAATAAATCTTCCCATGAGTGATGCTAACATTTGTAATTTGTGTGTTCTTCAGTATTTTCTATTAAAAATTCAATTATCACATCTCCTCCTCTCCAAATGAAAAGATCCAGGATCACTTATTATTTCCATGTTTCACATCTTTGAACTGTTTGTACAATGTTTCTGATAAAGCTGGGAGTCATTTCTTACTGTGCGTAGCATGTTTCGGAGATATCACATTTAAATTTTCTTACTTAAGCAAACTGTCTTCTGAGGCCTGATCACAAGGCCTCAGTAACTCAAAGGAATGAAGCCGCAGCATGTTAAGCTGAACTGTTGGTACTGAACCGTTTACGTGTCCACGACATGCAGGACATTTTCTGTGAATGATGGTTTATAAAGTTTATGGAGCTTCTCAACGTGCAGCGGTCTGTGATCAGTGTTTGCCACCACCTGCACTGTTTAGGGAGTCACTATGAATTCTCCCAAAACAATCAACCTCACATTCTGTGTAGAAATCCTTTGATGAGTTTTATTTTCCCTTGATCACATTATTTCCTCATCATTTTCCTGAGACAGTCCCACCTGCTAGGATATCAATGATATGCTAGAGTTTATAAACAACAACAACAAAAAAAAACTAAACTGAGAACAGAGAGTACCTTTTGACATACTCTCCTCTTTACAGAGAGTCCAAAGACTTGACATTTTTGGACTGTAACATGAAACCCGAGGAAAATGAAGAAAAGAAGCCTGATGTCGACATCTGTCTTCATTTACATGAAGAGACCGAAGAATCTGAACCAGAGAAGATCTGGATTCAGCTCTCTGCTTTAGAGCTCCTTGCAGGTTTCTACCTAAACTGTTTGCTGATTATTCTTTGTAGGAAATGATTCTTCACACTGCAGGACACCTGTGGTAAACGCAAAGCCTGCAGTCACACACAATTAAAACTCCTCCAATCCGGTGTCCACCGCTGCTTTAACCATGGGGTGTTTACTATAATTACCTCTAGAGGTAATCTGTTAAAGTGTATTTAGTTCTAATTATGTGGGGCACAAGTAAACAAATTACGTTTTTTAAATAAATTCAATGAAATTATTAGCATACATTTGATTATATATATTCAACCAGCAGGGAAATCAAGGCTTTTCACAGGATTCACTTTCTGTCCTGGATTTTTGAGTGAAGCTTCAAATGTGCCTGATATACCAGAGGCCTCTTTCTCAAATTATGCTTTTAAACGTGTTACAAGCCTTCGCTGCACAGTTTATCTTGGCTCCACACAGTGCTCCCGGATATGAAAGAGAAGAATTGAATCTAAAACATTTTAAGAGACGCATCACATGCACATATGCAAATGATCTGCGTGTGTCTTTGAGAGCTTCTGCAAATCTCCTCTGTTCTAAAGAAATGTGCTACGATGCTTGAATATGCTGCAAGACTGAGATAATCTGCAAGTCCACTTCTACAGTGATGCTAGTGAAACATATAATCCTAAACGTTGGGTTTTTGCAAGCCAACACAGGGGAAAACAAGAAAAAAAAGCGCCATCATGAAGCTGTTGATGGACGCCTAAATCAGATCCGTGACAACTGAGTCAGGGAGCGGTCAGGCTACACACACAAATCAGAGTCCAACGTCCCTTTAAATGACTACACACATGTGAGCGCATCCTTAAACACACTATAAACACACTCAGGAAGAGATAAATCAGCTCTTTTTGTCTTCTCTCCTGATCATTATTATCGTCTGATGTGTACACACACACACGCACACACAGTCTCGTATTTCTATCCTTGTGGGGACCTTCCATTGACTCCCATTCATGTCTAGCCCCTAACCCTGACCCTTACCCTAACCCTAACCCACACCACAACAAAGCCTAACCCTAAAGAAATGTTTTTGCACTTTTACTTTTTTCAGTAACAACAACATGGTCAAGAAAACACAGTTTCTCCTACTTAGGACCGGAAAAAGGTCCCCACAAGGCACGTCGTTCCACGTTTTGCTATCCTTGTGGGGACATTTGGCCCCAACAAGGATAGAAATACGAGAACACACACACACACACACACACACACACACACACACACACACACACACACACACACACACACACACACACACACACACACACACACACACACACAAAGTGAAATATCACCCCAGGAGGAGGTAATTACACCATACACTGGCAGTATGTCTGAGGGCCTTGGCAGCTGTTTTTTTGTGGCGACAGAAGAGAAATGTACTTTTTGAGCCTGGGTCAAGAGGAATTACTCAGCAGGTCACATTAAGCTTATCTTTGTACGTCTGATCAGAGAATTCCTCCCAGATCTGAGTTTGTGAACGCACATCCTGCACGCTGAGTTTTAAACCTTCAGCAGCAGGTCGGCGTGTTCGCCGTTTCCCCCGCAGTCACTCACCCAGATTGTGACTTATCGTAGTTTCCCGGAGCAGAAAAGTAATGTGTGTGTCAGGGAGGGAGAGTTTTTGTTTTTCCTTTTTTTTTTTTTTTCACACTGTGGACAAAATTCACAAGCCTTCGTGAGAAGCATCGGCCTTATTAACTGACAGAGAAAGCGGTTTTAATGTGTGGCACAGGGAAAAGAAACAGGTCACCCATAGATACTGATGCAACTATAGACTTAATTGTAAAAAGAAATGGCTCTGAAGTTCTTCCACTGCGGTTGTTTAATAAGCTTCTATTCGTCTTGGTCTTTCAGCTGCTCTCTTCAGAGGTCACCGCAGCCTCTTCACATCTTTTCACACGTTTTCTTCACACTAAATAATCTCTGAAAACCTACTTGATAGCTGGAGATGGTGTTCATGCCTATGTGCTCCCGCTATAAGTGAAACAGTCCTCTGTGTGTAATGGATACTCACAGTGGGAAACAATATTTTAAACACAAAACAACAAAGATCATTTGTTGAAAAGAATGCATGGAAACTATTTTTCAAACCACCTGAAGACAGAAGAAATCGTCTGGTTTCTCAAGACGATCAGCCAGCTTCACCTCGCCTCCATCCTCCGCCTGCATTTTGCGGCTGCATCCTATAATGACAAAGATTTTCTATTTCTTCAAGAAGAGTCGAAGTCATCTTTGTTCTGGAGGCACGTGGAGCAGGTTCCTCCCAGACCACGTCTCCTGTTCATCACGCAGTAAACACACAACCACACACTTTCACACCTACAGGCCGTTTTACAGTCACCGAATAACCTCAAATCCAGGTTTCTGGACTGTGACGGGAAGCCAGAGTGTGTGGAAGGAGATTTTCATGTTTCATTAGGGGGAGTTTATTATGGCCCATGATGGCCTCAAACTGGCTGCAGAAGATGTCAGTGTGACTGAAGTTGAGCGAACCCATTGTCCCGTGCATGCGCGTGCATGCGCGTGCATGTGAGGCTCCTCATCAGCGGCGTTTCTAATGCGACATGAAGAGTGAGCGAGGAGCAGCGCCGCTCTGCCGTGTCGTCCATTGATCATCTTCCTGCAGAGACTTTGAGGAGGACGAGCGGAGACCTTGTGGGAGGAGTGGTGAGAGCCACGCTGAACACCGGGCTCAAATCTCTCAAAGAGCTGCTGAATTCTGAAACTGTCAACTTCATTTAGAAGATTTAGAATGTTTTCTATTGTCTGCTACCTGACAAGTTTTCTCGCCATCATGCCTGACCCCAGAAATAACAGACAGAAGATTCAGATTTATTTGACCCTCTTCTTCCTCTGGTCAGGAGTTTTCCCCTCTTCATTGCTACTATTAGAGTTTTCTTCATCATACTCTACATCATTCCTTATTCCCTATCTATTGTTAAAAAAAATGACTTTTCTATATAACACTTCAGGAACTGATTCATCAAAACATTTTGAAGCACATTGGTCAATATGATGCATCTTGCAACAAAACGAGAGAAGCAGATGACCATTGAGGGATTTATCACCGAGTTCCACTTTCAGCGTCAAGTTTGAACACAGTTTTCTAAATGATTTTAAAGCATAGTAAAGTGCAAAAAATGAAGTCACTCTAACTTACTTCAACAGATTAAGTACTCATGCTGAAATATAGATAAAGATTTTAAGAAAATCTCACTTCCAAATCTTCAAATTTGCAATTTTCATTGTGTTGATCCATCCAGTTTGAAGGAGGCCATGTTGGATTGTCCTGTGTGCCGCGTCCGAATTGTTGTAGTGAAAAAGGTTTAAACCGAGGACCTGGAGACAGATATCAGACTGAACACGAGAAGGTTTTAGGTAAAGTTATTACCACATGGTGATGCAGCGGGTCTAAGAAATGCTTGGATCAAATTTGATGCATTTGCGCTTGGAAGTAATTTTATTTAGTTTGTTAATTTTTCGAAGTTTCCTATCAGAAAAATGTTGTCATATAAAGTGTTCTACCCTCTTCTTCGAACTCAGAGATTGACGACACACCTTTACTTCAAATTTCTGCAAACTCATTTAACAATGCAGTATTTAAAAAAAACTAAATAAATGGCTGGATAAATATTCCCCCGTCTTTCTGCTCAGGTTTGTAACAAATCTCATCTCATTCACCGGCTCTGTTGTGAACCGATATTTTCTCACAGTGTAGCTCGGCTCTGGAACAGATCGCACACAACTCTGTGGATTTTCTAAGAATCAATCAACATGCAAATAATATAGCGTTCTCAAAGGGTTAGGAAGACACAGAAACCTCCTTCAACGTGTTTTACAATTCAGTGTTCAGTGGCTTTGTTACGCAACCCTGACTGGAGCTCAGCAGAGCACGGGATGCTCCTTATTCCAGGAGAAAGGCGTCGGTGTGACCTTAAATCCAGAGAATACATTTTCCCCGTAACTCAAAGTTTCTGCAGCTCATGTGCAAATGAATCAGAAAGAAACTGTTGTGCTTCATTTGCACAACTCACAGAATTACAAACTGCAAAGCCACGTGTGTGTGTGTGTGTGTGTCTGTGTGTGCGTGTGTCTGTGTGTGAGCTTCCGAGCAATATATTCCTTGCGTGAATAGTAACAGTGGCTTGTAAAACTATTCACACACATTTAACTTTGCCTCACTTTGTCACATTGAACCACAAATGTAAATTATTTGATCAAGATTCTGACCTTCACATGCTGTGTACAATACATTTAGTCAGAGATGCTTTACACTTGTATTTTCCTAAAATCACCTGCATGAGCGTCCTTATTACAGCGGTTATCTGCGGTGCTGCAGATGAAGATATTTCTCACTGGTTTAAACCTAAATTGTTCTTGCTTTATTATTGAAAAAGCCAGATGCAGTTCAGCAGGTAAAGGGTTAAATTGACTCCCGCTTAAAACTGGACGGCTCATTTCTTTAAAATCAATGAAACCCACCTCACAACGGAACAGAGAATTAAAGCCCGGATGATCCGTTTAACCTCCAGCGCCTGGTTTTCAGTGACAAATGAAAAAGCCAAATTCACCTTTATTTAACTGAGAGGGAGGATTCAGCGCTCTTCAGGGATTTCTGCTTTATTCGCTCAGTCGTTCCTGCAGATTAACTGAGTTTTATAGACTGCGGTGGGAAGTCAGACACGCTGAACTGATGAGGGACCTCACTGTGTTTCAGCTAAATAAGCGGATCGATTGGGAAGAGCAGTGCTGATTGTGAAGGTCTTTGTTGTTATTGAGTAGATTTTGTTTCACTTGTGGAGCAATAGACTGAAAAAAACGGCATGTGTTTGTTTATTCAGTATTATTTGAGTATCGCTGTGTTCTCTCTCTGCGGAGCATCTTAACCTCGAGTCTGAGTTTCAGTTCTGAGAGAAACGGCATGTTGTATGAAAATTACAATTATTACAAAGAACTTCATTTTTGAAAAAGATTTGCTCTTTTTTTTCTTCTCAGTATGTTCCCAGACTGTTGCTGAGCTGCGCAGAATAAAAAAACATGATTTATTCTGCGATCGCTCCGAGTTCCACTGTGACCTTTCAGTTAATAAAATTTCTGTCTCAGCCATCGCTTCTCTCTCAAGGAGGCTCATATCAGACTTTGCTGCATTAAATCACATGCTGACCCCAGGACACTGGTCACAAAGGATGTCTTTTTTTTTTTTTTTATTTTATGGACTGTGAGAGGAAACTCACTCACACAGGAGGAACATGCAAACTCAGGCTAACCACTGGTCCACCGTGTGAGTGGATGAAAACGTCTCTCCTTTCAGTCAGTTGAAGAACACTAAAAAAGTTTGATTACTACCACTATTTTTGGTGTAATCTTCTTGAGTTTTTCACTTCAACTAATACTTTGTTAAAATAACTAAAATATGCGAGTTTTTCCACAA
Organism: Salarias fasciatus; assembly: GCF_902148845.1. NCBI lineage: Eukaryota > Metazoa > Chordata > Actinopteri > Blenniiformes > Blenniidae > Salarias > Salarias fasciatus. Next base: position 34,087,459 of record NC_043750.1, on the reverse strand, counting down.
CATTAACGCAGATTTCTGAGCTAAGAACAGTCAGAACTGCAGTCTTATCGCTCTGCAGGGAGACGGAGAAACAGCAGTGCGAATACTATGAAAGTGAACTCAGAGGAGTATTCTTACACATATACATCTGTGTGGGTGGAGGTGAATGGGTGGAGTCACTCCGGTGATGGATGGTGTTAATAAAGGACGGAGCAGCCCTGCTCATCAGGGCAAAGAGACAGGAGCACACCGTTGTCATTCATCATTGCACTGATCTGCACCTCTGGAAGATTACCCCTGATCTCCAATCTGCAGCATGAGCTCAACTAATGTCTGTCCTTGCTTTAATGAGGACAAATATCCAAGTTATGTTCCGATCCCTGATAAGCACCGAGTCTGTAACACAGAAACAAACACACGTACATGTTGAATTAGTATTTTAATTTCAAAATTAAGAGATCATACTCTACAATACACAGTCACTAACACAGAACCATTTCCCCAGTTTCATTGCAGTCGGGCTGCTGTTACTGACAGTATGGCTGAGTTCAGGAACATCCACATGCAGGCACAGAGGTCCTGGGATCAAGAGGCGTTAATGCAGCATATTTAACACGCTCCCACGCTGCCCCCTGCAGGACAGAGACTGTAAGGCACCCTGTTACCAGAGCAGGCACAGCAGAGGACGCCTCACTGCGTCCCAGCCACAGAAACACCAGCATGTCTGAAAACGAGAGCGAGCAGCGCTGCTTTCTACGCTACCAGTTACTTCTTCTATTTTTTTTTAACTAAAGTGCCTTTTAAATCAGCTGCATCCTGAGTCAGAGTGTGACACTTAATGACACTGACCGAGCAGGAACGTCACAGATGGGAACATGTACACTGAGCAGCAGGGGACCACGAAAAGACAGATGAGATGCAACAGAACCGGGAAAACTCTGAGGCCTTTTCATTCATCAAACAAGCTTGGTCCTCTGTCTGGAGAAGAACTGACAGCAGTGCGACGCCCGTGGAATAAATTCCAGCTTTGAATGGCTGCTCGTAGATTTCCAGTTAGCAGACTGATGGGAATGAGTGAGGCGTCGCGGCGCAGGCAGCTGGGTCCATCATGTTTTAAGCCTCATATTCAGGAAAATACCACAGATTATTCACTGATGGAGAGGCTGCAGTGTGTTTGCTTACAGCTTTACAAGGACATTTAGTACCTACAGTAAACCCCGCGTTGGCTCAAGATAATGACGACGGTGTGTCAAAACACGACATGACGTAGCAACAATCTGCATGTTAGCACATGCACCACTGGCCTAAGTGCAATTAAAGGTTTGGAAATGATTAAAGTTAGTATTTAACTTTATCTGTATCGATCAGCCGGAGGCTAAACGGAGGTCTGCTAGAACTAATCTATCCCAGTCTTCTCTGAAGCTGGCGGGTTATTCACGGACATATCATTACTTTACATCGAGCATCTATTACTTTTAGTAGGAGGAAGGATCAGGTCCTTTTAAGACACTGGTGCTCTCAGAGGTAGAGCAGAAGGAGAAACCACACAGTAGCACGCCGTACGCGTCTCGCCGTCTTCCCTTTGAATCTTGCACTTGTTGAGCAGCAGCAGAGTGACGGGGGGGGGGAGGGGCAAGCCGAAGCCGGCCGGTCTCCGTTCGGCCTCATGACAGGATGCGGACGCCGAAGTTTTGCCTGAGCTGCTCCAGGAAGATGAAGGTGAGCACTGTGTGAGGAATCAAGCGGATCCCTGCGGGAACGAGACCCTGCCACGAAAAACATGAAAAACAAATTCTTTAGAAGTGCAAAAAAAAAAAAAAAATGAAAAAGTTGAATTTGTGACAGAGCGTGAATGTTTGTGTTACCTTGTAAAAAGCCAGCGGACCCAGCCGGGCGGTCTCTCTTAAGCAGTGAGTCACCCCCTGAAAATAAAGACACAAGTCAGCGTGGAGCGGCCAGAGATTCACAGGAGAAAGATCGGCAGCGAGGCCTGCACTTACTGCGTACTCCCCCTTCGAGTTCATCAGCCGCGTCTTCAGCACATCCAGAGGCTGGCAGAGGAACGTCGCACAGCCTCCCTGCAGAGCAGCAATTTACACAAGCTGAGTCAACATCCCGCCGAACGCCACGCCGACTGGAACAAAACACACACAGATACTCACGGCGATGAAGCTGGAAACAAAGTGTGTCAATATGTTGTCTCCCATAATGCCTGTTCCCAGCACCAGCTGCTTGGCCTGGTCGTAACACGCCAACTGCAAGGGAAAACAGCAGAAAGCAAGCAAGATATGGTGATTATGAATAATAAAGAAGAGAAAATAAAAGGTTTCCTTGATGCCAGATGAGACTGGAGTGCTTCACCTGTCCCACCGTGACCAGAGCTCCTCTGCTGGAGGCCATGGACGCTCCAGAGAACAGCCTCCTCACGCCCTCTGCAAGGTTCAGAGAGGAGATCAGCTGTCAGACATGCTCAGCCTGCAGAGAGACCCTGATAATGATCTGTGTGTGTGTGTGTGTGTGTGTGTGCGTGTGTACACCGAACCTTCTCTGGCCACTCTGAAGAGCCCGTCGATGGCGTGTTTGTAACTGCAGGCAAAGCACAAATTTAGCTAAACAAACTTAAAACCACATTTTTTTTTGCTACATAGGTAACAAACAATATTCAGCATTTTAAAAAAATGTATTTTAGCTTCTGGTTGAAAAAAAAGCATCACATCTAACATGACATCTGATCAAAAAGTTTGAGATGCTCTATTTTGCATTTGATAAAGTCAAATGTTTCATGCGGAATAATACAAAGGCCCCATTTACACGGCAATGTTTGAAGTGAAAACATTATTCTAAAGTTTTTGTTTCAGAAAAGTGTCATTTTTACACAGTAAAGTTTTGAAAACTATCCACATTTACACGGAAAAGGCAGAATCACTGAAAACAATGAAGAGTGGAAGAAATGGACACAAAAAGCTGCGAAAGTTTTATGATTTTCACTTGAAGACACTTGAAAATGGGGCCTAAAAGACATGAACGTCTCAGAGAATGAACTGATGGAGGAACTTTTCTTGTACCTGAAGGCGGAAAGTCATTGATAAAAGTAAAAACTCACTTCCTCCTCTGTTCTGGTGGCAGTTTCATGTCGTTCTGCATCCTACGGTCAAAACCACAAAGTTAGTTTTTCTCCAACATCAACCCATGACTGGCTGTGCGCTCGTCGCCTCCGTACCTCACGTTGACCAGGTCGGCCGGCGTGCCGACGAAGCCGCCGGTGAAACCTGCCGCGAGAGAAACGGAGCTTGATTGGAGCGTCTGAGAGTGAGTCAGAGAAGCGTTTGGTTTTACCTCCGAACGCCCCCAGCAGGACCTTCTGGTAGAACGGCATGGGGCCCTGGCTGCTGCTGCCCAGCATGTCCCTCACCGTCTCATAGATGGCAAATCGAGTGAGGGAGTAGGACATCTGAGGGAGGAGAGAGGAGTTCAGACGGAGCTGTGCTCCTCTTATCGACTCTTTTCGGCAGGAGACTTAGAGAGCCTTTCTGTTTTGTTGAGTCAGTTCCTGCCGTCATGTCCTGCTGCGCCAAAGCTTCCTGCTATCAAACCTTCCTGGCTTCACATTACATGAGGAGAAAACAAAACAAACAAACTCTCAGCTGTTACAACGAGCTTTTTTTAAATCATTTACTGGGAAAGTGACCTTATTTGAATTCCTCTTCATTCTTCCAAAGACTGTCAAAATCACTACTGACGTGAAAAGAATGTACACAAAGACACAAGGACACACTGATAAACAACTCCTGACCTATAGATCGTCTTTGATTCTTAATAAATGACACTCGACTGTACGTTGCATTGGAGGACAAAGTGTAGTGTCGTGGTTAGCGCTCTAACCTCACAGCAATGATCTCGGGTTTGAGATCAGGGTTGAGCTTGTGTGGAGTTTGCATGTTCTTCCTGTGTGTGCATGGACTTCCGCCCACAGTCTCTAAAAGTCTCTTAAAGGGCAACTCAGGTTTTTTGACACCTGGAGTCGGAGTCCTTCAGAAGTTATTTAGATCCAACCGATTAAGCCGCACTTACCGGGGGCCACGGCAAGGGATCTTCAGCGCGGGACATAATCTCTGCAAAATCGCTCATTTGGGGTATATTTTTTAATCCATCGCCAGTGTTATCATAAAGTCAGCTCGTCTACCGTCTTCAGGTGGGTCAGCTGACTCCGAGCTGCATGATGGTCGTCTGAGTGAGTATACGAGCATGCACACACCTATAAATAAGGTCCAGGTGTCAAAAAACCGGAGTTACCAGGGGCCACATGGAGTGGGCCGGACGAGTAAAACACAACTTTAAACTTGATGGAAACGCTTTTTTGATTTGTTTTTTTTTTTTACTAAAAATAAAAATTCACAATCAGTGAAATGGATGACAACTCAAATTGAATTTGTTCAAATAAACAAATTAGTATTTTCTTTGAATTTTTTACAGTTTGCTCGGTGGTTTGACGGGCCAGATTGGATCTTCCTGTGGATCAGTTTTGGTCCACGGGCCTTATGTTTGTCACCATTGCTCTAAACTGAATTCCATTCAATTTGGTGGCTTGTGACCGCCTGTATGCATGAATATGAGTGTGTGAGACGATCCGTGTTTGTCCCGTGATGGACTCCTGACCCCCCCGCCCACAGTCAGCTGGGCCAGACTGGATTTGACCAGCAGGTTCGGTTTAATCAGACCCGACCTGAGGAGTGTGAACACACTGCGCAGAACTGAACCTGCTGTGAAACACTGTACTTTCAGGGAAACGGCGAGCGGACGGGACCAGACGTACCTGTCTGCAGAGAGACGCAGAGAGGCCGTTGTAGAGAGCCAGCACGCCGTCGTTCTTCACCACGTGGATGGCCATCCCCACCATCCTCTTCTTCACCTCCTGCTGCGTCTGAAGGTGCACCTGCCAGACGGCCCAGGGTTAGGAAAGCGTGCGAGTTACTCATGGTGAATCTTTATTATGCAAACAGGTGCAAATGAGGAGAAAATGTTCATTTGGGACTGAATTTTTCTGAAGCTGAGGCAAACGGAATGTGGGACGTCCTGGATTTCATTCTTTGTGAAAGGTCAAAGGGCAGGATAGTCTGGACCAGGGGTGTCAAACACATTTTTAGTTCAGGGAACACACACACACACACACCGATTTAATCTCAAGTGGGCCGTACCAGGAAAACAGAGGCTTTGTTCGGTTTAAGTTTCTTGTGGGCCCTTTTTGGCCCACAGGCCTTATGTTTGACACCCATGGCCTGGATTATCTTCCATGAGACCCTGACACGGAGAGAAGAAGTAATATGTAACAGAGAGAGATAACAAACAACCCCTCGGCCTCCAGAGGCCTCACTGTGTTATCAGGAGACGTGCGCAGTCGTGTCTTCTGGTTCAGCTTAAAAACCTCAAAAACACCACGTTTCCAGCTCCGTATCATCAGGCCTCGATTCTAGTAACTTCAGGGAGTAACTGCTTGGTTTGGTGAAATTATACACACTTTCATTATGTACACTACGCGCCACAGAAAAGTTAGAATTTGAAGGTTATTTTGGCACTATTTCACCGGCCCGGCCCACTGGAGATGGAAGCAGCCCTGAATTAAAATGCGTTTGACACTCCTGCATCAAACACGTGAAAATGTTAGGCTATTATTATTATGATAACTTTAAGGCACCGTGCGTCATAAAAATCAATGAGAAGCCAGTCTGAGATTACACATTAATGCGAGCTGAATTTACTCCTATTATCGATCTATAAATAATCAAAGCACGCCCTGTGTGTGACATTCAGCCGTGTGTGTTCACGTGTCTTCCTGATCATTCAAGGAGTTTTCCTGAGGCGAAGTCGGGCACAGTGACAGAAACCATGAAACATGTGCTCCCCCCTGTCAGAAGATCACAGCCTGGAGGCGCTGCCGTCAATCTGTCCTGCTCAAACTTTAGTTTAAACATTTTTTTCATTTTTGCGTTGTCTACTGATTGTTTTTCTGCTGACCGTCGGATATTATTGAGCTGCTGCCCCCCCCACACACACACACACTTTTATCTTATTTGTCAGTCACTTTATTTTGGTGAGGAAAGGGGGGGACAAACAGGGAAAAGTAGCAACTTCTTAAAATCCATATAAATAACATTTTACTTTTCATTGTCAACTTTCAGGAAAATCTTGATGTACTGTAAATATCAGTCAGGTTCTGGTGCGGTTTATGTGTTCATTATTCCATTTCGATTTCACATTTGCCATTAATTAAGGACACAGAAGCACAAAACTTTTCTTCAGTGAAGTAAATGTTTGATCCTGTCTGTACGAAGACGTTTCAGACGGCAGGATAGTCGTTCAGCTTGCAGTCTGATTCCAGATCACATGAGTGTAATCATTTCAAATTCCCAATGTTATGCAAATAATAATACTTTAAGCTGCGCTGAACATCACTGTGCATTTCAGACAAACTGAGAAGCTCATGCAACATTCACGTTTCTCTGTTTAGGTGGTTTTTGGATTTTCTGGGCTGTGCAGCAGACATGGAGGGGATAAGAAGAACATAAATGAAGTCCTGTCAGTGTGGAGGCGACAGCGCTGTGCTCCAGTCTCCCAGAATGAAGTCGGGTTTTTAACTAAATCATTTAACAACTTTTTGAAACTCGAGTCGATTCCTGAAGGCCTCGTAGAGTAAGGGAACCCAGCCGAGAGAGTATCGGGTTTTCTGAAACACTCCAGTCTCACTCTGACATCCAAATGAGAAAAACCGCTTTCGAGTGTTTCCTCACAAAGGTTTTTGGGAAATCCATCAGCAGTTGTGACCGTGACCTCTCCCTCAGACAAAAGAAGCAACTTCCCTTTCGCTAACCGTGCTCAGCCTATTTCCCCTTTCATCAAAGTTTGTGAAATTCAGTTTGTGACAGTCGGTTGTTCCTTTCACCCCCACAGCCTCCTTCAGGCAGACGTGACGGCGATATCCAGAGAACGACCTTCATTCAGCGCGCTGATGACCAGCCTCCTCTATAAAATTACACAGCACATGAGTCTAATCACAGGTTACTGGGATCAGGGTCATGTGCTGCAGCTTTCAGTCAAACAGAGACGGATGACTGAGGAGGACTTCTGGCAGAGGAGCATTGTTTTATCCTCCTTACTGAAAAAACTTGGACACGTGCCGCCGTCCCCGTGCTCCGAAATTCCTACTATGATGCTCTGTTGCAATTCACTTCACACTGGATCTCCCATAAAGTTTGGTGTAAAATCTAACAAGAAAAACACAATAATCATCTTTCAGTGTCTCTTCTCTGTCTGAATGGAGCCTCTGTGGCTGACTTTAATATTCTGAGTGTGCAGATTCACACTTGTCTTTTCAACCTCAAGGACTTTTTAAAGGGTGTTTGAAGGTTACTTCTTCATGCAAAAATTTTCAAAGTAACAAATTAACACTACGTGTGCCGTTACTTGATAATAAAATGTGTGGGAAGAGCATAAACCTCAACAAAATAGATTTGGATTTTTTTCAGATTAGTAACATATTTACATAAAACCTATTTCACAACCATTTTAACTGGTTGTTTCATTATTGTTCATTTCAAAGACAGAAAAACTAAGTTTTTAAATCTGTTCACTTCTCTTATAAAGGTTTCGAGTACTTCCAGTCCTTTCAGGGGTGTCAAACATAAGGCCTGAACACCAAAACCGGCCTAAAGGATACTGTGATTTTTTTATTCATTTATTTATTTATTTTTACAAAATTCTTATCAGGTACAACAAAACACTGAGACCAGAGCTGGGATATCAGTGATGCTGCCATGAAAGATGGCTACCTCAATCTATCATTAGTCTCAAACCCATGCTGTCAGGGTGAGTTTGTAAAAAAACATCCACAATTAAACATTTCCTAGGACATTCCACTGTATTTAGCACCAGAAGAAACCAGTACATTGGCTTCATGTCAAGATAGAAGTAAATGTTTCATCACAAACTCATAAAAAAGATATACAAACACTACATAGAAAGAACAACTTTAAAGTTTAAAAGGTTATTATAGCACTATTTGACCAGTCCAGCAGACTCAAGATGAAACAGGGCTGTGTGGCCCCTGAACCGAAGTGTTTGACCCCCCCTGGTCCTACTGCTGCTGAAGCAGGGCAGTGCTGTTACTGGGACACAGATCGGTTTTTTGTCCTGACATGAGCCGGATGTTTCAGCGGTGTTGCTGGAGGAGGTGTGAGCTCTCAGTCAAGTCAAAACCTGCAGAATAAGATGATAAGAAGAGCTCCAGCCTGAGTCTCAGCCCTGCCACTGGAAACAGCTGGCTCCTGCTGCCCCCCACCCCATGCACCGTGCTCCGCTGCTGCAGCCGGACATGGTGCCTGCAGGGAGCGGTGCAGCCCCCCTCCCTCGGCCCCTCACCTTGAGGAGATCCAGAGGATGCGTGCAGCAGGCGGCTCCGCACGAGGCCAGCCCGCCGAAATACCACCGTGACATCCGCTTCTCGGTCATCGTGTCGCCGCCGGGGCCGTCGTCCGATGCTGCGGTGACTTGCTCCGCCTGGGTCCGCCTGCTCTGCCCGCTTCCTGGCCGGCTGTGCGTCCGAGGGCTCGTGTCGGTCTACAGCGGCTCGCGCGCGGCCTCGTTAATCTTCAAACATTCCGAAGAGTGTGTGCGCCACGGGCCGGGGACTTTGGGCTCCCGCAGCATCACGCGTGGAAACGGAATGCGTCGTATGTGTGTGTGTGTGTGTGTGTGTGTGTGTGTGTGTGCGCGCGTGCGCGAGGGCCACGGGTTTCCAGAAGAGAAGAGCCAATTGTATGAGAGGACGGCGGAGCTGCCTCCTCCACCTCGGAGGAGGGGTGAGATCCAAAGGTCGGGGTAAAAAAGGTAAAACTGCCCCGCGCGCTCACAGACGTGCATACCCCACTTTCACCACCACCGCTTATTGTCATGAGTGTCTTAAAGAGACAGGCGCCCGCGTGCAGCGGCGCGCAGACTGAACGGGGTCCTGTCCCTTTAAGAGAACAACAGTCCACGTTCTCAGGCGAGCGGCGGCGGCGTTGCCAGGTTGGTTGAGTTTCCGCCGACTTGATCTGGTTTCGAACAAGTCGGACCAGAAAAAAAGCCTCTTTAGGCGATTTGAACTTAAAAACTTTTGACTCTTCTCAACATTCGGTGAGTGTTTTCAGAAAATGTCCCAGTTTCTTTCAAATAAGTCACGGGGGAGATTTATTTATTTAGAGAGGGACAGAATCAGCTCATATCAATGACAGTAATTGATTAATTCAGTCTCATTATAAAAACCTTTTAATCATTCACTGTTGTAAAAGCTTCAAACAAGAGCAAAAGGTCTACTGAGCCATGACACTGAATGCAAACGTAGTTATCATCCATCTGCTCTCATGTGTGCAGAAGAATGACTGAATTTGTTGTGCATGCAGTAGCAGTGTTTCCTCCTTTCCCACAGCCTTTTCCAAAAAGTTACATAATCTGTGGCTCCAAGGACCCAAAAAACAATGAAAGTGTGTGTAAGCCATGTAAACTGTGTTATATTGACCTGCTCTCAGTGACTAAACTAATGTCTACATATTTTAAACAAATCTGATCGTATTTTATTAATCCTCTTGGGAACATTCCTTTTCCCACATTTCTCCATCCTATTTCTAGGGGGTGATGGAGGTCAAGAGTCATGCTGAGGGCTTCACGGTGGTGACTAAATCGAACCTCTGAACTCCTGACCCAAATTCTGCTTCTTAGAATTTAATATGAAGATAATGATATTTAATATTCCTCCATCCAAGAGAAAGTAAAGAATGCTGTACATAAGTAATGCATTGTGGGCTTTTTAAGGTCAAGGTCAAGGTGGACTTAAATGGTTTGTGATTATCGGTGTGTGAATGTAACAGTTCAAAGTGCTTTGGGTATACCTGAACTAATTTCCCCTCTGCAATCAGTGGTACAAAAATAACTTAAAAATCTCTTCAATGAAATACTGATAGATACAATGCTTCTTCTGTCTATAAATTGTAAATAATAGCACATTTTCAAGCCTTATGAGACAAATAAAAAATGTTAATGGTGTTGTGAACAATACTTCAGGATTTTTTTTGGTAACACTTTACTTGAAGCACCCGGTATAACACATTATAAGTATTTATAAACACTCATAAATGATCACAATGCTTTATAACCCACTGTACAGCATAGGGTTAGGGTTAGGTCCTGGCATTGTGATCATTTGAGTGTTTATAACTATAGCTACATGTGCTATAATAGCATTATAATGCTTTATAAATGTACTTATAATGTGTTATACTGAGTGCTTTAAGTAAAGTGTTATCTTTTTTTTTTTACCAATTTTGTAATGTAATAACATAAGTAGCATTAGTCTCATAAATGTATGAATTACTGTGTGAGCACATCAGACAAGCAAAATGCTTTATGTGAAATGCCAGCGAGTTTAAATATGCACTCAATAATCCGTTAACAAAAAAATGACATTTCTGTGAATTTACAAAGAAAAAAGTAGATATGTAGACAAAATAGCACATTTGAGCTGCAGATTAAACATAAGGACTGATAAATCTCCTCACATTTTAAACCCTCCTTAGCAATGAATACTAAAGAAGAGTGAATGCTCTCAAAGTTTCATTTTGTCAAACATCTGGCCTGCTGGATACATGTCTAACAGAATCAAATCCAACCCACCATATTCTACAGAAGAGGATTAGGGCCACTGGGAAAAAAAAATCTTTAATTCTGACTTTTTTTTGTCAGAATTCTGACTTTAAACTCAGAAGTATGGGTACAACTAAGGTGTAGGAACAGGGGTGCAGCCACATGTGTACCGATGATCTCGGACTTGGCAGAGTTTTTACTAGTGGAGAAGCTCCCAGAGAAGCAATAACCTCAATGGGAGAGCAGCAGGTGAGTGAAAATGTTCGCTGTTTTCTGCTCAGCGTTTGTAAAAATGTGAAATAGCTGCAGACATAAAGGATGCTACCTGCAGGCATTCGTTAGCTCGCAGCATATCCAGTCATGGACAGTATCCAAACTGTCCTGAAGAGCCGACGTCCTGTGTGTTTTCCATCCCAGCAGCCAGGTGACTGGTTGTCGTTGGAGTTTACTTTTCATTTTCTTTATTTCTGGTAGTGATGCAGTCTCTCGCAGCGGTCTATTACAAGCAGAATAAGATTCATTCTTTGTGTTGTGTTGAGATGATAGATGGTACTCACAGTTGTAAGGTGTCGTGATAAGACTGCTATGTTCATGTTGTTCTTATGCTGCTTGCCCCGCAAAACAAACTAAATAATAAACTGCAAAGGACAGCGGCAACAGCAGCGAAACAACCTGCTCTTATGAGGTTGGACGGCCTGCTGCGACATTAGCACAGCTATGTAAGAGCAAATGCTGCGGACAGTTTGGACCTGGATTAAAGAGCCACGACCTGGTTTAAAAAACCACTACCCAGTTTAAAGACCACTACCGGTGTAGACTGGTGGTACGGTGTCATCTCTCACTCGGCCATTGCTGCCAACGTGACAAAAAATGAACAAACCTTGGTGGACTTTGTGATTATTGTCTGGAAGCTGATTCATTTAAGCTAATAAACATGCTACAAGCTATTGAGCATCTGCAGTTAGCATCCTTATGTCTGCAGCTATTTGATATTTTTACAAAAGCCAAGTACAAAACGATCATTTTCACTCAGCTTCTACTCGTGCATTGAGGATATTGCTTCTTCAGGAACTCCTTGACCACTTTTGTCCGACTGTGATGGATTGTTCACCCGTTCCTGCAGCTCAGTAGCCCTCCGAAAAGGTCCCCTACAAATACCCATAGTTTTGAGTTTAAAGTCAGAATTCTAAGAAAAAAGTCAAAATTCTGAGATTAAAGTGAGAGTTTAACTTTTTTTTCCAGTGGCACTAATTTTCTTTCATAATAATTGAAAGATTTTATGGAGACGGTTTCAGGCCCTTCAGCGGACTGCTTGCTGACTCAGGGCATGGTTCGTCTCTGTGTCTTCGACAGCTACACACAGTTTTATTTCCCACACATTGTAAAAATCACAATTATGGCAGCCCAGCCACATTCATGCACATGTGCAGGCTTGTTTAATACTTGGAGACATTAAACTACATCACACAATTTGAAGCCTCACCCAGAAAAGCTTAAAAAACAAATTCCAAACGGGCAAATCACAGATGAGATTTTAATGTAACGAGCCAACAGGTAAAAAAAAAATGTTGCAAAACAGTGTTTCTCAGTGAGATCAAATATAAATTAATAAATTATGATGACATGCAAAGTCCACACAGAAATATAAGGAACTGAGCAGGAGTACTGTCACTGAAAAGTTCGAACGCTGCATTTGAAGTGAGCCTGCAACCGTCCTGACGTCAGTTACACTGTATCGACAACCGCTGTTTATTTCACTTGTCCAAACACGTCGAAACCAACTGGGGTAACACACACGTCTTTGGGGAAGTGAAATGTGTGAATGAGACAAAATCTTAACTGGGTTATGTTAAATTTGTCGATCAAAGACGGTGTGAGAAAGAGAAGACTAAAAACGGTTCTGGTGGAAATGTCAAGGACCAAATGGACCATAAAAAAAAATGAAGAAGCTCAAGCAGCTGACTGGACGATAATTCACGACTGACATGCGAGGTGAACATACTGTTGTGTCAGCTGTCCTGCATACACCAAGAATATTTATGTGGAAAAGCCTCCATGTTGGCTGGTCATTCATGTCCGCGGCACAAAGCGCAGTGGAACGGCAAAATGTTTATTGGAGGTTTTTTACAGTCTGCATGTTACACCAACATCTGAAGCTTAGACCTCAAATCACAGATATTACAGATATTCAGTATCTATGAACCAAAGGACCCATTTACTACAGCCAGATGTTTTAAACTGCCTGAAACTGTTTAACTTAAGTGTGGAAATGTGTGACAAAAAATTGACTTGTCACTGATAATCTAACTTACAAGAGCAAAACTCTATATTTCTATAAAGACAAAGCAAAACAACAGGTTATATTTCTTATTGAGCAAAACCAACAACAGCAACAACAAAACTTGTGTATAAAGTCATTAATCGAGCAGCGCCTCCACTGCCCACACTCACCCTCATCAGCATACACACTTTTACTATGTACACTGGCCTTCTGTACACTCACGTCCCACACACACACGCACACTCACAAATGCAGACATTCACACACACACACACACACTCACAAACACAAGCAGAGGGCGCCTGGAATCCAAGAAATGTAAGTCACATGCATTAGTAAACATGTAATCATCTGAAGTCCTCCCACAGCTCATCCCGACTCCCACTCGCCGCAGAGCTGTTCCACGTTTTACACTCTGAATGCAGCTCACTCACCAGCCCAAACAAAACACCTTTTTTTTTTTTTTTTTGTATAAAATAAGACAAAACAAAGGGTGTCAGTTCCAAAGGTGTTCCTGAGGAGGTTTAGTTCTCTTCTCACCTCACAGATCAAACAATATGAATTCAAACAAAAGATTTCTCCTGTTGCTTGGCGTCTCCCGCTGCCCCCGCCTGAGGGTTGTCCTTCGCACCTCTCCCGAACACCGGCGTGGCTCTTGTCCCCGGTGGAGAGGAGCCGATATGCAGCAGAACTCCCCCCACTAGGAGCATGACGCTGGCCCCCCAGCCCAGGTACAGGGCCGGCCCCAGCTCCCTCTTCAAAGGAGCCGCAACCTTTGGGTCGTAGAAATCCCGGATGACGGCGTAGGCAGTCCAGCAGATCGGTATCAAGTAGGCAAGGCCCGCTACGATGAAGAGCACCCCTGCTATCCTGGCCAGCCGGGCCTTGTCGGCCTGTTTGCCGTCGCCCATGCAGTGGGTGCACTTGGCTCCCGAAACGCCGAGTATGAGGGCCAGCAGGCAGAGGAGCAGGGAGAGGACCGTGAGGCCCCGGGCAGCCTGCGCCGACGTGGGCAGAGCCAGGGTGGAGTCGTAGGTCTTACACTGGATCTGACCCGTGGTCTGGGACAAGCAGTTCATCCACAGTCCCTCCCATAACACCTGAGCGATCACCAGCTCCCCCCCAACGAAGGCAGACACGCGCCACAGGGGCGCCGCACACACCAGCGACCCACACACCCAGCCCATAACGGCCAAGACCAGGCCCAGCACCTGCAGACCCGTGGACGCCATGGTCACCGAGGACACACTCACTGTCCTATTGGCCTTCGGACGATCAGCTGCGTTATCGTTCTTTCTCAGGAGAAGATCACAGGGAGAGAAGTCTTCATGTGTTCTCAGTCATTTAAAGAGACGTCCAGTGAGTCTTCTCCTCTGGTCTTTCTTTGCATCAATGTACTGTGAGAAAGGAGAAAAAAAATACCAGCACGTTTACTTCACAGACATAGATTTTGATTGATAATGTTTTCAGGAATTCTCATGAACTCACGCTGCAGCTGTTTGTCCACAGTCGTCTCGACGACCCTTGATGTGTTTCTTGGAAATGAACCATATGATGTGAGTCGTGCGTCTCCTTCGTCCAATGTGACTGGACAGCTTGTCTGTCTGGATCCCTTACACTGCTGTGGGAGGGAAACACTGTCATGCTGCATAATAAACACACACACACACACACACACACACACACACACACACACACACACACACACACACACACACACACACACACACACACACACACACACACACAGCAGCACGGGGACACTAGGACACTTTGTTATGGACACTGTTTGCTGTCATGTTGTCATCACTTTGAGCTGCAGTGGGCAGAAGCAAAAAGGAGAAGACTGTAAGATGTACTCAGTGTTTGTCACATAGTTTATGCATGACGTAATAAGACATTTTAAAAAAGAAGAAGACATTTAAAGTGTTGTTTGATTTTAGATTAAATTTTCTGGTCAGATTTATGTTTTTGATGCAAAAAGCTTTTTGGGGAGCCATAATGAGAGCTCATGCTTAGTAAACGTGCTTGTTTGTTGAAGGTTAAAGGATGAGTTTTCTCTGTGTTCAGCCACTAGATGGTGGTGCAGACTCTTCACAGTGTCATTGTTCAACCAGGAGCTCATTCCAGCTGACACTGGAGCAGCTCAGCTGCTCTTTATAAGGGAAACAGAAAATACATTCACACCCACGGTTCATTTAGAGTCACCAGTTCACTTCAAAAGGCTGTTTATCTATACTTTATGTTACTTTTTATTATCTTATAAGAAATTAAAACGTGTCAGTCACATTGATATTGATCTAATTAGATTAAATTACAGCTACCTTAACTGCCTTACTTTCATCTTATCAAAGCTTAACAATACAGTAAGACTGTGTGTGTGTGTGTGTGTGTGTGTGTGTGTGTGTGTGTGTGTGTGTGTGTGTGTGTGTGTGCATGCATGTGCGTGTTATATTTCTGAAATGAAATCTTGCCTACTGCACTTTTTCATTTGAATGAGTTAAATATTGTAGAAAAAGTGAAAATGTTTTTTAATTTACATTTCTCCAGTTTTAAAAGATTATTCACCTAAACTAATCTGACAAATACCCTTCACTTCTAACCTAATGAATGGGAATTAAATTGTATCGATTAATGCTTTTTTTTTACTTGAAAAAGAGCCAAACAAAGCCTGAAAATCTTGACCGTATCAAACCAGAAACTGTAGTTGTTTGTTTGTTTTGTTTTTTAGTGAATAAGTAACTGATTTGAATCTTCAGCCCACTCTGGTGTGTTTCAGCTGAGCATTATGGGAGCTCGGCACACTGTGTGGCCCTGTTTTGTCAAATAAGGGCAGTCATGCACGCTCGCCATTGTTTCCCATTTCCTCCAGGAAAATGAGCTTGTAATGTTACTAATAATAAAGCGAAGAAAACAGAACGTCACAGCTTACGTGGGGGTTGATGCTTCACATGCAGAGATGTTTTATTTTTTTTAGGAATTATCACATAAGTTATCACATAAGTTCATAAGCCACATATTTACAGAATTAATGTTTTCCCTCAAATCTCTGGATTCAAAGCTGTTGCCATGAAAGTAAAAGTTCAAGTATAAGTTATACTCATATATCAACCTTAAACCATAAATGGGTTGAAACAAGAACAAAACCAGGCGTTCAGTTCATACCGTTTGTTTACTGTCAGCATTAAATTCACATGTAGTTTTGCTGCACTTCATACAGTAAAGAGCCAGAACACGTTCACCAGTGGGGGCAGCGCAGCAGCGTGTGTGATACTGCGATGGCAGTTTGTGACACTGAGTTAAATGCAGATTTATTGCAGATGAGTAAGCACGTGTCCTCTGTGTTATACTGGGATGTTCGCTTTGGCTTTGCATTTCACGCCCTTCCATATCAAAATGCCGCCTAAGCCGCACAGAACTCCCAGGACGAGCGCCGGGGCGCCGAGCGCCAGGGCCACCGTGGTGTCCGCCCCCACCGCGATCACCACGCCGGCCAGCACCAGGGCCACGGCCGCCGCCAGGGCCACTCGGATGTTCTTCCGCCTGGCCTTCTTCTTCTTCTCCTCCTCCTTCAGTTGCTTCTCCCTCTCCGCGTCCCACATCTTCCTCTCCTCCTCTTTCTTCTCCTCCTCCTCCTGCTTCTTTCGCTCCTCCTCCTCCCTCAGCTTCCTCTGGGCCTTCTCGTACATCTCGTTGGTGTAGTGCTTCCCTCCGTTGTCCTGTACCATCTCTTTGATCATGGTGATCAGCTCCGCGACCTGCAGGCGGTCGTCGGCGTCGTTGTTGTTGAAGGCGTGGTACCGGCGGCCGAACGTGATGGAGAGTCTGCGCAGCTCCTTGCACTCCTTCAGAGCGTTGTCGGCTTTCGCCTGATCCTTACACGTAAACAGCATGATAGTGTACATCGAGGCGTCGTCCCCAAAGTTGTCCTGGATCCACTTGACGGCGTTCCGCTCCTCCTCGGTGAACCTCACGCCGAGCCGGATCACCAGCAGGAAGGCGTGGGGCCCGGGCACCGACATCTTCACGCACTCCTCGATCCTGGTCTTCAGCTCGTCCTCTGTGATGCCGGTGTCGAACAGGCCCGGCGTGTCGATCACCTGCACTGCCGTCCCCTCCACCTCGCCGCTCTCCGTCTCGCAGTGCTTGGTGATGGAAACGGGGCTGGGGTCCTCCCTGAAGGCCGCTCGGCCCAGGATGGTGTTTCCTGTCGCGCTCTTTCCTGATCCGGTCTTTCCCACCAGGACGATCCTCAGTCCTCCAGACAGATCTAGAGCTGTGGCAGCAGAGTGCATCTGTTAGAAGGGCCTCTCCTACACAGTCAGTCTCTGACATAAGAGCATTTAAAGCTGCTTCAGTTGAGGTCTTAGAAACATACAAATCGATTAAGAAAAACAAGAATACACAAAGCTGTCAAGAAATCCAACAGTTGCTTGTTTAGTTGCAGCTCCTCTGCCTGACAGCAGCTCAGATCTCATCAAAGAAGATATATATGATGAGCGTTTCAAACAGTGTAACTTATTTCTTTCAATAACTTTTGAATGATGGAGGTGTCATATTTAAGAACATCAATAAAGCCCTGAACATGTGCAGATGTTATATTTTGAATATTTTCTTCATTTCATCTCCAAATATCAAACTGTTAGTGTGTCCTGCTGCCTCTCATATGAATGCCTGTCAGCAGTTAAGCTCACACGTTGTAGGACACTCTCTTAGATACTTGGATAATCGACATTCCCATCTCAGGATGCAGTTTAAAGATATTTTAAGACATTACTGAACTCTCACAGAGACTTCCAGAACTTTCCACCTCACAGTTTAACACATTTCCTCCTGTCTGTGTGTGAGTTTAGAAGAAACAAGAAGAAATGTAGGGATGACCAAATACAGTCACTAGTTTCATGAAATACCGTAAAAAAAAATGGTTTGGTTTCTGTGACATCTCCTGTACTTTATGTCAAGAACTTAATACATTTAATAGTAATTACAGCTAGTTTATGTGCCTCAAGAAAAGCTATCATGCCTCTAATAGTTGATTTAAGCCCAAAATAACCCAATGAAATAACACCAGGTAGGTAAAATTTTGTCACTGATCATTAACACTGAGATCATAAATTGCCACGTATTCATGTAAGTTCCCATCAGACGGCGGTTTGTCTGTCTAGTGTCTTTGTTTCTTCAGAGACAGTCAAACAAACGTACCTTCAAAGTTATTCAGGCCACACCCGTCAGAGCGAGGGAGAGTCCTCTGCTTCTTTTCTCGCAGCGGTATCGCTGTGTCACGGTAATCACCCCAGCGAGACACAAATGGAAAACAGACTATTAGTCACTGGCATCGTGATGGAAATGTTATTTTATCTCCTCTCTTCTTTTCAGTCTCAGCACGTCTCACTACAGAAAACCATGGTTGACATCTGTTTCCGGTCTTGATGTTGAATCACAGAGGTTGTCTTACCTTCAGCCATTTCTTCAAATCTGCCGTTTCCAGGTCCCAGGTGACCAAATGTGTTCATCCAGAAATGAGTTTTGTAGTGAGACGAGGAGATCGGAGGCTCAACATTCACACGAGTTTTGTGAGAAGCTTCTGGATGCCCGGGCTCTGCAGAGGGGGCTTCCTATTTCCTCTCATTGTCTTCAGTTTACACGTGAATCCCCTCAGAGGACGTCCACGTCCATTCCATGAATTTGCTGAGCGGCGTTTGAGAACCAGACAAGTTTAGTGTGTTTTATCAAGTGTGAGAGCAACACAAGAAAAGCTTCCGAGCTCTCGAGCAGACGGCGTCAGGTGAGCTCGCTGGGAATATGAAACGAGGCGTTTGTTTCAAAATGGGGGAGAAGAGAAGAAAACCTCAGGAGCCGATCGCATCCTTCTATTGTTGAAATCCCCATCCATGACAACCAAGCTGTTTTAAATACAGAGAAGAAACTGCTGCATTTTGACCTTTGACCTCAGTGTCTGATGAAGTTTCATTAATAACAATACATGACCTGACAAAACCTCTCAAGATTTTCTCCTTCTTACTCACCAAAACATCTTTTTTCTCATTGCCTTCCATTTGCATTGAGTCCTGCTACAGAACTGTGTCGGTTTTGCTACAATATCAGACGAACAGTTCCGGGTCATGACCTTATTGTGTCCATGTGGAAATTTATCACATCTTTCCAAATCTGTTGATGCTACTAAAGGCAGTTATGTTAGTACTATTTTGATATTTTCTACTATTTTTGCATTGTTTGCCTCTTGTGATGATTGTGTTTCTCAGTTTTAAAAGGATTTTGTTTCCAAAGCTGCGAGATGAATGAAGATTGTGGCTGTGGCTCATTTTGGATGGCGAGCGGATCGTCCACTAATAAAACCACACCTTATCCGACGTCACCTTCACTTTATTTTAGTGCTGGGCAACGATTAAATTTTGTAATCGCGATTAATCGCATTATGCGCATAATACAATAATGAATTCAAAAGTACTCTGTAATGATCATCCTGCCCACAGCCGGGGACAGGGACCTTGGTTGTTTTTTTTTTTGCAAGAATTCAGCAAGAAGCATAATTTTACAATAATAATTTTACAATTCATCAAATATGATTTATAATAACTTAAAAACTTAAAATGCCAAGTCTTTACCAAGATTGCCACCCCCGACCCCCCAACACACACACACACACACACACACACACACACACACACACACACACACACACACACACACACACACACACACACACACACACACACACAAGAGCAGAGCAGATGAAAAACGAAGTTTGTTATGAGTGCGCACTTCCTCAAACTTCATTCTATCTCTAACCCTCAGCTATAGAAGGCAGGATAATTTCAGTTATACCGAATTCTGCCTCATTAAGCCAGATTGTGTGTTGAAAGTAAATTTACTTTATTTTGCGTGTTTTCAGCGCCTGAAGAATGCCGAGCGGGCCGAAACGGTGTGCCGGCAAAAGACGCGATTTAAGTTTCACTTTCGTTTTTGTCGTATTTGCACTCCCCATTTCAGTTTGTGCCTTATACCGGCCTTTTTCGCGTGATTTTTCTGATAATTCGGCCGCGTTCATTATGGAAAATAATGAAGAATGGACCGTGTTTCACTGCAGAAAGCGCTGCAGCTGGGTGCGCTTTTTTGATGCTCAGCTGGAGCGCAATGTGTGTGTGGGGGGAGGGGTGGGGGGCGTTAACGCCTGATGAAAAATATTTGTCAGCGTTAGCAGTGCGTTAACGTGCCCAGCCCTATTTTCAAATGTAAATCTTGTGAATAATTGAAGGGAAAATTATTTTACCCAATTTCACATTGATAAATGGCCTAAAAAGAAAAATCTGAGAAAAAAAAAATGACCTCCACACTTTGTTTTTATTGTAAGAGCAAGAACATCCAACATTTGATTTCACATTTAGAAATTTTCAGAATATTTAGAACATTTAGAAAAAATGTTCACATTTCCATGATAAAAAACTGAAATCAGAATAAACAAGTCTCATGAGAAAGAGAGTGGACCCAAAAGAACAACATCTTAGAACAAATGGTGACACTTTACTTAAAGGTGCATTAAGGAGTTTTACAACCTTAAAAATACTTATTTTCCACCATAAATATGTTCCACATTTTTAATGATGCGTACAATGTGTCCTGACATATTCATTACAAGTATCTCTAACAGCGCTAAATTGTCACTTGAAAGTTGCAGTGCCGGTCCGGCACCAGCATTTTTTTGGGGAGAATTTGAAAGGAACGACGTAATACGCGCTCCGGCTGGCTAGGTTTTGCTTTGTCCGCCATTACTCCGTCAGATGCTTAGTGAGCAACAACTGAGCAGGAGCTTCCAGAAAGTAAGAAGAGACCAGCTTCTAGCACTGCCACAGCTCCAGCACAGACTCCACCAGGTAAAAGAAACTTAAATTTTACTTGAGCGCTACTAAACGAGCGACGACGGAGTTCCCCTCTTCCGTGCACGCGAGCCACAGGGACGAGTTTTTTCACTAAGCTGCATTATGCCCAAGGCCTGCAGGGGGCGCTGTTTCGCATAAAACGTGCAAACTCCTCAATGCACCTTTAAGGCGCCCCTGTATAATACATTACAAGTCCCAATCCAATTTCTTCTCATTTCCTTCCCTATTGTGTGTTACACGATGAATTCTCCTTGTTTAACTTGATTTTTTTTACTACTCTCTTGTGTCACGATCTCTCTTCAATAATTGAAACAGATACAATGAGATAGTCGATCCACTGAGGTTTCCTGCAGAACCCCACATGAAGGATCTAGGACCCAGCCCAGAGGTTATTTCACAATGTCTGTTTCAACATTAAGTTCCCTTTTCCTTCAAAAATACAGGTTCTGCTCTTCATCGGATATGCAGTAAATACTTGCAAGGGCTCCAACTGCTCCACCTGCGACTGCAGAAGGGGGGAAGAACCATCCTGCACCGACAAGCCCTGCAGAGGCAACAGCTAACTTTTTACAAAGAGCGATCTTTTCCTCCCTTTCCCTTTTCTTTCTTAACATTTCTTTAATTTCTTTTCTCTTCCTTCGTTCTTCCTCTTCCATCTTCCTCTGGGCTTCTTCGTAGTCCTCACTGGTGTAATGTCTTCCTCCGTTTGTTTTTACCATTGCATTTATTATACTGATTAGCTCTGCGACCTGGGTTTTGCTCTGTCCTTGTCCATTGATGAATGAATGGTATCTTCCTCCACACTGGTTTATCAGTCTTTGTAAATCTTTGCTCTCTGACATATAAGCTTGTAGAGATTTCTCCTTCAGTGAGTCGGCATGCGTAAACAGGACTATGGTATATATTGAAGCATCTAAGCCAAAATTATCCTGGATCCACTTCACAGAATCCTGCTCCTCTTTTGTGAATCTGGACGCCAGACTGATCACCAGCAGAAAAGCATGAGGTCCAGGGACCGACAGCTTAATGCACTTCTCAATGGTTTTTTTCACTTGTTCTGGGGATTTCTTTGTGTCAAACAGGCCTGGAGTGTCAATGACAACAATTTTCCTTCCGTCATCTTCCACTTCTTGCCGGTAGCAGCGGTCAGTCACCGACACAGGTGAAATGTCCTCTCTGAAGGCGTGATGGCCCAGGATGGTGTTTCCAGAGGCGCTCTTTCCCGATCCAGTCTTTCCCACCAAAATCACTCGCAGATCTTGCAGAGATGTGGAGGAAATAAATAAAAGTTTAATCGATCAGGGTGCAACTGTATGGGAAGTTTTGGAAAAGAACAGTAATGCAGGTCTATGTATGAACTCAAAAGCTGGAAATGAAATACACTAAAAATCAACATTAATTTTCATTAAAACTACTCCAAGCATAATGCTGAAAGTGGCTACAGCACTGATGTTTCTCTGCAACACTACAATGTGGCTGCTATGTGCACTTGATCAAGACAGTCCGCATGATTAAAAAAGGAACAAACATGTTTCCACATCCAGTAACTATTGACTTTTTGCTCAGTGTTTACACTGACTAGTTACATGACTGCATTCCTGTCCAAGGTGTGTGTAGCTTAGGTTAATCTTTCCAAATGTTGGTATTCTTCCTGTATTAATATACTTGAAACTTTTTTTTTTCTCAGAGAGAAATAACACTTATGGTTTGATGTGCACTTCTCAAATTTAAGTCCAGCTTCTAAAGACAGTGGTCTGATTTTATACACTTGAAAACGCTGTGCACCCATCAGAGGTGAAACTCAAATACTGAAGTTCCAATGAATATTAAGATAATTATCTGTTACAGTACGTTTGTTTGAAATGGCTTACCTTCATTTTGACTTTGGCAGAGAGTTAATAGAGTGAGCAGCAGCACGAGGATGCACTGCATCAGCCAACACTTTCCACAGAACATGCCTCCAACTGGAACAGAGGAGGAAGGGTGATGATAAGAACAGCGACGATATGATTAGAACAGATCTGGAAATCCGATTAAACCCAGTGGTTTTAGAGTGACAGTATTCAGAATTATCATACCTTTACACTGACTGCAGGGATGCACCGTGTGTTAGCAAGCTTCTCTCATGGAGTGCGTCAGTCTAACTTTCGTTTTCCTCCAAATGGTTTCATTTCTTCTTCCAGCCAATGAAAGCTCTGGTTCCCCTTTTTAACCCTTTATAGGGTCCTCATTTAAAAAGAAACAGGAAAATCCTGCCTTTAGTAGAAATGTTTCACGAATATGATTATTTTACTTGAGTGGTTTAAAAAAATAACGACAGAATTTTATCCCACTTTAAGTATATCTGAGAAACAATTGATTAGAATTGCTGATATTTTATACATTTAAAATGTGTTTAAATAAAATAAATCACGCCTGGAAATTCATACTACTCTTTAAAATTTCAATTTAGATCAGCTTTCCTATTCTAGACCCTCCAGAAAAACGCGATTATGCGATCGCATGAATTCACGCATAAATCACCCTTTTGCCGCTGATTATGCAGGGGCCACATATTTTCCAAAAGGGCGCATAATTCCCGCAATAATCTCACATTTACCGTGAAAAAAAGAGGAATGGTCTCGCTTGAAGTGCTGTGACGTTCAATGAACGAGTCGTTCGTTTGAAAGCGTTCTTTTAAGTGAACAATGAGAGCTGTTCCTTTGTGCAAATTGTCCACGCTTCCTTCACGTGTCTCCTAAGTGTCTCCTGAGTGTCTCCTGAGTGTCTCCTGAGTGTCTCCTGAGTGTCTCCTGAGTCCAGCTGTCACCGCTGCCTTCATGTGAATGACGGAGTTTCAGTTTTCCGCAGCAGCTCCAGTCACCCTAACGCAGCAGCTAACTAGCGGAGGAGGAGTGTCCAGAAACCGGAGAGGAGCCGGGGTTTTGGAAGAACTGGTTTGTAGCAGCAGGAAATACTAAAGGAAGTCAGTCACCAGTTAGCAAGGAAACCAGTTCATTTGAAACACCGTATTGATGGCTTTATAAAGGTTTGAGCAGTTGCGCACGCATGCACGCACGCACTGACGCACACACACACACACACACACACACACACACACACACACACACACACACACACACACACACACACACACACACAATTGCTCCATTGATGAGCATTGGTGAGTAACAATTTAAGATAAATAAATAACGAACTAATATAAAATGAATGTGATTTAGTGGTGTGTGCGTGCGTGCGTGCGAGCGAGTGTGCGAGAGAGAGATATAGAGAGAGAGTGTGTGTGGGTAACCTACATATCTGGCATCCTTTCGCATATTTCACAGCATACTTCACAACTGTCTGCAATTTTACCGCATAAAATGGCATAGAAACCCCGCATATTCATTTGCATAATCAAGCATTTTCGCTCGCATAATCTGGGATTTAAGTACGCATAATCAAGAATTTTTGCTTGCGTTTTTCTGGAGGGTCTACTATTCAAGTAATTTGGTACTGAAGTTACTTTCCCTTTCATTTTTATATATTTGTATTATCTTGCATTTTTCAGTTGTATTTCAATCCTATTTTCATTCATCTTTTTGTTTTTGTTTTTTGGTATGGTGCATTTTTATGTTTGTTTTATGTAAAGCATTCTGGGTAACTTGGAGTAATTCTCAAGCACAATACAAACAAACATTGAATGGTTCAATTCAAAATAAATTAGTAATACTTGATATATATTCTCTTTTCCTCCTTTGACAGACCACAGAGTGCTGGTGTTTGACCACTGAGTGTGATATTTACAAAAAAAATTCAGAATTAGACTGTTTTTAATTCATAGAGTTAAAATGTTCAAACTGTGAGAAAAACAATCAATTTTCCAACAAGCAGACTGCAGATTTTTTTTAATAGTATTTACTTAATAAAAATGAAAATAATAAAGGAGGAAGGACTTTCTAGCTGATTAATATTTCCCCATTACTACTGGTGTGTTCACTATATCATAAATACATCCCATTTCAATTATTATACATTACTATAAGTACATGCAGCTCTTATACATACAAATATGCTCACATATTATCATGCACATATATGTCAACATTTCAGATTGAAGGGCACAGTGTGTATCGTCAGGAATGGTGTCAAACAGACATTGTCGAGTATATATTTTGGTGAATAATGTGAAGCAGAAATTGTGGAAGTCCTGCTGAAGATAATCGATCTGTACAGCACAACTTGGCCAGTGTGAATTCCTCTGGTGACAAGTTCCAATGGGTTCCCTAAGCAAGGCTGCTCCTGGACAATGCAGAAAGGCCTCTCTTCCTTGTTTGGTTCTTTTAATAAATTTACAATAAATTTACAATTTGAAATGTGGCGGCGAGTTGTAATAAAGTTTGATTTTACTTTTGAATAGAAACTTTGTATTCTAATATTATGGGGATAATATGGAAAACTGGAAAGTAATAAAGAAAGATTAAATTTCAAAGACATTTTTGATGTTAGCCACAACAAGGACTTACTACCCAAACTCGGATCCCATTTTAAACACAGTCACCCATTAAAAACGTTTCATACTGGAAAGGAAAAGCTCGGTCTGGTTTGTCTGAACAGTCCAGAGGGTCAAGAGGTCCTTCCTTCTCATGGAGCTTTCTATGAGTGTGGACAGCCTGCCCTCTGCTGGAGGACAGGAAGCATTGCCTGCATCAGTATTTACACTGTTTAGAAGCAACAGGAATGAACAAGCTTCAGGATTTGACTGAGATCAATCAAGAGCCAAACTGCTAACCTCCAGAACTGCTGCTGAAGCTCTTGAGTAAGTTTTCCAGTCCAAAGTGTAAGTATCTGTCAAAATTGTGCAAATTATAAATCAGTGAACCAGCACCAGCTCACTGATGCATGTGGTACCATGGAGGCCAGAGGCAGAATGGGTCTCAGTACAGAGGGGGCGGAGCATTCTCGACTGGCCCTTATGATAGTAATTTTAACATTCAAACAATCCCTCATGCTACCATCAAACAACACACTAATGCTCACTTTTATTGAGCCAAGCAAACCTATATGCCTCACAAACTTGTTCTGAAGAACAAATACACATATGCACGCGCACGTGCGCGCGCGCGCGCGCACACACACACACACACACACACACACACACACACACACACACACACACACACACACACACACACACAAACACAAATGCAGCCTGACAGGTGTCAATCTCGGAATGTCCGCTGTCCATGGTGCTGAAAGTTCAGATAAGAAGTCACGGGCTAAATCTGTACCATCTTTGATACAGCTTAAATATAAAATGAACACAGCTGGTCTAAAATTACACAATCTATTCAGATAGATATAGACACAGCTATCTATATCTTTTGGAATTCACGTATATTAGAAAAAAAAATAGATTCAGCGGTCTCTTGTAGTTTAAAGCAACACAAAGGACATTCAAATAAACAGGTGTTCAAAACCACAGCATTCTGATGAAGATAATATTTCTGAAGGTTTCACTGACTCACCAGTGGCTCCGATGTTAGGTTTTGGGTAGTACCGCTAGCGGCTAGCATAGTGTTTAGCATACTGTTTAACTTCCCTCCAAAGAGTTCAGATCAAGTGCAAAAGAAAAAACTCCTTAAAGCCGCACAGTCAATCAGCGCTGGCTTACACCTCTGATGCATTCATGGACAGTCGTAATGTAAGAATTGTCAAATTGGAGCCCACAATCATATGCGTATACTTTCTCGCACACACTGCACATTTTATTATAATAATTTATTTCCGATCAAATGTGAACACATCACATGAAACGGGGCCCTATGACCTTGTGGGCCCTGGGGCGACCGCCCCCTTGCCCCCACTCTGGCTCCACTACAGATGGAGGCCCCGCCAACATCTGCCAGTTACCACAGCACGCCATCAGAGCCAGTCAAGGCTATTCTGTGATGGATCAGGGCTTTTGTGCCATCTACAGGAAAGCCTGGACAGTTTTCAACAAGTGATCACAATGTTGTAGTTGTTTAGTGTATAAGGTTATGTGTCCTGGTAAAATAAATATTTTCATCCGCAGGTTGTATGATATGGCACATGGCTATGTAATTATCGTTGAGGATGATTCTGTATCTGTTCTCTGCTTGTTTACAAAATGAAATTATTTGAAATGTTTGTACTTGGTTAAGTGAAAGAAAAGTAAACGTTTTTATTTGTTATCATGTCATTAAATAAATGTTTAGTACACTCTGCTGTTGAGTACAAGCTACCACAAGGTGGCCACATAGCTGTTTTTTTTTTTTTTTTTAATCGAGGAGGTCCTGAACAAACTGAACATCATATACCATCAGTAAGAGGACTGGATTATCATGTACCTGCTGGCAAATGTACGCTCAATCCCCTCTAAAACAGCCCCCTCCCTCTGTTTCACTTCCTCAAATTACAAAACATTTTCCCACTTTATGTGAGCAACCAGCCAGCTCAAGTTTCCAAAGCTTCGGGCTTGATGACCGACGTCCAGGGCCGGGCAGCCAACAGGATTGTTGATGGAAATGGTTTTATTTCAACACATAACTGATTTAATCGCACTGCAGGACAGTTTATGAGGTGAGACCCATTGAAGTGAGACAGAGCTTCATCCACGGGCGGCAGGTGTGTGTTTGTGTTGGTTTGACTGCTGTCGCGCCGTGGCGTGACGGGTCCCCGGCCCTCCCTCTTATCTGACTGTCCTGATCTTGTGACTGATCGGACTGTTGACACACACGGCTCTCCACACCACAGCTGAACATATATTTCCACGTTGTGCTTTGGATCAAGGAGGATCGTGAGCTGATATGATGAGGCGGTCAGAGACATCTGGTCACGGTCCAGTGGTCAGATATAGGACGCATGAAATCCTTTGAAACTAAGCGTGAAAATCTGAGTTTGTGAAGTCAGAGTGTTTCAGCTCACTGTGCAGGATACCTTCTCTCTAACCCAGAGTTATATGGGATAAAGAGATAGTTCTACAGCAGAGAAATGGTCATACATTTACAGTTTAAACCAGACTTTACATTCGCTTTGTCATTTCCTCTGCATCATTAAATCTGTGCTCTTCCTTTTCTCCTCCTGCTTCTCGGCTCTATGACAGCCTGCAGTTTATCCAGGATTTCTGCTCAGGACTTGGCGAAACGAAGACCTTTAACTCCAAACCTCTCTTGATGTCTGTTGCTCTCATCCGTCCATCCATTTTCATCCATTCTGTTCATTCTGAAAATCTCAGCATCTTCACCTCCGGCTCACTCTCTTGACTTTGAGACACAGCTTCACCAAATCCACCCTCTAAACCTCGTCTTTCACTCTTTCTGCTCTTATTCAGACACACGTCACCCACTGATGTCCTCCCTCTCCTTCCTCTCTTCTTTCAGCACCATTCACCGCTCGGGATGCTTGACCCCAAGCAGTCGAGCTCTCCTTGAACATCTCCTCTCATCTTCCCCTTTCTACCTGCCTCCCTCACATTGTCCTTTATTCATTAGCTTCAGATGCAGTTCTGCATGGTCTCTGAACAGTGCTTTGTGTGTGCAGCGTCAGAGTGCTGAGCACAAAGCAACACATCCAGTGAAAACCAACAACCCCTGATAATTGTTGCCGCTGTTGAGTGGGAAAACAACATCACGTTTCGGGAGAGCGAGCAATATCTATGTACAGTAAGTGTTGTTGTCTGAAAAATCAGGAAGAAAGGGAACATAAAGGAGTCCTCCTCACGTGCACGCAGAGACGCAGAGCATCTGTCCAGGCCGCAGTGTTTGCTGCGCATGTGTGTCCCTTCGTTGTGGCCACATCGATTGCTTTTTACAAAGAGAAGTGCTACAGCACGTGCGTCCAAGTCACCGGGGCCGAACAAGAAGGGAAATGGCTGCGATCCGTGCAATGTGAACTCCCGGCACGCGACAGCCCACACAGTGCATGGAAAAGTGAGATCAGGGATGGTAAACAAGCTCAAACTGTGATTAAATCTTGAAACCACGGCCTTTACGTTTGTGAAATATTCCTCTTCTCATCTTTTCAGCTCTCTTCTGCCTTTGGCATACACTAATAATACATTTCTTGAACAATGTCCTTGGTAATGTAAAGTCTGTAATTAGTTTTGAACATGTTATTATTAGAGCTACATTACTGACTCCGTCTGCATCCTTGACATTTTTTGCTGAATGACAATAAAGATGATCTTGAGCCTTGACATAAATATATGAGAATGAATGTATGCTGTGAGCGTGCAGTTATCACATTTAACTGTATGAAAATATGAAAGGCTGAATTTTTCTGAGTGCTTTCCTCATAAATGAAGGGGTCATGACCGGTCATGACTCACTGTAAAGTGTCCGCTCTGACCAATCTGTGGGCGTTTTGGATGCGATGAGTCAAGACTGCAGCTTTCATAGCTGTATGTGGCGCTGCAGGCTGCTGGAAGCTGGATGCTCGCAGTGCTCACTGCTCTGATGGCCGAATGGAGGAAAAATGTCTTATACATATAATTCTGCATTTCATTAGCTCCTCATATATTATTCCTTAGTTGATACTACTGCGACTGGCAGGTCTTTTCACTCAAACAACAGGTTGTGGATGTTGCCCTCTATGTGTCCTTCATCCTCTTTTCTTCGGTTTGTTCAGATGTTATTACTTATCATAATATAGTCATTTTTTCTTCATTTTTTTTTTACAATTGCACTCACTGAAAAAAAATGAATATAGTGTTGTCATCAAACTTGAAGTGTTAAAAAAGGGCGGCGGGATCTCTACTTTAGATGTGGGTGTATTTCCTTACCTGAAAAACTGTGATTTTATTTTTTACTCGTCACAAATGCCCACATAGGAAAGATAAAGCCTTAGAAGGCTAAGATAGTGTGAGGTTTGCTGCTGACTAAACTCAAAGGCAGTGCCCATGGAAACCCACCCACAGAAAACCTCCTGCATGAGGAGAGGACAGCCTTCACAGAGAGAAAAAAAATCAGAGATTCATCTGAGGACATGGTTTCTATATTATTATTAAGATGACAATTAATATCCTTGAATTTTCCTACTTGTTTTTCTCATTAGTATTTTTTTAAACCATTAACTGGTTTGTTTACATGGTGTCATTTTGCTCGAAACATCATCTTTTCCTATCTTGCTCCTTTAATCATGGAGCTGAGTGTCTGCACATGGTGGGTTACTTCTAAAGTGCAGCGTGGAATTATAAATGTATAAACTATGGCAGCTGGAAACTCTGATTTTAATGTAATGTGTGGGATTCAGGCAGTGAACTCCGGGCATTCACGATGCTGGTGTTACGCACATACACTCATATGCAGAGAGTGAGAGAAAACAAGAGTGGGCGAGGAGAAGAGTTCCTTTCTCACAGATTTCTGTATATAGGTTATGTAACTATCAACAATAATGAAACCATCATGCTGACTCAACAGCCTCCCACTTTTTCCTTCAGTTGTTTGGATGAGTGTGCGTGCCTGCTTGCGTGTGTGGACTTTCTGAATTTTGGCATGAGGCTAAAAAAAATAACGACAAAATGCGCCACATCTTTT
This sequence comes from Salarias fasciatus, assembly GCF_902148845.1. Lineage (NCBI taxonomy): Eukaryota > Metazoa > Chordata > Actinopteri > Blenniiformes > Blenniidae > Salarias > Salarias fasciatus. The sequence goes on along the minus strand of NC_043750.1, from coordinate 34,057,094 downwards.
AATGAAAAAGGAAAAAACAGTGCTTTATTTGTTGATTTCGACGCTCATTGAATGTAACATTTCTCCATCCCTTTCCCGGGCTTTCTCTCAGTTTGTGGGCCAATAACTTGACGGAGGTCTGTGCGAAAACTGGGCCGGCGCGCCAGCGGGTACAGGGTGCCGCAGGGGTCGTCTCTTCCCGGCGCCTGGCTCCCTCTCCCCGCCACCCGGCCCGCGCGCATCGCCTGGTACGAGCGCAGAGACACCTTGCGGTGCTGCGACGGGCCGGTCTCCGTCGGGAGCCCGCCCCGCTTTGCGAGAGTCTCGAACACTTTTTCAAGATTCGTGCTGTCTTTGGCCGACGTTTCGAAATAGGCACAGTCATCTCCGAGGGCTTGGAGCACCTCCGCCTTGGATACTTGTCGCTCGGACTCCAGGAGATCCACCTTGTTGGCGCAGACCACCAGAGGGACGCGCGGCTGTGCGCAATGCTCCGGAACAGACGATCTGCTCAGCTTGGATTTGGCTGTCAGAATTTCAGTTCGCAAGGCGCACACCTCTTCGAAGGAACTCCGGTCATCGAGACTGAATACTAGAAGAAAAATGTCTCCTGCAAGAATGAAAAAAAAAAAAAATACATTAGCTCAAAGCCATGGTTGTTTTATGTACGCAATAATCACGCTGACCACAGAAAACGCACGGATTACGCATGCAGTTATCACTACAGACAAGACTGTTTCAGCCATTATTACAAAAACAAAAGAAAAAAAAACGTTTTTTTTTCTTTATTATTATTTTCAAAAGTGACATCAGGACGAAGCGAATACGCACCAGTGAGGATGGACAGCCGTCGCTTGGCCGGGAACTCTCTTTCCCTGGAGGCATCCAGGATGTCAATCTGATAAGTCTCTCCGCGGATGCGAAACAGTTTTCTCAGGAAATCCTCTGAGGTGGGGTTGTAGTCCTCCACGAATCCATCCCGCAGGTATCTTCTGAGGATGGATGTCTTCCCAACTCGCGGCGCGCCGAGAACCACGATGCGCTTACAGTTCTGCGGCTTGGTGGAGTAAGCAGGATCTCGTCTGTGATCTTGACTTATCTGGTGCTGCTGGGTCTGGCCGTGGAGAACCAGCGCTGCCAGCTGATCCAGAGGAGATCTCTTGCACGGGTGGCCGCTGTTGGCGGCGGGCAGCTGCCTTATCGCTGCTCCCGCGCGCGTCTTCTTCTCATGTCTCCACTGAGACGTGGCCACTTTGAGTAAACCCAAACCCGCTTTTATCCCCGATGAAGTCAGGTGCTGCGATGCGTTCTTGTAAGCCAACAAGACTTTGGAGGAACCGGCGCCGCACTGCGCGTCCACAGTAAACTTGGGACCGTCCATGGTGGGGCATTTGAGCTGGCGCGGCACGGGCATGGAGGTGGTCGGCGCGCCCGTGGCGATGCTTCCGACTTCCATCGTTTGAAGATGGTGTTCAGCGATGTGCGTGTGTGTGAGTGTGTGGCGCTTCACGGGCCGACTCCGGCTGAGTGTGGCTGACGGCAGCTGTCTTTATATAGCCTCTCACTGGCCTCCGTCCCCGGACTGACGCGTCACGGTGACTGACAGGAGCGCGCTGCGTTCTGGACCAGAACAGAGTGTTATGAAAAAAAATAAAGGAGGGGAAAAAATCTCTCACCTACACGCACACACACAAACAGACGCATGCACGCACAGAGAAAAACAGGCATCACGCACGGAAACATGTACGCACGCACGGATAAACGGACACGCACACACACAAGTACTATTATTATTCATATTATTGCCTCCTGTCTGTTTGAATGAGGAATGCTGTTTATCTTTCTTTCAGGGACACGAAAACAATCTTTAGCGACGAACTGAATCTTTATATAAAGACCTTGCGCAAAGCAAAAAAGAAAAACAGTAGTTTTTATTATTTGAGGACAATGATGAGAAGAAAACAGCATCAAATTTTGACAAATATGATAGATAGATAGATAGATAGATAGATAGATAGATAGATAGATAGATAGATAGATAGATAGAGCGAGTGAGCGAGCGCACAGGCTCGTGCTGGCTGGCGTCCGTTGCCATGGCGACGATAGCGGAAGCGCCAGTTAGCCTGTTAGCTTGTTGAGTTAGCAGTGCTGGCTGTGTGCAACTTCTTGACTTTTGAAAGAAGGCTTAAAAGGTTCTCAGGTCAGCTCCGTCTCTCCGTGTCTGTCCGTCTTCTCCTCCGTGACTGAAGGTTCGTCTCAGTCTTTGCTTTAATTGAGAGAAGCGCTTTTCTCCACAACAAGTTTCATTGTTTCTAAACTTCAATATGGCAACCTATGGCTTAATAAAAAGGATCCTGTTGCTTTAATGTTGTTTTATGCTTGTCTAATTATGTCAACAATGGCTGATTTTTCCAATTAACATAACTTTGAGGCTTTCTATCTCCAATGACTACTGTATAATAGTATACCATGTGATTGCTTATAGTTATAGAAACTAAACACACAGAAGACCAAAAGGAAGGAAAAAAATGAAACCAAGAAAGACAAATGTCACATGCAATGCAAAATATCTGAGAAATTACAAGTAAAACTGGCTGGTTATAAATGTGCTCCAAGATGTGAGAAAAAAATATTACTACTACATGCAGCCAATCAAGCAACTAATTGATTTTCCTTCTTCTTCTTCTTCTCCTTCTTCTTTAAATGTTTTTAATTTGCTTTACTGATTCTTTTGAATTTGACCCATCCTTTTTATACTAAACTGATGATTTTACAGTGCAACCCATGTTCAAGGATTCAAACCAGCAGCCTTCAGGTGACAATCAAGGAGTAATAAAACCTCACCATTAAATTGTGCTAGAGAACGATTCTTTATCATACACTATGGCAAATTCTTACCATGATGAGAGCTAAATGGATAATACAACCATTCTCACAGCAAAAGAAATGGACCAAAGCAAACACTTCAGTTAATTTTAAAAAATATTTATAAAAAAAAATTACTTTTTTTGACAGATGATGTGGCTAATTTTTTGTATCAGTATTTGCTGAAATGTAGTACTGACTATAATATTTCCTTTCCATTTTCATTTATACATGTGTTCTCTTGTAAATACAACATTTTTAAATGGACTTTTACAAGCAGAACAGGGAGTGGGACAAGGGAGGCAATACCTTTAGTGGAAGAAAAATAGTGTCAAGAACGATGACTTTTCACTGATTGATTTGACATTATGCAGCAATGATTTCTTTCCTCAAGAAAACCAGAATCAGAAAAACTGTTTTTGAATGGAATCTTTAAAGAAAAACCAAGGACAAGTTATTGTTCATGTGCTAATGTAAAACATACTCAGAAACTGATGCAAAAGAGAAACCAGACTGTGCATGTGAAAATTGATTTAAGTGGAGATCATTGAGGATCCAGGATGCCAGTTTGTCTTTACTCTCCTCTAGATACCAAGAAGCTGAAGAAGCTCACACCAGGAAGCACAGTCCTGAAGACACGGATATCATGAATAAAGCAAGCTTATTTCATTTATAGCCCAGTTTATTTTCAGGAAAGGATTTTTGTTACCTAAATAAAATGCAAACATGTCTGACGCATTTCTTGTTGTTGTCTTTTCTTTATCAATATAATGACAGCCTCTTGAAATACCACATTCTCCAGAGACACATGAGGATATGGACTCTGACTCTGAGCCTGCAACCTGCACAGGTCAGTGTCTTCCATTCACACTCATGTTAGAGTAATGCACATTCCAGAGACGGTTCCTATTGCAGTTGTTTTAATTTCTGTCTTCTCTGCTCATCCCAGGACTTCAGCGACTTCGGTTTGACAGCCAGGGAATGCTCCTGCCGCACTGCATCCTGGGCAGTTTGGAGGATTTCAGAAGCTGCCTCGAAGCCAGAGGAGAGACCGACGTAAGTGCAGAACATCTTCTACACAGCAGATTAACGAGTGACACCAACTTTACGGCATTTGTAACCCAAGCTGTCCTCTGTTCTCTCAGTTGGTAAAGCGAATACCGAAGTCGGTGTCAGATTCCCTCTCTGAGATCACTGAACGTCCCCGCTCAAAAACACTGAGAGACAGGAACGTTCCGGGTCACAGGAACAGAGAAACAAACGCCCTGAACCACTGGGACACACATATGGAACATCGTCGACGGCAACAGAGCCGATTATCTGGTGGGCAAAAGCTCTTTGGTAGAAGAGGCTTTTTGTAGTGAAGAAAAGATACTGATAAAAGCAGAAATACGAATTGAACTTTTTACTCAAATGCCGGATTGAAATCACAGGCTCTGATGTGGAATCATAGTGCAAAAAAATGAAGAGCTGTATTTATTTCTCAAGCTCAAAATTTCCAACCGTTTAGCTGATATTCAGCAGAAACAATATCTCATCCAAGTCTGCTTGTTTTGTGTGTTTCAGATATTAAGTAAATGCCGTTTTATACAGACCAACTACATTTGTTATTTGTCTTTGACCCTTTAATTGCAGTTTTTTTGCTGTCAAACAAAACCGATTTTGATGAAATTCATCAAAATAAGGTTTTTATGGTTTGCATTCAGGTCTTGTTTTTCTCTCCTTCATTTCAAGGATTGCTCGACAGGCCAGTTGAACATTTGCTGATGAACCAAGCGAACCATTTCAGAGAAGCACAAGAAGAGAAGCAACTCCTGAGCCAGGCGCTGCCGCTCATCCAGTCTGGTTATGTATGCTTTCCTCTCATGTCCTCCCAGTTTGATAACTACATTTGAAACCAGTTTCTCTGCAGATATTTTTTTTTTTCCGGTGTGCTCTCACCTCTCAAGGGTTGCCGTGTGGGCAGTGAGTTCTGGAGCCTCCCACAGCGTTATGGAGATGAAGTGAGTGGTATCACTGCCACTCTGACTCAAACTGAACTGGGGAGGCGGAAAGCCGTCACACGTGTGGGGCAGCCCAACCGTGTGCGCCAGGAGTCAGGTACGTTCAAGCTGCATCTCAGTTTTTGTCTTCAGCCTCATTTCCAACCTGTTTCCAAACTCTAGAATTTGGATAAATTGCAAAACAATGTGATGCTTTATACACTGTGCACCAAATGAAAACAAATAACTGTTTAACTGTCAATAGCAATGTCTTAATGCTCACTGAATCTATTCCTGCCTGACACTACTTCTGTGGCTTTAATGGGATTTTTTTTTTTCCATTGTGTAGGACTTCAGTGTGGTGACTCTTTGGATCCAGTGTCTCAGACTCAGGGCCGGAGATCATACCTCCAGCAGCAGTTCCAGCAGCTCGGCGAGCTTCTGTCGGACACCAACAAACCAGTAAAGCTAATTATTTTCCAGTTTTAAACTGTCAAAAGTCTGCAGTCTTTAGCTTTGGATAAAAATAATTTCATTAAATTAAATCAGACCCTTTATAGATTTCATGATAAGGTAAAGTGAACGAACATAGAGCTGACTCTGGCTGTATCAGGATCACACACCACACGCTATCACAGGCCAAACACTCGCATTCATGTCGTGACATTCAGGGTCACCAGTTAGGCTCAGATTCAGTATTTTGTACTTTGGGAGGATACCTGAATATCCATTAAAAACCCAGATATGATTAGTTAGCACATGCAAACATAGAAGATGTTCAAGCCCAACCTGTGCTCAAACCAAAGACTTTCTTGTTCTCAGGTCAGCGTGCTAACCACTCCACCACAGAGCCAGTCTCAGCTACGATCAGCTGGATGTTGATATGTAACATCTGATGCCTTCAGTGTAGTTTCTGCAGTAAAGAGCCACTGCAGGCTTTCAATGTAGAAACACGATCTCATCTTTTTTTGTATATTCTTTAACAGATTCATGCCTGACTTTCATTACAATGAACTTCTTGGAAGAAGTAAATTGCTAGATTACTGTATCCTGCAGCAACATGGAAACACGACTGTTGTCATCCAGAGTATGGTGCAATTTTGTTTAGATTTTCTCCTGAAAAGGAGCTAAAAATCTGAAATTCAAGCCCACAACTTTGTGTTCAGTGTTCAGTTTGTGACTAAACACAAACATCTTCAGTGTTGAAGGATTCGGCCCACTGAAGCTGCTCACACCCACAGTTCGACGCTCAGGTTGTTGCTTAATGAGTCTGTATCCTCACAAGCAGCTCGCCCAGGCACGAATACACACCGACACACTCCGAAAAACTGCTCGCAGATCGGAGTGCAAATCACACATTGTATGCGATCGCCTGTAAAATGTACATTCAGGGTGCACACATGCATAATGAGATGAAAACACAGAAAAGGTACGGTTATGAAAGGTGGAGTGTGCCCAGTCATACAGATGCACCGTTTAGATCTGCAAGAACCAACAGGGCCAAAAGAAAAGGGACAAAGCGGCCTCGCTGCTCTCTCTCCCTGCATCACAATGACTCCATCAGCGCAAAGAAGCAGTTGTGAAGAAAACACTTAAACCCAGATGGACTCCTCTGCACAGCCAGTTCCCATTTGGAATCAATTACACCCCAAGGAACAGGTGCTGATTATTAGGAGGTCTTCAGAATTCATGCTTTTTGCATTTTCTGCTGCTACACATCACACTTATGTCCACACACACACACACACACACACACACACACACACACACACACACACACACACACACACACACACACACACACACACACACAGGCTGGACATACACACTTTTTTGTTGGCAAATTGAGAGAAAATGGGTGGGATGTGATTTGTCGTGAGTGATGTGGCCTCAGGGCCCGAAGGACGTTCTGGCAAACGGACAGAAACAGATCGTCCTGTCAAGCAGGATGATTTGTCCATGGCTGGGTGACAAACACGGAAAGAGAGCGAGATGATTGGGACGCTCGGAGCTTGTTTTGACAGCAGGCGCAATTACAAGAGGCGTAAAGAGAAATGTTGAGAGAGCCGAGCCCAGACGTGAAGAGGTTTGGAATCAGAGGGGAACATTAGAATGGGTTTACTCCCGTCCAGCTCGAAAGCGTTAAAGTGGAGAGCAAAACATTACAGTTAGTTTGCCGCAGAAAAGGTTGAAGGACATTGCTTGAACTCCGTTATGAGCTTCAGTTTATTCAGAACTGTGTTCTGTGTGGGTTCCAATGACACCTACTTTTTCTCCTCTGTGAAACCTTTAGATATGAAGCGATGCAGAGCCTTGATCGCCGTCCAACACACAGAATAATACTGTTGAATACACATTTTGACCTGACCCCATCTTTCAAAACCACGTTTTTTTGGGGGTTTTTTTTGTGGTAATTTACCTGCAGGACGTCAGCGGGCTGCAGGTGATTGGCTCTGGAAAGCCGTTGATCACAGCGTGTCAGAGTCGCTCGGTGGAGAGGGAAGTAAAGGAGAAGGAGCTCAAGGACAAGGCGGAGGAGAAGCAAATGTAAGCTGTCTTTCTGCACTGCGGTCCAAATTCTACTTTTTTGAAGACAAGTTTGATAAACTTATCTTATCTGTGGCTACTTTGAAGGTCAGTGCTTGATCCCATGGCTTTTTATTAAAGGAGATGGCTGATGAACTGAGCTCCTTCACGAAGAAATGTACCAAACGAGACACTGCATAATGCAGCTATAGCACAGCATACTGACCTGTCCTTCACTGTGTCAACCACAGGAAATATATTATGCAAAATCATATAAAGATGACTGTATTTCCATATTTATACAAAACTCAAGTTATTTGTTTTGGTTGATCCTGCTCTCTCGCTGTCATCTAAAGTGATTCACTGACGGACGACCACGACGTCCAATCAGAGCCTCTCTGCATCCCTGCCTTGAGGTTTTCGGGCCAGCTTGCTACCTGGACAGGAAACTCTGCTACCAAACAGGTATGAAGATGTTTTTATTCAGCATGAATTCTTACCGCATTAGAAGAGAGGTAGGCCTTTACTCAAGCCTGGCTTTTTGAGTTACTTCTGATTTCTCTGATCCACAAGTGAGCTGAATAAATAAAGGCTAATCTATACACCGATTCCCTTCCTGGACCGCCGTGAGAAAACCCAGGCGAGCACAGGGAGAACATGCAGCTCTAACCACTTCCACAGCATTCTTTTTAAATGCCGTTGCAGCCTAACTGATGTTTGAATTGCCACATTGGTCAGAATAAATAAAAAATGACTACTGATGTTTGAACGCAGCAGAATGGCCTCAGCATCTACACTGCATTTATAGAATTCATAATGTGCAAATAAACACCAGATTAAATTCAGCAGCCGGTGATTCATTCGCCTGCAGTGATGTTATGATCTGGCTTCACAGACTCTTACTGACTATGTTTTGAAGGAGTTGGTGAATCATAACTGTGTCTTTGTGTCATAATTCATTTATTTTCTTCTCTGTCTTCAACGCTCATTCATCAGGGAGAAGTGGGAATCAGCAGCACAGTAACGTTTGAGACCTTGACGGGTGAAATAGACATTTCCTACCTGGAGCTGCAGAATGAAGGCAGCACCGTCGTCTACTTTAACTGGCAGAAACTTCCCAGAAAGCCCAGCTTCTGTATCCTGCCTTCACGCACAAAGAAGTCACCCTTCTACTTTGATTCTTCCCCTGGTAAACGGCCACACAAATATAATCTCACACAGTTTGCGATGATGATGATGACGATGACGATGACGGTTCATCATTTGATTCCACCAGCACTGAACGGCTCTTTTGCTTCCCTCTCAGGCGTGATCTCTCCGGGTGACACACACCTGTTGGAGATTATATTCACGTCAGAAGAGGCAGGCATCAAAGCTGAGTGTTGGCAGCTCAACACCCATCCCCTGCTGCTGCAAGGAGCTTCCATCCAGGTGACACTGAGGGGCGTGGCCCTGCCCCGGGACCAGACCAAAGATCAGAGGCTCTTCATAGAGGTACTGCTGGGGATTCTGCCTCACATCCAGCCGTGATACTCTCACTAAAAGCTTGCTTTTGCTTCCGTTTTATTGTTGTTGTGTGTGAGCAGAGCAAGCTGGAAGAAGTGGTGGTGGTTAAAATGTGTCAGTCTATTGTGGATGAGGTGATGCTGGGGGTCCAGTCCCCAGAAAGACCCGCCTCTCCCGAGGAGCTCTACATCACTGAAGAGCAGCGGTTCCTCATCCAAAACCCCAAGGTGAAGACTTACTGGTTCAAGCAGTTTCCTTTCGTAACGAAACTCTTCTGTGTGGTGATGAAGGTTGTTGATCGATCGGCGAACTCAGAGAAGCGTCCTCTAAAAAGTGTTCCTCCCGCATGCGGATGTTTCAGTTTGACGATGATGTGTCATGCATTTCAGCCAGAATATTCTTTTGTTCGTGTTTATTTCAGACTGAATCTTAGTCACGCCAACTGATTCAGTGTCAGATAGCTGGCACTGTAGGCGAGAGTCTGATCAGGCCAGGATGGCTTCCCCTCCTCAGCTTCCCCGTTCATGTCACTGCAGTCATAATCACATAAAAACAATCATTAAATGACAAACTGTCAATGTGGTCTCTGCACTATACAGCAGACATGTTACATTACCGTACAAACCCAGCTCTGGCTGGTTTTATTGAGGCATTTTCATAATAAAGAAAAAAAAATCTGTTAAGATGACTCAAAACATGTTACTCATTATCATATATTTTTGTAATTACATCCCTCAAAGTCATACGTTTTTAGCAAGATAGTGCTAAGATGTTATCCATCAACAACCACAGAAAACACTGCCCACATTTATCAACGTCTAGATGCATAAGGATGTATGTTTCAGGATGTTTCAGGATGTAAACTCAGCATTTCCAAAACACAGATATTAGCACTCACACACGGGAATCATTAAACTCTAATTGGAGGTTAAAGAAGATCTATGGAGATAATTTTGTGTCTTTATTATTCAATCAATCAAAAAAGGTTTTGCAAACAAAAAAGAGAGTTGAGACCAAAAAACATAAAGTTGCAATCAAAAAATAAAAGTTCAATCAAATAGAATAAATCTGAGAACAAAATTATTTAAGTGGCAACCCCACCAAATTTTTTTTGACATCAAAACAGAAAAAAGCTTTGGTTTTGAATTGTGAAGTTTTGCTTGCAAGCTCAAAAGTTTTGGTTTTGAATTAAAAAGTTTTGGTTGCAAATTCAAAAGTTTTGGTTACGAATCCAAAAGTTTTGGTTGCGAATCCAAAAGTTTTGCTTGCGAATCTGACTGAACCCAGTGGGCGGGGCCAACACTAGTGGAAGAGAGAAGAGCTCCTATTGGTCGCTTTGACCTCGCTCCTCCACCGCCTGTCTCCGCGCTGTTGCTGCTGCTTCCGCATTGGTAAAGGCCAGTAGACATTGCAGGCTTTTTTCAATCTTCCCCGATTCAGAGACCACACACTGGAAGACAACAGAGGATAGATCGCACCAGATCTTCCTCTCCTGATCTTCTAGCGTGTGGTGTCCTGTGGAACACACGAGAAGATTGTTCATTAGAGAATCGGCTCCTCGCTCTTCAAAATCTCGCGGAGTCAAACTTGATTTTGAGCGTTTTCCCTTCAGTCCTGTGTTTACATTCATCTCCACTATTAATAATAAGCGGAGAGCTTATTCCCTCACGTCATTCATTCATATTGGCTCAGTTCTTTCAGAGCACCCCCCCCCCCCCCCCCCCCCCCATCCCGTTCGCGCGCAGCACGGAGTGTTTACTGTCAGAAAGTTTAAATGTTCCAGTATAGACGAGGGGAACATATGTAGTTTGACATCATTTTCTTATCATGTACCCCGTATTTGATAATAATTTAGCTCATTCATGTGTGTTTATTTCTTTTTTTTACGTTTCACTCCAGAGAGAAACAGTATAGAAATAAGTTATCGCAATCTGTGACGGACAAGCTACTTTTTAAAAAAATCATCATTTTTTGTCCCCAGATCGAATGGTTTAGACCAGAATTAAAATGCATTGATTAGGAAAAAGTTTCATTATACGTCCAAGTCCTCAGAAAGTTGTTTTTGCAATTCTTTCGTGATGGTTAATAATGGAGATGAATTGAAACATTGGGATTATTGCAGGACTGGCGAGCTGCAGATGAGTGAACCAGATCTGGGTTTGGGTCTGAATGAAATACAGTTCATCCAGGAGCGACACAGTTATTGAGGAATAACCTCTCGTTTTCTGCACTACTTAGCTTTTCTGTTTCACTGTCATATAGTGAATATATTTCAAAGACATATATTCATGTCTCCAGCTCTGACAGCTGAGAGGGGATTTTTTTTTCAACACCTCAGCAAAACGGAACTGTTCGGCCAATCAGGGAGCTTTATTCTGAGGGTGTGGACAGGTCGGCTCTGAGCTGATGGTCTAGCAGGGCACCGCACACCACAGGATTTGCGAACGGAAATATTAAACATGTTCATTATCTACGATCTCGGCTTCCAACGCCTCCCGAGCGGCTCCGATTGGAAAAAAAAAAAAAAAACCTCTCGGAACACACCGCACACTACAGGAAGATCGGACCCGAACTCATTTACATACTCCTGACAATCAGACCTTTGGCATCATTCGGGAGGAGAAAACCGGGACAAAATTCGGCCCATGGTTGGGCATGGATAACTGCCAATAATCCTGTAATATCTACTGGCCTTTACCAATGCGGAAGCAGCAGCAACAGCGCGGAGACAGGCGGTGGAGGAGCGAGGTCAAAGCGACCAATAGGAGCTCTTCTCTCTTCCACTAGTGTTGGCCCCGCCCACTGGGTTCAGTCAGATTCGCAAGCAAAACTTTTGGATTCGCAACCAAAACTTTTGGATTCGTAACCAAAACTTTTGAATTTGCAACCAAAACTTTTTAATTCAAAACCAAAACTTTTGAGCTTGCAAGCAAAACTTCACAATTCAAAACCAAAGCTTTTTTCTGTTTTGATGTCAAAAAAAATTTGGTGGGGTTGCCACTTAAATAATTTTGTTCTTAGATTTATTCTATTTGATTGAACTTTTATTTTTTGATTGCAACTTTATGTTTTTTGGTCTCAACTCTCTTTTTTGTTTGCAAAACCTTTTTTGATTGATTGAATAATAAAGACACAAAATTATCTCCATAAAGATCAAATAGCTCAGTGTTACAATTATAACATTGATTGATTGATTGATTGATAATCATTTAAATTAACATTATACAAAGCAAATTATGAGAGTTAAATGAAGAGTTAAGAAAAAACATTGCCAGATGGTCAATTTACGACTGGATTTTAACTCAAGTTAGATATAGATATGAAATAGATTGTAAAACAAAAATCAATAACCAAGGCTCCTCTACTTGTTCCTGTCCCTGCCAGTAGAGGTCCCCCAAACTCAATCAATGCTCTGGGATAAACTAATTTCTAGGTGTATTTGAGGAGGCAAAAAGCCAAGAGTTAAATACTCCCCAGTTACCAAAAGAATAAAAAACTAAAAGAATATTTCTATGCTTCTCAGTAAAGACACCTTTCACATTCATGGAATCCCAACTATACATCAGTGTGGAAAGTAAAGAAACATTAAAAAGTATTAAAAAAAAGCACACAGATTCAAGTACACCATTTATAATGGAATCGTGGAACAAAATAATGAGAAAATACAGAAATAAACTTGTTAAAATGGTTCACATTTGACAGTAATTTTAAAACTGCTGTGTGTGATGAAGGATTTAAACTGTGGGCAATGACAGGAAAAACTCACCTGTTATCAAATCACTCTGACTGCAGGGCTTTGATCAGTGAGGCAGCTTTCAGGGCAGCATCAACAACTTTGTTGTAACGTGTCCGTTATCAGAAATCTCCTGAAAAAAAATCTGTGTTTTCTTTGAAATTTTTACAAATTGCTTGGTGGTTTAGCGGCCCGGATTAGAACCTCGTGGGTGCCATTTTGACCCGTGGGCTTTATGTTGGACACCCCTGCTTTAGATCAATGTTTGATTCAATTTCTGTTTCCCTATAGATATTTTGTAAAATGCATGTTCTCAGTTGCAGTTTGTTCATGAGCCAGTGCAGAATCTGAAGAGACTGTGGGATGAGGCGAGTCAGGGACCCTCCTGGGACCTGTCTGTTGATTCTCTCCGGCTGGTAAAACAAAAAACTATTTCATAATACTGCAATAGACGAAAGCAGAATTAGTTTATTCCTTTTTTTTCCCCCCCATTCTTGAGGCTGTGCTGTCTCTGCCTGATGAAGAACCGTCTGAGAACTCTCTCACCAGAGAGGAGGGCCTCGCACGGGTGAACGCTTTGCTTCTGCAGCTTTCTGAATCTTCTGATCTGAAGCACCACCACCTATCAGCGAGCGTGATTGGGTGAGGCATGAACACATTAGCTCCTGGATATTGATGGACTGGCCATGCGGAAGTTTAGAAACAATCTAGAGCCTCCTGTGGAGTGGAGACACCAGAGTGGCTCTGATCCTGACACTGACCCACAGCTGGCCGGCCTCAGGGCTCCGCGGCCTCCAGGGGGCACTACAGAATTGGGGGGAGGGGGGGGGGGGGGGGGGGGGGGGGGGGGGGGGACGGGACAAAATCAACATTCATGATAATTATATTCAAACTAGTCACTACTATTTACACTTAAACTGAAAACCATGTCCTACTATTCCTGCTTTTAGCAGTTGATCAAAACTATTTCTTTTTCACACCTTTATGCATCTTTATATACATTTTTAATCATAGTTTGTTTCTTTGTTGCAATTCAATGTCCAAAGCAAGGTGATTGTTTTAAGCTTTAGATCATTGCTGAAATAAAAAATCATTATTAATTGTTATTTTTCTGAAATACCATAATATCTGTTAATACAGCATAACTGAGCATTCCCACGCATATTAAACAGCAATTTACTGCTTCTTTGCGTCTGCTAATCAACAATTTACTGTGATGACAATATAGTTGTATCTAATCTAATATGCGTATTTGAAATAATACATTGTGTATTATATCCATATGCATATAGATATCATGCATCTACCAGGCTTTTCTTTTTTTCATCATCATTTCTATGTTATTTTAGTCATGTAGTTTTGGTGATGTGCTTTCTTATAAGTTAAAGACGATGGTAAAACCACACTATAGAATTTCTCGCTGATAGAAGGAGGCACCATGTAAAACCTTGTCTAGATTTCCACACTGGGCTCTGCTCTGACCATTTGGTGAATGATCTCTGCAGCAAAAAGGGCGGCTTTTCTGTTCCAGTCCATCCCTTCACATGAGTCATGTAGCTCTGCTTTCATAACATCTTGCTCTGCAGCACACTACACCTGCTGCTGCAGCCAGCCCCAGCCTGACAGCGGTGTGTTGTTGCCCCCTGCAGGCAGCAGCTGATGGGGAGACTGCTGGAAGAGATGGCTGATGAAGCCACGAGGCTCAGGAGCCTGCTGGGCCTCCCACAGAGCGAGACGTGGACTGAGAGAAATGATCAACCTGTCGCCTGTGACGCTGGTGAGACTCACACACTTTGGCTCAGGCATGGGCTGGATGGTGTGGGTGATGGAATTGACCAATTTCTACCTTGTTTTACACCACAGATTCAAATAAAGACGAAGAAAGTAAAGAGAGGGAGAGTGGGACAAGATCCACTTTAAAAGATGACAACAAAGGAAAGTCCAAGCCCTCGATTGTTGACAAATGTTTTGAGGTGAGAGGAAAATGTATTTCAGAGCATGATCTCCGTGTGTGACGAATATCCATCACAAAAACCTGAACATGTTCAGCCACAGAGTGGCAGCAGAGTGTAGTGTGATTTTCACATTTGAATATGGATCCTGTTTCATGTACTGTGAGAATGACTTCAGCTGATCCAAACATGAATCACCTTCTCCACTCGACCAGGCTCCTGCTGCTGCGTTACTACTCACCGTCTCCACACAGCTTGGCCACCTACCGGCTTATTTTCACTGATGCATACATTTGCAAAGCCAAGTTCTGATGGCCGTGCTGTCTTACATTTAACAGTTATTGTGAATTCAATTATTAAGGACCCAAACTAGTCTCTGTATAATTTCCTTATGAAATGTAAACTTGTTACCACTTCATTTTATCGCATTCGACTTTTCCCTACTCCTGCCCAATGATTCACTGCTACATTTTCCACCATCCGCAGCATTTTAAAATGAGCCCAGATTTTGCTGACTGATTTTCTCGTCTGTGTGATGGTTGACTCATATGAAAAGGTACACAGCCTGTTACTCCCAGGGTGCCATGGTAACCCGGCACTGTGTGAAAATGTGCTCCTGCTCCTCGGCTGTGTGAAGTCTTCGCTCCTGGACTGCTCTTAGACGTCTGATACAAACACACACACACACAACCACACTCAAACAGCACAGGACACTTCATGAATGTGGAAACTGTTGTGCATGATTTACACAACATCGACCAACCGAACCTGTCACCCAGTCTCTCCTGCCAGCTATGCTGAAATCTTCACTTTTTTCTATTCTGAACTCTCCTTGTTTCTGCAGGACACCAAGAAACAGGGAAGAAAAAGAGAGGAGGTGGGAAAAAGCTCAAGGGCCAAGCTGGGGAGCGAGTCGGGCGTACCGGCTGATGCCTGTTCAGAGATCTACAGCGAACCAGCTCCAGATGTAAACCCAGAGCTGAAACTCATTTACACAAGGCTTCTGCACAAAAAGGCAAGTATGCTATCCTCTGAAGGCAATGCATTATTGTGTCATTTATTTATGCTCAGACTGTATAAAGAAAACCTTTAAAGTTTAACTTTAAAGGTTATTATTGCACTGTTTTATGTCCAGCGCACTCAAAATGAAATTAGGCTGTAAGAGACCCTCAGTTAAAATGTGTTTGACTCCCCTGGTCTGGAGAATTCACCTCTCTTATCCAACAACATGCTGGTCAAACTGCTGGTCATTGAGAGAGGCAGTGATTCATGGGATAAGGTGATCTAGTAAAGCAGTGTTTCCACTATAATCCCCATCATGTTGAGCTTAAGTGATGCTGCAGTCTCCCTCCCTAATATCTAATTCACCACAACATTACAGGGGAGCAAACACTGGTGGACACACCCGCTCTTTCATCTGCTTCAGATTCCCAAAGGTGTCTTGTTGCAGTTGCCATGTGCCATTCCATCTTTCCGACAAAGCCTTGGCCTTCTTCCTGTAATTCATGAGCACATTTCAATCATCCATCCTCGCTCCAGCTGGAAAAGACCCCAGCCAATCATGGAAGACCTTTGAGAGGTCACAGTTTGGACACAACATGTCGTCATCAGAAATAGTCATGTGTTATATACTGAGTACAAAACATGGATCGATGCGCAATAAATAATGTTTCGAAATGCTCAAAGTGACAGGATTTAAAATGTAAAAGGAAAGTCAGATTAATTCAGATAAATTCACAAAAGCTGGGTGATTGACTTAAGATTTAATCAAGTGAAAAAGAGCCTCAAGCACAAAGACAAACATCATCTATTTCAGGTTTTTTGACAATATTAATATCAATATTAGGCAGGCTCACTTTTTAAGTCTCATTATGTGTGTTGTTGTGGAAATTGCTTCTATAGTACAGAGTAACTCTTTATATATATATATATATATATATATATATATATATATATATAGTTTTTCCATTCTTATTCCAGAGGCAAATCAAGCCCTTTGGGGTCTTCATGCTGTTGCCAGATTAAAATGGATAATTCATCTTTATTAAATTCTGTCTCAACAATACAAATCTGCTTTTTCTTGTGCGAGTGTGTTATTTCGATGGTTCTCTCTGGATGTGCCAGGTGTATGCCCTGATGGAGGACCTGCTGGACTGCCTCTGTGACCTGCTGGATGGGGTTAATGCGGGAGATGAAGCAGACGCTGGTCAGCTCCACGAGATCCTGCCTCTTACGTCAAATGTGTGATTCACGCTGTTGTCAGATCAATAAACTGGTATTTATCCTGCACGGGAGTCTGAAGCGACGCGCGTTTCTTTCCTCATTCACTCCCTTTAAATCCCGGGATGCTCCTGTCCCCGCCTCCCTTTACGCGCCCGGTTGTGATTGCTGTGCGTGCCTGGCCCGTGTGTGTGTGTGTGTGTGTGTGTGGAGTGTGTGTGTGAGAGTGAGTGTGAGCCGTGAGCCGGGCTTTATCCTTGTCCTATGCGGATTTGAGCGCTGACGGTCCAGGCCGGGATCCAGGCTCCTCCTCAGTCCCGATGCGGAGGGATCACTGCGCTCCTCCTGCTCAGCCCATCGCAGGACGGGGCTGAAACACTGACGCTGAGGATTTTGGAGAAGGACGGAAAGGAGAGGAGAGGAGAGGAGGAGAGAGGAGGAGAGAGGAGGAGAGACGCGATGCCGCTCCGGGGACGGGACCAGAGATGAGCGGCGGACATGGTGAGAGGCGCGTGGCTGAAGTGTGGATGTGGCTCTGTCCTGTCTGTCCTCCCGTCTTTCTGTCCATGTAAAGACGGCTCCTGCTACACATGGCAGCCCGCACAGGGAATCCACCGCAGGAGGGGGCGTGTGTGAGGGGATGGGGTGGTGGGTGGAGGGGGGGGGGGGGGGGGGGGGGGGGTGCAGACCTGGAAAACATTCCCAGAGACACTGTGGCGCAAATGTGTCCAATGTCCCCTCCCTTGATGGACCTGCATGTCTCTCCACCTGTCTCATCACCTGGGTTTCGGCTTACACCTCAAAATACTCACGACGGCTCGCACAAGCGCGCGTGCGCGTCCCTAAACGTGGACGACGTGGTGACGCAAACCAGCAGCTTCATGCATCAAACCCACACTGCTGGGTGTAGTATCCTGATACATGCCATGCATGAAGCCTCTGTTTGAATGATTCACACACACAGACACACACACACACGCACTGCCAGCTCCCTGGAGATCCGAGCATCACCAGTTAAGTGGATGGGACCATCTACATGCAGCTGCTCTTGAATTAGTAAATGTGGCCCACAGAGGTGTTGTTGGAGCTGCTGCCTGCACCCATGAGTCATTTAAATGAAGTGCATATGGCTGAGTCAGAAGAATCTACCCATATCTCAGGCTGTAAATCCTCCACGAGGCTGTCGGAGAGCGTCTTTTATTCTCAGAGCACACCAACCGATAGTCCCGTTGCTGTCCCAGTGATAGAGCAAAAACCCACAGTGTAGCCTCAGAGAGTGAATTAGCTTCAATGTTTTATATTTCTGTTCTACTGCTCCACATTTTGCAGATTGATATATTCAGAGGCGGAGTGTGGGTCTCAGTACAGAGGGGCCGGAGCATTCTCTGGCCCTTATGACAGTAACTTTACCATTCAAACAATCCCTCATGCTACCATCAAACAACACACTAATGCTCACTTTTATTGAGCCAAGCAAAACTATATGCCTCAGAAAGCAGAATAAAGTCACAAACCAGTTCACAAACTTGTTCTGCAGAACAAATACACATACGCACCCGCGCACACACAGACACATACACAACTACAGCCTGACAGCTGTCAATCTCAGAGCGTCCGCTGTCCATGGTGCTGAAAGCTCAGATAAAAACTCACGGGCTAAATCTGTACCATCTTTGATACAGCTTAAATATAAAATGAACACAGCTGCTCTAAAATTACACAATCTATTCAGATAGATACAGACACAGCTATCTATATCTTTTGGAATTCACGTATATTAGAAAAAAATAGACTCGGCGGTCTCTTATAGTTGAGAGCAACACAAGGCACATTCAGATAAACCACACAGCATTCAGACCAGACCATAACCAGACCACGACATTCTGATAAAGATAATGTTTTTGAAGGTTTCACTGACTCACCAGTGGCTCCGATGTTAGGTTTTGGGTAGTACCGCTAGCGGCTAGCATAGTGTTTAGCATACTGTTGAACTTCCCTCCAAAGAGTTCAGATCAAGTGCAAAAGAAAAAACTCGTTCATGCCGCACAGCCAATCAGCGCTGGCTTACAGCTCTGATGCATTCATGGACAGTCGTAATGTAAGAATTGTCAAATTCGAGCCCACACTCATATGCGTATACCTTCTCGCACACACTGCACATTTTATTATAATAATTTATTTACGAGTAAATATGAACACATCTCATGAAACGGGGCCCTATGACCTTGTGGGCCCTGGGGCGACCGCCCCCTTGCCCCCACTCTGGCTCCGCTACAGGATATATTGAATTCAACAATGACCTGCTTGGATTGCTAAGAACAACAATCACATGCTTAATTCCAGGCTCACTGAAAGGCAGATGTGGTGAAAATCAGTTCACACATGTCATCTGTTATTGGTATTTTTAAACTTGCACAGTTTCTTTTAGATTGAGCTCATCTGCTTCCCCTGTCTGCTTGGCTTTTAAAACTGTGGCACACACACACACACACACACACACACACACACACACACACACACACATACACACGCACACACACACACACACACACACACACACACACACACACACACACACACGCCCAGTCTTGTATTTCTATCCTTGTGGGGACCGTCCATTGACTCCCATTCATGTCTAGCCCCTAACCCTGACCCTTACCCTAACCCTAACCCACACCACAACAAAGCCTAACCCTAAAGAAATGTTTTTGCACTTTTACTTTTTTCAGTAACAACAGCATGGTCAAGAAAACACTGTTTCTCCTACTTAGGACCGGAAAAAGGTCCCCACAAGGCACGTCGTTTCACGTTTTGCTATCCTTGTGGGGACATTTGGCCCCGACAAGGATAGAAATACAAGAACGCACACACAAACACACACACACACACACACACACACACACACACACACACAAAGATATCATGCTGGAGTGAGGATCAGATAAGGGGAAACAGAGAGCAGTTATTTCAAAGACATACAGAGACAAAAGCAGCTGCTCACAGCCTCCGTGTGTGTGTGTGTGTGTGTATGTGTGTGTGTGTGTGTGTGTGTGTGTGTGTGTGTGTGTGTGTGTGTGAGAGAGAGAGAGAGAGAGCTGAAGATGATTGTGCAGAAAGGTGATACTGGCTGAAGTTGCTGAGCAGTACTTTCTTTTTGTGCTCTCTCTCTCTCTCTCTTCTCTCTCTCTCTCTCTCTCTCTCTCTCTCTCTCTCTCTCTCTTAGAATTGTGCTCACATGTTTGTCCCTGCGTGTACTGACCATCTCATGTCCTCTGTGTTTCTGCTGTTTACTGCTGTTCGGCGCGCCTCACTTGTTGGGGAACTTTTGGGACAAAGCGGTGAACAGGAACACTGAAATCACGACACGATGAAAGAGAAGGCTCCGCTGTCAGTTGATGTTGACATGCGGGCATAATCATTAATAAACCATTAAGTGGAGACTATATGCAACACATCTGGTTCCATTCTTATCCCGCAAGATGATTCTATCAAAATAAATTCAGAACTTCATGTGTTTCATATATGTGCTTTTCGTTTTGGGAGACAGAAGGCATCAGGCATTCAATGATGATTGATGGAGGATTATAGGTAACCAGTTCATGTTTCTAAATTAGGTTCAATGAGCCACAATCTCAGACAATTACAACTAATAAATCACCTTTCTCCTTTGATAAATATTCTGGAAATGATCTCGTAGTCTGCAGAAAAGCTGTCTGTGTGCTACATTGATGTGTTTCACTGCAATCTGAAGTTCTTGTTTTTTAACAATCTCTGGAAAGACATGCTACTGCTCATCAGTTGTGCCATAACACATGGAGGGTAATGATTATTTTCAGATGCAGTTGCAGCTGTAAATTAGGAATAAACTGTAAAATGTAAATGCTACTGTGGTTATGTGCAAACATACACTGATATAAACATTAAGAGGAAATGTACATGTGTACTTTTATCCACATGTCCCTGGGAGTTTCTCCTGACTTTAACCACCTATCTACACTCTTGAATCCTTTGTGAGCCTCAACTTTTGTCCAATATACCTAATATATTCAGCACATCTAAACACACAATGTAGACTTCAGCTTACCCAGAAAAACAGTTGTGATAACACAGTTTGCTAAAGTTGTGGACTTTTTGGCAGAGTAGAAGCCTAAAAACAGAAAAGTCATCTGTACTTCATTGTTTTGATTTTTTTTTTTAATGGTAAATAAATGTCATTACACATTGTCAATGTTTCTGCAGGCTCAATGAGGAAAAGAGTAGATGGGAACATGACAGAGTTCATCAATTCAGCACTTTTTCAAACCTTTCGGTGATTGTATGACTGATGAAAAGAGTTGGGTTTGGTGCGGTCACCCCAGTTCAGCTTTGGATTAGTGGGTTAATTACGTTTCATGTCGTCACAGGCAGAGGAGGAGGCGTCAGAGGAAACCTCAATGATCAATTCCCAGGGATCTCTTCTGAAACATGAATTAGGAAGAGTAAAATGGGTTGCAAGAGAGTCCGTGCACACACACCATGTCTATATGTGTGTGTGTGTGTGTGTGTGTGCACACAGTGGCCTGAATAAAATAAGCCACAAAGAAGCTTCATCAGACACCTGAGTACCAGAGCTTTTCTGCGGCCTACTTTCAGAGATCGGGCCCCAATTTCAGAGCCGCTTTACCCACGTCTATCATCTGTCTTTCTCTCAGTTCACAGTGTTCGTGCTGATTGTGATGGCCGAGACATGAATCAGTGGTTGTTACAGTGAAGTGTGAGTTTCACCAGGTAAAGTCATCCAGATTGAAATATTTTAGTAGACTCTGATCAACAGAGTGGTGCAGTGGTGAGACCAGGGGTGCCAAACATAAAGCTTGTGTGCCAAAAGTGGCCTGCAAGAGGCTCCAATCCAGTCATTCACTCAACCAGGGACACTGTGAAAAAATTTCAAAGAAAACACAGATGTTGTTTAAAACAAATTCTTAAGAGTGGCAGAAAAAATACAATCCTGGGACCTAGACTGAGACACGGATGATGCTTCAAGGAACCCAAGCAACCTTGTTGCCAGTAAAAAAGC
The DNA here is from genome assembly GCF_902148845.1 of Salarias fasciatus. Classification (NCBI taxonomy): domain Eukaryota; kingdom Metazoa; phylum Chordata; class Actinopteri; order Blenniiformes; family Blenniidae; genus Salarias; species Salarias fasciatus. The sequence goes on along the minus strand of NC_043750.1, from coordinate 34,035,275 downwards.
CTCGAAGCCATGCTAACAGGGAAACTTTGTAAAAACATGCATAAAGCAACAACTACAGAAGGATTTTTTTTAGACATTTTAGATCTTTGCATCTGAAGTTATCGTTAAAATTTAAAATGTAGTCATTTTTTTTTTGTTTTGCCTTGTTTTTTTGCAATTACACAGACTTTTTTGTCACATATACTCTGAGCCACAACAAGGAAAAAACAATAATCTAGCACTATTTTAATTGTCTGGCCCACTCAAGAAGAAACTGGGCCTTTTGTGGCCAATCAGCTAAAGTTTGACACTCCTGCTGAAGGTCTTTCTGTGTGGCGTTTCCATTACTAAGGAATTTTCCCCTACAGTCCGAAGGATGCAGGTTTTAAGTGGTTGGTGTAACAGACTGTAGGTGTGGATCCCACTGAGAGAACCTGTCGATGGGACCGGCTCTCTCCATAAACATAAGTAACACAAAAAGACTATTAAACCAATGAATTTTGTTCTCCAGACTCAGAAAAACAAACTTGGTGATATCCAAAAAATACGAGTGGTGTGTTATGAGAGCGATCTGACATCTGCACTCAGCTGACATTCAGATATGATCTCTTTCTTGCAGGGGCGTTCTTTAACTCCTGACTGAGAAGAGGAGCCTTCATTGGCATATCTACCTCCTCCATTCACCCCGTGTCACCTCCTTCCTTTAATCTGTTCAGCATCTCCTTTTTTGTTGTTGTTGCCCTCTCCCTCCATATCCTCCATCACCTGTCACCATGACAACCTCAGCCCTTCGCCGGCAGGTGAAGAATATTGTGCACAACTATTCGGAGGCGGAGATCAAGGTATCGTGACTGCAGTCTCTTCAAGTTTCATTAAAGTGCAAATGTTTTTGGACAAACCCTGCAGGCTGGACTTGTGGAGAGTGGAAATTTAAACGATATCTGATCTGATTATATCTGAGAAAAGTTACTGGATGCACGCGGAACAGCGGGGGCCTAATGGTTGTTGTGCTGCTGGTGTGAAGGTTCGCGAGGCCACGTCCAACGACCCCTGGGGGCCGTCCTCGTCTCTCATGTCAGAGATCGCTGACCTGACCTTCAATGTGGTTGCGTTTGCGGAGGTGATGGGCATGGTCTGGAAACGGCTCAATGACAGCGGCAAGAACTGGAGGCACGTCTACAAGGTGACTGACTGATGGTGTTTTTATGTGTTCGTCTGCTGCTGCTCGGGTTTACCCGCGTTAACTGTTCCTCCGAGTCGCCTCGTCTAATTACAGCCGTGTGGAGCTGAGGTGAAGCATAATAGTAATTTTGGAAAACTGCTGTGGTAATAATCAGTGTTTTTCCTCCAGGCTCTGACTCTGCTGGATTACCTGCTGAAGACTGGGTCGGAGAGAGTGGCCCAGCAGTGCCGTGAGAACGCGTTCACTATTCAGGTATGCTCAAAGAAACGGAACACGGTCAATATTTCGAGTTCCTCTCACTGGTTTCTTTCTCCAATCACATCAGTTACAGTTATAGAAATGCTTATATTTCTTTTTGTCTGACCAGCCTTTATAGATAATAACAATGATACAGTCAGAGAAGAATAATTCATTGGATGATCAGCAAACTCTCATATGAGCTCATTGGGGATTTCCTGCGTTTTTCTTAATCCTGTTTCATTTCAAAAGCTTCTGGTGACCTACTAAAGACCTGCATGTGGCTCAAACCAAAGCGAAATAGAACGGAAACAGCGAGGTTCCCCAAATACGTCATCTGTTGGGAATACAATCAGTAGCATTACATTTGAAGAGCTACGAATTATATGTGACAGATCTCTGACAGCTTCCGTACTGATAAAACAGTAAACCGGTGTATGAATTGCTTTGGAGAAGTGCTTTGGTTTATTGATGACCTTGAATCTTCTCCCCCGGTTCAGACGCTGCGGGACTTCCAGTATGTGGACCGTGACGGCAGGGACCAGGGGGCAAACGTGAGGGAAAAGGCCCGCCAACTGGTGTGTCTCATCCGGGATGAAGAACGCCTGCGGCAGGAGAGGAGTCAGGCCCTGAAGACAAAGGAGCGAATGGCGGGGGGAGGCAGCGGGGGAGGCGGGGCCGTGTACGGAGGGATCCCGCCGTCCTACCACCCGGGCAGACGGACCAGCCAGCCCAGCATGGCCGTGCTGTACGGAGAGGAGTTCAGCCGCTCCAGAGGATCTCCTTCCTCCTTCAACTGTGAGTACTGCAGTTTAACACACACTTTGCTTTAGAGGGAAACACACACACTGGTATTCAAGCTCATCGCTCAGTAGAAGCTTGTTTCCTACTGTAGACACGTTAGACAGTCCCCACACAGATTATCTATAGAGCGGTACAGGTCAGAAAATATTCAGACCAGCTCCACGCTTCCTCAGCTTCATGTTTTTGAGCCTTGTTACTGCAGTCTTGTTATTCCTGGAACCTCTCTGACGGGTTCTCTCTGCAGCCTCGTCCTCGTCGCCCCGCGCCGCCTCAGACCTGGAACAGGCCCGGCCCCAGACCAGCGGCGAGGAGGAGCTGCAGCTTCAGCTGGCTTTAGCCATGAGCCGGGAGGAGAGTCAGAAGGTATCGTCACCACACACACACACACACACACACACACACACACACACACACACACACACACACACACACACACACACACACACACACACACACACACACACACACACCTCAGTGTGTCTCTATGATTCCAAAAATCAGAATCTTACAAATATTTTGAACATTTGCCCATCTTCATCCCTGTTACCATAGCGATGGGTGAGACACACACAGCTACAGATTATTTAAAGCTTGAACCAAAAAGATCATCATCAGGTAGAAAACACACCGAACAGATCAGTGTAAACACCTATTGTCTCCCTTATCATTTCCTTCTCACTCAATCCATTTTGTTCTTTTTTTCTTCTTTTTATGGTCTCTGTTGTGCATTTGTCATCATCACTTCTTCTCCTTTACTAGGCAGTGATATTACTACTCAGTTTGTTGTGTTCATTTGAAGTCTTGCTGAAGATTTGGGAGGTTTTGTCCAATTCAACTAAATATGTCAGCAGAAAGAGCCATTAGTCCTGCTTTCTGTTTGCTCACCAAGCTGAAGAGGTGTTTTTGCTAATGGCCGTGCGCGTGTCAGTTTGCGTGTGTGTGTGTGTGTGCACTCATTTCCATGGCGGTAATGCTGATGACGATGCCGCCCCTGCAGGAGCAGCGCTGTCGCCAAGGAGACGACTCGCTGTTGCAGAAGGCCCTGGATGACAGCCGGAGAGAGAACCATCCAGGGACATGCGAGGTGAGCTGGACCACGTGCGCGTCTGTGCTGGAGGTGCATGTGTGTGTGTGTGGGTACACGCGTCGAACATGGGGGCAGATTTGCGCTGAAAAGTTGGGTAGGTGCACTTGTGGGTGGCTGCTGGCGGGCATTCGGAGAGTGAGGCAGAGTGTGTGGCGAGGCCTGCGAGATACTGAGACAAGAAAAAAAAAAGAAAAAAATGAGGCAAAAACACACAGATCAGCATAATGAGGGAGGTGTGAGAGAGAAACAGTGGAGAAAGAGGTGCCTGCTGAATGATAATGACTCCGTCCTGTCTAACCTTGAGCTCAGCATGACATTTCCCTGAAAGCATGCTCCTTGTCTTGTTGCACATCGGCTCTCTCACTCACAGTCCTGTCAGCACGCCTGTCGGAGTCGCCAGCTGCCTCGTGGAAAGGTCTCTGATTGCTCCTAATTTGTCATATTATATTCATATCATTCCTATCACAGAGAGCCGGAGCATTCAGAGCCTTCGGAGGAAAGCTATGAAGATTATATCTCAGCTTCTGAATAGCCGTCAAACAAATCCAGCATTTATCACAGAATATCATGTTGTATCTCAGTGTTCTGTTGCCTGATTGTTAAATTATGTGAAATTTGAAATTATGTGGGACAAATTAGGTTCTTGTAGGTGTTTTAAAGCCGTAAAGTCATGATTTATTCTCACCAGTGTTTAGATTAGGTCAGATGTAAGATGATGCTTATTTGTTTTTCATTTCTGCAGTCTGCCATGTTGGACCTGGTAGACATTTTTGGAGGCCAGCCTGAACCTCCACCTCCTCCTGGTGACCCCTGGAACTCAGCCCCGCCCACCCGTAACATCAGCTCAGATCCCTGGGACTCTGTAGGTCGGTGCTGCGTCACAAATTCAGCTTCTGTTTCTGAAAGACCTGTTTTATTGGTGTTCACGGTCCAACTCCATGCGCTCCTCAGCGGTCCGCTCCAGCACTCCTGTGATTGGCAGCCCCTGGACGGCGCCGCCCCCCTCCTCCGATACGTCTAATCCGTGGGCTCCATGTGACGACGCTCGCGCAGACCCCTGGGAAGCAGCGCCTGCAGCTTCCAGTCCTGTGAATGACGCCTGGGACAGTCCTGCAGACGGAGGTGAAACACTCAGCGTTCCTGGTTCTTTCAGTTACAGAGCGATTGTTGTTCTGATTTGTCTTCATGTTTCCTTTTAGATCTTGACGGGTCCGATCCATTCGCTGCACATGATGAAGAGAAGCCTCAGCAGGAGGTGCCCCGGGTGTCCTCCCCTCAGCCTGCCAGTCCCTCAGGTCTTTATCGCTTTAAAGAACTTTTACATTCTTCTTTTAATCTTGTCATCCAAGTAAACCATTTACTGCCATCTTGCTTTGTGCTTCTTTGAATTTCTCTGACTATTTTTCTTTCCGTTGCAGATTCCGATTCATTTGGAGTCAGGCCAGACTCTGACCTGTTTCCTGCACTGGACTCCAAACCGGATCCGTTTGGAGCCGATCCACCCGCGAAACCTCAAGTCAACGGACGCGAGTCGTCCAGCCCGGAGATGTTCGACCTGTCCCGGCTGGCACCTCCGCTCAGCGCCCCTCCGACACGAGTGTGTCGGACTCCAGAGGCTTTCCTGGGACCTACGGGTGCTTCACTGGTCAATTTAGACACTCTGATCCCACCAAACCCTCCCAGCAAGATGCACAATAACCCCTTCCTTTCAGGTAACCAGTGCTAACACACCTGTCTGTATGTAAGCACAGTCCTTATGGTGTTATTATTTCAAAGTTTTCCAACCAGAACATTCTGTCTTCACAGGTCTGAGCGCCCCATCTCCCACAAATCCCTTCCACTGTGACCAGCCTCGTCTCACCCTCAACCAAATGCGGCCATCTTCCACCTCCCCGCTTCCTCCCCACATGCTGTCCTACAGTCCATCGCTGCCCCTCCCTCTGCTCCACCAAGCGCCCATCCTCCCGTCCTCCTTCACGCAGCCTCCCGCCGGACTCCTGGACCTCCCCTCGAACCTCCCGCAGCCCCTGCTCCCCCTCTCTCCACGACCAGCACAACGTACCCAGTCCCAGACACAGACACACAGCCACAACCCCTTCCTCTGAGACTCCTGCAGCTTTCCAGCTCCGGTTTGCAGAAGGGGACAACAAAGCGGACTTCTTTCGGACTGATCTATGCTAACTAGAGCTGAGCCGAGCTTAGACGAGCCTGGACCCTGGTCTGATGTCATTGTGCACATTTGAAGTCGATAAAACTCGGACAGGATGTATTTGTGTCTGTCTGAAGACACACCAGCTGCTATATAACCTGAACTCTTGAAGAAAAGCTCACTCGTGCAAAGACATACACACACACACACACATGCACACACACTGAAACATGCACTCAGGCGCACTTCAGCGTGCATCGACACAGACATGTACACAGCACCAAACCGACAGGGTGTATCTCAAGAGTCCTTTCGATGCCTTTTCCTCATCACTGGTGACAAACCCTGAGAACCCTTCGACCACAGAGACACAACGGTTTCTTTAGAAGACTGCGAGGAAACCAAATACTCTGACCGTCCGTTCAAACATACCAGGATCCTTACCGCTGCTGCTTCACCGACAAAAGCATGAATGCATCCCTCCCCCAGGACTGCAAACTATTCTATCCTGCTGAGCACCTGAGACAAGTTCCTCGAATAAATCCTCTTTTCTCTGACCAGTCAATCAGATTCTGGAGCATTTTGTTACTGGAGAAGGGGATTTATAAGTTTCAACAGAACGCAGAGAATTGTTCAAGAACTATATGACTCCTTCCTACCTATATGAGATGATATTTATTTGGAATTGCCTTGTTATCTTTCAAACTCAATAGCACCTGATCCTCCGTGAGCTCAGTTATTTGTCTTTCAGGGCAAGAAGCCTCAGCAGCATCCAGGTAGATTTAAAACCGAAGCAACTCGTCTAAACTAGACTTCACTGACTCACTCTGGACCTAAACTGATCACTGATTGTACCCGGCAGGACCTCTGTGTGCGTCTCCACAGCTGACCCACAATGCATTTCTCTGCCGGTCCTTGTCGGCAGCATTTAGGAGGACCTCAGGGAGACCGCCCCGCCCCTCCTACGACCATTTTCAACTTTAATGATAGGGAAGGCATTTCATTACAACTTCACTGACAGGGCAATCAATTATTCTTCATATGGGAAGATGATTCTAAAAAGTATATGAAAAAAGTTCAAAGATTATAGATGATAATCTAATGTAGTGTGTAGTTTAAGGAATAAGAGAATCGGAGATAGTTGAGAGGAGAAAAGATATTTTGTCATCACTGCACTGAACCTGGACTTGAATGTGAAATGCCTGCCGATAGACACACACAGGCTTAGTACATATGTATTTAATAGAATGATACTGCTATATTATGAAGTATTATACCAATAAATGGATGGTGTTTGCATCGATTGTGTTGATTGATGAATCTCCCGTCCTTCTATCCCTGCATCTGTCATCTGTACTGCTTCATCTCACAAAGGGCCACGACGGGCTGAAGACAGTCTCAGCTAGCAAGTGTGTGAAGACAAACCAGCAGTGTGTGGCATGGAAGACAGGGAGACACCTCCAGCAAGACAAAGGGGGATTCTGCTGAACCTCGCACGCTTGGTGGAGGGCAATGAGCTACACCTTCTCAACCATTCATCTTCTATACTGCTGCAATCAGGAGATCAGACAGCAGCTCTTTTTTAAAAAAAATGGCATTAGCAGAGCTGTATATTAATTGGTTAAAACACACATTTTTACACACAATCATATTCATGCAAATTTAGAATCAACAATCAACTTCAACTGGAGTGATTCACGCTGACGAAGACCATCATCAATTTCAAAAATCTGTTGTTGATCTCCATAGATCGGTATAGTTATTGTTGCCTCCAGGAAGATTCTTCCTCCACTTCATAGAAATATTAAACATTGTCTAAAACACTCTTGGTAAATCATACTTCTGAATATCCTCCTGTAGTTAAACACCAATGTTGATATTTCTTGATGTCCTTGTTGTTCGTCACAGATATTCTTTGGAGCTTCAAGTCAAATGAAATCACAGTTGTTTAGATCATCCATCCGTCAGAAGTGCTTTATTTGGTCTTCTCTTCATTTTATTGTGATTTGTTTTTCTTCCCCACTCATCGCTGTCATCAGAGGCGGAGCATTCTCGACAGGCCCTTATGACAGTAACTTTACCATTCAAACAATACCTCATGCTACCATCAAACAACACACTAATGCTCACTTTTATTGAGCCAAGCAAACCTATATGCCTCAGAAAGCAGAATAAAGTCACAAGCCAGTTCACAAACTTGTTCTGAAGAACAAATACACATATGCACGCACACACACATGCACACACACATACACACAAATGCAGCCTGAACAGGTGTCAATCTCAGAGCGTCCGCTGTCCATGGTGCTGAAAACTCAGCTAAAAAGTCACTGGCTTAATCTGTACCATCTTTGATACAGCTTAAATATAAAATGAACACAGCTGGTCTAAAATTACACAATCTATTCAGATAGATATAGACATATCTTTTGGAATTCACGTATATTAGAAAAAAAATAGACTCGGCGGTCTCTTGTACACAAGGCAAATTCAAATAGCCAGGTTTTTAAGACCACAGCATTCTGATAAAGATAATATTTTTGAAGGTTTCACTGACTCACCAGTGGCTCTGATGTTAGGTTTTGGGTAGTACCGCTAGCGGCTAGCATAGTGTTTAGCATACTGTTTCACTTCCCTCCAAAGAGTTCAGATCAAGTGCAAAAGAAAAAAACTGGTTCATGCCGCACAGCCAATCAGCGCTGGCTCACAGCTCTGATGCATTCATGGACAGTCGTAATGTAAGAATTGGTAAATTGGAGCCCACAATCATATGCGTATACCTTCCGCCACACACTGCACATTTTATTATAATAATTTATTTCCGATTAAATGTGAACACATCACATGAAACGGGGCCCTATGACCTTGTGGGCCCTGGGGCCACTGCCCCCTTGCCCCCACTCTGGCTCCACTACAGGCTGTCATTGTTTTCACCCTTTGAGGTCAGTGTATCCGGCAGCATGAGGGACAGTGTTGTACTGTGTTTTACACCCACTAGATGGTGGTGTGATCACAGTGTAAATGTTATTTCATCCATCCATCTTGCAGCCCTCTGGCAGCAGTCCCAGCTGTCCACCCTGCTCAGGTCACCAGTCCACCACCACGGGGCAGAAACGGACACACACTCACACCGAGAGGCAGTTTAGAGTCAAATACATGTTTCTGACGGGAGGGACTCTGAGAAAAACCTGCACACACAAGGCCACCAAGACCCAACCCAGACTCAAGCCAAGGATACCTCCCTGTGAAATGAGCATGCTGGCCACTGCACCGTCACCGAGCCAAGATCACTGGGTTCATCTGTATTTAATTATTTACTAAATCCAATTATTCTAATAATAGGAAGATAAATTGCAAATTAATTAACTTACTAACTTACTGACTTTTCTTGGAAGAGCCTTTTCAGTGTTTGATAAGATGAATCATTTTCTGAAGCAGGTACATCACAGAGAAGCCCATTAAGAAACCAAAGCCTTCCTCATACTACAACTTAAGTGAATGAAGCTGGAATATATTAATGGGGAAGATCCCCGAGGTTCCCTGTATCGAGTTTCACACAGAAAGGTTTTTGCTCCCAGCATGAAATGAAAGAAGAAGAAGTAATATTTCTATGTTTAGGCGCAGCTGCCATAAAGGAAATAAAAGAGGCTTTTCCCTGTCAGCAAGCCAGCTTTATATGTGATTCTCATCTGTGTGTGTGTGTGTGTGTGTGTGTGTGACTGCATGTATTCCTTCACAACATAAACTCCAGCAGCCACAAACACTCAAAAGGTCAAATATCAGCTATTCCCAGAGTGAAACCAAATGAATCTAGGAAATCCAATCAAGGCTGTACACCAAGGCACACTTCCACACTTATCTCCGTTCGAATGCCTGGCATTTCAGTCCAAACAAAATCAAGTGCAGTGAGATCGCAGGTCCAAACAGCTGCAGCCTCGACCTCCTGATGCCATAAATCAACGGCTGCGCACATCTGATATGCAGCATTGCCATGTGGTGTTGATTTGGTGAAGGAAGGGAGGTAAACAGGCGGCAGTGACGGATTGTGGGAACAGTTGTGAGAGCAAGCGGAGACTACTTTCTATTGCTGTATAACTCAGGCTAGTTAAGAGGGAGAAAGGGACACAGATTTACGTAATAAAACTGAATTCTGTTGAATGTAGAGCCAAATTCAAGCTACAAACATACTTGCAAAAAGATTCAGAACAGACTGCCGGGTCTACATCAGGGATGGAGCAAGAAAAATGCTGGGCTCTGGGTATGTTCATTTTTCCTTTAAGATTTCTGAAAAGAAGTTTGTCATAAAAAAAAAAAAAAAAAAAATTAGGTATCTTATAATGAGTCAGTTTATCAAAACTAAGACCTTTAAACCTGAATTTTCAGCAATAAACTTCATGCATGTAGAGTGGCACAAGCAATTTACATGCTATAGAACCCCATAATACTTTCTCACTGTAATTCTAAAGAGACAAAAGCTGAAATCAGCAGGTCTATTTCACTAATTATTATTAGTTTATGCAATTACATATTAATCAAAGATGCCAAGTCACTTATACTCACATCTAAATTGGAGTGACCACCTATGAGGCTTATCTTTTGTTTGTAGCAGAAATATGGCAATAAACAGAAATATGTATAGAAAAAAACTATTGATTGTTTTATTGAAACAATCACATTTATCGAACAATTAAAAAAGTGTAAGAGAAACAGTGGAACTCTGCATTGGCACTTGTTTACGCGTCTTCGATTTGTGCTCGACACAGATTAATTCAATGCAAGGTCATTTATAAGGTACACTATACTAATTCAAAATTAGCCAAGATCTATCCCTCGGTAAAAGACGAGTGCAGCCGTTGCCACCTTTCTCCTGCTGATCATTCGCACATGTTCTGGGCATGTCCAAACTTGCAACAGTATTGGGCAGAAATATTTAATACACTGAGTGAGGCATATGGGTTTTATGTTACGCCCAACCCTATCTCTGCGATTTTTGGTGTCTCCCCTTCCTCAGATCTGCCAAAAGCTTTAAAGCGGGCTATATCATTTACCACACTCTTGGCTCGAAGATTAATTTTACTCAATTGGAAGGTTTCCCATTCCCCTTCACATGTCCGATGGATACGTGAGGTGCTTTATAATCTTAAAATTGAAAAGCTGAGGTTCTCTATCAGAGGCTCAATCAAGGCATTTCATGCCACTTGGGGCCCTTTTCTGCGGTACTTTGATTCTCTAAATTTTCCTCAGAATATCGATTAAACAACATGAGAGGATGGGGGAGGGACTGTGGTATTAGGCTAAGCTGAAATTGAACTCTTAAGGTTTCTCTCTTATCTATGTACTATATTGGTATGTTTATTTATTATTATTATTTTTTTTTTATTCTTATTTATTTATTTATTTATTTAATTTTATTTATTTATTTTTGGCCTGTGGGTTGGGTGGGTGGATGGGGATGGGTGTTGACAGACATCATTTTTTATTTTATCCTGCCTTTCATGAACCGATATACTGTCTGTTTTGTTCATTGAAAATGTTCCATAAATAAAATTGAAAAAAAAAAAAAAAAAAAAAAAAGTGTAAGAGAGACAGGTTACAATAGTGAAACAAGCTTTAGCACAAAATCACAATATGGCAGTTGCAGACTACATGTGAAGACCTACATGACGTTTCCAATTAAGAGCATCTGGCTTTGGCTTTGGATCCTCAACAGCAATTAGTATTTTAAAATGTGAAACGTGGTGGAGTGTGTTTATAGCTCTGCGACAGAGAATGAATCCTTCCACACTCTCAAACTAATGGTGTTTCGATTACACATGCAACAATTAATCTACAAGCCAATCACTAATATGTGGTTTACATCACAGCTCCAGCACACACACACAAAAAACTGCCCTGAGGATAAGTGATTTGTTTGAAAGAACAATAACACAACCCAACCCTACTTGTTTTTCCTTGTAAGTCCAACACAGTGAATCATTATCCCACACATGACTGCACATACAGTGAAGCACTCTCTTTCCATCTGTTCTGTTTTCCAGGTGTGTGTGTGTGTGTGTGTGTGTGTGTGTGTGTGTGTGTGTGTGTGTGTGTGTGTGTGTGTGTGTGTGAGTGTGAACAGATTTTCTCTGGATTCCACAAATCATCCACCAAACTATAACTATTTTCCCATCTTGGCCAGAGTCTGTTGAGTACCTGAATTTTTGGTCTCCTGCAGTGAGGCAGGCATCCAATTTATGAAATTATTCAAAGCAATAAATTAAACTCTGTTTTATGGTTCTGCTGCTGCAGATCCACGAAATGTGATCAGTTTATAAGAAGAAATAACTTGGATATATTTATAATCACACTGTGGATTCATTACAGCAATTTATGAGCTACTTCCTCTTTGTACACCAGTTGGACTTTGTATGTTTGTGTGTGTACGCTAAAAAAAAAAAAAAATCCGTACCTTACTAAAACTATCTGCAGACCAACAGTTTATGGAGTGGATAAGCAGGTAAGATAAGCAGCTTATGTGTATCCAGGTTTTAGTAGTTTCTCTGGAAACTAATAAAAAGTGAACAGGTTGAGGTTTAAGACAATTCAACAATCATGTTGGATTAGTATACATCAGAATTACATAAATTACTTTGTTACTCAAGATTTTTGTTTCCAAAAAGTGCCTGAAAAACTGACCCTACCCATAACCCTAACTTTAAAATACAAATTAGTGTGTGTTCTATGCCTTTAATCATAAATCTTTGAACATCTCAGTGAATCACTTCTGGGATATTGAATTTCAGTCATTGATTAAAAAAGTGTTTATGAAGCAATGTACATAAATGAATATTTTTAGCAGCTTTCTTATTATTTGAATCTCCAAATTTTTATACATTATTTGGTTTCCTTTTCAAAAACAATAAAAGGAGGCTTTGTGTTACTACAATTATCCTTATGAATATGGTATTTTCCAAAAAAGATTAATAATCTATCGAATGTTGCTGGTTTTCCCTGTTTGCAGGACGGGAGAAAGTCTCCAGGGTATTTTAATATGACGTCATGCTTCTGGGTGATCGACACCAGTGTGAACCAATCAGACACACGTCCGTGTTTTGCAATTGGCCAATCAGCACCAGAGCCTCGTTGTTTGCGGAAGTGATTGCACACTGGAAATTCAGCTCAACATAATTTCATGGACTTACCAAACCCACACCGTGACCGTCTCTGAAATCTACAACACACTGTTTACAAGATGTGGTTTCTTGAATGTCGGAGTGAAAAGCGCAACAAAATGAATGTTTAGAGACGAATCTATCCACGTGCGTCCCGCGTGCCTCACTGGTGTTGCTGCTATCTGCAGCGTTCCTCCACAGCCTGATATTCAGTTTACAGACTGCTGTAGAGGGAGAACATGGACGGGAATCCTCCAAAGCGGCTCCGCGTTGCAGAAGAGCATCACACATTTACAGATGGTGTCGAGAAGGAGGCGGAAGAGGGCGCAGTGGACGTGGTGGGTGATGGATGACAGAGAGAGAGAGAGAGAGAGAGAGAGAGAGAGAGAGAGAGAGATTGGCTGTGTAAATTGGCCGATTTGCGCCATCTACTGATTGTGCTGCACAAAAATGGATCCAAAGTTAATTCTTGCGCAGTCTATCGATGTTGTGTCAATGTCAACAGTCCTGTAAATAGTTGAAAGACATTTAACTCTAATTAAGAATCCATTATTTACAAGTCGTATGTACGATATTCCCTCGTCTTATTCACTCACGTGACTTATTTTCTTACTTACTTTCTTACTTACTTATTTTCTTATTATACTACTTATTTGTAAAAGCATTAATACGTAATGTGTTTCAGAGTATCATCATGCCAGTGCACAACGCTTCCTGCTGGCTGGATGAGTGTCTGCAGGCCATCGTCCATCAGGACTTCGCTGGATCAATGGAGCTGTCAGTGTTTGATGATGCCAGCACGGTGGGTTTATTCACAATCTCATCCGTTTTGAAATACGAGGCCTGATTTGTCTTCACTTATCTAAAATCTTCTCATCTATAAAGTTTTTAATGGTCTTGGGCCTGTATACTGTACATATGTCAGGTTTACTAGTAAAATATGAAGCATCCAGACCCCTGATGTCCTCAGGAAGATCTTCTCTGAGTGATCCCAGACTCAGAAGGAACAAGGAAGGTGAACTTTTCTATCAGTTCCTCTCCTCTGCTCCTCATCTGTGGACACTGCTGACACTCTCACCTCTATTAAATCAGGCCTCAAAACACTATTATTTGCTCACGCTTTGTAGATTTCACTGATTTTATAACCTTCATATTTTTACTGTTCATTCTCCTTTTTATGTCTTTCTAAATCACCTTGCTTAATGTATTCCTTTCATTCCTTTGTGCTCTGTGAATCACCTTGTGTCTGAATGGTGCTACAAAATAAATTTGCCTTGCCTTCTGATTTCCTGTTCTTATTGTTTAGGATGACTCCAGGGAAGTGTTGGAGCGTTGGAGGGAGAAACTTGAAGCCAGAGGCGTTTCATTGCTGATATCTGGTCACAGTTCTGCACAACCCAAAGGAGGTTTGTAGACACAGATGAACCATGGGGGCTGAAAGAAAGGCTGATCTGAAAGGTGAAATTGTTCCTTTGGGGGGGGAAATGTGTCATTTTCTGGAGGATTCAACCACATCTAAAAGCTTTGACCTGTTTTGGAGACGGCTCCTCGGCCTATGACACCCTCCTGGTTCAAACAACTGTTGTCAAGTATTGGTAACGTTTATTTTAAGGATGCAAGTGAATGAATTCTCGCCATTGGTTCTGTCTAATATCGATTGATTCACCCTGATTTTTGTATGGTGTCTAAATGCTAGCATGCCCCCATGTGTGAGGGTGCAGTGTCAGTGTAATGTTATCATGTATCTTGTAACAAGCGTTAAAGAAAAGGCACCAGCACGTCTCCTGAAATAGATATCATATCACAAACACGTGCCACTGTTTTCAGTGGTGACACAGCAGGGGAAACCTGAGGAAGAGTCACATCACATTCCTCACCGGCATCTCCAATAATGGAAGAAAACATGCATTTGTATATTAAGAGCCTGAAATTGAAAAACTTGAGTGAGAAAAGAGAAAGAAAGTAAGTACCTAACAGTTCTGGTCCACATGCTAAAGTTTCTCTGAACACCAACCTGGACATGAAATAAATATATGTCATTTAGGATAAGATGTGTTTTTTTTCCAAAGAAGTTGTTTGGTTTGAAAGCTGCAATAATTACCCAGCATTTCTCCTGCAGCGTCGCTGAAGTCAGTTGTGTTTTGAAGCCACTTATCCCAAACTACAAAAACAACCTGAAACTCTGGCCTTTATTATTATAACGAGTGATTACATTGCCCGTTTTAAGGGATGGTTAGGAAAAAGTAGTTATGTAATTTTTTTGCAAAACATAACATAAAAACAGAAGAGATGACCTTGAATATCTGGTAAATAACTGTTATTTTACCCAGAATCATGACATTTAAAGACCATGTTATCCTGTTGGTTCCTCTGTAAATTACATGGTTTTGCCAGATTTTGTTTTCATTGAAAGCACAAAGTACAACTCTTCTCCTGAACACTGAAAATGTTATTTGCACATATCAAAGTATTTAACAGGAGGGAGCATGTCAGTAAATGTAAGATACATGAACATACAATGTGGTTTTTTTGTCTTTCAGTGGGATTTGCAAAGAATAAGGCCATATCTCAGAGCCATGGAGAATACTTATGCTTTCAGGATGCGGTACGTGTGTGTGTGTGTGTGTGTGTGTGTTTCAGTGTCTACATGTCTTATATAACACATACAGCAGTGAATCCAAACAAATTGCGCCTCATTTGTTTGTCCTAATTTACAGTGTATTTCCAGTCTGTGGACGTTCAGCAGCCCAGCCGCTGTTTAGCAGAGCTGCCAGAGAACATTAAAAACGAGCTGAGAGCTGCGTCTGATCTTCGATACATAAACTTTAAACGTGTTCTCAGCTCTGCGTTTGAAGGCTGATTTGTCAGAACTGCAGAGGAAAAGCAGCGGCAGCAGCAGGGTCTTTTTGATGTCTGTGTAGTTTGGTGCTCCGGCTGAATGATGCATGTCACGTTAGCGCGACCAGCTGACTCTGTGGCGTGACGGATCGCTTTCTCAGAAACCGTCCAGCTCTCTTGGCACGCCTGCATTGAGTTACTCATATCCTCTCCAGTCACATCCTTCAGTTTGATCCTCTTCAGCCCCCAATTAACTTCCTTTATTTAACTTGACTCCTTCAGCGCTGCCTTTATTTCTGCTTCTCATTTCTGAATTCCCTGTTAGGCTTATAAGAAATCCCACCAAATACTAAAGCGATATTCCTAGTAACGACTGGCAATATTTAAAAAACATCCCTCAATTAGTTTGCTTAAATCTTTTAACTATTACTTGTTTTCTTTTGAAAGATTTTAATTTTAGATGAATAAAAATGAACTAAGCTCATGCATAGGTTTTGAATATTTTATGCATGTGAAATTTGTATTATATCATTTTTTTTAAATTTTCGACATACTTTTGTTTGAAGGCATATTTTTCTTTGCTTCAGGATGACATTATGATGCCAGAAAGGGTTCGCCTGCAGTACGATGCATCTCTCCTCCACAAAAACTCCGTAAGTCCTCACTTTGTACTTATTCCCTTCCTTCCCTCGCCTTCATGGCCTCCTCCTCTCCTCTCCTCTCCCTCTTCTCTCTTCTGCTCTCCCCCGTCTCTTCTTTCTCTCTGCGAAATGTCTCGCTCAAAATAAAGAATATTCACGTTTTGTTTTGCTGCGTGTGAAACCTTTCGCGCAGTTGGCGTGCGGCACAGTGCGAGTATCCGGTGTTGATGCTTTCTTTGGCCCCCCGTGTCAGAGGTCAAAGGTTGTGTGTGTGAAGGAAATGAGAGAGACAGCATGGAGACAGCAGGCTTACTGCCCTGCACAAACAACCTGCCGCTTTCTGTCTTCCTCCGATGACTGATAAATGGAATAACTTTGATAACAAACTGATTTTATCTTCCTTTTTTTTTTCTTTTTACATTTTCTAACCTTTTTATATGTAAATGCCGCTTTATGAAACCTGGCTGCAGGTTCACCCTCTCACATGGTTCTGTGCTGCTGCACAGAGAAAAATATGTTTATTTTCTTGGATATGGCTTCAAATGATTCCACTGTTGCTCCAAAAGAAAACGTGTCGCCTGATAAGAGGATGTGTGTTCTTCGTGATAGCTGATCGGCTGCAGAGTCCGGCGGCTGCCGGAAGGATCCACCGAGCGCTACACCCGCTGGATCAACACGCTCACGCAGGAGCAGCTCATCACGCAGGTAGGTCCACACAGGCCGGCGTGCGCTTCGGTGCGGACGGGTTTGTTTTCGCGCACGCGTCCGTGTCGGACTGAAACAGGATGCGTACCTGGCGTCCACAGTTTCCACGGAAATGTGGCGGCGGGCTGCAGGCGGAGCGGCCGCGCCTCTCCTGACCTCTCTGTCCGTCACCGTCACGGCACAGGAAACAGGTCGTTTATGGTTAAAGCAGCTGGGAGTTAAAGGGTAATATGACAGAGAGAGAGAGAAAAAAAAACACTGGTTGTTCTCTGAAGGCTGTTTCTTTTCCAAACCGTCCTTCAGCAGAGATTTAGATTTACAGCGCCACCGTCTGAACTTTACCAATGAATAAAACTTGCCGCCTAATGCAGTCCATCAACTACGTGGAGGTATTATGAAGAGGTAGTCAGTGTTATTCATGGGGTCAGTAGCCATAATATTATGGCTGATCGGTGGGGAACGCTGATGAATCCCATCACAAACACATCCGTCTCAATCATTTCTGGAATCTCCTCAATGTTTCTTTTGACAGAAGTTTTTATTTCAACTAAATAGCTCAACACTGATGTTTCTGCAGCAGATGGTAAAATAAATCAGACTTGCTGCAGAGTTACACTGAGAGGTGACAGCGAGGTTTGCGTGAACCAGTGAAAATCTAAACAGATTTCAGCATCGTTCTCAAATCCTACACTGATAAATGAGCCAACGCCGAGGAAACGAGCTCCTGGGAGGTGTGCCTGTTTATGCAGGGATGGACGTCTGCTGTTTCTGACTGAGCGAAAACAAGCCGGTCACCAAGGATACAAGACGACCTGGACTCCGTCTGTCTCACTCACTGTGTTCTGGTGGAGTCTGCAGTCCTGAGCAGACATTCCTGAATATTTATATGATATTAAGTTTCATGGAGCATGGGAGTGAGAGCATACATGGATTCTGCAGACTTCATCTCCCCTCATTTTGCTTCCAGCTCTTGGGTTTTTTTTTTTTCTCCACTTTATATGCTCCAACCTTCCTTTCTGAGTGAAGTAAGAAAACGAAGAAAACAGTTGCTCTAACTGGTTTCCAGCAGAGATTTCCGAATGCTGCTGCTGCTGCTGCTGGTTTCACTTGAGAGCTCATCTGTGGGACATTAGGCATGGTTATCCAAACCTTCCTCTGCCCCACCGACCACTCGCGTCCCTCGCTGGCTCCGCTCGGCGCCGTTTTCCCAGAACTCACTCTGCTTCCACTTATTCATGCTTACATCTGCAAAACGCTGCAGCGTTACGACAGCGGGCCGGAGAGATGTATGATAGAGGACAACACCCACACACACACACACACACACACACACACACACGAGATTGTGTCCAGCTGCTTTTCTGGTTGAATCCAGATGTTTTGCACAATTGTCCTCATCTGCAGTGCATTTCAGTCATGCAGTATTATTATACACACACATAATGTGAAACGGAGTGATGTAGTTTGGAAGAAGCTCAACCTGGAATGACCCTCAGAGTCAAAATGCACAAACATTGCCATAACAACACCACTTAAACACACACACACACACACACACACACACACACACACACACAGAGGACAGGAACAACGGGAGGTGGAGAGGAAGTCAGAGGGGAGGCTGGGTACTTGTGGAACAAATGATCCAGGAGCTGAATCTGTTGCAGGGAGTGGAACTCGGGGGCCACGATGTGCTTCGAGTGTAATTCGGAGTTCGAATTCAAAGAGAAGGAGAAAACCAAAACAACGTCGTTAGTCAGACATCATAAGCACGAGGCTGGAAATGTGTATCCTTCCCCTGCACACTTCAGGAAGCGCACACTCCTGTGAGGGAGCGCATGCCACTGCACTCTGGGGCCTCCTTTATTTATTCCAGGATTAGATGGAATCGCTTCCTCATTGGTCTGTTTGTCTCTTGAAGTCAAACGAAAACTTTCAGCCGAATCCTTCGGTTGACGTTGATGTTATGAGCTCTAACCGTCACCGACATGAAAACACTTGTTTCCGTCAGTGTGTAATGAGAAGAGCTTGTTGGGGGGGGGGGGGGGGGGGGGGACCGTCCTCTGTTCCAAGTCTGCTTAATCATTTCCACCACAGAAGGATGGCACTCATCTCCCCTTCAGAGTTAATAAGTCTGCTTCATTTCCAGACCACATAAATGTGTTCTTGGAAAAAAAAAAAAAAAACACGATCTCAAGCTGACAACTCTCATGTTATTTTCATGAAATTAATTGCTGAACCTACACAGCAGTTTCTCAAATTGGACCTCATTGATACAGAGCAGGAGTATCAAACGTATGGCCCGCGGGCCAGAACCGGCCCAACAGGGAGTTCTGTCTGGCTGCAAGGTGAAATTCCCCAGCTGGAGAGATTTTGACATTAACTGTAATATTTGACCACCAGGGGCGCATAATTTGCAGTGAGCAGGATTCCTGCACAGACTTAGAGATGTGTTGGCATTAAAGGTGCATTAAGGAGTTTTTCAACTTTAAAAATACTTATTTTCCACCATAAATATGTTACACATTTTTAATGATGTGTAAAATGTGTCCTGACATATTCATTGCAAGTACCTGTAACAGCGCTAAATTGTCACTTGAAAGTTGCAGTGCCGGTCCGGCACCAGAATATTTTTGGGGAGAATTTGAAAGGAATGACGTAATGCACGCTCCGGCTGGTTAGGTTTCATTTTGTCCGCCATTACTCCGCCAGATGCTTAGTGAGCAACAACTGAGCAGGATCTTCCAGAAAGTAAGAAGAGACTGGCTTCTAGCACTGCCACAGCTCCACACAGACTCCACCAGGTAAAAGAAACTTAAATCTTACTCGAGCGCTACTAAAAGAGCGAGGAAGGAGTCCCCCTCTTCCGTGCACGCGAACCACAGGCACGAGTTTTTCACTAAGCTGCATTACGCCCAAGGCCTGCAGGGGGTGCTGTTTTGCATAAAACGTGCAAACTCCTTAATGCACCTTTAATGATTAATTTCTATATTTTGACAACTTATTCAAAATGAATGAATGAAGGTTTTTATTCTGACCATAGTACAAACAAGCCAGCTGTATTTTTTGAGTTCCAGCTGCGTGTGGTCAGATATTTTACACCTTTGAAGATGTAAACACTCTAATAAACATCTACTGTGATTTTTTTTTTTAATTGTTATGCATGTGTGGTGGTAAATTGACTGAATTTGACTGTAAGTCCTGTGTTTTATTCAAATGTGACATTTGTCTCATGCTGAAAAGAAGACAGTTCTTTAAATGATGGATTTCTTAATGATGCATTAATACTCTCAAAGGCACACAGACAAATCCTCCTGTGTGCTGATGAAGCGTTTGATGCAGAAAAGTGTTTGTGTTTTGGGGTTTCAGGTTTTTACCTCTCATGGGCCCACAGTCATCATGCCCACGTGGTTCTGCTCCAGAAAATGGTTCCAGGAGGTTGGATCATTCGATGAGGGAGGAAAGGTGAGGTTTCCACTCAGAGTATTCAGCAGACTCAGTCCGAATGTGTCCAAAGAAACAACGTCTTGTTTGCCTAAAGTGGTACCTTCTTAATGATCTGAAATGAAGTATTGTATGAACATGGCGTGTGTCTCCAGGGAGTCCCGGAAGATCTGCTCTTCTTCTACCAGAGTCTTCGTCGGGGAGGAGGTCTGACCAGGGTGGACGAGTGCCTGCTGGTTTATCGTTACCATGACAACGCGGCCACTCACTCAGTCACGGAGTGAGTTTTTACTGCGTCGCCTCAGTCTCTGTGACACACACAGCGAGGCTGTATGTCGACGGGACACTGAATTAGAGTCATTTACTGCAGATTTACTTAAAACTACTGGGCCCAAAAATGAAATTATTCACTTAATTATTATTAAGTTAAGTAAGTCTGTAAAATATGAGGTTTTACTTCATGGAAAACACACACACACACACACACACACACACACACACACACACACTTGGACATAGTGATGATCCTCCAACTACCAACAGCTGCCCACAGGCTTCCTGCCACTGTTTCTCACACACACACACACACACACGTTGTGGTAATCTTGAGATTATCCATGTTTTTGGAACTCCGCTCACTTTCCCAGCCTTTCAGTGAAGCTTTTCCACCCGTTTTCTTCTCCGGGAGGAATGTGGAGCATTCGTCCGCTGCTGCTGGGAGAAGGATCTGATCTCGCAGTGAGAAGAGTTTGAGATTGTTGGTGGTGAAGATGACATTCCTGCTGCAGTGTGTGTGTGCTTCTAAATGAACACACCGAAAGGCCTTTCCTGCCGTCACACGCCCACCTTTCATCCCCTCTTTCCTGTTATCCCTCCTGCTTTTCCTTTTTCCTTCCTTCCTCGCGTCCCTCCGCCACTCGTATATCTGCCAGCGTCGACGCACTCCGTCACCGATCTTCCTCCGCTCCGTCTTCATCTGTCATGTTTATTTTTGTAGGCCTATTTTGGGATCTTTCTACTCTCCCACACCTCTTCTCATCCACGCAACTACTTCCTTTCTGTCATCGAACAAAAGCATCGTTTCATCTCTGTGTCATGCAAATAAATGTGATCCAGCCGGCCCTTGAGTTGGGTGAGAAGTGTCTTTTTGAAACATCGTGCCAAAGAAAAACTGAGGCGAGAGGTTTCCTGCTTGTTTAGAAACGTGAGTGGAAGGTATGCGTGTTGTAAATCTCCTCCGTGTTGCCGCCGCGTCTCAGAATCAAAGCCGGCACAGAGAAAGCACCGGGAAGGAGTGTGGAGACCACCCGGGCTCCGCTCTGCGGCTGGATCTGGGTTTGTTTGCAGTGTGAGGCTTGACTCGGTGTAAAGCTCACAGCCAAAGATGAGAGCGTAGCGCTTCCTGTAAAATGACCCAGCATGAGAGTTCAGGTGATTCGGTCTCTGCTCGTTAGGCCTGTATAAATGCAGTGAATACTTCACTTGATACTGGGGCTGGCATTACTTTTCTTTTTGTCCAAGTTACAGTTTTCGTTTGAATTTATTGAATTTGAAGTTCAGCCAGAATATTGACACCAATCATTGACCTCTGAAGAAGACATCGTGTGGTTTATATTGAAAAAGCATCTTGTTACAATAACTCAAAAATCATTGTGATTGTGATCAATACATTAGACACTTCTGATCACCCCTCTGCTCTCAGGGAGACTATCTGGAGGCTGCGGGTGGACTTTCTGCAGGAGCGGGTTCTCAGTCGCTGGGAGAACGTCACCGTATGGAACGCCGGGAAACAGGGCCGGAAGCTGTACCGGAGCCTGAGCGCCACCAATCAGAGGAAGGTTCGTTCTCTGAAGATGTGTTATGTTATACACCTTTCAGCACATGAGTGTAACGTGATGAGCTGTGCTGCGTTCAGGTCAAAGCTTTCTGTGACGTAGATGAGAACAAGATCCACAAAGGCTTCTACACATATGAGGAATCCAAGGTGAGATTACCCAGAAAGCACGTGAGCAGAGGCTGCAGTCTTAAAATCCTGATTAATTCCATTCCATTTAATTACAGTAATTATAAATGGCTGCTCATTCTTCATTGTTTTCCCCCCAGGAACGACCGAAGCCTAAAATCCCCATCCTGCACTACACGGCCGCCGCCGCGCCCTTCATCGTCTGCGTGAAGCTGGTGAGCAGGGAGCTCGTTTCTGACCGTCCGTCCCTCAGGTCTGTTAATGGCCGCTATAACGACATAATGACCCAGGGCGTGTGCCCGGTCAGGACAGCGAGGGAGCCGCCAGGGAGCGGGCGGCAGCCTCCGCTTTGATCACGCCGTCACGTTCACTCGGCGCGTTCGGCGGTTCCAGTTCCATTTTGACTACTGCGCAGCGCTGGCAGCACTCAGAGTCCTTCACGCAGGCTGTGACGGTGGCAGATTCGGTGAGATTAGTGTGTAATAACACACTCACGCCGCTCCAATCTGGCTCCATCACACAGCCAGATTCACATCTACGAACTCCACCTCAGGGCTCGACTAACTGCTCAATTATGGGAACTGCAGACGTAATTAGAGACCTGGACTCAATCAGGAGCTTTCTAACACACACACGCACACGCTCACACACACACACACACACACACACACACACACACACACACACACACACACACACACACACACACACACACCTGGATTCAATCACGCATTTTTTGTGAAATTATATCAAATTATAAACAGCAGATATATTTATTTGAACTTCGCTCGTTGGCTTTGATTGAACCTAATTTTTCTGTAGGTGAGTCTGAATCTCGTCAGTCTTTATGTAACCTCTGGCTTAACTCTGACATATCAAAACACACCCAGCAGAAAGAAGGCCGAGGACAGAAAATTGCCTTCATTACGAAGCCAAATGCCTCAAACTGATGGAAACGTGTCTTTTATCCCAAGAAGCTTCAAGTAATAGCCTTGACTTTTATTTTTTTTAATGGTTTTCAGACAGATGTCTTTTGGATTTTTATTTTCTTTCACTGAAAACACAACTTTCTGATGTGTCTTTGTCAGATTATCAGTACCTTGACTGAGAAACCATGACGGCTGAACATTATCAGCTTTATTTCTGCGGTGTTGCTTCAACAGGAGCCTTGTTCACGCTTCAAACAGAAGTTAACGATCGCTGAAACACTCCACATGGACCCTGCTAAGATTTGAAGTTTGTTGTAATTCCGGTCTCTCTGCGATGTTTTGCTGTCCTCTTTCCAGGACATGACCGGAGGTGTTCTGGAGGCAAATCTCAACTCGCTGCAGCTGAAGGAAGGAATCGATTACTATCATTTCAACTAGCGGGTGGCAGCAGTGATACAGGGAAACACAAAGTGCTCTTTGTTGTACAAAATGCAGAAAATCCTGGATTTTTGTATGAAAAGCATTGTTTTAAATGTAAGTTATAATTTTACAATAAGTTTCCCATTGTATTCATTTTTCACATCAGTATTCGGTGAAGGAGTTTATGGTCATTGTGCATTTATTACAGTCAGGAAGTGCACGGCTTTTAAAGAAAATAAATATTTTTTTTAAAACATTCTGATAATTGGAATTGCATTACTGTGTTACTCATGTCTATAGTTGTTCAATGCAATGTTGAGCAAGGCACATTTATTTCACCAACACTGCCGGTGTGACAGAAGAAGACGATCACGGAGGGCAAATATGAAGATTAAAAAAAAATGTTTTTACTTTGTGGATTTACTGGAACTGAGCTGTACGATCCAGCCATGATTTGCATCTCTTTTTCAGCACTGATCTTTTTTTAGCTGGTTTTATAAATACTGGAAGAAATGACTCCACATTTTGAGAATATCTGCATATTTACCAGCTCCAGGATGTTACCTTGTCATATTAGTTTATTTATAGAAAGTAATTTCAGCACTAATATAAGTGAAGACCCCTCACCATTGATGCTACTGCGCCTCCTCGTGCATCACTGGAGCAGGCAGTAACTCTCACTGTCACTGAAAGAAACCGTCACATTTATTTTCTCTTTCAGTTACCCTATAAAAAAAAATGTTTGCAAATGATTAATCTTGAAGTCTCGAATAAAACCATAAACTGACACGGAGTCGACCCTTTAAGTCACGAGACATCTGAGTTTGTGACTGCTTGCTTCTCCTTTCCGAGCAGGGTGTGATGAAACCTGACCTCACATGGACCTTCCTGCTGGCCGCTGGGTTCTAAATGAAATCTCAAACATTCAATCATTCAGAATCATCACTTTACAAAGAAATTGAAGCTTTGACGATTTGCAGAAGAGGCAGTGTGAGGATATGTTGTCTCTTTTTTTGGGAGGGATTTATTAGTAGCTGATTACAATTAGAAAAAAAAAGCCACACAGCCACAAGAAATTAATCTTTTTTTGTACATTAAAAAGTTGCAGAGCTGCTGTCTGTTTCTGTTTACTTACATTTTGTAGTTTGACTGAAAGGTGGTGAAGTTCAACAATGCAGCAAGTCACACTAAACAAGCTTTAAAGATTCACAACATGGATTTAGATTTAAACTTTTTTAGCATGCAAAAACTACAGTCAGTGAAACATTGTGGAGTCATGTATTTACCATTAAGGGAGGAGGATGACATTCAGACCTCATTTAAATGTTTCTGCATCTTAACAGAAACGTTATTTTCCCTTCAATAAACCCGTCGGAGCCGTTCTGCTGCTGCTCCTTCTCACTGTCATTGCTTCTTGAATCCATTCCATACAGACTTTTGAGCCAAACTAATCATGGTGTCAAAGCAGCTGAACAATAAACCAGTCATTGTTTCATCAAATCAGGACGCAACAA
Source organism: Salarias fasciatus (assembly GCF_902148845.1). Lineage (NCBI taxonomy): Eukaryota > Metazoa > Chordata > Actinopteri > Blenniiformes > Blenniidae > Salarias > Salarias fasciatus. Next base: position 34,010,231 of record NC_043750.1, on the reverse strand, counting down.
CCTATTTATCACACAAACCTGCAGAGTAACTGGAGCAGCTTTTGAAAAAGCAGCTACAAACTTGAATCAAGTTCATATTTCCATAAAATTGCACAACTCTGCTCGTCACCGAGACTTGAACTTTCGTGATGAAAAGTCCTTTTTTTTTATTTGACCGTGCAAAATCAGACACATGCACATCTGCTGCAAATGTACCAGCATGGATTCTGTTTCTCTTTTATGAAATCTAAAGAACAATAACATCTTTAAGAGAGCACAGCTCTGATACTACATAAACACGTTTAGAAAAGGAGTTTGTTTGACTTCACGAAGTGAGGCGTTCCTCCGCCTGAAGGTAAACAGACCTTCACCCACACAATGTGGCCCGTTGTTCCCCGGATCAGTGAAGTGGTCCGTATTACTGTAAATGCAGCCACAGTTTGAAGGAAAGTAGCTCGACGGTAAACTGCTCTTCAACACGGCGTTTGTTTTCAGTATCTTTGTTTGTTAGCACAGGGTGTGATTGTTGGGATCACTGCATCATGTTAGGAGTGAAGGCTGGATTCGGAGCAGGGGCGTTTAATTCTGCCCTGTGAGGATTGAGGTTTAAAAAAAATAAAATAAAAAAAAGTTCCATGTTTCTGCCTCCCACACTATAGCTGTGTAGGGTCTGAGAAAAATATCACTTCCACTTAGCACCTAGTCTCCATCTGCCATGTTCCTCTGGAAGGGGGGACTTCACTGAGTACACACACACACACACACACACACACACACGACAGTACACAGGTTTTAGGTTTGTCTGAACAAACACTTCCATACCATACAGCCAGTCCGTCAAACTGACTGATGCCCTCCGTGTGACCGTCTGCCTCACTGTCTGCAGACAACAAGCTGACTCCGGTCCTTCTGGAGGACATGGAGAAAACCTCCAGGAAGAACATGCAAATTCCACACAGAAAGGCACAGAGGGCGAGAGCCGTGGATGTTCTCAGGCAAGACGACTGTGTGGCTGCTCAAGGTTCATTTTGAAAAAGGCTTTAAAGTCTTTATGCACTTTATTTATTCATTTCACCTTTGTTTGATCAGGTTTAGGTCCATTGAGAACCAGCTGGCATTTCAAACGACAAGTTGGCCAAGAGGCAGCAAGAAGGTGTAAAGAAAACCAAATATATATATATATATATATATATATATATATATATATATATATATATATATATATATATATATATATATATATATATACACACACATACAATAATACAGCGTCACACAGCCATGAAAGAAAGAAAGAAAGTAGTGCGTACAGTGAAATACATTAAGAAACAGATCAATAAAAGCTAAAAGGAAGTGCAGTGACCCTTCAGTATTGCTTTAATGGTATTTGCGGAATAAATGCAGAAAGTGTAAAGGTCTAGAAAATTGAAATAAGGTTTGGCCACGATAGTTTGGGATTTTCGAAAAGGGACTGCAGAAATAGAGGAGTTTTGTATTTGGAAAGAAGCCAGAGAGTTTTCTGCGTACAGGCAGGGATGGTGGGTGCTGAGTGGTGCTGCAGGCACAAAGCAGACAGAAGCACAGAGAAAAACATCCACTATCAGCCGTGTCGTTGCTTTATAATGCAACTTCTATACATCTAGAGAAACCACAAAGTACTGTGGCTGCATGACTGTGATATATGATATTTTGTTTGCTTTTCTGTTTTTTTATTGTGTTTTGACTTTCTCTCTGGGTTGTGTCTGAACTGCTGCTTCTCCATCTTCATGCAGAAGAGATCCGACACTTCCAACCACTCTTTCAAAGCACATGAGATGATGACACTACGAGGTGTTCTGGATGAACAGAGACTATTTACTTTAAAGAATATATTTCAGAACGTAACAAACCAAGACGAGCTGTTTAGGTAAGCCCACGCTCCGTGGCGGTGTCTGTTTGACCCCTCATGATAAAGCGCCTGGTGGACGATCAGGCTGAGCTCTAATGGAGAGTCTCTGACAGAGACCCAGAGAGAGTAAACACAGCCTCACGCAGTGTTTACACTCCGTCTCACAACTGATAACACACACACACACACGCACAATAAATGACCCTGACCCTGGAGCCTGCTTGGCCTCACCGGCCAAATAAATGTGTGTGTGTGTGTGTGAGGAGATCTAACACACACACACAGATACACACACACACACACTCACACAGCTGCACAATCTCTAACTGGACAGCTGATAAATGAGAGCGATAAGAGTCTGAGTGAAGAGCGGTCACAGAGGTCAGACACTCACCTGGAAACTCACCACATTCCTGTGTGTGTGTGTGTTTCTTCAGGGTGTGTGTGGTTGAAAGAACTCACTGTGTTTCTGTTCAGTCATTTTTGTGTTATATGCCAGTCTTTAATGTTTAAGATTGACCAATGTAATTTGCTGAGTAGAATTTGGTGAGGACTGCTTTCCCTGCTCCTTCCAGTTTATTTTCACTGCAGGGTGGAATAAAAATACTCTCACATGTATCTGGAAACAATGGGAATCACACTGTTTTTAAATGTGCAGATTCTTTTCCATAGGTCTTATCTATCAGGGCATAAACCAGAATTCACCTCTTCAGCTCCTCAGTGAACTTTCCATGATTGAACTTCTTTAATTTTATTTTGCATGCAGGCCAGAGTATCTATCAAAATAATCCCTGTCTCATATTAGAGGAACAATGTGGCTCACATGAAGGAGTGGCTCAACTGTTTACAAACTAAAACATCATGTCCCATCATGTCCCCTGCACACTGCTTTTTACTGATCAACTTAAATGTCGAGTTTACTAATGCACCTCTTGGTGAAAAAAGTAAATTTAAGTAAATTTGGTAACAAGTAAATTTCCCTTACTGAGCTGACATACGCTGAGGGGTTGAGGGTTCTGCTCTGGAATCCATTTTTTTTCCGTATTTAGACAAATTATAAGCTTGTGAAGGAGTTCTGAAGTGTTTTATGTTTCAGTGAGATTGATATTTGTTTCACACTGTTATTAACCTTTGCTGGTTTGATTAAACTGTTTGACTTTCGCTGCCTCCGCAGTGACCGCTCTCTTCCTGTGTCGGGAAGCAAGAGGCATTTCCCAGCGGGAGCCCAACGCTTCTCCCTCCCCATCAACAACTGTCACGCTGCCCTTGAGCAAAGCGGTCAGCACGACTACCGGGTCTGGTGGGTGTGCTCGGCTCTGCCACTGTAGGTAAATTAAGATTTCTTCAAATGAGAGAGGAAACAGAGGTCAGAGAGGTTGAAATGAGAGACTGAGGAATGTGCGGGCGGCCGGGCGAGAAGCGGCGTGAGGACAGACGAAGCGGAGAGCCAGGTGACTGCAGGAGGGAGGGGGTCAGCGGCTCCGCTGCTCTGTAAATACTTTGCATAGTGGAGGAGCATCCGAGGTCAAGCAGCACATCAGCAGCAGCCCTCCCGCTGCAGGGACAGAATTAGAGTCAGGCAAAGGGAGTACGTCATGGTGAAACGGCATGCAATTTAAAACTGGATTTTTTGTTTGTTTGTTTGTTTGTTTTACATTATTTCAATCGGAAGAAGTTCAACTTTCAGTGAGAAGTTACTTAGTTATGGATGTCAGGACAATACCAAAATAAACTGTTGGGTTACTGAATAGATTTCCAACCAGTTCATCAACAGCATGAGGAAAGCATTTTGTTTGTTTCGTTGATCTTGCTTTGTGCGCTGCAGGTTTCCTCCTGCCGTCTTTGGCATCTTTGAACTCCTTGTTTGTCACGGCGCGCCAAGCCTTGACAAACGAATCTCAAGAGATCCAAAGGTTCTTTATCAGAGCCTGCGAGTAAATCACCTCTGCTGATTGCAGCTGTTTGCATGTTTTGTAGTTTACCTCAGTGTTATGTTGCTGGACGCATAAACTGGCATCGCTCTTCTGAATTATGTGTTTTCAGGAAGTTGGGGTAACTTATTATAGTGTGTGTGTGTGTGTGTGTGTGTGTGTGTGTGTGTGTGTGTGTGTGTGTGTGTGTGTGTGTGTGTGTCCAGGGGGTGGGGTGTCAGTTTGTCTCAGTATTTTTTGAAATGTGTGACATTGCTCTGGCTGGAATGTGGCGAGTCGGTAACGTTGTTGCTGTTCCGACTGTTTTCTCACGGGAAAACCGACCGACACCCGAACAGGCATCTAAAGCACACGTGTGACTTCGTGTTCCATCAGGACCTTTCTTTTTCCACGGGCTGTGGGAGTCACTCTGCAGGGTTATAAGACAAACGGTGCAGAAATCAGCCTCAGCTACCATTTGAGCTTCAAGGAACACACTCCCATAGTTTACTCCACTGTCAGGCAACATGTCTGTAAATAAACTGTTCAAACAGTCAGAGCTTTTACGGAGGTTTGAGGGAATGTTTGAGGGACATGTTGAAATCGTTGGGTGCTGATGTTCTAGAACCTGCATGCTGATCTGATTTTCACAGTGAAAACTTGATCCATGTGTCTATAAAACCAGCATGGACACTCATGGGCCGTCCAGGCCGACACCGCGAAGACCTGACAAGCTCCATAAAGCAGAAACGAGTCGTTGATGAATGAACCTGCTTGGTACCGATACCAGCTGGTCATTTCACTGGAACTTTGTTTCTGTTTCCAGCTCTTGAGAGTTGATTCAAAACAGATTAGATTAATATTTGTTCTCACTCTGTATCAGCTGCTGAGACATTTTGGCAACATTGTTTTATATCGTTCACATTCCCATACAATATAAAGTATCATTAGACTGTTGTTAAATTTATAGTTATCTTTTTCTCACTTCAGAATATTTTTATTTTCTGACAACTTTTCACTTGTTTGTCAAGTCTGGATAGCGTATATCCTTTTTAGGTTTAGCAAGAATGGGAAACTTTTGGGAGTCTTTTAACATCTTGAGTGAAGCAACCACGCTTTTTTTTTAAGCATCAGTAATTCTGTTTATGCCAGAGGTGTTAAACTTACAGGAAATATGCCAAAATTGGACCAAAATTTCAAATTCAGCCAGTGTGATTACCATGCCTCAGATACAAATTACAAATATGATTGTAATTGCATTTTTTTACATAAAAGTAAGCAATTTGTCAAATGGGAGGGACATAACTTAATAACTGTAGATTTCAGGAATGTGAAGCAAACTACTTCTTAGTCAGAGACATCTTTAGCACAAAAGTTGTCAGTGTGACATGAAATCAAATGCAGTTTGTAAAGATTAAGTATTAACAGGATGAAAGCAGGGGAAAAAAGTAATTATGAAGTTTCCAAAAAGACTAAATGTCTATTAGAGATATCAATGTAACAGTTTAATAAGATTAGCCATGAACTGATGAAGCCACTTGGATAAAGACTGAAACATCTCTCAGTTCTTCCATCTTCAGGGTTCATTACCCCCCCTGCTAGAACCAGGGTTTCTGTTTTCTTTCCTTCTATCTTTATATTGAGTGATTAAATGGCCGTGCTCCACAGGAACAGTTTATCCGTGTAGTGAGGAACAGTTACAGAAGTTCGTCCAGAAAACCTTTGAAAATGGTGGAAAAAAATGAGTTTTGCTCCAAAATGAACAAATGAACAGACACGTCCAGGTGGGCGGGGCTAAAGTGAGCGTTCGCGTGTCACTCGAGCGGAGTTCAGCCGCTGGCACGCGCCCCCGCCTGAGCGGAGCGCACGCGGCGAAAGTTTTTTTTTTTTTTTTTTTTAAGTAAAAGAAGGGAGCGTCGTCCCCGCTGCGCGCGCACTAAACTTTCCCCACTCACGCGCTTCCCGTCATGGTCTGGGGGTCTCCACCCGCCATGTAGCCCACGCGCGCTTTAACGGAGCTGTCTGTGGAGTATTCTTCACGTGGATCCCTGCGGTTTTCGGGGGGAGCTCAGCTGCGGTGCGCACCGTCGGAGCGGAGGCTGGGCCGGTGCGGTGCGGTGGGTGCGGTGCGTGCGGGATCCGGTGACCGCGGGGCGGACGGGCCACCATGCTCCGGCCGTGGGTGGCGCACTGGGTCGCCGCGGTGCTCGCGTGTCGGGCGGTGGCGCAGTACTCCAGCGACCAGTGCAGCTGGAGAGGAAGGTGAGGATGGAGGCGAACAAAGGAGCTCTGAGCTTTCTATAATCATTCCTCAGGAAAACCAATTTCAGCTTTCTGTCATTTATTTTTGTAACTTTTTTAACTTTTGTGTTGAAAAGAGAAGGTTTTCTGTTAGTTAATGAGACAATTGCATGCACATTCCTTTGGTTGTTTCACAACTCACTGAGCACTGAAAAGGGTTTTTTAATCTTTAGTTTCTTATGGTCACTATTGCGTAATTAATCCAAAGCTGATTCACGCTCACTCTGTTCCCAGAAAGGACCAGTCATAGATCAGTCTAGTACTAAACTGACTGCCCTGTTCTTTACACCTCAGTTTCACATCTTCTCCAGAGATCAATAATCAAAGATGTCAATTTGCTTGACGATCTGTTTTAATTAGTCTCCATTGTGCTCCATTAAGGTTTTTTTTTTTTTAAAGTCATTTATGAAGACAGGAATGTCTCTGCTGCAGCTTCTATCTTGAGTAAATACCGCCACATGGCGCCTTTGATCGCTCCTTCCAAGTCCTGAAGTCATAAAGAATGAAAGCCTGTACTTTGCACTCGGCGCTGTAAAGTTTACTCGCCTCGAACGTCTAACGACTTAATCAGTTCCTGCTGTTGAGGTAGTTCAGGCACATCTGAGACAAGCCAGAGATCTGCTGGGAGACAGCTGCTGCTGAGACACCTAATGAGGATCATTAAATCTCCCCTGCCTGTTTGTTTAACTTTGAGACGTTCCTGCAGAGCGTTTCAGTCAGGGCTGAACAATACATCACGAATGTTTTGTGATCGGATATTAACAAGACTGCCTTGAATTTTATTTCCATGCACTTTGCATTTATTGGAAATTAAATATTTAGAATTTTAAGTTAAGGTCTTCTTTACTGCAGTGGCTTGAGCCATGAGGCTCATCGCAGAGACGTGGAGCAGGTCTACCTGCGCTGCTCTGAAGGCTCTCTGGAGTGGCTCTACCCCACCGGGGCCATCATCGTCAACCTGCGGCCCAACACCGAGCCCCCGTCGGGTCTCCACGTGTGCATCAAGCCCCACGTTCACTCTCAGGTACTCGGGCTTTCTGCTGCGTGTGAGTGTGTTGGGTTGACGTGTGTGTTAATGAGTGTGTGTGTTCAGGGTTCTCATGTGTACCTGGAGCGTGCGGGGGACCTGAGGCTGCTGCTGGCGGACCAGGACCACGCCCGGGGAGAGGTGCGCTGCTTCATGCTGGGAGAGGGCGCGCTCTTTGTGGAGGCCGTCCCGCAGACCGACATCAGCCGCAGGATCACAGCCTTCCAGTACGAGCTGGTGCCCAGCCGGGGCCCGGGGGCGCACATGTACCCCTACCTGCACCCTGCCTCCGGTAGCACACAGCTTTCTGATTCTTCATTTATATTTCAGGGCCTGGTCGGGCAGTTGTCTTGCGTTTTCAACTATTCTGCTGAATTCATCAAATTTCTGCTGATTTTTGTGGGATTTTCATTCGAAACGACTATCAAGAAGTTTGCTGGCTTTATGCAGGCTGATGCAGCGTCATAGGACGCATGAGTTCTGCTGCCTTTAGCATGCATGTTTCTGCTAATCCCCCCCACTCAGGGCGACGTTGATGCCAAGGCAGCTTCACAAACAAAAAAACCTGCACTCCTCCATGCCTGGTTGCACTTCTCAGGCCTTAAACCCCATTAACTGCAAACTGCTTCAGTCTTATTATGCGTGCATTTGGTTTGACTACTATGCTGTAGCTCTAAGGTCCTCATCTTGCTTGAGGCATGTTTTTTTTGCTCTGCAAGCATTATTTGTGTTACATAGTACAATGTGGACATGAAGATTCCTTTAAGCTTTCCTCCTTTTTCATCCAAGTCCACTCCTCACCTGAAATATGTGAGGAATGTGTCTCTGCTGAGCCACTGAATGGGATTCTAAATGTACACTTGTGCTGTTGAATTCTAAAGACTGAACGGCACAAGCAGCACTTTGGAATCCACCAGTCTTTTTTAATTTCTGGTGATCTACTCACAGATATGCAGAAATACTGTTGTCTACAGCTGTAGTGTGCATGTGCAAGTATCATGTGGTCTAGAAAAGTTGTGTTGAGCTGGTTTGAAGCAGGTTTGTTAAGAAAATGTTGCAGTTTGGAAGCAGTTTTCAAAAAGAAGTCATTATCAGTGAGAAAACAGCATCTTTGCGTTGGGTTGTCTCTGCTACAAATAAGTACGTTTTTTTGTTTTTTTTTTATTGTGTGGGCCGAAGTGGAGCCCTTTTGGGACCAGTTGTGACTCTCGTGCCGTATGTTTGACACCCCTGCTTTCAATGACCCTGAATCGAAGGTGACAGACGAGGTCTGACCTGACAAAAAAGGTTTCTTCATTTTCCCCCCATTCACCCTCTTTGTGATGCCTCGTCCCCCCCCCCCCCCCCCCCCCACCCCAGACATACACGCACACACACACACACACACACTCCCCGCTCCCACACTCCCAAGTCTTAGCCAGACAGATGAAAACAAGCAGACCAATCAAAAGGTCTTGCTAAGGTCAAGCACAAAGGTCAACCAATCGTGTCTCAGCCGTCAATCAAGCACGCACACACACACACACACACACACACACCCCTCCTGAAGCGGTGAGCAGCCCACCCATACGAGTGCAGAGGAAGGCTGGAGTGTCCTCCTAATGAGAGAGAGAGAGAAGAAAGCCTCGCTGTGACGTTTTCCTGTCTGTCGGAGCGTTTTATAGCTGTTTTTATGGCTGACAGGGTCAGAGGGGTAATTCTCCGATTATCCAGCTTTCCTCACCTGTTGGTCTCATTCACATGCTCTCCTGATTTCTTTTGATGTCTCATAAAAACCCAGAAACCGGAGAAGCAGAGCGACAGGCAGTCAGGTGTGTTTTTGGACGTTAAACATTCTTCTTCTTCTTCTTCTTCTTCTTCTTTTTCCAGCCGCCTGTAAACCCTGTTCAGATGAAGAGGTCCTCATGGCCGTCTGCACCAGTGACTTTGGTAAATACATCCAGACCAGCACAAACGTGCAAACACATTACAGATGAAAACATGCAGATCAATGTTCTGAAACTTTATAGGCTTTTTTATAGTGAGCGTGACAAGATTGTTTCTGTTGTATAAATACATTGAAACAGATGGAGCATGTCCACAGTGGTTTCCAACTCTGTTCTGAGAGCCACGGTTTGTACTTGAATTAGGTTTTTTTTTTTTTTTTTTAAATGAAGGACAATTATTCCCTCAATAAATATTATAATTTGAATACTGTATAGTAATGCAAAACTAAAATCAGAGGATGGAGATATTTTTTCACAACCAATAAACAAAAAGCTAAACTATTTGGTCCAGATGGTTTGTATTTTCTTCACATCTTGCAACTATGTACTGTACAACAGTTTTGGGCCATTCAATTACTTTTTCTTCTTCTGCTTCATTTCATAATTGATAATCAGGAGGTGTTTTTACTAGTTGAATTTAAAAAAAGAAAGGGATGATTTAATTGTGTTGAGAAAAAAAACTCAAAAAAAATAACCTCATATTTTGGACATCGTTGCATGAAACTCAGTTTTTGAAGTCAGGGAGGCGTGAACACAGGTGACCCCGAGGCTGTTTGAGTTTCAGGTTTGAGACTGAACTACATACACCTATTAAACAAAAAAAAAAGAAAGTGTAAGTTAATTCTGACTGAAAAAGATTGTTTCTTATCCAGACAATCAAATGATAAATCCTGCAGCGTCATTCAGTCTTTTTTTCTTGAATACGTTTCTTTCACTTTGAAGTACAATAATAATTCAATAATTTATTTGAAGCTAAAATCAGATGAATAGAAGACGGATGTGTAATTTTCCTCTTTCCGCGCCTGTGCAGCCGGCAGTGGCGTCTTCGGAGGCGTGGCGCCGGGTCCTGATGAGCGCTCCCCCACCGCTGTGACGCTGACCCGGCTGTTTCATCAGAAGAGCAGGATCTTCTCGTGGGGCGGTGCCCGCGGACGCCGCTGGAGCGGCCGCGTCTTCGTTCCCGAGCGGTGCGGCGTGCGTCAGGGAGACGGCGAGTTCCTCCTGACGGGCTCGGTCCATTTCGGCGAAGCCTGGCTCGGCTGTGCGCCTCGATACAAGGACTTCCAGAATCTGTACGTCAGAGCGCAGCAGGCGGGAGCAAACCCCTGTCAGATAGACACCAGTGGAGAGATTTCTGCTCAGCGTTTGGTGGAATAAAGCATCACGTCTCCTGAAGTTTAGAGGAACAAGCTTTTCTGGATGGATTTATACGTACTGGCTCTGGACTGTTTCCAGTGCTGCAGAAAAGACAAACTGAACTCCTCCGAGTCGTTGTGTTTATAAATATGTGCATGAATTACAGCCAATGAACGACGAGCGCAAGCTTCTGTATTTTTACCTCTGTGGTGATATTGCTCATTTTTTTTTAAAAAAAATGACAGTTTTTTGCTTTGTAAAAAGCTTTTCTGTAAAATTTAGGAGTCTTCTGACAGAAGTGTGTAACATACAGCTCTGTGAGTCTTCATATACTGAGTTTGTGTGAGTGTGTGTTTTACTTATAACTCCAAAAAAGCAATATTAATAAAGTCTTGTCTTTCTGTGGATAGAAGATAATCAGTTTTTGTTTGAGTGAAACTAATAAGAAGAAATAATACCGGGTTCTCTTTGCTTCCATCGATTCAAATGAAGACGTTTGGATTACCCATAATGCAGACAACTCAATGAAGCAGAAGAGATGTCATTCTAACACAAATGGAAATGATAATGAAACGTGATGCCTTTATTTGGTGGAACCTGTTGACCGCGTGGCTCTGAGTGAACCTGGAGCAACACTTTCCCCACATGTGGCCTTCCATTCAGGGTAAATTGTTGAAACTGACTTTACTGGTGGCACATTGGGTCAACTCTTGGACGACACAGCACAAATGACAGGAAGGACATCAAGGTGTAAAAACTAGCCAAGTGGAAGTTGCATCGACTGACTGCAGTGACCCGAAAAGGGAGAAGCCAAAAAAGACTATCATCATCAGAATTATAGCCTCCAGGAAAAGAAATGTACTGTAACTTTTTTTCAATTTTCTAAGTAAAGAACATGAGTCAGTGTTTCCTGTTGTGCCATTTTTACACGGAAGCATGTGATTAAAGTACGAGTGATGTGGAAATATTAAAACGACTGTCACACGGATAAAAAGGTTAACGGTCTATATGTAGACAGATAATGAACGTGTGAATGATCGTAAAGGCCCTCGGTCTGCATATGTGTGTGTGTGAGATGCTGTTCTACTGGAAGAGCAAGGATGGCTGGAATGTCAGACACACACACACACATCTGTGTGGCTATTGTGAGCCTGCTCTAATTTATGAAACTCACTTTCACTGTCTCTGTCGAGCGTGTTTCAGCTCACATCCAGTCTAATTTCATCTTGAGTTTGTCTGGAAAATGTTTACATATTCACAAAGCCAAACAATTCATAACAAAAGCCTTTTTTAATGATACCGCCTGAGCTCAGGGAAACATTCTCAATGAAAACTTTTCCTGTGCATGTCTTTACAGACCCACCCTGACAGTGTGCCTTCGAGCAATGAGGTATAGCAGCATCACCGATATCTCAGCTGCTCCTAAGAAATTTGCGGAAAAAAACCCAAAAAACAATGTTTTCTTTGAAATTTGTTCAGTTAGCTTGGTTGTTTGTTGGGCCGTGATTGGAGTCTCTTGCGGGCCGGTTTTGGCCCACGGGCCTTATCTTTGACACCGTGGTTTAAACTGTGCTAACTTTAAACCTAGAAAGTCCAAAAAGTTTGCATTCGTGGTTTACTGCCTGTTTGTTTGGAACGAGCCTCACTCAAGTCACACAGACTGGGTCGAGAGTTTACTGTCGAGAGTGTTTTCCCTGTGATGGACCGCTGACCTGTGACCTGTGACCTGTGACCTGTGACCTGTGTCCTGCTCTTACCTGCTTCTGTAAAGCAGCATAGAAAGACTCTCATGGGTCACCTATACGGTGTATGAAAACCATCAGGCTCTGAGCTGTGTGCGTGTGTGTTTGTCTTGAGGTGTAGTTCGAGAAGACCACAGCACACGCGCCCTGCGCGCTGCCGACATGCAAACAGGCCACACTGCAGAAATTCAACCCGTCTCTGCGACACACAACACCCCCCTCTGGCAACCCACCTTGGCAAGACCCCAGCCCTCCTTGGCATCCTCGCTAATTCGGGACACACTTATCCCTCCGCACAGGGGGGTCTTAATGTTAACCTTTCGCTGTGAGAGTGTGTGAGATATGGAAACAGTTTGTGCTGCAGTATGCCGGGGGGACAGCTGGCCGGTCAGCTGGAGTTGAGGGAATGGCTGAGCTCAGGGGAAATCCACATGCATGCTTCCGCCCACATACTGGACCGCCACGGGCATTTTATAGCGCGCTGCTCCGGGTGGGGTCCCTGCTTCTACGTGGCGGCGCATCTTGGGTTGTAAATAAGTCGAGCCTCTTAAAAGGGGTTCAGGGACATGTGTGGAGATGTTTACAGTGATTGATTAATTGGGAGAAGTTCACATCTGGAAAGGAAAAGACATAGATTCTCTTGGAGTTAGCCGGTCGTCCGTGTTGTTTTGAGGAAGCCAGATCAGTGATTTGTTGTTTTGTGTATTTTTTCAGTCACATCACTGAAGCTGCATCGTGGGTTTAGCACTCTGGAGTCACAATGAGAAAGACCTTACTGGAGTTTACATGTTCTTCCTGCCCATGTGTGTGTTTTCTCTCAGTTTTTCAGTCTCCTACAGCCCCAAAATGTGAGCTTGAGTAGTGTCTCAAAATTGAACGTGTGAATGTGAGTGTCTGTAGCTTTGTATCCAGCTTGTCCGGGTCCTACTGTCAGCTCTAACTCTCTGTGACCCCAGGAATGAATAAGAATGGATGGATGGATAAATGGGGCTCGGGAAGGCATCAGCTGTATGTCATCGACTGAATAGAGACATTCACATGAATCAAAGGATTATCTCACTGTCAGCAGGCCTGATCGCTACATGTCTTCACCCTGGTTCATACTATTATCTTTACCTTCTGTATGATCAATGAAAGCGCGATAATCTCATTAATGGGGAGCCAGTGACTTTTTCTTTCATGCTCATAGTCTGATTAGAGAAAGGTGAACATAAATCTTACTTTATGGTCACTTGGAAGTTTGCACTGTCACCTCACAGAAGAAAGAACAATGATGAATTTGCATGTTTTCCCTGAGAGCCTGTGGTTGGTTGGGTTTTATCGAAAAGCTTGTTCGAGGTTTATTCTCATCTCAGTCCCCACTTACCTCAGATATAGACAGCTCCTCGTGGCACTCAGATAACATATGAAATATGGTGGCTGGGTTGTTTGTTCAAAGGAAACATTTTTACAGTCCTGCAATACAAATATTTTATCATTTAGTTCTTTATTATCAAGAATTTTTGAAGAATATCAAAGAGGAAAGTTGTCATCTTTGGAGAAATTATGAGACAGAAAAATATAAAATTCAGGAGATTTTATGATTAAATTAGTCTTGGATTTTCAGTAAATGCTTTCAGAAATTAGTGCTGCAGTCGTGTCAGATGATCTTGGGTTAGAGCGCCCTCGTGTGGCGGAAAAATAAAGTGCGACAGAAAACTGGATTTCCAAAATGAGAAAATTCAGTCTCATCTGAGTCTATTCAATCCTTTATAGGGCACACTATCAATAATTGGGAGTTGGTCAGAGCTATCACTTTAAATACTGTTTTAAAAAAGTTGTAATGCAAAAAAAAACACCAACTTGTAATTCTTAGTTTAAATAAATGACCAAGAAACGCAGTTATCGTGTATAATCGCTTGTGTCTGAGAAATATTCAATACATTTAAAAGAGAAGAAACTGACAGGTTAGATCACATTACTCCAATAATTATTTCTCCTCTTTGGCTTCTTGCTAAATTAATTTTTTTTTCTTTTAACGATGAAGCTTTTGAGCACCAGGCCCCACCAGGTCTGGAACAGATTTCTACAAAGAATTGAAGCTGCAATTAGGTGCATATGAGGTCTCTATTACATCATTATACCATGAATTAAAATACAAATACATGCTGAATATGAAATCTGAGAAAGGTTTGTGTTTCCGGTAATTACAAGTAAAGAAACATATTTCATCATGATTGCTTAATTAGAGTTTTTCTTCTTCTTCTTCTTCTGAAAGCACATCTGCTGCATCCTGCTCATCCAATCAGTTAACATGATGTTTGTGAACATCTAGGGTTCTGTTATCAGTTGTTTCAGAAGAACAGCCACTAGTTTGATGTCGTGTGTTATTTTCTAAACGCCTGGTGATGGAATTCAATACCAGTCCGGTGATCTGAGCTGCTGCAACCTGTAACTACTGGAAACACCAAACAAACGCAGGAGTCAGCGCGTGTCCGCTTTTCCAGGGAACATCTCTCTCCATCAGTCGGGCTGATTTAGTGTGATTTACACCGTGCTGAAAGGAAGATGAGCTCTGATGTTCTGGTGTCCAGGCCGCACCGTGACAGCCGAGCCGCGGCTCACGGAGTCCCGGGGAGAAGCGCTGCGGAGCCGCCCGGGGACGCGCAGCCCTCCTCGGGCTCGGCCACGGCGGGGTTCCGCTCGGCAAAGTACACCCCGGGAGAATGGTTCTCCAACTACCACACCATCCTCCAGCAGGCCGGCTCCGACCGCCTGCAGGCCCGCAGCGTGCAGCGGGAGTCCCGGGCTCTGAAGCAGGACGCGGAGGCGGCCGCCCTGAGCCGCCAGGCCGCGGGGACGCGCCTGCTGGGGGAGCGGCTGCAGGAGATCCACGGCTGGAGCTCCGAGCTGCAGCGGCACGTCGAGCGGCTGCAGGCCGACACAGAGGCGCTGCAGGCGCTGCGGGGCAGGCTGGACCGGGCGCTGGACGCCACCGAGACGCCGTACGCCATCGCCACCGACAACCTGAGCTGCAGGGCCCGCAGACTGGGACCAGACCTGGTCAGAGACTCCGTGGAGGAGGAGCTGCTGAAGGTACCCGGACCCACAGGGGTCAGGGGTCAAACCCAGGGAGGCGATAGACCCATCATCAAGAAAACCAGTGATGATAATAATAATTAATATCCATTTCTATTTGCTTCCATTAGTATAATGAATTAGTGTTTGACACCTGTTTATACTTCCAACAATAATCATTTCTACTTTAAACTTTTATGTATTATATTAGTGACGTTCACTTCATTACATTCAGTTGTAAAATGTGTGTTCTGAAAAAGTGAATGTTGAGATGAAGATAGATGGAGTGAGACACTAATCTGGAGTCTGATCTTTAGGAGGTGGACTTGATCAGGAGTGTCCAGGCTCTTCTGAGGAGAACCACGGCTCAGGTCACCAGTCAGATCAAGTCAGTGTCGCTCTCAGTCACATGAAGCATCGCCATCATTTTAATAACTTTCACCACAGAGGAGGGCAGCACGATATAACGCTAAAATATGTTTCATTTATCGCGGTACATGATCACATGTTCACCTGTTGTTGTGCAGCCCAGCTGTGGAGAAATGCGTCATCAGTCTTTCACATGCGCTCCAGGATGAACCGAGAGGCCAAGCAGATGTTGGAAATGGACTGGTCTGATAAGCAGGAGGCTTATGGCTTTGATGACCGCAGTGGAAGACACAGCAACACCAGTCCAGACACCAAACTCCACCCCAGCTCAGCCAAGCTGCAGGAGCAGTGAGTTTGAATGTGAAAACATTAAATGAATCTATCATTATGAGAAAGTGTGCCTGACATGCTCTGTGGTGTGCTGCAGTGTGTGTAACCCCTCATCGTGGACACAGTTTACTCAGGACAACTTGTCCAAGGCGATGCAGGAGGAACAGGCCACTTACAGTCTCAGGTTCGAGCTCGGACTCATGAAGCTGCTGCAGGGTGTGATGCTTGATTCAAACACAGGGATGCTCTGTGTGTGTGTGTGTGTGTGTGTGTGTGTGTGTGTGTGTGTGTATGTGTGTGTGTGTGTGTGTGTGTGTCAGACTGTTGGTGGAGCGACTGCTGCAGGATACCACTGAGGACCTGAGAGCTCAGTGCTGCAGCGTGGATCGAGCCTTCAGCCAGCGCTGTGTGGAGCTCTGTGAGGCCAAGACGCAGCTGGAGAACAAGCATGCTGAGGTACAACGCTCGACAACAGCGTGACGGACTGACTGATGGCAAATCACTGATTTTTCTCGGTCACAAGTGCAGATCTTAGAGCAAATCGGGGCTCAGGAGAAGAACATGGTGCTCCTGCAGCAGGCCATTGACAGCAAAGAGGCTCCTCTGAGAGTGGCGCAGTCCAGACTTTACCTCCGATCCCTCAGACCCAACATGGAGCTCTGCAGGGACGAACCACAGCTCAGGTATGTACATGTCTTCTCTCTCTCCCACCTCCCTTTCTCTGTGTCCTCATGTGTTTCTCGTGTCTGCAGTTTGGAAGGTGAGGTGAAGCAGATCGACGCCTCTCTGGCGTCTCTGCAGCAGCAGCTGAGCGAAGCCAGAAGCTCCCTGTCTCACCTGGAAGAGTCGCGCATGGCGCTGGAAAAGGACATAAACTGTAAAACCCACTCACTGTTCATCGAGAGAGAGAAATGCATCCCTCATCGTCAGCGATACCCAACTGTCTCAGTACTCTCAGGATACTGATAACTACACCTTTAGTCGTATTCTGTGTGTCTGGTTTTCATGTATTGTGAGGATTGAAATAGTTTGTGGCCAGAAAATCCTGGCACTGGATCGTAATGACATATACTTTTATTTCAGTTCATTAAAACATACAGTTGATGTTATTTTACTATAGTTTTAAAGAAAAACTAAATAAAAATGATGTGTTGTTGCAGGGTTTTGTGATCCTTCAGCGATTCTTGGACAGCTCTGTGTCATCAGATTGTTCACAATGAAAGTTTACCTTGAATACATATCATTGGTAATGGTCATTACGGTTTTTCTGTTTTGGTTTGGCTCATTTCTTGAAACAGAAATTACATTTTCAAAAAAAAGATCATTTAGCGAAATGGTCTTACTGTTCAGCACAACAACACAGTTCACTTCCACAACTCGTATCTCTCCCAAAACTGTTCACTCCTGATTCAAAGCTAAATTTCTTTCCCATATAAATAGTCAGTGCCTCCAAAATGTAAAGATCCTTCTCAATTGCTTTGATAACTTGGATGGTTCAACACAACACGGTTCACCTGTCAAAGCTCAGATCTATTCCAAAACATTTCCCTCAGGTGTCAAAACTACATTTCCTTCTCAAACAAATGATCAATGCACTTTCCATCAGAGTTCAACATACTGGATCAACACACACACACACACACACACACACACACACACACACACACACACACACACACACACACACACTCACACACACACACACACACACACACGTACACACAAAAAGACAAAAATTGTATGTAGCCTCCAGTACTGTAAATGAAGCTGGACTAACGTCTTCACTGGTCACCTTCCTCAACCCCCTGGTCGGACTCCTCACCCTCGTGCAAATAGATCCATGTCTGGTATTCATGGTACTGAAGTGTGTTCTTGACTAATTTCAACAGTTGAACAGATGATTTTGCAGGTGATGACTGATAAAATGAAATGATGCTGATGTGTTTTGGACAGAACATCCATTCGACTGAGCGGGGGGAGAGAGGAGTCCGGGGATGCTGCAGTACCGCTGTCACCCAGGAGCCCTCCGATGAAGGACAAGGCCAGGAGCGCCCCCCCCCCAGGACCAGGGCAGACAGTGACCATGGCCAGAGGGCCACCGACCCAAGAAGCACACACCCATCATGCATCAGGAGGAATGAAGGTGAGAACAGACAGGGGGCAGCGGAAGAACCCAGACCCAGGGCCCACTGTCCCCCCCCCCCCACCCCACACACACACACACACACACACACACACAGGGCACCACACTCTCTCCTCACATACATAACTATCTCACACCAATACACCCACACACACATCATATATATATATATATATATATACACATTCACAGATACACACCCACCCATCCATACACACACGCACACACATATTCACACATACACACCCAGAGTTGGGAGGGTTACTTTAAAATTATAATCCGGTACAATTACAAGTTACTTGTCAGAAAATGTAATCAGTAACTTACTCTGATTACTTCAATTAAAAAGTAACATACCAGATTACTTTTAGTTACTTTTAGATTACTTCACCAGCAAACATAAAAAATAAAGACAAAAACAATGTGTCATCCTCACAGTGTATTGACAGCTCTACACAGTAAACACTAAATGCTCTGAGTGTTCTGAACTCTGCTGAACTCTGTGTGTTCAGCTCCAATTAATACCAACAACATGACCTTTAACCTCTAACCTACTGAGAATCTGACTTTCTTTCTTTCTGACTCAGGATCAGCTCCATCAGTTCAGACTGTGTTCCTCCAGTAGCTCTACAGTCCAGCAGCACCAGGAGCCGTATTGACAGTGTTAACACACATTTATATTATATCCTCAGTCTGCTGTGTAGCTGTACTGCTGTAGTGAGGAGCAGGGTTTGTGTTCAGGTCGGCCATGCAAAGTATTTTCTTCAAGAGTTCAGTTGATTCATTCCTCAGTGACAGAAGGAAACATGTTGTCTCCAATAAATCCTGCATACAGCTTGAAGATATTATTGCCTCCATCAGATTCTTCTGAGTTCAGCCTGGTGAGGCTGTGGTTCTCAGCAGCAGGTTCCTGACAGGTTAGCAGGATAACAACACTTTAGCTTCACTGTGAGTTCAGGTGTGTTTCATACCTGTAGATGTGTCTTCAGGTTTGACGAGTCTCTGGATGTTGAGAGCATTTTCACAGCTGGGAGGCAGAATTTCGAGGAGTATAAACACAGTAACAATACAGTTTATATAAATATCATTGACTCTGTAAGAGCCATAATTCAGTGGCAGTTTTGATCCGTACTTTGAACTGTGTATACTTCAATTTAGCCATATACAAATGCATGTGTCTGCCCCTTTAAATTTTGTGAAGTCATTAAGACAGTTAAGTTTTATTTTGAGTATGGGAGCTGTGACAAGTACGGGGAGCAGAACTTTTGTCTACCGGGTAAACATGTAGAATGTAATTTTTGTTTATTTTTGTTTTATGAGTAAACATTTTTGACTTAGAAGACATCTCATGTTTTTATTCGTGTATGAGAAATAACCCTGGCCGCAGTTCAGAGGCTTTTGACAAAGAACAAGAAGGAAAAAGCCACATCACTAGTAGAAAAAAAGAAGTGCTCGTTATGAACGACCAGAAAGAGGAGCGACAGCTCGACATGAAGAAATAAGAAGACGCCAACGTCGGACTGGAACGAAGATTGACGGTAAAAGTTTCAGTCAGAAATGCTGGCTCGCGCTGATGTTCTCCGCTCTGAAAATATAATAAGTAAACTGAGATATACGCAAAAAAAAAGCAATATTAATAATCCAACAAATTAATAAAGACCGAGATGTCCGAAAAGGGGTAGGAAGAAGCATAAGCTTATTTACACCTACCCCCTCTCCACTGTCCTGAACGTCTATATTTACATAATCATTTCCTTAAAAGAAAATTAACAAGGTAAATAAACATAGTCACAGATTAAATAGACATTAAGTGAAGTGAAGTTGCTTTACTCATTTGCACATAATTTATGCATGACTTTGCCGAAGAATGGCAGAAGAAGGGCACTTAATTGATGCGGCAGACATGGAAAATAAGAGACAGATTAAGCTGATAGAGAAAGCGTTGCAGGAGAAGCTGCACCGACTTACTGCAGCCAGAAGAGGAGTGCTAGCTAAAGTAGATAAGGAGAAAGAAATTGAAGATTTGATGATTGATGCAGACGATGTGCAAAAGGTGCAAGACTGCAAGGAAAATGAGTTGCGTGCTCTTTAATAACTGAGTTTGAAAAGACTTCTAGCCAAGCGTGGGACCTTCTGTTAGAGTAAGATAAGGAAGCAGATGCAGTGGTTTAAACCAAGGATGTTGGAAACAGGATTTCCGTTTTCTGATAATTACCGGACTTTGACCGGTAAAATCTTCCCAAGTCCGACATATTTTAACACCACTGGTCAAAATGTCCGGTGAAAAATATTCCCTTCAAGCACAATTTTTATTTGAATATTCCCTCCAATCAAATTTTGAATTAAAAAAGGCAATTTCAACGTTGTTTTATTAAAACAACAACAACAAAAACAACAATAAAATCTCGAATATTATCTTTTATGAATAGGCCTGGTCTATGTGGCGCAAAACTTTTTTTTTTCTTCAGGCGGAACTAAACTTGTGCAAGTGTTTCATTTACTCTGACAAAGCGCGCAGTACACCGGGAGAAACATGCCAAAACAAGCAAAACTTAAAGACATTTTTACAGACCAAAAGAGTTCAGAGGAGAAAGATGGTGATGAGACTGAAATCCCAGAGGCTGCTGCAGATGATGTCTTGCCTCCTGCCTAGAAGAAAAGGAAAAGTCGGTCATTTTGGACTGAATGGATGGAAAAATATCCCTGGCTACGGTGCGAAGTAAAGGATGGAACCGAAAAAATGTTTTGTTCGCATTGTGAAAAATCGGGCAAGAAGAATGGATTTACCAGAGGATCAACAAATATGAGAAGCTCGTCTTCAATTGAGCACAGCCAGTGCAGTGATCACATCATCGCAGTCAGTTTATTTTCACAGCAAACAGCAATGAAAGGCCACTGTGAGAGGGCCACAGACATGCTGAGCAAGAAATTGCACTCTCAGCTTAAAGTTGTATTTCATATGACCAAAAATAACATCCCATGTCATCAGTACGAGGTAGGAGTGTAACGGTACACAAAAGCCACGGTACGGTACATACCTCGGTGTAAGGGTCACGGTTTGGTACGTTTTTCGGTACAGTGGGGAAAAAGTAACAAAAGCTCACAAATGTACCAGAGCATCTTTCCCAAGCTTTCCCACGCAATAGATTTATACAAGACTGGCGGGTCTTCCAACCAGTGTTGCCAACTCTCCAGTAAGGAAAGCAGGTATTGGCTGCCCTAAAAGTCGCTAGAAATCGCTAGATGACGTCATCACCTAATTTGTGTAATTGCCGATTTGGATGTAATTGTAATGGACGCTGTAGAAGAGAGGAATGACATCGTGGGAGAAGCTAAATTTGAGCATGCGCGATTCATTTGAAGTGTGGACGCAGAATGGTGTGCTCCTGCTCCTCTCTGCTCTGGCTGCAGCAGGGAGCACTGCGAGAGTCACCCCCAATGCACACTGGATGCGGTCCAGCTGCGTTCCGGCTGCGGTCCGTCTCCGGTCCGGTATACCGCAGCACTGTGATTCACACCACCTGCGGTGTCTCTGCAGTCCGCTGGAGAAGGTTGCCAGATCTGTCGTTAACCGCCGTAAACAATATGGAACCCGTTTTACTCAATAGAAAGCAGCCCAAACCGCCATCTCGGTTGAAAATGCAAGTCAAAACCGTATTTTTATAATAACAAACACGTCATAAACACATAATCATTTCATCAACCTGTCCGACGTGTTCAAAAAAGAAGCTGGATTTGGCAGAAACCCACCTAATCTGGCAACACAGAGCTGCTCCGGTGATAGAGCTGTTTCGTGCCATTTTGGTGTCATTTGACTTTCCTGCAGTGACGAAGTACAAAACCGTTCATTCTTCTAATGCGTATAATGACTACATGACGTTGTTTGTTCTGTATTCTACCAGAAGAACTAAGAAAATGGAATATTAAGGCAAACACACGACACAGATTTTATTTTGAAGTCACTTATTTTGGAACACGTATCGCGTTTCCTTCCGGCGCCCGACTTGCTTCTGTCTGGATTGACGCGGTAGGGCTGCGGCATGCGGAAAAATGTATTCGTCTTGTGATTGTGTGTACCAACCCGTGACCAATGCTGTTACACTCATAGTACGAGGGGCTGACTGAGCTACTTGGAGCAGCTAAGGCTCCTGATGTTGTTACACCTGAAGGCATTTACCGGCACAGCGACTTGACGACATGGAGACGGCGCTAGAAAGTGTTGTGATGAAGCAGCTGGATGACAAGCTAAAAGGGAGCAACTTCACTGGGGTTATTATTGATGAGACAGTTAATATAACCGTGGACAAGAAACTGATTATTTACGTCAAATTCCAAGTTAAAGGGAGAGATGAAACACGTTTGCTGGGAAACTATGACGTGCACTCCGGGACTGCACAGTGCACATTTAACAAACTGGTTGAGGTGCTGCGCCAGACGGATGTGGAGCTGTCCCGCGTCATCAGCCTTGGCTCAGATGGAGCCAGTGTAATGCTGGGAAAACATGCTGGAGTTGGTGCACTGCTGAGGAGAGAGAGTGCATTTTCCATTCAGGTGCACTGTATTGCACACAGAGTTGCACTGGCCGCACAAGATGCTGCAAAATCTGTGGGCCAGCTAGGGACCTACAAGCACACTGTTGCCTCTGTGTACTCCTTCTACAAGCATTCAGCCAGCAGGACCAATCGCCTCCGTCAACTGACAGCAACGCTCAGTGACGAAGACACGACAAGTCTGAAGCAGCCATGCGCTGTGAGCTGGTTATCGTTGCACAAGGCAGCGGAAAGCATCGAAACTACCTGGCCTGCTCTGGTGATGGAGCTAAATGAAGAGGCTGTTGGAGGCAACGCCCAAGCCCAAGGTCTCCTGGGCCAAATCCAGCCATACAGCTTCACCGCTTTGACTGACACACTGTCTGATGTGTTACCTGTGATGACCAAACTGAATTTGATTTTCCAGAAAGACGATGTAAATCTGGCCACAATCACACCAATGGTTCAAGCATCCATTGCAGCACTAACTCAGTTAAGAGATGCGCCCGGGCCAGAAGAGGAGCTGTTTCAGGCAGAGTGCGAAGACAGCATGTATCGGGATGTCCAGGTGACACATGCAGGAGACCGGGCTGTGCAGGCGTTCAAAAAAGCCAGAGTGCACTAAATCCAGTGTTTAACTGATGCGTTACACGACCGATTCCCTGAGGATTCACTGGATCTACTGAACAGCTTTGATGTCCTTCTGAACCCCTCCCGCTACCCACAGGGAACGAGTGGTAAGTTAGAGCATATCACGACATAAAGCCTACCATGTCATCATAATCATAACTAAAATAATATTATAGGCTATTCGTAGTATCTAATCTATAGGCTGTATGGCAAAATGGCACTGTTAAAACTAAGGTTTATCTATAGGTACCATGGGGCTGTTTGTTTTTCAAACATTGTTTAATGACGTTTCATTAAAAAAACACAGATAAATTATCTCTCCATCTGTTCAGAGCTTCGGGAGTATGCCAAATCAGCCATCCAAACCACTGTTGGTCATTTCGGCAAAGAAATTACAAGTGAGGACGAGTCTGCTGCAGCTACAGCTCCACTCATTGATGCCACAAGTGTGCAACGAGATGCCATCGCGGTGATGACAGTGCTCCGCTGTTACGGAGACTTGAACTTCTCTACAGCCTGCGAAGTTCTCATCAGAGATTTCAGCGAAATCTACCCGGCGTGGGCCAAACTGGCCAAGATAGCCTGCTTGATCCCCGTGTCCAGTGTGCCAGCAGAGAGAGGTTTCTCCCTGCAGAACCGGATCAAAACAGCACAGCGAAGTCACCTTGGAGAGAACAAAGTCACAAGACTGATGCGCATTTCAAGCTGCGGGGAGACACTGCACACTTTTTCATTCATTCATTGGTTCATTTCGAGCAGGTCTTCACAAGAAAAGAAAATACAGTACATCGGTACAACCAGTTCATCAGATACATCTACTGCTCAAAAAGGAGTGGGAAGAAGAAAACTTATTGAATCCCATCCCTGTCTTCCAATTCTGACGTAACTAAATATAAGAAGTTAACTTCCTTATCTGTACAATAGAGAAAACAAAACAAATGCAAAATTCTTTCTCATTCAGAAAAAGAACACAAAGGTTTTAGACAAAAGTTACACATATGGTGTTCCTCACAGAAACATTTGAATATTACAACAGATACATACCAGCAATAGTAAGGACAAAAATACCAACAATGGTAGCACAGTAACAATGAAGGATAACACATACCAGCGATGGTAAGAAACATCATGCGCCAAGCATGTCACAGATTCAGGGAAACATAATTTGACAATCCATGATTAGAACAAGTTTCTCTGTATTTTGACCAGACCATGTCTTTAAGTAGGAACTTGAATTTGTGAATGTTTCGGCAGAGCCTTTGCTGTAAATCCAGAGCATTCCACAGTTTTATCCCACAAACAGTCACACAAAAACTTTTATGTGTAATTCGGACAATTGGCAAAATAAAATTTCCACAACCTCTGAGATTATAACTGCTCTCTTTTTGAACAAAGAATTTTTGCAAATTTTTTGGTAATAGATTATTGAATGCTTTTGATTTTAATGCAGCTGCTGGACACTTCAAACAAGCCAAAAAGTGAAGCGTAAAAAATGAAGCAAAAAATGAGTGGGGAAAGCCTGAAACATGTGAAGGGATTTTTTTTGTTTTGTTTAGAGTTTTATTACGTATG
Source organism: Salarias fasciatus (assembly GCF_902148845.1). Classification (NCBI taxonomy): domain Eukaryota; kingdom Metazoa; phylum Chordata; class Actinopteri; order Blenniiformes; family Blenniidae; genus Salarias; species Salarias fasciatus. The sequence goes on along the minus strand of NC_043750.1, from coordinate 33,985,632 downwards.
TAGAAAAGCGGACTTTATTTTATTTCAAGTTGGCAGCACGCCGCGTTATCAAATGAACAGTCCAGCTGTTGTTTTGTTAACAGATTGTGTTATCTGAGAAAAGACATTCTGTTTCTTCAAGCTTGTTGTGCAATATTTATTTTTGTTGACCAGTTGAGTCAGTTGACGGCACTCATTTTATTTGATACAGCGTATGCTTTAAAATAAAGTTTTATAAATTGACATGCTTTGATATTATTCTTATACGTCATGTCATTTTAAGTCTGCCCCTTAACATAAACGTGAGGATCCATGTAAACTTAATGGCACGACTTTAAAAGCACCAAATTAGTTGCCTTAACGAATTTAGTTAGTAAATAACGTGAAGGCTTGTAAAATGTAACTTCCATGAGGCAGTGACAGATCACCCTATGGAGCCCAAATGTCATAGTTGCTGTCAAGGTGCGGATCCTGTCTTTATTGGGGAGCTGTCCGCGGGACTCCGCTGTTTGACTCCTCAGTGACGCACAGTGCAGGGTTTTAGAATCAGTTTTTGCAAACAGTCCACTCAGGTTGTTACACAACTTTACTTTGAAGACAGAACAAACGTTTCTAGGACCAAATTATTTATGTTTTCAAATCGCTTTGTCACGTAGAGCGACAATGATTACATCGATGGAAAATACACCACCACTTAATAACACTTTGCAGGTGAGTAGACTTTATATATACTGTATGTCCTGATCTTTGGGCATATCTTTGAATAAATTCCCCTATCACTCTATTGAAATTTAGTCCGCCCCAAATTTGACAGGCGATGGCGGGATCCTTTCAAAAGAACCCCCACATCACCCCCCCCCCCCCCCCCCACCCCCCCCCACCACCACCACCACCACCACCCCCAGCCTCGCGGGAGCTACGCGGGTATACTTGCAGTATTTAAGCTCAATAAATTCAGATAATATTTGACCGGGAAATCAAACACTTGTCCGGTAAATTGAAAACCTGCCGGTCACGTTGTCCGGTGCCATTTTTTCATAGCGGAAACCCTGGTCGGAAATCGCTAACTTTGTGAGACAGAAAAATGGATTGATGCTTTGCATAAAGAAAAGAGTAAGGATGATAAAACAAAGGATAAGGATGAAAATGACGATGTAAACCCTGAGGATAGTGTATCACATGGTGTATCACAGGTGTCAGTGATCAAAGCAGTAAAAACCAAGAGCTCATTGGTTAGTCGTTCATCAGTCGCATCCTCCAGATCATCATCAGTTCGTGCTGCTGCAGAAGCCAAGTTAGCTGGACTAATGGAACGTGCTGCTGTCTTGTCACATCAGACTCTATTGGATATGTGCCTATTTTACTGAATTACATAGACAGATAGATAGATAGATAGATAGATAGATAGATAGATAGATAGATAGATCGATAGATAGTAGACAGAGTTGGAAAGTAACGTAATGGCATTACGTATTTAGAATGCACAATAAGAGTAACTGTATTCCATCACAGTTACAGCTTCAATGTGATGTATTCTAATTACAGTTACTTTCTCCAAAAAAGGGATCTCTTGTCGGGATTACTTTGTGGCAGTGGTTCTCGAACACTGTGTGTGCTGTGGGATTTTGTGACAGCCAGTTATGACCCTCTGTTTGTGGCTTGTTGCTCTCTACTGTCCTCTCTTTTTCTCGCTTTCTATCCTCTAAACTCCAACCAGAGCAGCAAAAAGGCCCCACCTGCCTCAGAAAGTCTGAGCTTCTGCAGGTTTCTTCCTGTTGATAAGGAGGTTTTTCTTCTTACAGTCTCTTACACTCGCTCTTGTGGAATTGCTGGGTTTTTCTCTGCGAGTTCCTTTAGATGACTGTGCTGTATTTAGTGAAAATTAAAGTGAACTGGATTGAAACTGAATGGTAATGATAATGATGAGTAATTCATGCCAAATAAATCAAATTTACTAATATCAACAAATTATCTTGTTACACACCGGAACATTTTCACTCATTTCACACTGTGTATGATAACGATTGCTGTCTTTGTGCAAAAGTTAACAATAGGACAAAAAAAAAAAAAAAAAAAAAATGCAGAAATGAAAGTGCTCAAGATTGACATGGCATGTTGGTACATGTGGGCGTAAGAATTTGAAGAAGCAGGAAGTCCCCTCTTAAAGTTTCTGTTTCCTTGACATGTCACAAAGATGCCGAGGCGCCGAACCCTGCTCATCCTCCTCTGCAGTAAGTCCTCTGGATTAAAACACTAAATAACCTTGTTTCCTTGAAAGAAATTAAGGAGTCTGACACTAAGGAGCAAATGCTTAATAATTGTCACTCATTATTTTGTTGTGCATTTTTTCAAAACAGGACAAATGAAAAGAAAATGCCTTGTTTTCTATTGTTTTTCCTCTGGAGTCTCTGCAGGTTGTGTAACCGGAACCACAGGATTGATAAAAGTTTTTGGATACCTGGGAGGAGATGTGAATGTAACCTGCCCCTACGATCCTGGTTATGAGAATTATGAGAAGTACCTGTGCAAGAACAAATGTGAAGACAATGATGTTCTTATTACCACAACAGACAACAAAAATGTCCGATTCTCCATCTCTGACAAGAAAAACATTGCAAAGTTCCTCGTGACCATCTCAAATGTTACAGCTTCAGATGCTGGAAAATACTGGTGTGGAGTGACCAGGACTGGAAAAGATCTCTACCAAGAAGTGAAGATACAATTAAGAAAAGGTACATATAGCGGCTCCATTATATCATTTATACCACAAATTAAAATACAAATAAATGCTGAATATGAAATTTCCGTGGTTCTGGACCCTCAGTAAGCTTTGTGATGAATTTTGTCTTATCCGCAGACAGTTGCTGCAGCGATGTGGTTAAAACTCAAAGTCACGAGGAGGGTTCGGTGTCCGTCACTTGTCCCTATGCTGCCGAACACCAGACCAATCTGAAGTACATCTGCAGAGGAAGTCAGCCCTCCACATGTCTGCAGCGGGCAGTGGTCACCTCTGAGAGGACATCAGACCCGCGGTTCACACTCACTGATGATCAAATGTCAAGGAAATTCACAGTGACCATCAGCCAGCTGGCCCGAGCAGACTCTGGACAGTACCTCTGTGGTGTTCGTTCAGACGCTGGACTGGATGTTTTTTCTGCTGTTCAGCTGGAAGTGAAAGGTAAGAGTTCGTCGCAATACTGAAGCATTTCACAACATGAGAATCAGACCATTTTCCCTTGAAAAAAAAAAGAAAGAACGAAAGCACATTTTTCACTTGAAAAATTCAAATGCAATTTACAAGCACATTTCAAAACATCAGAACAAAGTGGAAATGTTCATTTGTCTATCAAGCATATTTACACAATGAAATGCACCATAATTCCGTTGATGCGCGCCCATCAGCACAGTCTAAAATGTCATCAGTTCATTAAGAATATTTTGGATCTTTCTGTCAGAGTGGTGCTGTGTGGCGTCCAGCAACGTGACAGGCACTGAGGGACACTCAGTCACTTTGCAGTGTCCCTATCCACCTCAACATCAGCATAACAGAAAGTTCCTCTGCAAGGGAGACCGGCGCAACAACTGCACAGACGTGGTGAAGAACAGAAGCAGGTTCACCCTGCAGGACGACATTTCCTCCAGCACTTTCTCAGTGACGGTGTCCGAGCTGGAGGCAGGAGATGCTGGGACGTACTGGTGTGCCTCACACTCACAGTGGAGAGTCGGAAACTACACCAAGCTTCAGCTGTCAGGTGAGCTCAGTGCCATTCTGGGGGAGATAGAAATAGCTGTACGATGCAAGTGCGATATAGCTTTTCTTGTTTGTTTCACTTCCTTTTGACCCATTTGTGGCTTTATGAAACTTAAGCCACTATCGCAGTGCTGCAGTGTGTGTGAGATTGGGATTTCACTCATGTTTCACAAATCTATGCATCAGCCAGAAATCACAAATCCAAGTCTGTGAATCTAAAATGACTTTGAATGCACTTAAACATGATGATGATCAGGTGATCTTTTGTCGGAGGTGCAAAAACCTCAAGTTGATCCAAGTGTATGTTTAAAAGTAGAGACATTTTGGTTTTTCTGAACATCAAACATCTCCACCTCCTGAAGTCTGCTGCCGGCAAACAAAGTGAAAAATTCTTTCCTCCCACAGTGTTTCTGCAACGTGACAGCGTGATTCCTCCGTTTACTGGTAAGCCTGCTTTAGGTAAATTCTCACCAACTGAACATTTCCTGTGTGTCTTTTTATAATGTGGGGCCATATCTGTGGTTGTGTTTTTGAAGCTGTCACACACTATGTGAGGATGACCTTTCTGTTCTGTTGTGTGTTATTTCAGGTACCACCCTTATCGTAGGTTTCAGCGTGATCCCCGTGGTGCTCATGCTGATATTCACGCTGGTCATGTTTCGGCTCAAATGCCACAAAAGACGAGGTATATTCCACTTTATTCCTGCATGCATTGCACTCTGCAGACAAACCCAGCTGTATATCAGTGTTTAATTGTTTTCACTTGTGTCTCCAGAAGCTGAAGTCTTTGTGTTCAAAAACCAACCAGGGCCAGCAAATGTGGAAGAGACGAGACCAAATGTAAGAAAACATATGTGCAAACTCAAAGTACTGAGACCAGTTGGTATGCAAAGTGTATATAGACTGGATATAATGGCAAAGACTTTGCTGACAGATTTCCTTTTAGTCAAATATTGTAACCACACAAGTGGTAGTGCTTTGGTGTGAGTAAAGTTATCTTCATGTTGGTTCTTTCTCAGGTTTGCTCCAATCAAGATTTTGTAGGAAAGGTAAAGCAGAGCTCGTGTTACAACTATGACAACGATCGCGAGGACCAGCCAGAATATGGAAACATCACCAGAACAGACGAAATCTACTGCAATCAAGAAGTGTTCAGAGTACATAGAAAATGAGTATCAAAAGGCAGTGAATGTACTTGTGTGTACTTTGTGATAAGTAATAAGGAGATGTCTCGGAGAAAGTCAGGCAGAAACCATCATATAGGTGGAACATGGTCTGCCTCAGAAGAAATGGCATAAAAATTATTTTAGTGGGTAAAATGGCTCTTTCAAGGTAAGATCTCAGAAACTGCTGAAAAATGTGTTGTGGATTCCACAAAAAAACACACAGAGGGTGAAGATTTTAAAATGCATTCTTTTAATATAACTCCTCAGCTTTATAAATTAAGATGATGTTCTGTGCAACACTTCCAGTTTTTTGGGTTTTTTTTTTTTGTTTTGCTATGACTGTAAATGTAATGAATTTTCACTTTTAATGTTCTTGTTAATGGATGTCTCTTCTTTAAAAGTGTTTCTGCTTTATAACTTCTGCTGTCAAAGTGTGGGAGGATGAGGAGCAGAGCTTCAGACACATTAACTCCCCGACAACTTTCTCTAACATCAATAGAGTATGTATTTAGAGTTTGAAAATATTGTATCTGTGACACGTGGCTTTAAAGCAATTTTTCCTTTTTAATGTGACGATCAAGCTCACAATAAAATCAGCAATGAAAATGTTTGTTGTAGCAAATTGGTTTTTGTATCATATGTGCAGGAGGTACATGGTCACTTCATTCTATGTCATGCCATTAATCTCACAAAGAAAAAGAAGCACAATATTTCAACACTGATTGTGTAAAATACAGTAAAGTGTATTTGCAGCACCAAGTTCCTGTTTAAATGTTCTTGGAACAAATGACTCAGCTTTGTCCTATTTTTTGCAGCGCTATTTAAACCTTTCTGCGATCATATTTCTCATGTTGGGTTGAGTGTGGCAGAATACTGCGACTTCTACAGCCTTCAGCTGCATGAATCTTTTTTTAGGTTTGACAAATTTAATCTTGCAGTGTTGAAAACAGCAATAGTTTATTAATATTCTCTCAGAAAAAAGAGCTCAATGTGACACAAAATTGAAGTGCATTCATCTTATAAATAAACTTTATATAAACTTTACATTTCAGAAAACTAACACATAAAATACAAATATCTACAAATGTTTATAGAACATCAGTTTCAAAAAATAAAATTTGTTTCTGATTATGAATGAAGCAGCTTCCCGTGCCGTCATGGCAACCAAACGCTCTTAAGCAGCGTCAGCTACATATTTTATGATCATCACATATGTGCATTTCTAAGGCAACAGGCTGACAGGCTTTTAAGACAGAATCTGTTCATCAGGTGAAGAGAGGACCCAAAGAGTGCAGTGGAAGACTGAGTTCACACACATTTCACACAGACTAGGTTAAATAAGTTCCAGGAGGGAGGGTAGACAAATCATATCACATTCAGCTTGAGAGATCCAGCTATTTTGCCATGGGGAACACTCACTTATTCATCCCAAAGTCCTACCGAGTTATTAAACTCTTGCGCCAAGGTAGTTATGGAGCGGTCTACAAGTGCCGTAAAAAATGGACCACAGAGAAAGTGGCTGTTAAGGTCCAGAAGAATGACAAATACAGTCTGGAACATGAGGTATGACAATTATCACGATACATTAGCACAAATTCTACTATATTCAAGGTAGTAGCTCTGCTAGGAGGGTTGATCTTTTTGTTTGTGTTGCCAAGTTTGTTAAGATCAGTTTTAATTTGAACATGTCACTCATTAAAATGGCCATGTTGCTGCAGGCTGAGATCATGAGAACCCTCATGTCTGAGGAGTTGGATAAAGCCAACATCGTCAAGTATCATGGTCAAATGCATGCTAATGACGTAATGAGTCTGGAGTAATTGAACAACGTAATGTTTGTGGATGAAATCAAACATCCACTCAAGGTCAAAATTATTGACTTTGGCCAGGCAGTGTTGAGACACCAAGCTGAAACAGGAAGCCTCCACCAGATTCATCGAATGAGGTAAGAACTGATGACATTACCGTGATGGCATCTCCCACTGTGAGCTGCTCAGACACGTCGATGTTCAAATTTTCAATCATTCAGTCTGACAATGTAACTAATAATATTTCATTTTCTTTCTTTCTTCCTTCCTTCACAGAGCACCAGAAATAATATTTGGACTGCCCTTCTCAGAGGCCATTGACATCTGGTCTCTGGGTTGCATGATGGGCCAGATGAATGCGGCAAATGCAGCACTGAGATCGAGCAGGGCAAGAACCAGTACTGTGTCTGAGGCCATGAGAAGATAATAATAATAATAATAATAATAATAATAATAATAATAATAATAATAATAATAATGCGTTGGTTTTATATAGCGCTTTTCAGGACACTCAAAGACGCTTATCATTAGTAACTTTGACTAGAGTCGTCTGTGCTATGATGAGTTCTAAAGCCTGACTGAAAAGACTCAAGTAAGTCGTTGTTGTATAAATGGTCATAAAGCTGACTTGTCAGAGTGTTCTACAGGACAGAAGCTAGGTAGTTGTAAATGAGGTTCTACTGACAGATCTGAAGATGTGTTTGATAGGTCTGTGACTGCTTTGGGGACTGTGTTTTCAATTTTATTTCTTATATTTACAGTGGGGGGGGAAATAATTATTGGATCCCCTCTAGAATTTGTAAGTTTGCCGACTTTGATAGAAATGAACAGACTCTCATTTTTGTGGTTACATATTGATTATGTCAATAGACAGAATATCAGTCAAAATGTGTGTTAAAGAAAAAACTTTATCAAGTGAAATAAGTATTCCACCCCCCAAGCAAAACATTACTTTGTACTTATTAAAGGAAACCCTTGTTTGCAGGTACAGCAAGGAGACGTTTGTGGTCTCCAGGTTTGCTAACAGCGCAGGAGGGATTGTGACCCTTTTCTCTTTACAGTCAGTCTACTAGACTTTAGTGAACTACTTTTGTTCAGAATGTTGCATAGGCGATGTGTTTTTAAATCAAACAAATCTATTTCTGTGCAGTTTGGGTGTCAATATCCATGACTTACAGACAGGGGTGTTTCTAGAACCCCTGGGGGCCCTATAGGCAAGAGGGACTGTGGGGCCTCTCAGGCCCAGAATTATGATGAATGAAGTCCAGGACAAAGGATCAGAAAACAATACTTTAAATAATAATGGTGAAAATGTGGCCATAATCCTTGCCATAGTGTAACAGACAGACAGACAGACAGACAGACAGACAAACCATGACGATTACATTACCTCTGCTGGCAGAGGTAAATATGTGCTCTAAGTTCGTCATACCACAGAAGTGTGTTGTTAACCACGCTGTCAAATAATGCGAATGATTATATACAGACTTTATTAATGTGTCTTGAAGAAAATGGTTGAAATCACTTTACACGGACTCAGCTTACTTTTCTGGTGCTTGGTGGTGGATGACTCGGAGCTTGGGACAAAGTCCCTTTGACTAACTTTTTTATAAAGTAACACACATGGCTTACACACTCTCACTTAACACTATCATGTTTTTTTTTATCCTCTTCTTGATTTTTCTTCTCTTAGCGTGCCCTGAGGGATATGTCCGCTTCATTTTGTGTGTTTGACATCACTGACTGCACGTTGATGCAAGGGCTTACAGTCTAGTCGGCCCACGGCCAAGTCGGCCCCATGCAAACTGGCAGGGCTCTCAAGCCTCATGCACTGAGCCTGACAGTCACGCATTCTGGGCTTTTGTCACACACTCACGCCACACATGGTATTTCTCACGCTGAAGAAAAAAATACTGGTAAATTTGTATGGTGCACCGCGGCTATGGAACCAGGAGGGCTCAAACACGTCTGCAAGCCTCTCACTGACCTGTCAATCAAAAAAGGAAAGGGGCGGGCTAAAGTAGCACAACAACCAATGAAAAAAAAAATCATTGTTACAGTCTGCTAGAGAGTGATGGGATGTACATATGTGTCTGTCTTAACTGTATATTTAAATTAAATTTAATTTATATCTGTTATTATTATTATAGTGTACATATGTGCTTGTCTTAAAAGTATATTTAAATTATATTTAATCTATGCCTGTTACTGTATATCTATTATGTATTTAATTATATCTGTTTTAAATTTATATTTAAATTATGTTTAATGATGTTGGTTAGCTTAAATCTGTTATTTAATTATATCTATCCTAAATTTATATTTGAATTATATTGACTTTTTTTATTTGTGGTTGGGCTTTGTAAATTTCATATTTCACATTTCTATTCCATTTATATTTCTTTTCTCTGTGCTGCTGGAACACTGCATTTCCCCCCTGTGGGACAAAAATGGACTTTCAATCAATTCAAATCAATCTAAATTATTCAAATGTCGCTGTGTGATAACATGAGACAAGGCACCAATGAAATTTGATTTGTAACTGTAGATAGTATTTCTACATTTGCAAAAGAATAATAAAACACAATAGATGTATGACAATAGATACCTGTACTTCATTTTAAAAGCTGCCTTTGAATGATCAGGAGTCAGGACTCTATGGCTGTAGCTCTGTCACTTCACGTGACTCACTTTGCACCAATATGGTTCCTTCTTTCTGTATGAAAATGTCATTTAGAACCTTCCTGACTGAGTTTGCAACAATGTATCGTTTTAAGTGACGTCATCATCTAATTTGACCTAGATATGCAGATGACGTCATCTAGAACGTTACTAAGTGAGGAGTTGGTAACAATGTGTCAGTTTTAAAGGCCTTTTGTTTTTTGCAAAACACAATAAAGTGCATCATAATTAGTTTAACAATTTAATGTAAATATTAACATTTCACAATATGCACTTTCATTTAAATCATTTTCACATTGTAATATGTATAACACAACCCACCATTCAAGTCAGTTCAGCACCGATAAGTTTCCTTCTTTCTTTGCACAAACTTCATGTCATCTCAGGTGGACTTCGCAGGAGGAAAAACCAGGCTGGAAGCAGTGAATGACAGTGCCATAGCAGCAGCGCACCAGACAATTTTACTGGTATTTTTTTCAGCGTGAGAAATACAATGTGTGGCATGAGTGCGCGGCAAAAGATCAAAATGCGTGACTGTCACGCTCAATGCATGAGACTTGATGCATAGCGCCGACTTGGCTATAGGCCGACTTGCTTGGGGCTGAGTTAGTTACGGCCGACTTACCGGTAACTGTATCCCGATACTATTATTTTACCTCATCCTAAAATTAAATTGAAGTTAAAGAGAAACGGGGTGTGCAGGTAAGATTGAAAAAGCATTAAAGACTTGAAGAGAGGATCTCATTATACACAATCAATCTATAAATAAACCGAGATTAAACAGGAAGACGCCAAGATAAACGCAAATTAATGACAAAAATAAATAAAAAGAATTAATGTGTAAATATTGAAATAAAGGCATGAACATTAGAACCAAACAACCAGTCCGGTGATCTGAGCTGCTGCAACCTGTAACTACTGGAAACACCAAACAAACGCAGGAGTCAGCGCGTGTCCGCTTTTCCTGGGAACATCTCTCTCCATCAGTCGGGCTGATTTAGTGTGATTTACACCGTGCTGAAAGGAAGATGAGCTCTGATGTTCTGGTGTCCAGGCCGCACCGTGACAGCCGAGCCGCGGCTCACGGAGTCCCGGGGAGAAGCGCTGCGGAGCCGCCCGGGGACGCGCAGCCCTCCTCGGGCTCGGCCACGGCGGGGTTCCGCTCGGCAAAGTACACCCCGGGAGAATGGTTCTCCAACTACCACACCATCCTCCAGCAGGCCGGCTCCGACCGCCTGCAGGCCCGCAGCGTGCAGCGGGAGTCCCGGGCTCTGAAGCAGGACGCGGAGGCGGCCGCCCTGAGCCGCCAGGCCGCGGGGACGCGCCTGCTGGGGGAGCGGCTGCAGGAGATCCACGGCTGGAGCTCCGAGCTGCAGCGGCACGTCGAGCGGCTGCAGGCCGACACAGAGGCGCTGCAGGCGCTGCGGGGCAGGCTGGACCGGGCGCTGGACGCCACCGAGACGCCGTACGCCATCGCCACCGACAACCTGAGCTGCAGGGCCCGCAGACTGGGACCAGACCTGGTCAGAGACTCCGTGGAGGAGGAGCTGCTGAAGGTACCCGGACCCACAGGGGTCAGGGGTCAAACCCAGGGGGGCGATAGACCCATCATCAAGAAAAACAGTGATGACAATAATAATTAATATCCATTTCTATTTGCTTCCATTAGTATAATGAATTATTTTTTGACACCTGTTTATACTTCCAACAATAATAATTTCTACTTTAAACTTTTATGTATTATATTAGTGATGTTCACTTCATTACATTCAGTTGTAAAATGTGTGTTCTGAAAAAGTGAATGTTGAGATGAAGATAGATGGAGTGAGACACTAATCTGGAGTCTGATCTTTAGGAGGTGGACTTGATCAGGAGTGTCCAGGCTCTTCTGAGGAGAACCACGGCTCAGGTCACCAGTCAGATCAAGTCAGTGTCGCTCTCACTCACATGAAGCATCGCCATCATTTTAATAACTTTCACCACAGAGGAGGGCAGCACGATACAGTGCTTGAATATGTTTTTATTTATCGCGGATCATGCTCACATGTTCACCTGTTGTTGTGCAGCCCAGCTGTGGAGAAATGTGTCATCAGTCTTTCACATGTGCTCCAGGATGAACCGAGAGGCCAAGCAGATGTTGGAAATGGACTGGTCTGATAAGCAGGAGGCTTATGGCTTTGATGACCGCAGTGGAAGACACAGCAACACCAGTCCAGACACCAAACTCCACCCCAGCTCAGCCAAGCTGCAGGAGCAGTGAGTTTGAATGGATGAAAACATTAAACGAATCCATCAACATGAGAAAATGTGCCTGACATGCTTTGTGATTTCTGCAGTGTGTGTAACCCCTCATCGTGGACACAGTTTACTCAGGACAACTTGTCCAAGGCGATGCAGGAGGAACAGGCCACTTACAGTCTCAGGTTCGAGCTCGGACTCATGAAGCTGCTGCAGGGTGTGATGCTTGATTCAAACACAGGGATGCTCTGTGTGTGTGTGTGTGTGTGTGTGTGTGTGTGTGTGTGTGTGTGTGTGTGTGTGTGTGTGTGTGTTCTTGTATTTCTATCCTTGTCGGGGCCAAATGTCCCCACAAGGATAGCAAAACGTGGAACGACGTGCCTTGTGGGGACCTTTTTCCGGTCCTAAGTAGGAGAAACAGTGTTTTCTTGACCATGTTGTTGTTACTGAAAAAAGTAAAAGTGCAAAAACATTTCTTTAGGGTTAGGCTTTGTTGTGGTGTGGGTTAGGGTTAGGGTAAGGGTCAGGGTTAGGAGCTAGACATGAATGGGAGTCAATGGACGGTCCCCACAAGGATAGAAATACAAGACTGAGCGTGTGTGTGTGTGTGTGTGTGTGTGTGTGTGTGTCTCAGACTGTTGGTGGAGCGACTGCTGCAGGATACCACTGAGGACCTGAGAGCTCAGTGCTGCAGCGTGGATCGAGCCTTCAGCCAGCGCTGTGTGGAGCTCTGTGAGGCCAAGACGCAGCTGGAGAACAAGCATGCTCAGGTACAACGCTCGACAACAGCGTGACGGACTGACTGATGGCAAATCACTGAATTTTCTCGGTCCCAAGTGCAGATCTTAGAGCAAATCGGGGCTCAGGAGAAGAACATGGTGCTCCTGCAGCAGGCCATTGACAGCAAAGAGGCTCCTCTGAGAGTGGCGCAGTCCAGACTTTACCTCCGATCCCTCAGACCCAACATGGAGCTCTGCAGGGACGAACCACAGCTCAGGTATGTACATGTCTTCTCTCTGTCCCACCTCCCTTTCTCTGTGTCCTCATGTGTTTCTCGTGTCTGCAGTTTGGAAGGTGAGGTGAAGCAGATCGACACCTCTCTGGCGTCTCTGCAGCAGCAGCTGAGCGAAGCCAGAAGCTCCCTGTCTCACCTGGAAGAGTCGCGCATGGCGCTGGAAAAGGACATAAACTGTAAAACCCACTCACTGTTCATCGAGAGAGAGAAATGCATCCCTCATCGTCAGCGATACCCAACTGTCTCAGTACTCTCAGGATACTGATAACTATCAGTACTAATTGTACCGGTAATTTGTTTTACTGATTTTAATGTATTGTGAGGATTGAAATAGTTTGTAGCCAGAACATCCTGGATAGTGATGACATATACTTTTCTTTCAATTAATTGAAACATTTAGTCGATTTTATTTTACTTCAGTTTAAAAGAAAAACTCAATAAAAATGATGTGTTGCTATTTTGTGATCCTGGAGCTATTCTTGGACAGCTCTGTGTCATCAGATTGTTCACAATGAAAATTTACCTCGAATATGTAACAATATTCATAGTTATTAAAGTTTTCAGGCAACAAACCAAAATTAAAGCCGCAAGCGGCATTGGACGGGACCTCGCCCTCTGGCAAGGTGGCCCCACTGAGGCCGTCCTTGTACCTTGATAACCGAAGTCCAGGTCACTGGGAACCCTGCTACTCCATAGACTTCCAGCACCCTCCCACCCACTAACATGGAGCTGTTAGCATCTCCCATCCACTAACATGTAGCAGTTAGCATCTCCCATCCGCTAACATGTAGCTCTTAGCATCTCCCATCCGCTAACATGTAGCTGTTAGCATCTCCCATCCACTCACATGTAGCTGTTAACATCTTCCATCCGCTAACATGTAGCTGTTAGCATCTCCTATCCACTGACATGGAGTTTTTAGCATGTCCCACCCACTAACATGTAGCTGTTAGCATCTCCTATCCACTAACATGTAGCTGTTAGCATCTCTTATCCACTAACATGGAGTTGTTTGCATCTCCCATCCATTAACATGTAGATATTAGCATCTGTCATACACAAACATGAAGGTGTTAGCATCTGCCACCTGCTAACATGTAGCTGTTAGCATCTCTCATCCACTAACATTTAGCTTTTAGCACTAAAGTTTAGGTAATCGGGAACCTTGTCAGTACATAAACATTCATTTTCATGACTTGACCTCATTTTCTGTTGTAAATTTGCTTTTAATTTGAAGGAATTTTGGGCTTTTATTTTGGAAAGGTAGTACACGCTGTCATAATCACCGGCTAACACATCGTACTCCATAAACATCCATTTTCATGACTGTACTTCATTTTCTGTTGTGAACGGACCTTTCTTTTGCAGGAATTCTTTGCTTTTATTTTGGAAAAGAAAGGTTTTTTTGACACCTGGACCTTATTTGTAGGTGTGTGCCTGCTCATATACTCACTCACACAGACACCGTGCAGCTTGGAGTCCTTCAGAAGTTATTTAGATCCAACCGATTCAGCGGGGGCCACGGCAATGGAGCTGCAGTGCGGGAAGCTCCATTGCTGTGGCCCCCGCTGAATCGGTTGGATCTGAATAACTTCCGAAGGACTCCGACAGTGACTCTTCACACCGCTGAAACTCTGAAAGAAGGATGAATTTGTTGTAAACAAGCTTAAATACTATGTTTTAGGCCTTCAGAGATCTATATGACATGACTGAAAAATAGCATCATATGTACCCTTTAATGACAGCTGCTGTCAACTGCACTGCATGCCCATATATGGTCAATAGTGGACTTCCTGTTGGATTTAGGTTATTGGTGTCAATGGGTGATTTTTAGATCTCGATGAGATGAACACATGAGCAATTGGTTTTATCTCTCTAAGACATTCCCACGGGCTGTAGCGGCCATTTTTTCCAAAAATGTGACTTTTATTTTGAAGGGCTGATAAAATCCACACCGTGTGACTTTTGACAAAGTTTGAAACATCGTTTGTAGAGAAGCTTCTCCTCTTTCAGGCCGCATTACTTTGACGTCTCTACGACAAACGGTCTCGGACAAGATAATTTTTAAATGAGGAGTGATATTTACTTTGAAAGGGAAATAGCGGACTTCCTGTAGGATTTCGGTAATGCATGTCAATGGATGATTTTTACATCTTGATAAGACAAACATATGAGCAATTGGTTTGATCTCTCTACGACATTCCTACGGGCAGTAGCGACCGCTTTAATAAAAATGTGATTTTTATTTTGAAAGGGAAATAACGGACTTCCTGTTGGATTTTGGTTTTCGGTGTCAATTGGTCATTTATAGATCTCTGTGAGACTGACGCATGACCATTGGTTTTATCTCTCTCTGGCTTTTCTTTGGGCCGTGGCGACCATTGTAGTGCTTCAAGTGGATTTTAAGACTTTTAGCTTTAAGGGTTAACAGCATCCACACAATGAGACTTTTGAAAAAGTTTTTAACAATATCGGAAGAGAAACTTGTCCTCTATTATTTCACGCCACTCTGACGTCTCTACGACAAAGGGTCTCGGAGCAGATAATTTTTAAATGAGGAGTGATTTTTTACTTTGAAAGGGAAATAGCGGACTTCCTGTTGGATTTAGGTCTTTTTTGTCAATGAGAGATTTGTAGACCTCGACGAGACGAATGTGTGAATAATTGGTTTGATCTCTCTACAACATTCCTATTGGCCATAGCGACCCTTTTTTCAAAAATGTGAGTTTTATTTTGAAGGGCTAATAAAATCCAAACCGTGTGACTTTTGAAAAAGTTGTTTCCAACTCTTGTAGAGACACTTCCATTCTATCAGGCCGCACTAGTCTGGCATCTGTACAATAAATGGTGTTGTAAAAAAGCTGCTTGAAGCTTTTACTTTGAAAGGCAAATGGCGGACTTCCTGTTGGATTTAGGTCAAGGGTGTCAATGGATGATTTTTAGATCTCAATGAGTCGAACGTTTGAACAATTGGTTTTATCTCTCTACAACATTCCTACTTGACAGCGGTGCAGATTTTATGCCTCTTGGTTGCTCTAGTTTGTAGTTGCTAGTTTGTAGGTGGCGCTAGAGAGCAGATAGTGTTAAGTTTTTTATTTTATCAAATTTTTCGCGTGTCTGGATGCGTCTGCCAATTTTGGTGAGTTTTCGTGCATGTTCAGGGGGTCAAATTTGCCGTCAAACATGCGGGATGTATAATAATAATAATTAAAGCCGCAAGCGGCATTGGACGGGACCTCGCCCTCTGGCAAGGTGGCCCGACTGAGGTCGTCCTTGTACATTGATGACCGAAGTCCAGGTCACTGGGAACCTTGCTCCTCCATAGACTTCCAGCACTCTGTCACCGAACATGGAGTTGTTAGTATGTCCCATCCACTAACATGTAGCTGTTAGCATCTGTCACCCACTAACATGGAGTTATTAGCATCTCCAATCCATTAACATGTAGATATTAGCATCTGTCATACACTAACATGAAGGTGTTAGCATCTCTCATACGCTGACATGTAGCTGTTAGCATCTGTCATACACTAACATTTAGCTGTTAGCACTGAAGTCTCAGTCATTGGGAACCTTGCCAGTACATAAACATTCATTTTCATGAGTTGACCTCATTTTCTGTTGTAAACGGGCTTTTCTCTCGAAGGAATTTTGTGCTTTTATTTTGGAAAAGTTGTACATGTGCTTCCATGAACACTGCTGACCCTGAAAATATCTATGTGTTTTGTTAAAAATGTCATATTTAGCAAAAATGTGACTTTTATTTTCAAGGGGTGTGAGGCTCTTATTTTGATAGTCATGTCTGCTCCACTTTGGCAAGCATCATTGTCGCTGTGGTCCTTTACCATTGTGGAAGGGTTTACACAGCAGATAATGCTGCTCGCAAGCAGTCGACTCCATCGTGTGGTGAAAATTGGTTACTACACTTTAATATGAATTATCTTGGTTTTTCGTGTTTTGAATTGATGTAATATAACCAATAGAATTGTATTTGGTGAAATGTTTAACTCTTTAAGCTCGGGGCCATTTTCGCCTAAAAGTTCAACTGAAGACGTACCCAAAGTAAACTGAATGCTGTTCTTGAACTGTTTGGAGTACATGCATGGTTGGGGTCTCATTTGAAAGCTGACAATCTGTATTTTCACCCAATGCAGTCAGAATTACTCTAGGTGCTACTGCCACAGATTTATTTATGTTGCAGCACACTGAATTAGGATGAATTTCATTCTCGCCTGAATTTTTTCCCTGATAAAACACCTGGAAATAAGTGTGGAAGCACTGAAAGAGCTGAAAAACACAATTTTGCTAAAGCCTGGGGTCTTACAAAGTTCAGGTGAAAATATCAGAGCAGTACTACAAGAAATGAGTGTTTCACACATGTATTTGTACTATTATGCCCTGGCGGGGTCAATTTTGGACATCCTCTGTATACCCTCTGGATGCCCTCTGTACAATGGTATATGTTGGTTTTTGGCCTGTTTTAACATTATTTACACTCCTAAAATTCATAAAATACTCAAAAAATCACTTCAGATAGGCTTCAGTGTGGGATAAGGCACTCAGACTGAGAGGAGCAGGGATAGACAGCAGGTGCATCCCTCAGCAGATGCCTGAGAAGTCACAAAACCCCGCCAGCGGGCCAGCCAGCCATTCAGCAAGCTCATTGGCTACCAGCCCTGTCAGTCAAACGTTTCTACCGACGTGATTGGTTCAGAATACGTTGATGACGAGTCATGACGACCGATGACGTGGGTCCATCAGTTTCGGCAGCGGTTGGCTGGTTAGCCATCGGAGGGAGGGATAAGTCACTTGATTGGTTGAAATATGACGAATAAGCAACGGAAACCGATCAGTCGCCATATTGGATATCCTCAGCGAGGTGTGAGCGGTGTGGATGTTTTTATCTGATAAAAAATGGATTATTATCGGACGCGCACGCGGAGAGACGCGCCGCGTGCGCGCGCGGTGGCGCGTCTAATTTTGGATTATTTGCTTATTTCAAGACATGTTTTGGACAAAATGCTGTACTTTCTAGCTTTGCGTGGATGCATACGTTTGGACTGTGGCAGTTTTTGCTGGATTATCTGCGCTGTTTACTTAATTTGAACTATTTACTAAAGGTTTTTATAAGGGATTTAAGCCACATTATCACTTTAGCTGCAAAGAATACCAGTATCACGATAATAATCCACACAAAGAACAAGAAAAACAGAAATATGTGGACTTTATTGACCACTTCATGTTACAAAAGAGGTGATTCGTGTGTTTCTGCTCTTTTTTATAGACTTTTAAAGTTTTTTTTTTCTTTCCACTGTTCGCGTTTGTCTGTCTCTTAAAACGGTCCTGCCTGCATTTTTTTCAGTCAGTTTTATTTCCGCCGTAATGATCTGCTTCCACGCGAGGTAGAAACCAAAATTTTATTAAAATAAACGTCACTGCTAAACTGTAAACGGGACGGACTTACACTAGTTCATGTTTTGTCATTTTTATCGGCATTGTGTTTAAGTCCGTGTTCCTGTATTGACTTGGTAAGGGTCTGAAAAAATGACCAGCAGGTGGCAGTAGTGCAACAGCCTGCGAAGTAAGCTGCCGTTAAGGTCCGACGAAGAAGAATCACGTTTCAAACACCAACCACGAAGAAGAAATCGCCATTTCGCACTTCACCGGAGGTAAGACGAGTCCGTTCGTATTGTAATTCCTAATTTAAGCTTTATGTAGCTCAAGGGTGTCGAAATCGTGCCAGAAAGGACCGAGTGGCTGCAGGTTTTCGTTCCAAACAGGCAGGAGAACACCAAACTCCACTTATTTCATCAGGTCTTCAGTGTAGCTTGATGAAATGAATGGAGTCTGGTGTGCTCCTGCTTGGGGGCGGGGGGCGTGTGGTGTCTTTGCTAACGCGGCTAACTCCGCTGGTGTTTTCGGACTGTCGGAGAGTTTTTTTTTCATTCTCTCCTCTCCGTTGTCCGGGCGCTGTACAATTTAGCGCGTGCGGCGTGCCCAGACGTATCATGGATATCTTACTAGCCAGCAGTACCGGCCACTCGTGTTGTTCTCTCGCGGGGAGCTGCGGCTTCTCTCCGTCCGTTCCTCGTGTTTTGCTAGCATTAGCTTCTCGGTCGATGGCGTTGTTAGCTTCCCGGCTGGTTCCGGTGTTTGCAACCCAATCGGTTACTATATTTCGTCTGGCCAGCTGGCTTCCTAACCGCTGGCGGTGTTAGCTTATCGGTTAACCGTGTTCAGGGTTTGCTAAGCGTGGTGGTTGGACTGCTGGAGGAGCCCACCGCAGATCGGCCGGGGGTGGGGGCGTAGCGGCTTCAGAGCGCGTGGACGCGGGTCGGGACGGGTCAGGGGGAATAGCGTGCCCACTATTTTTTAAATAAACACACTGTAATGTATTTATATTTTTTGGTGTTTGTTGAAATGAAGTGTCTTGTAACAAATACAGCGTTGCAGTTATGAATATATTTTATGAACAAGAACAAAATGATCAGTAGTGTAACCAAACTATTTAAACATAAAAATGTAAAAAGGAGAAAATAAAGTAAATAATACAGGATAAATGGTGCAGTAAAGGGTTTGTGTAAAACTTGCAAAGTGTTTGACATGTACAAAAAGTGCATATACAATATTTTAATGAAATCTGTCCTTATTTTTCAGGTCTCAACTTCGCAGTGTGGTGTGATTTGCTGGTCCTGAAGACGGTTCTCCTGCTTGTTCTTCTCCTGGTTCTCTTGCATTTGAGTATCATCTGCTGCTGCACCCAACATCGAACACTACACAAACATATCTAAACACATTTACGTGTATATTCCAGCACACACTCGGTAACACACACACACACACACACACACACACACACACACACACAGACTCTCACACCGCTGCTCAGTGGTTTTCCTGCTGCTAAGGTAAGTTGAATCATCAGTATTAGTGGATTCACTGGTTTCGCAGGTTTAATATCATTAATCGTCACTGGTCATTGACTGTGGTGTCTTTGTTGAACTAATTGGGTTTTTTCTGTTCTTCAGATGCCGAGAGCCCGGGGTCATCGGCGTGCTAAGGCGGCGAGACGCAGGCTGGCGCAGCCCCAGGACTGGAGTCCTGCACCTGCTGTTCCGGAGTTTGTGGCCCGTGAGTGTCAGAATGTTCTGAGATGTTTAACTGTTGACCTTTGACTCTGTTGTTGTGTTGTGTGGCAACGTTGCCAGATTGAGGAGAAAGAGTTGAAGAGTGATGTTTTTCACCATGAAACTTCTTAAACGTGATGTAGTGACAAACGCTGTCTATTTCCTTTGTCCTAAACAGGGCGTGGCACAGGCTTTCGGCACCGTGTGCGGAGATGGCCAACTTCTGTCCTGACCGGGAAGTCCCGCAAGTTGGTCACTCCTGCCCGGGATCCGGAGAAGAAGGTATGAGTTGTTATTTTTTTTATGCAGACAGCAATTGCTGGAAGGACTCACAGCTGGTGTCTCTAACCTAAAGCAACGTCTCTGTGAATGCAGATGGTGTTCGTCGTTGGAGACTCGCACCTGAGGGCCATGGTGGACGGGTATGTAGCTGTGCCCGAGGGACCTCTGTGCTTCTCCTATCTGTGTGTTCCAGGTGCAGTGGGCTCCCAGCTGAGGACGGAGCTCCTGCATGCTGACCTGCCCTGGACCCCAGATGCTGTGTGTGTGTGCGCCCCCAGCAACGACCTTGTGTCCCGGACTGTGGACAGTGCAGGTCTCGACTTCAGTGCTCTCTTGACCACGGCCTGCAGCTTCTGGCCCAAGGTGGGTTGATTTTCTACTTGTGGTTGTCAGTAGTGATGCAGAAATTAGCTCTTTATGTTGTGAAGCCACGGGGAGGAAGTTTGGGTTTAAAGATGGAGGCTGATGAATGTTCTTTCAGCTAGGACTGGGCGAAATAGCAATAAATGTGATTACAATATTTTTTTCATATCATTCTATGTCAATTATAATCACGATATGTTATATTGTTTTTAAACCAGTTTTAAAGCATCTGCACTGAAAAATAAAACTATGGAATAGTTTAATATTTTATGAACAAACCAAGTAAATAGCAATGCAATTAAATAATGTACACTTAGAAAAATACAAGAACAATTTAACTTAACAGTGCAGTAAATGGGGAAAAAAAAATCTAGCACCAAGATAATAAAATCTAGCTGGTGCTAGATTTTATTATCTTGGTAGATAATAAAATCTTGCGATGCACCGTTTTTTTCATTAAAAAGAAGAACTGAACGGTTGTTAAAGTGTGACTGTTTACAGCCGTGAGAATTCAAAACGAAATTCTTTTAAACAGACTAGTGTGGTATTTGTTTACTTGACGGTTTCATAGGCTGTCAGCCATCTTCCTCAGACTGTTGGTCACATGATGTTGCTGTGGCGTGTCTTGTCAGCTGATTTATACAGGTTTTGGCGCTATTTTCCCACTAATGGAAGTGGGAGAATAGTGCAATCTGCAGTTTGACTTCTTTAGTGCAGCATCCCAGGCGTGTGAAAGCATAGTACACCTGGGATGCTGTACTGAAGAAGTCGAACTGCAGATGGCCTAGGCCTGTCTTCACACCAAGAGCGTTGTCTAGTGGTTTCAGGCAGGAAACGGAGGCTCTCGCTGGTTGTGTTGTTGTTGTTGTTGTTGTGAATGCACAGCTGCTGTGAAGAGACTGTTTTTTCTGCAGCTTGTTCTCAATCACTCCATTTGACTTCATGGCTAAATGTGTCTTTGTAGGTGTTCGTGCTGGACTTCCCTCCACGCCTGAACATTGAGCCTGGCCTTCAGGAGCTGCTGCGTCAGGAATACCATCGTGTCGCAGCACGTATGGGTATGTTAAGGTTTTGTTGGTGTGTGTGGTTGTAATGGTTGTCAGTCATCACAAATGGTTTTTTTGAATCTACATTTGATAACTGAAGGTGTGTGTTCTGTTCTCACTCTTCAGGTGTCCCGTACGTGTCTGTGGCAGAGCACTTTCCCCTGCACCGGTTGGAGCTGTGGTGCCCTGACCAGGTAAGCAGAGCATGTTTTGTTGTTCTGTGATGCAGACCACTCTGTGGTCTTTTTTGTGAGATACACTGGTTGACTAAAATGTCTCCTTTGCTCCATTGTCAGGTGCACTTGAGTGACTCGCATGGGATGGAGGTTTTGGTCCAGCTGCTGTGGGAGGCTGCTTTCCAGCAGCTGGTGCCTCCTCCATCCCAGGCACCGGTGCGTCCCCCTGCGCCAAAGCGTGCCAGGGTTGCTCCCAGGCTGGTGGTGACGGGACACGCTCCCGTGCCCCGTCACAGGAACCCCTGGGAGTGGAGTGTGGTTGGACAGGGGGGCAAGGTAAGGTGTTTCTGAGTTCATGTGTTGTTTAAAGTTTTTGCCATGTTTTCTCAAGTCCCAAAGCAATTCTAATCAATTGTGTCTGGTGTTGTTTTTCATAGGCTGCACGCCCGGCGGAGGGATCCTCTGCGATCCCTCCCAACCCGGTGTGGTTCCGGGGGCCCATGTTGGACGCCATGGAGAAGGTGTCCCCTTCTTCTGGCTCTGACGGCGGCCCCGCTGTCCTGCCAGCTGGCCAGGTAACTTTCACACTTATTCCATGATGACACTGGTTAACCAAGCAGGAAGACAGTTGTTGAAAAGGTGTTTTTTTTCTTCTTCTTCAGACCTCCCGTGTGGTGCGTCGGCCAGCAGGTGTTGGCAGGAGGCACAGAGGGGGAAGGCAGAAGGTTGGTAGAATGTTTGTGTGTTTGATGTAGAATTTGTTGTGACATTTAAGCTGGACATTTTGAAATTTAAAAAAAAAAGATGATAATTTCACTGACAGCTGTTGTCCTTTACTTTGCAGGTGTTGGCAACGCCTTCACCTGCTTGTGAGCCCATGTCTGCTTCTTGCCCCAGCCCACCAGTCCCCCAGGTTGGTTCTTGGTTTTATAGACTGCATGGCTTATTTGTAGATGACCTGCTTTATTGGTTCTCAGTTTGAATACGCTGTAAAACTTTCTGCTTCCTTTTTGTGTCAGGTGGAAGCACCAACCCAGGAGGTGGTGGAGGAGGTGTTGCCCCCGACTGCAGGCCCGGTTCCAGCAGCGGTCGGGGAGGAGGTTCCTGCAGCGTGCCCTGCTGTGCCGACGGAGCGACGCCTCATCCCCGAAGCTAAGTGTCCCGTTCTTGAGAGTTCCCAGTCAGGCCAGTCAGGTGTTGGTGTGAGCGCAGCGAGGCCAGCAGCAGTGGTTGATGTCAGGACTGGGATCAGGCTTCTGAAGGCTGTGCAGGGATCCTTCCATCAGGGCAGTCAGAGGTTTATCGATGGTGGGCAGCAGTGCATGGCGATCGCGGGGTTGAGCTTAGCCAGACACACTTTGAACAGTGTGTTCTTGTGGGGGAGGCAGGAGCTTGATGATGCTTTGGTTTCGGGTGATTCTTTATACAAGTGGGTCATGAGCCGCCCTGGCTTCAAGCCTTGGTCATCTTATCTGTCTGCGACTGACCTGCCAGATCAGATCAAGGTGGATGGTCAGGTGCTGAAATTTACTATTGGCTTCACTGCAACAGGTTGTATGCACATGTCTGAAGGTGATTACACATCTAAAGGTGCCCGCGTTGATAACAGTGTTTTGTACACTCTGCCGGGCGGACTAGAGAAGGTCTTTGTTAAACATGGACACCGTGCATGTCTGCTTACAATGTGTGCCAACACGTCTGCCATCATCTGCGAAAACGGACGGTTTGCTGTGGTGGACAGCCATCCACGGAGTGGTGTTGGCTTGTTCGACCCCAGAGGCACCAGCGTGCTTCTGCAGTTTGCAGATCTTCAGGACCTGGAACACTACATCTGTCAGTTGTTTGACAGCCTCAGTTCAGGGTCAGGCGAGCCGTACTTTGAGCTGTGTGGTATTGATATTGGTGGGGGTTCAGGTCCAGCCCTGTCTGGTGGTCTTCTGGAGAGTCACGTCACTGAGCCGAGTTCTGCTCCAGCACCAGAGTCTCCTGAGGCATCTGCGAGCAGAACACCGGCTGAGGCTCCTGCAGGCTCTTGTGTGTCTGAGAGTGATGTTGGTGTTGCTGCCAGTCCAGCACTGTCTGGTGTTTCTGTGGAGAGTCACGTCACTGTGATGAGTTCTTCTCCACCACCACAGTCCCCTGAGGTCACTGAGTCCAGGACTGTGGCTGAGGCTCCTGTAGGTACTTGTGTCTTTGAGAGTGATGTAGGTACTTGTGTCTTTGAGAGTGATGTTGCTGCCAGTCCAGCACCGTCCGAAGTTTCTGCGGAGAGTCACGTCACTGAGATGAGTTCTGCTCCAGCACCACAGTCCCCTGAGGTCACTGAGTGCAGGACTGTGGCTCAGGCTCCTGTAGGTACTTGTGTCTTTGAGTGTGGTGTTGCTGCCAGTCCAGCACTGTCTGGAGTTTCTGTTCAGACTGTTGCCAGTGTTGTGAGCAGTGGTTCAACTGCAGAAACAACTGTTACTGATGGCAGGAGGCGTAGGACTTCTCGTTACACTCGTTTGTTAAAGAAATCAAAGCGCTACGATGCTCCTGAGCTCAACGCTGATGTGGAGTTTGTAGCTGCTGTGAGGACTGAGGAGCTGGTCTTCTGTCCTCTTGATGTTGATGTTTGTCGGACTTTGTGTAGCAGGTTTGATGTCGACTTTGAGCGGGTGAGTGCTTCTGCGTCTAGCCAGGTTGGTTCGCTGGGTGTTCCTTGCAGGAAGGAGAAGGTAGTGGCTGATGGGAACTGCTTCTTCAGAGCCATCTCTCAGGCTGTGAGTGGCTCTCAGAAGCACCACCGTAAGATCAGACTGGCTGTCTGTAAACAGCTGGAGAAAGAGGCAGCTCAGTACCAGGGCTTGTTGAGATCTGAGTTCTCCTCTGTCTCCCAGTACATTCAGCAGTCTAGGATGAGGTTTGTGGGTAGTTGGGCCACGGAGGTGGAAATTCAGGTTACAGCTGACTGGTTAGGAGTTAGTGTGTGTACCTTCACCAACGGACGCTGGTTGAAGTACTGTTGTAACAGGAAGCAGTTGTCGCCGCAGTGTATTTATTTGGAGAATATTGGTGGGAGTCATTTTGAGAATGTTGTCTGTGTTTGTGAGCCTGGACTGCAGAGCTGTTATGGGTACTGTAAAGTGAGTGAGGTGACCGGCTACAGCACCAGGTTGAGGGTGACGGAGGTTATAGTTGTAGGCTCAGACAGACTAGGATATGAAGGGGATGCAAGTGTTGTTTCTGATGAGAACGTAAATAGTGTTGGTGATTTTAAAGCCATTGGTAGGCCGTTGGAGACAAAGTATCAGAGACAGAAAATATGGGGACAGAAAAAAACGAGTGTGTTGCGAAGGGTGAAACATAGGGAAAGTTACAAGAAGAGATATCATAAAAATCAGGTGTTTAAGGAGAGGGAAATAAATAGAAGTGTAAAAAAATATTCTCACAATGTTTCACACAGGGAGAGAGTGAAAGCACTGAGCATTCAGAAATATAGAGATGTTGTTGAACACAGAGAGAGAGTGAAAGAGAGTAGTTGTAATAAATATAGGGACAGTCTGTGTCATCGGGAGAACACAAGAGCCATAAGCAGAAGGAAGTATCATGAGAGTGTAGAACATAGGCAGCAGGTCATTGCTCGTGTCGAGTTGAGCAGGAAGCAGAAAAAGGAAAAGTCTCAGGATTTTGGTTTTGTTATGGATCAGTTTGTAGAGAAGGTTAAAGACGGTCCAGATTTTGTCTGTTGCGTTTGCCATCGGTTGTTGTTCAGGCATCAGGTGCTGACTTGTCAGAGAGAGGTTTATAGTTCCAGGTCAGAATCGGCTCGTGTAGCGGACAGGTGCATCAGCGAGGATTATTTGCATAGTTGTAGTGAGGAGTGTGCTGAGCCCTGTCATCTGGTTCCTTCTAGAGGACACCTTTGGATTTGCTACACCTGCC
This sequence comes from Salarias fasciatus, assembly GCF_902148845.1. Lineage (NCBI taxonomy): Eukaryota > Metazoa > Chordata > Actinopteri > Blenniiformes > Blenniidae > Salarias > Salarias fasciatus. The sequence continues at coordinate 33,960,075 of NC_043750.1, read as the reverse complement.
ATTCTAAGCTCAGTAAAGGTGAGACTCCAGCTGAGTGCTGGATCAATGACCTGCAGCTTGATCCCATTCCACCTGAACTGAGATGCTTGCATAGTTTAGAGCAGCACCTGATCGCGTTGCATATTCCGTTCATGAAGATGTTGGCATTGCCTAAAGGAGGGCAGAATGGAGTACATGGACCAGTCACCTGTGTTCCAGCCAACATCGTTCAGACGACCACCGTGTTGCCACGGTCGAGTATGGAAGGCTCTCTGTTACAGGTCAAGCTGAAGAGGAAGTTGACCTACAAGGGACACTATGAGTATCAGTTTGTGGATACTCTCCGTGTCAGGCAGGCGCTAGACTATTTAAAGAGAACTAATGTTTATTATAAAGACATTGAGTTCAATGAGGACTGGGTCAATGAGTTTAACAGGCAGGAAGATGAGGAACAGGAAGAGGATGAGTCAGGCAGTGAGGATGAGGCAGTGAAGGAGAAGGGTGATGTTCAGGTTGTTGTAGAGGGCGAGGCGGCCCATCAGGAAGGTGGTGAGGTTCAGAAAAGGCCTGCAGTTGTTGTTGAAGAGGAATCAGCAGACATCATTCAAGATGAAATGTTACATGACAGACAGCAACACTGCATGTTTCAAGACACTTGTCTTATGCCTGTGGACATTGGTCAGGAAGCTCTCGACCAGTATTTTGAGGACATAGTCAATGTAGCGCCTGCAGAGGGGAACAGTCCAGTCCGGATGCTTTCTGATAATTCAAACGAAGCTAAGTGTTTCCCCGTGTTGTTTCCTTTAGGACAGAAGACCTTCCATCATGAGCGGAATCATGCTTTGACGTTGTCGCGTTATTTTAATAACCGGATCATGCATGCTGATGGCCGTTTTGCGCAGAATGTTGAGTATATCTTTTTTGCTCAGTTCATGTCAGAGATGGACAGGGTGGTGTCGAGTGTTTCTGTTGCACTGCGTAAGGGAAAAGGTGATCAGGGCTCTGCACAGATTAGCCAAAGTATGTTGCAGGATGAGGAGTCTTTGAAGCAGCTGTTACAGTTTGACGAGGGTTTCCGGTTTCTGAAGCCTATTAGAGGGACTCCTGCGTTCTGGCAGTCTGTGCAGAAGGACATCTTCGCCTGTGTCCGTCAGTTAGGCATCCCGACGTGGTTCTGTTCATTTTCGTCTGCAGATCTGCGCTGGCAGAACCTTCTGACCAGCATTCTGAAACAGGAAGGCAGAGTGCAGACGGTGGAGGATTTGGAGTGGGCAGACAGGTGTGAGTTGTTGCGGCGTAATCCAGTTACTGCGGCCAGGATGTTTGATTACAGGTGGCATTGTTTTCTGAAAGAGGTTCTCATGTCTCCTTCTGAGCCAATTGGCAGAATCATCGATCATTTCTACCGCGTTGAGTTTCAGCAGCGCGGTTCTCCTCATGTTCACTGCTTGTTCTGGATCGAGGGCGCTCCTAAAATTGACCAGAACACAGATGAGGAGGTGGTCGAGTTTATTGATAAGTATGTAACGTGTGAGCTGCCCTCAGATGACGACGCGTTATTGGATATTGTGTCGTCGGTTCAAACACATTCCAAACGACACTCAAAGTCTTGTCGGAAGAACAAAACAACGTGTCGTTTCCATTTTCCAAAACCTGCTACTACGCGTACATTCCTCTGTAAGATGAAGGAATGTCGCTGTGACAAACAGAAGCTGAAGGAGGCCCAGAAGAATCCTGATTCAGAGAACAAGCTGGTCTGTAAGTGCTTTGAGAAGGATAACCCGATGAAGAAGGAGGTCGCAAAGGAGATTTTGGCATCTGTGAGCAAAGCTATCAGGGAGGAGGAGCCATTTGATAGTGTAGAGGAGTTGTTTGCCAGTCGACACATCAACCAGGATATCTTTGAAACGGCCTACAGGAGGTTAGAGAAGAAGACCAAGGTTGTTTATAGGAGAGGCTTGAAGGAGGTGTGGGTAAACCAGTATAGCAAGAAGTTGTTGAAGTGCTGGAACGCTAACATGGACCTTAGCTTTGTCACCGACGCCTATGCCGTAATTGTTTACATCATTTCCTATATTACGAAAGCAGAGAGAGAAATTGGCCTACTATTGAACAACGCCCAAAAAGAAGCAAACAAAGAAGGAAATCTCTCTGCTCGAGAAGCCCTGAAGAAGCTGGGCAGTGTATATTTACACAACAGGGACGTTTGTGCCCAGGAGGCGGTGTATAGGCTAACCAACATGCACCTGAAGGAGTGTTCCAGGAAGGTGGTGTTTGTTCCAACAGGGGACAACATCGTGAGGATGAGTTTACCCCTCCATGTCCTGAAGGAGAGGGCGTCATCACATGATCTGAGCTCAGATGACATGTGGATGACCAGCATAGTGGACAGGTACAGGAACAGGCCTGATGGTGGTGAGTTTGACAACATGTGTATTGCCACGTTTGCCTCGGAGTATCGTGTTCTCACCAGGAATGAAATTTCTCCAAACAGAATCGAGTTGAAGAACAAACTGGGCTTCATCTTGAGGAGAACACGGTCTCAGTTTGCAGTTGTCCGCTACATGCGTTTCAACTTGGACAAACAACGGGAGGCTTATTTTCAGGGTGTGCTGCAGTTGTTCCTTCCTTATAGAAGTGACTCAGAGCTCAAGCCCGAGGGCTTCCAGCTCTTTGAACAGTTCTATAACGACGGTGAGGTGACGTTTGGCGACGGCTCCGTCCATAGAGTCAAGGTGGTGGTGGATGAGAACAGGGCCCGGTTTGAGATCGATCCTGAGAACCTGGAGCGTGCTGAGGAGATCGCACACCATGTCCACGGCCTTGAGGAAGATGCTTGGGGGGACCTGTGTCCTGAACAGGAACTGGAACGTGCTGAGTGTGCTGAGGAGTTGAGAGAGCAACAGGCAACAGAGATAGCAGATGAGCAGTTAGTGGAGGGTCTGGAGAACGTTCCAGATCTGCAGGAACGCGGCCGACAGGTGGCCCAGTTAGAGAGAAACAGGCTGGTGTTGTCTCGTGCTGAGGGCTTAGCTCTAGTTAGGTCTCTGAATGAGACACAGCGGGCTGTTTTCTACCAGGTGAGGCAGTGGTGTCTGCAGAAGGTGAGGGGTGAAAACCCTCCGCCTCTGCATGTCTTTCTGACTGGGGGGGCGGGGTCGGGGAAAACGCATTTAATCAGGGCCATCCAGTACGAGGCAGGGAGGCTGCTGGCAACACTTTGTGATCAACCAGACGAGATCTGTGTTTTGTTAACAGCTCCAACAGGAATAGCTGCGTACAATTTAAACGCAGCAACAATTCACCACACATTGAGCATTGGCAAACAGTGTAGTTTACCTTACATCCCTCTGGGTGAAGATAAACTAAACTCTCTGCGAGCTAAATTCCGTCACCTCCAAATTCTAGTCATTGATGAGATCAGTATGGTGGATCACCTTCTGTTGGCGTATGTCCATGGCCGCTTGAGGCAGATCAAGCAGACTGGAGACTTTTCCCCGTTCGGTAATGTTAGTGTGATCGCTGTGGGAGACTTCTACCAGTTGCCTCCTGTCAAAGGGAAGCCTCTGTATAGCAGTCAGGTGGGTGTGGACCTGTGGTGCCACTTCAGTGTGGTGCAGCTGACCACAGTGGTGAGACAGAAGGACAGCGTGTTTGCCGAGTTGCTCAACAGGTTGAGAGTGCGTTCCAGAGACACCCCCATGTTGGAGAGTGACGTCCACATCCTGAAGAGCTGTGAGACGGGCGAGGAGAGCTCAGCCTTGCACATTTTCCCCACCAACCGTAAAGTCAATGAGCACAACTTGAAGCAGCTGTGTCGGACGTGTCCCGATCCTGTGACCATTGAAGCTCAGGACTTCATGAACAACAGGAGCACGGGGAAGCTGGAGTTGATGGCGGGGCATCACAGTGCGGCGTTGGACACGTCCTTAGAGGAGACTCTGAGTCTGGGTCCAGACGCCCGTGTGATGCTGTGTAAGAATGTGGACGTGGAAGACGGTCTGGTCAACGGAGCATGTGGCACAGTCACTCATATCCAGTTGAGACAGGGTGACAACTTTCCTCAGACAGTTTATGTCAAATTTGACGATGAGAAAATTGGCTCCCAGAGGAGGAAGAAGCGCTCACATGCTCCAGTGGCCTGCCGGCTCTCTACTGCCATCGATCCGGTGGAGGAGAAGGCCACCAAGCGTGGAGGTTTGCGTCGCCAGTTCCCTCTGAAGTTGGCCTGGGCGTGTACCGTCCACAAGGTGCAGGGCCTGACGGTGGACCGGGCCGTGGTGTGTTTGGAGAAGGTGTTTGCGCCTGGCCAGGCCTACGTAGCTCTGAGTCGTGTGAGGGATTTGTCTGGACTGATCATCATGAACTTTAAAGAGAAGTCCATTTACTGCAAGGACACCATCAAGGAGGCTTTGGACAGGATGCCTCCATTTTTGATTGAGCAGCCACAACCTTCATTAGACACGCCCACTCTGTCGGTGTTTCTAATGAACGTTCAAAATTTAAGTCGCCACCTGGTGGATTTGGTGTCCTGCACACAGCATTTGCAGCCTACCTGCATTGCTGTCACAGAGACATGGCTCACTGCACAGTCCTCACTGGACGGCGTCCAGATTGACGGCTACTCTTTCCACAGCCGCCCTCGTGCTCTGTGTTACAGCAGCAGTCAGCCCAAACTGTCAGAGCTGCAGGCTTTAGAACATGGTGGAGTTGGTTTGTACAGGCCAGCAGATTCAGACTGTGACATCCTGCAGGCACCCGATTTGGATCTGGAGTGTTTGGTTTGCTTGTGGAACAAATTCAACATAGTGATGGCAGTAATTTATCGCCCACCACGTTACCCAAATTCCCTCTTCAAACAGAACCTGCTGCGGTTGCTGCATTGGCTTAATCCAATCAGAGAGACCATTGTGGTCATGGGAGATTTTAATGAGAACATTTTAACGGGTTCGTCAATTTCCAAATTAATGGGAAGCAAAGGATTTGATCAGCTGGTGACACAAGCGAGCACAGAGAAGGGGACTCTGATTGATCACGTTTATGTGAGAAGCAGGCAGTTTGCTGTGGAATGTGCAGTGATGCCCACGTACTTCAGTGATCATGAAGGAATTCTGTGTAGTTTTAGAGCTAGAGGTGACCAGGGGCAGCTGGAGGAGCTGGACAGGTGGTTTGAGCTGGATGATGTGGAGTTAGGGGATGTTTGAGGACGACTTGGACTGATTGAGTCAAACTGAGCTACGTGACAGTGGGCTGAAGCAAGTGTAACTGTTTGTTTTTGTTGATCACCTGGTTTATAGAGGATACTGACTTGTAGTATGGCACTGGTGTGTCTGTGTTTATTGCTTTCTGTGAGAGCACTTTGTCTGCCACTCTCAATACAGTTGTCATTATGAGCCATGTATTTATCGAAGGTTTTTAACAAATTTGTTATTTCACATGAAATGAGTTATTGTGTATGAATTATGAGATGATGCTGTAGATATTTTGATATTTATCTTATTGATAAGTTCCAGGTTGAACCTGTGGAGAATGTAGTTTTATCAATGAAATCATGTCTTTATTAATGTCAGTGGAATCATGGTTCTGTGCTGCCTGCAGTTTTTGGTGTCTCTGTGTAGTTCTGTTTGTCTGTGTTGCTCTACGGTCCTGGACCTGGTCTTTGTGGTTGTAGATGTAACTTTGGTTCCAAGTGTGGTTCTAGGCTTGGCTCTGTGTTGTAGTTGGTGCTCTGTAGTTGCACATATGCCTCCACCCGCAGGTTCCCTCATTCCAGTCTTTTTGTCTCTCTGATCCACCTTGTCATACCTGTCATCCAAAACTGTACATCTCTCGCTCGCTCTCCCCCCCCCCCCAGTAGAGTGAAACCCGAACAGAGTCTGGACAAGACCTGTTCCCCCAAAACTTGACTACACTCTCTCTCTCCCTCCCTCCAGTAGAGTAAAGCCTGAACAGGTGACGGAGAACAGAGTCCGGACAAGACCTGTTTCTCTCTCTCTCTCTCTCTCTCTCTCTCTCTCTCTCTCTCTCTCTCTCTCTCTCTCTCTCTCTCTCTCTCTCTCTCTCTCTCTCTCTCTCTCTCTCTCTCTCTCTCTCTCTCTCTCTCTCTCTCTCTCTCTCTCTCTCTCTCTCTCTCTCTCTCTCTCTCTCTCTCTCTCTCGTGCCCGACAGTCTCAGTCATGCCAGTTTAAAAGGAAACACCAATGATGATCACTGGCACTGAGCTCTCTGTTGGTGGAGTCTCTGAGACAACAATGAAGTGAGAAGGAAATGTGAATCTGAGGTGTTTTCATCATATTTTAAACATTGGTCATATCTGAGCAGCCAAGCAGATTCTCTCTGTTATTCTCCTCTTGTGTGTCTCTAATCTGTGTCATTGAATCTCCTGAATGGAGAATCAGTGAAGGTGTTTACTGCAGGTGTCTGTTTGCTTTGTTCTCTCCAGGTGAACCTTGTGGTTGAAGATGCTGCTGTGTGTTCAGCTGATGGCGCTGTGGAGGACGCACTACCACTTTGATGTTTCTGGTGGACATTATCTCCTGGACATGGGCGCTGTGGAGGACACACCACTACTTTGATGTTGCCAGAGAGCATTATTTCCTGGGCATGGATTGTATAAAGTTTTAAATATACTGACGTTTTCAACACAAGATTTTTTAGGTGTGTGGGTAGGTTATTTTCTGACTGTAAACACAGTAAAGTTTGATTACTGATTACCTCTTAATCATTTTCAGTTGAACTTTCAATTTATTAAGTTAATGAATTTAGTTTTTTTGATGAACCATTGTGATGAGCTAACCTGTGATGATCAATAAAGTGTTGACTGTAAAATGTTGTCTGTCTATAAATCAATGAGGCGTTTCCTCTGTAGTGGAGCTCAGGTCAGCTTACATTTCTGGTACTTCACTGAGGAAAATTTGAAACCATTCTCTGGAGATATTCTTCCTTTTTGTACTTGTTCCTGACAAAGGTAGATGTTTTCCTGTATTCACAGCTGGAAGGGAATGTTGATGTTCTCTGACCTTAAAGATGTTCATTTAGTCAAACTGGGGAATAAAACATTTTGATTGTGTTCAAGGTCATTTCAACATGATCTGAGTTAAATGAGGTTGTTTTGTGAAACTGTAGCGTGGATCATGACCCATTAAACCTGCTGAAAGACTGATTTCAAGTGTCTGCTGTGTGTGAAGATTTTTCTGCAGGGTGAGACATCTATTTAGATCATTACATTGACCTTCAAGTGTTGCTTCTGCAGTGAATTGATGTGAACATTAACAATGGAAGCCACAAGGGGGCTGCTGCTGTAAACCTGTAGTTGACACATTGTTCAGTGAATGTAAAGTCCATCATGCTGAGAACATATTTATTTCACAGAAAGGTATATCTCACATAACTTGTGCAAACCAGTAAAAGTAGATTTCAGGTGTATGGTGTGTATCAGGTGATATTTCTGCAGGGTGACAGCTGTTTGGACCATTCCCAATGTGTTTCAAGTGTTGCTTCCTCAGTGGCTTGCTGCTGCAGGGGAACTGCTGCTTCAGTCATGTGTGATTTGTGGTCACGGTGCGCCATCTACTGTGGAAAGCAGGTACAACATGCAGAATGTTTTACAGCAGCTCTCAGATCAGCCCAGAGGCTCAATGCCCATATATGGCATAAGTAGGTCACATGATGTTAGAGTGTGACTCGGCAGACACACAGTTTCTCTTTGGTAAAAACAGCTGGTCTTGGCATTCCCGTTGCCCAAAATGAAAAAAACACCCTCAACTTTGATAGGCATTTTAGTTGTCTTTACATATGTCAAGTTTTCAGAGCAGTCAGACTTATAATTTTGACCATGGAAGCCTTAATTGGTGAAGAAGGCGAGATTTTTGAGCAAAAATGTACAATAAAAGTGTGAATGACGGACTTCCTGTTTGATTTAGGTCATGGGTACGAGTGAGTAAGTTGTAGATCTCGATGAGACGAACGCATGCATATGTTTTTTTTCTCTGTATGACACTGTGAAGGGTGAAACCGTCCATATTAGTGGTTTTGGAGTGAAAAGTGTTTTGAGGCACATTTGATTTGACAGGAAATAACGGACTTCCTGTTGGATTTAGGTATAGGTATGTCTCTGGGTGAATTTTAGAGCTCGATGAGACGAACTCATCCATGTTGATTTTATTTCTCTGTGACATTCGTGCGGGTCGCCGTGTCCATTGTAGTGTTGCAAGTGCATTTTCAGACTTCAAACTTTAAGGGTTAATAAAATCCACACCCTGAGACTTTTGAAAAAGTTTTGAACATCGTTGGAAGAGAAACTTGTCCTCTATTATTTGGCACCACCCTGACGTCTCCACGACAAGCGGTCTCGGCGGAGATAATTTTTAAAGGAGGAGTCATTTTCCGCCAAATTTTACACTGTAAGGGAAATACGGGACTTCCTGTACGATTTAGGACATTTTTGTCAATGAGAGATTTTTAGATCTTGAGGAGACAAACGCATCCACATCAATTTGATCTCTCTACGACATTCCTAATGGTTGCTGTGGCTATTTTACTGTTTCTAGGTGGCGCTAGAGAGCCAATTGGGTTATGGGGTTAATTTTTGTATTTTATCAAATGTTTTGCCGATCAGGATGTGCCTGCCAAATTTGGTGAGTTTTCATGCATGTTTAGGGGGTCAAAATTGCGTTTCAATACGGTGTCAGTATAATAATAAGAAACGAACGAAGAACAATAGAGGCCTTGCCCTCAGGCAAGGTGGCCTCAGTTGAGGCCACCTCGCCCTCGGGCTCGGTCCCTAATTAAAGCCGCAAGCGGCATTGGACGGGACCTCGCCCTCTGGCAAGGTGGCCCGACTGAGGTCGTCCTCGTACCTTGATGACCGAAGTGCAAGTCACTGGGAACCTTGCTCCTCCATAGACTTCCAGCACCCTCTCACCCACTAACATGGAGCTGTTAGCATCTCCCGTCCGCTAACATGTAGCTGTTAGCATCTGTCATCCGCTAACATGTAGCTGTTAGCATCTCCCATCCGCTAACAGGTAGCTGTTAGCATCTCCTATCCACTCACATGGAGTTGTTAGCATGTCCCACCCACTAACATGTAGCTGTTAGCATCTCCCATCCGCTAACATGTAGCTGTTAGCATCTCCCATCCGCTAACATGTAGCTGTTAGCATCTCCCATCCGCTAACATGTAGCTGTTATCATCTTCCATCCGCTAGCATATAGCTGTTAGCATCTCGTATCTCTCACCCGCTAGCATGTAGCTGTTAGCATCTCTCACCCGCTAGCATGTAGCTGTTAGCATCTCCCATCCGCTAACATGTAGCTGTTAGCATCTCTCATCCGCTAGCATGTAGCTGTTAGCATCTCCCATCCGCTCACATGTAGCTGTTAGCATCTTCCATCCGCTAGCATATAGCTGTTAGCATCTCGTATCTCTCACCCGCTAGCATGTAGCTGTTAGCATCTCTCACCCGCTAGCATGTAGCTGTTAGCATCTCTCACCCGCCAGCATGTAGCTGTTAGCATCTCTCACCCGCTAGCATGTAGCTGTCAGCATCTTCCATCCGCTAACATGTAGCTGTTAGCATCTTCCATCCGCTAACATGTAGCTGTTAGCATCTCCCATCTGCTAACATGTAGCTGTTAGCATCTCTCATCCGCTAGCATGTAGCTGTTAGCATCTCCCATCCGCTAACATGTAGCTGTTAGCATCTTCCATCCGCTAGCATGTAGCTGTTAGCATCTCCCATCCGCTAACATGGAGTTGTTAGCATCTCCCATCCGCTAACATGTAGCTGTTAGCATCTCTCATCCGCTAGCATGTAGCTGTTAGCATCTTCCATCCGCTAACATGTAGCTGTTAGCATCTTCCATCCGCTAACATGTAGCTGTTAGCATCTCCCATCTGCTAACATGTAGCTGTTAGCATCTCTCATCCGCTAGCATGTAGCTGTTAGCATCTCCCATCCGCTAACATGTAGCTGTTAGCATCTTCCCTCCGCTAGCATGTAGCTGTTAGCATCTCCCATCCGCTAACATGGAGTTGTTAGCATCTCCCATCCGCTAACATGTAGCTGTTAGCATCTCTCATCCGCTAGCATGTAGCTGTTAGCATCTCCCATCCGCTAACATGTAGCTGTTAGCATCTTCCATCCGCTAACATGTAGCTGTTAGCATCTCCCATCCGCTAACATGTAGCTGTCAGCATCTCCTATCCGCTAACATGGAGTTGTTAGCATGTCCCACCCACTAACATGTAGCTGTTAGCATCTGTCATCTGCTAACATGTAGCTGTTAGCATCTCCCATCCGCTAACATGTAGCTGTTATTATCTCCCATCCGCTAACATGTAGCTGTTAGCATCTCCCATCCGCTAACATGTAGCTGTTAGCATCTATCATCTGATTCAGCAGGGGCCACGGCAATGGATTGCAGTGCGGGAAGCTCCATTGCCGTGGCCCCCGCTGAATCGGTTGGATTTAAATAACTTCTGAAGGAATCCAAGCTGCACCATGTTTGTCTGAGTGAGTATATGAGCAGGCACACACCTATAAATAAGGTCCAGGTATCAAAAAAACCGGAGTTGCCCTTTAACACTGTTGAATTTGAAATTATCCCTGTGCTTTGTTAAAAATGTCATATTTTGCAAAAATATGGGGTGTGAGGCTCTTATTTTGATAGTCATGTCTGCTCCACTATGTCAAACACCAATATATCCATGTGAGTGTGATTCCATACATTCATTTGCCTGTTTGAGCAGCAATCCATCACTCGTGTGATTTATGGTCACGGAGCGCCATCTACTGTGGAAAGCAGGGACAACATGCAGAATGTTTTACAGCAGCTCTCAGATCAGCCTAGAGGCTCAATGCCCATATATGGCATAAGTAGGTCACATGATGTTAGAGTGTGACTCGGCAGACACACAGTTTCTCTTTGGTAAAAACAGCTGGGGAAATGCATTTCCGTTCACCAAAATGAAAAAAACACCCTCAACTTTGATAGGCATTTTAGTTGTCTTTACATATATCAAGTTTTCAGAGCAGTCAGACTTATAATTTTGACCATGGAAGCCTTAATTGGTGAAGAAGGAGAGAGTTTTTGAGCAAAAATGTACAATAAAAGTGTGAATGACGGACTTCCTGTTTGATTTAGGTCATGGGTACGAGTGAGTAAGTTGTAGATCTCGATGAGATGAACGCATGCATATGTTTCTTTTCTCTGTACGACACTGTGAAGGGTGAAACAGTCCATATTAGTGGTTTTTGAGTGAAAAGTGTTTTGAGGCACATTTGATTTGACAGGAAATAACGGACTTCCTGTTGGATTTAGGTATAGGTATGTCTCTTGGTAAATTGTAGAGCTCGATGAGACGAACTCATCCATGTTGATTTTATTTCTCTGCGACATTTGTGCGGGTCGCACTGTCCATTGTAGTGTTGCAAGTGCGTTTTCAGACTTCAAACTTTAAGGGTTAATAAAATCCACACCCTGAGACTTTTGAAAAAGTTTTTAACAACTTTGTGAGAGACACTTGTCCTCTTTTATTTGGCACTACTCTGACGTCTCGACGACAAGCGGTCTCGGAGCAGATAATTTTTAAAGGAGGAGTCATTTTTTGCCAAATTTTACACTGAAAGTGAAATACCGGACTTCCTGTGCGATTTAGGTCAAAAATAACAGATCATTATTTTTAGATCTCGAGGAGACGAACGCGTGAGCGTTGGTTTCATCTCTCTACGACATTCCTGGGAGTAAAGGCAGCTATTCTACTGTTTGTAGGTGGCGCTAGAGAGCAGATGATGTCATGGCGTAAATTTCTGTATTTTATCAAATGTTTCGCGAGTCCGGATGTGCCTGCCAAATTTGGTGAGTTTTCGTGCATGTTTAGGGGGTCAAATTAGCCGTCGAAGTGGCGTCGGAATAATAAATAATAAGAAACGAACGAAGAACAATAGAGGCCTTGCCCTCAGGCAAGGTGGCCTCAGTTGAGGCCACCTCGCCCTCGGGCTCGGTCCCTAATTAAAGCCGCAAGCGGCGTTGGACGGGACCTCGCCCTCTGGCAAGGTGGCCCCACTGAGGCCGTCCTCGTACCTTGATGACCGAAGTCCAGGTCACTGGGAACCTTGCTCCTCCATAGACTTCCAGCACCCTCTCACCCACTAACATGGAGTTGTTAGCATCTCCCATCCACTAACATGTAGCTGTTAGCATCTCCCATCCGCTAACATGTAGCTGTTAGCATGTCCCATCCGCTAACAAGTAGCTGTTAGCATCTCCCATCCACTAACATGTAGCTGTTAGCATTTCTCATCCGCTAACATGTAGCTGTTAGCATCTCCTATCCATTGACATGGAGTTGTGCGCATGTCCCATCCACTAACATTTAGCTGTTAGCATCTCCCATCCACTAACATGTAGCTGTTAGCATTTCTCATCCGCTAACATGTAGCTGTTAGCATCTCCTATCCATTGACATGGAGTTGTGCGCATGTCCCATCCACTAACATTTAGCTGTTAGCATCTCCTATCCACTAACATGGAGTTGTTAGCATGTCCCATCCACTAACATGTAGCTGTTAGCATCTGTCACCCACTAACACGGAGTTATTTGCATCTCCAATCCATTAACATGTAGATATTAGCATCTGTCATACACTAACAAGAAGGTGTTAGCATCTCTCATCCGCTGACATGTAGCTGTTAGCATCTTTCATACACTAACATTTAGCTGTTAGCACTGAATTCTCAGTCATTGGGAACTTTGCCAGTACATAAACATTCATTTTCATGACTTGACCTCATTTTCTGTTGTAATTGGGCTTTTAATTTGAAGGAATTTTGGGCTTTTATTTTGGAAAGGCAGTACACGCTGTCATAATCATGACTAACCCCTTAGTACTCCATAAACATACATTTTCATGACTCTACATCATTTTCTGTTGTAAACGGGATTTTTTTATGAAGGATTTTTTTGCTTTTATTTTGGAAAGGTAGTACATGCAACTCCGGTTTTTGGAGACTTGGACATTATTTATAGGTGTGTGCCTGCTCATTTATTCACTCAGACAGACATCGTGCAGCTCGGAGTCCTTCAGAAGTTATTTAGATCCAACCGATTCAGCAGGGGCCACGGCAATGGAGCTTCCCACACTGCAGCTCCATTGCCGTGGCCCCCGCTGCATCGGTTGGACCTGAATAACTTCTGAAGGACTCAAAGAGTGACTTTTTACATCGCTGAAACTCTGAAAGAAGGATGAATTTCTTGTAAAGAAGGTTGAATACTATGTTTTTGGCCTTCAGAGACCTATATGACATGCCTGAAAAATAGCATCATATGTACCCTTTAATGACAGCTGCTGTTGACTGCACTGCATGCCCATATACGGTCAGTAGTGGACTTCCTGTTGGATTTAGGTTATTGGTGTCAATGGGTGATTTTTAGATCTCGATGAGATGAACACATGAGCAATTGGTTTTATCTCTCTACGACATTCCTACGGACTGCAGCGGCCATTTTTTTCCTAAAATGTGACTTTTATTTTGAAGGGCATATAAAATCCACACCGTGTGACTTTTGACAAAGCTTGAAACATCGTTTGTACAGAAGCTTCTCCTCTTTCATGCCGCATTACTTTGACGTCTCTACGACAAACGGTCTCGGATAAGAAAATTTTTAAATGAGGAGTGATTTTTACTTTGAAAGGGAAATAGCGGAATTCCTGTTGGATTTAGGTTATTAATTTCAATGAGAGATTTTTATATCTCGATGAGACGAACACGTCAGTAATTGGTTTGATCTGTCTACGACATTCCCACGGGCCGTTGCATAGGAATTTTTTTTTTTTACCAAATTTTACACTGAAAGGAAAATATCGGACTTCCTGTGCAATTTAGGACATTTTTGTCAATGAGAGATTTTTAGATCACGATGAGCCGAATGCATCCACATCAATTTGATCTCTCTACGACATCCGTGCGGGTAGCAGCGTCCATTGTAGTGCTTCAAGTGGGTTTTCAGACTCAAATTTTAAGGGTTAATAAAATCCACACCGTGAGACTTTTGACAAAGTTTGTAACAACTTTGGAAGAGGAACTTGTCCTCTACGATTTCACGCTACTCTGACATCTCTACGACAAGTGGTCTCAGGGCAGATAATTTTTAAATGAGGAGTGATTTTCTGAAATTTTTTATCTTGAAAGGGAAATAGCGGACTTCCTGTTAGATTTAGGTATAGGTATTCCTCTTGGGCATTTTTGGATCTCAATGAGACGAACGCCTGAGCATTGGTTTGATCTCTGTACAACATTCCTCCGGGCCGTGGCGGCTATTTTACTGTTTCTAGGTGGCGCTAGAGAGCAGATGGGGTTATAGTGTTAATTTTTCCACTTTATAAAATTCTTCTCCTTTGCGCATGTGCCTGTCAAATTTGGTGAGTTTTTGTGCATGTTTAAGGGGTCATATTTGGTGTTTAAAAGAGCAACTTTCGGCTATCACGTGGAACGGGAAATGACGGACGTCCCGTTGGATTTAGAGCAAGGTTTATATGTGGTGATATGTAGAACTCGAGCAGACGAACGCAGCAATGTATTTTTTATTTGTCTACAACACTCGTGGCGAGCCGTGGTGGAGATTTTACTGTTTTTAGGTTTTTTTGGTCTGTAGGTGGCGCTAGAGAGCAAATTGGGAGGTTTTTTTTATTTTATCAAATGTTTCGCCGGTCCGGATGTGCCTGCCAAATTTGGTGAGTTTTCATGCATGTTTAGGGGGTCAAATTTGGCATCGAAGTGGCGTAGGAATAATAATAATAATAATAATAACTAGAACTGCAAGCAGTGCTCATAGGGGGCCAAGCCTCCCGCGCGACTCGGACCCCGGACTCAGCGGAGCCCTCAGAATCTCGCCACGAGGGACCCCGGGCTCGGGGCGTGCGTCGGGACAGGAGCCGACGTCTAACCCCCACCAGCAAGGCCCACGTCACGCTCACCATACGCAGTGCAACTCTGATCAACTTTCACGTCACTTGATGTCTCTGTTTACTGCGCCCCCCTTTTCCCCAATTCTGACCAAAGTTAACACACAGCCACTGGCTGAATAAGACAGAAGTGAATCGAGTTCAGTGTTGAGAACTCTGATGTTTTAACCATACATGCTTTGAAAAGAGTAAATTACTCAGATATCATGCCGTTTCCGTTCGTCTTTCAGACAGTCTGACATTGTAAACACAATACAGTTGAGGTCAGAGTGTTACATGCACTTGTAAAGAATATAATGTCATGGCTCTCTTGACTTTCCAGTCATTTCTACAACTCTGATTTTGCTCTGATAGAGTGATGTACTCTATACACAACTTCACCCCTTCCTGAACTTCAGGATTTTCCTTGTTTCCTGTCTTTCATGATAGGAAAAGCTGATTAATGCAGGTGTGTCTGACCTCTGTAACAACTTCAGACACACCTGTATTAATCAGCTCATCCTATCACGAAAGACAGGAAACAAGGAGCCTGCTGAAGTTCAGGAAGTGTTTGAGTTGTGAATAGAGCCTATTGGACCAAATACTTCTTTGTCACAAAAACATTCATGAAGTTGTTCATTTGCAATCTCTCAGTTCACACAGAGAAAGCCTGCTTTCACCACAGACACTGCTCACAAACAATAAACTCCACCATGTGGCGACTGTTGGTTACTACACCTTTACTGGTTATACCCCTAAATGAACTATGCCTGTTTATTCCCCTTCTTATAGTGATTTAGTAGCAGAAGTGGGCATGGCCTATGTCCCATGATGCCACTGTGCTAATGGAACATGTCGACATCAAGTTTAAGAAGATGTGATTTGAAAGGTAAAAATTACGGGTCAAAATGCGTTTTCATGAGTTATAGCGCCACCTAGTGGCCAATGTTCACCAAAATGGGCTGATAGACCCACAGTCGTATGACAACCAAGCATCTCAAGTCTGGTGGTGTTTGCATTTATTATGACCAAGATCTGTGAAGCCTTGTGTTTAGCTAGCTAGCTGGTAAAGTTTAGTCAAGCCCACATTACGCATATTTTGTCGTAGCAAAAATTCTTTTGATAACGTAAGGTCAGACCCTACTGAAGACTTTATCTGCTGCTTTTCATGCAGATCGGACAAAGCCCCCAGACGGAGTTCGGAAAAGTATGTTTTTTGGTTTTTGCTATCTCGCGAAAACAACTAAAGACATAAATGGGCGTGGCCTAGCCCAAATGATTCAGTTCTACTCAGGGAATTAGAAGATGTAAGTATTTGGAATGTGCGACATATGGCGTGGGAGTTATAGCCCAAAACGCATATTCATGAGTTATGGCGCCACCTAGTGCCCAATGTTCACCAAAATGGGCTTATAGACTCACAGTCACATGGCAACCAAGCATCTCAAGTTTGGTGGTGTTCGCATTTATTATGACCAAGATCTGTGAAGCCGTGTGTTTAGCTAGCTAGCTGGCAAAGTGTAGTCAAGCCCACGTTGCGTATATTTCGACGTAGCAAAATTCTTTTGATAACTTTAGGTCAGACCCTACTGAAGACTTTATCTGCTGCTTTTCATGCAGATCGGACAAAGCCCCTAGACGGAGTTCGGAAAAGTATGTTTTTTGGTTTTTGCTATCGAGCGAAAACAACTAAAGACATAAATGGGCGTGGCCTAGCCCAAATGATTCAGTTCTACTCATGGAATTAGAGCACGTAAGTTTTTGGAATGTGCGACATATGGCGTGGGAGTTATAGCCCAAAACGCGTTTGCATGGCTTATAGCGCCACCTAGTGGACGATTAAATTGATTTTTAGCGTAGTGGGTTGCGTCAAGGTTCTGAACCTTCCCACCCAATTGCAATGCCCTCCCATGTACGGTTGGGGCTGCAGTTGGACACCATTAATAGGCCACGCCCACTTTGACCAATCAAGATTAACTTCAAGATATTACCTCAGGAGTGAATTAGGATCATACCTACCAAGTTTAGTAAGCATCGGTCATGCCGTTTAGGAGATATAAATTTCCCATCTTTACAGCGCCACCTAGTGGCCAGTGCTCGCGGTATTGGGTTAATCCACCCACAGTCACATGGCAACCAAGGATCTCAAGTTTGGTGGCGTTTGCATTTATTATGACCAAGATCTGTGAAACTTTGTGTTTAGCTAGCTAGCTACTAAAGTTTAGTCAAAAACAGTTTCCGCATATTTTAACGTAGCAAAATTCTTTTGATAACTTAAGGTCAGACCCTTCTGAAGACTTTATGTGCTGTTTTTCACGCGGATCGGACAAAGCCCCTAGACGGAGTTCGCAAAAGTATGTTTTTCAGTTTTTGCGATCTAGCGAAAAAAAATTATAGGCGGAAATGGGCGTGGCCTAGCCCAAGTGATTCAGCTCTACTCAGGGAATCTGAGGATATAAGTTTTTTGAGTGTGCGACACACGGGGTGGGAGTTACAGACCCAAACGCGTTTATGTGGCCTATAGCGCCACCTAGTGGTGGACTCATTTGATTTTTTGCCTATGCCGTCGGACCATGGTTTGGGACCAAGCCACCAAATTGCACCGCCCTCCCATGTACGGTTTGGGCTGCAGCGGGACTTTTACATACGGAAAAATAAAAAAAAAAAAAAAAAAAATAAAAATCCTTTCAATTACAATAGGGTTCCCAGCACAGCTGGCTGGGAACGCGTATGCGATGCATACGCGCTCCCTGGCCATCCGTGGCTTGGCCCCCTAATAATAAGAAACGAACGAAGAACAATAGAGTCCTTGCCCTCGGGCAAGGTGGCCTCAGTTGAGGCCACCTCGCCCTCGGGCTCGGTCCCTAATTAAAGCCGCAAGCGGCATTGGACGGGACCTCGCCCTCTGGCAAGGTGGCCCGACTGAGGTCGTCCCCGTACCTTGATGACCGAAGTCCAAGTCACTGGGAACCTTGCTCCTCCATAGACTTCCAGCACCCTCTCACCCACTAACATGGAGCTGTTAGCATCTCCTATCCGCTGACATGGTGTTGTTAGCATCTCCCGTCCGCTAACATGTAGCTGTTAGCATCTGTCATCCGCTAACATGTAGCTGTTAGCATCTCCCATCCGCTAACATGTAGCTGTTAGCATCTCCCATCTGCTAGCATGTAGCTGTTAGCATCTTCCATCCGCTAACATGTAGCTGCTAGCATCTCTCATCCGCTCACATGTAGCTGTTAGCATCTTCCATCCGCTAGCATATAGCTGTTAGCATCTCGTATCTCTCACCCGCTAGCATGTAGCTGTTAGCATCTGTCACCCGCTAGCATGTAGCTGTTAGCATCTCTCACCCGCTAGCATGTAGCTGTTAGCATCTTCCATCCGCTAACATGTAGCTGTTAGCATCTCCCATCCGCTAACATGTAGCTGTTAGCATCTGTCATCCGCTAACATGTAGCTGTTTGCATCTCCCGTCCGCTAACATGTAGCTGTTAGCATCTCCCATCCGCTAACATGTAGCTGTTAGCATCCCCCATCCGCTAACATGTAGCTGTTAGCATCCCCCATCCGCTAACATGTAGCTGTTAGCATCTCTCATCCGCTAGCATGTAGCTGTTAGCATCTGTCATCCGCTAACATGTAGCTGTTAGCATCTGTCATCCGCTAACATGTAGCTGTTAGCATCTGTCATCCGCTAACATGTAGCTGTTAGCATCTCCCATCCGCTAACATGTAGCTGTTAGCATCTCCCATCCGCTAACATGTAGCTGTTAGCATCTCCCATCCGCTAACATGTAGCTGTTAGCATCTGTCATCCGCTAGCATGTAGCTGTTAGCATCTCTCATCCGCTAGCATGTAGCTGTTAGCATCTCCCATCCGCTAACATGTAGCTGTTAGCATCTCCCATCTGCTAGCATGTAGCTGTTAGCATCTTCCATCTGCTAACATGCAGCTGTTAGCATCTCTCATCCGCTAGCATGTAGCTGTTAGCATCTCCCATCCGCTCACATGTAGCTGTTAGCATCTGTCATCCGCTAGCATGTAGCTGTTAGCATCTCTCATCCGCTAGCATGTAGCTGTTAGCATCTCCCATCCGCTAACATGTAGCTGTTAGCATCTCCCATCTGCTAGCATGTAGCTGTTAGCATCTTCCATCTGCTAACATGCAGCTGTTAGCATCTCTCATCCGCTAGCATGTAGCTGTTAGCATCTCCCATCCGCTCACATGTAGCTGATAGCATCTTCCATCCGCTAGCATATAGCTGTTAGCATATCGTATCTCTCACCCGCTAGCATGTAGCTGTTAGCATCTCTCACCCGCTAGCATGTAGCTGTTAGCATCTTCCATCCGCTAACATGTAGCTGTTAGCATCTCCCATCCGCTAACATGTAGCTGTTAGCATCTCCCATCCGCTAGCATGTAGCTGTTAGCATCTTGCATCCGCTAACATGTAGCTGTTAGCATCTCTCCTCCGCTAACATGTAGCTGTTAGCATCTCCCATCCACTAACATATAGCTGTGAGCATCTGTCATCTGATTCAGCAGGGGCCACGGCAATGGATTGCAGTGCAGGAAGCTCCATTGCCGTGGCCCCCACTGAATCAGTTGGATTTAAATAACTTCTGAAGGAATCCAAGATGCACCATGTTTGTCTGAGTGAGTATATGAGCAGGCACACACCTATAAATAAGGCCCAGGTATCAAAAAAACCGGAGTTGCCCTTTAACACTGTTGAATTTGAAATTATCCCTGTGCTTTGTTAAAAATGTCATATTTTGCAAAAATATGGGGTGTGAGGCTCTTATTTTGATAGTCATGTCTGCTCCACTATGTCAAACACCAATATATCCATGTGAGTGTGATTCCATACAGTCATTTGCCTGTTTGAGCAGCAATCCATCACTCGTGTGATTTATGGTCACGGAGCGCCATCTACTGTGGTAAGCAGGGACAACATGCAGAATGTTTTACAGCAGCTCTCAGATCAGCCTAGAGGCTCAATGCCCATATATGGCATAAGTAGGTCACATGATGTTAGAGTGTGACTCGGCAGACACACAGTTTCTCTTTGGTAAAAACAGCTGGTCTTGGCATTCCCGTTGCCCAAAATGAAAAAAAACACCCTCAACTTTGATAGGCATTTTAGTTGTCTTTACATATATCAAGTTTTCAGAGCAGTCAGACTTATAATTTTGACCATGGAAGCCTTAATTGGTGAAGAAGGAGAGGGTTTTTGAGCAAAAATGTACAATAAAAGTGTGAATGACGGACTTCCTGTTTGATTTAGGTCATGGGTACGAGTGAGTAAGTTGTAGATCTCGATGAGATGAACGCATGCATATGTTTCTTTTCTCTGTACGACACTGTGAAGGGTGAAACAGTCCATATTAGTGGTTTTTGAGTGAAAAGTGTTTTGAGGCACATTTGATTTGACAGGAAATAACGGACTTCCTGTTGGATTTAGGTATAGGTATGTCTCTTGGTAAATTGTAGAGCTTGAAGAGACGAATGCATCCATGTTGATTTTATTTCTCTGCGACATTCGTGCGGGTCGCACTGTCCATTGTAGTGTTGCAAGTGCATTTTCAGACTTCAAACTTTAAGGGTTAATAAAATCCACACCCTGAGACTTTTGAAAAAGTTTTTAACAACTTTTAGAGAGAAACTTGTCCTCTTTTATTTGGCACCAACCTGACGTCTCCACGACAAGCGGTCTCGGAGCAGATAATTTTTAAAGGAGGAGTCATTTTTTGCCAAATTTTACACTGAAAGGGAAATACCGGACTTCCTGTGCGATTTAGGTCAAAAATAACAGATCATTATTTTTAGATCTCGAGGAGACGAACGCGTGAGCATTGGTTTGATCTCTCTACGACATTCCTGGGAGTAAAGGCAGCTATTCTACTGTTTGTAGGTGGCGCTAGAGAGCAGATGATGTCATGGCGTAAATTTCTGTATTTTATCAAATGTTTCGCGAGTCCGGATGTGCCTGCCAAATTTGGTGAGTTTTCGTGCATGTTTAGGGGGTCAAATTAGCCGTCGAAGTGGCGTCGGAATAATAAATAATAAGAAACGAACGAAGAACAATAGAGGCCTTGCCCTCAGGCAAGGTGGCCTCAGTTGAGGCCACCTCGCCCTCGGGCTCGGTCCCTAATTAAAGCCGCAAGCGGCATTGGACGGGACCTCGCCCTCTGGCAAGGTGGCCTGACTGAGGTCGTCCTTGTACATTGATGACCGAAGTCCAGGTCACTGGGAACCTTGCTCCTCCATAGACTTCCAGCACCCTGTCACCGAACATGGAGTTGTTAGCATCTCCCATCCACTAACATGTAGCTGTTAGCATGTCTTTTCCACTAACATGCAGCAGTTAACATCTCATATCCACTAACATGGAGTTGTTAGCATGTCCCATCCACTAACATGTAGCTGTTAGCATCTGTCACCCACTGACATGGAGTTATTAGCATCTCCAATCCATTAACATGTAGATATTAGCATCTGTCATACACTAACATGTAGGTGTTAGCATCTCTCATCCGCTGACATGTAGCTGTTAGCATCTCTCATACACTAACATTTAGCTGTTAGCACTGAAGTCTCAGTCATTGGGAACCTTGGAGCTGCAGTGCGGGAAGCTCCATTGCCGTGGCCCCTGCTGAATCGGTTGGATCTAAATAACTTCTGAAGGACTCTGACAGTGACTTTTTACATCGCTGAAACTCTGAAAGAAGGATGAATTTGTTGTAAACAAGCTTGAATACCATGTTTTAGGCCTTCAGAGACCTATATGACATGACAGAAAAATAGCATCATATGTACCCTTTAATGACAGCTGCTGTCGACTGCACTGCATGCCCATATATGGTCAGTAGTGGACTTCCTGTTGGATTTAGGTTATTGGTGTCAATGGGTGATTTTTAGATCTCGATGAGATGAACACATGAGCAATTGGTTTTATCTCTCTACGACATTCCTACGGGCTGCAGCGGCCATTTTTTTCCAAAAATGTGACTTTTATTTTGAAGGGCTGATAAAATCCATACCGTGTGACTTTTGACAAAGTTTGAAACATCATTTGTAGAGAAGCTTCTCCTCTTTCAGGCCGCATTACTTTGACGTCTCTACGACAAACGGTCTCGGACAAGAAAATTTTTAAATGAGGAGTGATTTTTACTTTGAAAGGGAAATAGCGGACTTCCTGTTGGATTTAGGTTACTATTGTCAATGAGAGATTTTTAGATCTCGATGAGACGAACGCGTGAGCAATTGGTTTGATCTGTCTACAATATTCCCACGGGCCGTTGCATAGGAATTTTTTTTTTTTACCAAATTTTACACTGAAAGGAAAATGTCGGACTTCCTGTGCAATTTAGGACATTTTTGTCAATGAGAGATTTTTAGATCACGATGAGACGAATGCATCCATGTCAATTTGATCTCTCTACGACATTCGTGCGGGTAGCAACGTCCATTTCAGTGCTTCAAGTGGGTTTTCAGACTCAAACTTTAAGGGTTAATAAAATCCACACCGTGAGACTTTTGACAAAGTTTTTAACAACTTTGGAAGAGGAACTTGTCCTTTACATTTCACGCCACTCTGACATCTCTACGACAAGTGGTCTCAGAGCAGATAATTTTTAAATGAGGAGTGATTTTCTGAAAATTTTTATCTTGAAAGGGAAATAGCGGACTTCCTGTTAGATTTAGGTATAGGTATTCCTCTTGGGAATTTTTGGATCTCGATGAGACGAACGCATGAGCATTGGTTTGATCTCTGTACGACATTCCTACGGGACGTGGCGGCTATTTAACTGTTTCTAGGTGGCGCTAGAGAGCAGATGGGGTTATAGTGTTAATTTTTCCACTTTTGAAAATTTTATGATTGTCTGGATGTGCCCGCCAAATTTAGTGACTAGACGTTCATGTTTAGCGGGTCAAATTTGGTGTCGAATACAGCAACTTTTGGCTATTATGTTGATCGTGAAATACTGGACTTCCGGTTGGATGTAGGTCATCGTGGACAGATCGTAATTGTTAGATATCGAGCAGACGAACGCATGGGCGGTACTTTGATCTGTCTCAGACATTCGCACTGGCCGTGGCGGAGATTTTACTGTTTCTCGTGTTTGCTAGTTCCTAGGTGGCGCTAGAGAGCAGATGGGGTTAATTTTTTTATTTTATAAAATTTTTCATCTGTCTTGATGTGCCTGCCAAATTTAGTGAGTTTTCGTGCATGTTAAGGGGGTCAAATTGGCCGTCGATGTCCAGGCAGTAAAATAATAATAATAATAATAATAATTAAAGCCGCAAGCGGCATTGGACGGGACCTCGCCCTCTGGCAAGGTGGCCTGACTGAGGTCGTCCTTGTACATTGATGACCGAAGTCCAGGTCACTAGGAACCTTGCTCCTCCATAGACTTCCAGCACCCTGTCACCGAACATGGAGTTGTTAGCATCTCCCATCCACTAACATGTAGCTGTTAGCATGTCTTTTTCACTAACATGCAGCAGTTAGCATCTCATATCCACTAACATGGAGTTGTTAGCATGTCCCATCCACTAACATGTAGCTGTTAGCATCTGTCATCCACTAACATGGAGTTATTAGCATCTCCAATCCATTAACATGTAGATATTAGCATCTCTCATACACTAACATTTAGCTGTTAGCACTGATGTCTCAGTCATTGGGAATGTTGCCAGTACATAAACATTCATTTTCATGACTTGACCTCATTTTCTGTTGTAATTGGGCTTTTAATTTGAAGGAATTTTAGGCTTTTATTTTGGAAAGGCAGTACACGCTGTCATAATCACCGGCTAACTCCTTGGTACTCCATAAACATACATTTTCATGACTCTACCTCATTTTCTGTTGTGAACGGGCCTTTGTTTTGAATTAAATCTTTGCTTTTATTTTGGAAAGGTAGTACATGCAACTCCGGTTTTTGGAGACCTGGACATTATTTATAGGTGTGTACATGCTCATTTATTCACTCAGACAGACATCGTGCAGCTCGGAGTCCTTCAGAAGTTATTTAGATCCAACCGATTCAGCAGGGGCCACGGCAATGGAGCTTCCCGCACTGCAGCTCCATTGCCGTGGCCCCCGCTGAATCGGTTGGATCTGAATAACTTCTGAAGGACTCAAAGAGTGACTTTTTACATCACTGAAACTCTGAAAGAAGGATGAATTTGTTGTAAAGAAGGTTGAATACTATGTTTTTGGCCTTCAGAGACCTATATGACATGACTGAAAAATAGCATCATATGTACCCTTTAATGACAGCTGCTGTCGACTGCACTGCATGCCCATATATGGTCAGTAGTGGACTTCCTGTTGGATTTAGGTTATTGGTGTCAATGGGTGATTTTTAGATCTCGATGAGATGAACACATGAGCAATTGGTTTTATCTCTCTACGACATTCCTATGGACTGCAGTGGCCATTTTTTCCAAAAATGTGACTTTTATTTTGAAGGGCTGATAAAATCCACACCGTGTGACTTTTGACAAAGTTTGAAACATCGTTTGTAGAGAAGCTTCTCCTCTTTCAGGCCGCATTACTTTGATGTCTCTACGACAAACGGTCTTGGACAAGATAATTTTTAAATGAGGAGTGATTTTTACTTTGAAAGGGAAATAGCGGACTTCCTGTTGGATTTAGGTTATTATTGTCAATGAGAGATTTTTAGATCTCGATGAGACGAACACGTGAGCACTTGGTTTGATCTGCCTACGACATTCCCACGGGCCGTTGCATAGGATTTTTTTTTTTTTTACCAAATTTTACACTGAAAGGAAAATATCGGACTTCCTGTGCAATTTAGGACATTTTTGTCAATGAGAGATTTTTAGATCACGATGAGACGAATGCATCCACGTCAATTTGATCTCTCTACGACATTCGTGCGGGTAGCAACGTCCATTTTAGTGCTTCAAGTGGGTTTTCAGACTCAAACTTTAAGGGTTAATAAAATCCACACCCTGAGACTTTTGACAAAGTTTTTAACAACTTTGGAAGAGGAACTTGTCCTCTACGATTTCAGGCCACTCTGACATCTTTACGACAAGTGGTCTCAGAGCAGATAATTTTTAAATGAGGAGTGATTTTATGAAAATTTTTATTTTGAAAGGGAAATAGCGGACTTCCTGTTAGATTTAGGTATAGGTATTCCTCTTGGGCATTTTTGGATCTTGATGAGACGAACGCCTGAGCATTGGTTTGATCTCTGTACAACATTCCTACGGGCCGTGGCGGCTATTTTACTGTTTCTAGGTGGTGCTAGAGAGCAGATGGGGTTATAGTGTTAATTTTTCCACTTTATAAAATTTTTCTCCTTTGCGCATGTGCCTGTCAAATTTGGTGAGTTTTTGTGCATGTTTAAGGGGTCATATTTGGTGTTTAAAAGAGCAACTTTCGGCTATCACGTGGAACGGGAAATGACGGACTTCCTGTTGGATTTAGAGCAAGGTATATCTGTGGTGATATGTAGAACTCGAGCAGACGAACGCAGCAATGTATTTTTTATTTGTCTACAACACTCGTGGCGAGCCGTGGTGGAGATTTTACTGTTTCTAGGGTTTTTTGGTCTGTAGGTGGCGCTAGAGAGCAAATTGTTGTTTTTTTTTAATTATATAAAAATTTTTTCCGGTACGAATGTACGTGCCAAATTTGGTGAGTTTTCGTGCATGTTTAGGGGGTCAAATTTGCCGTCAAACAGGTGGTGACGATAATAATAATAATAATAATAATAATAATAATAAGAAACGAACGAAGAACAATAGAGTCCTTGCCCTCGGGCAAGGTGGCCTCAGTTGAGGCCACCTCGCCCTCGGGCTCGGTCCCTAATTAAAGCCGCAAGCGGCATTGGACGGGACCTCGCCCTCTGGCAAGGTGGCCCGACTGAGGTCGTCCTCGTACCTTGATGACCGAAGTCCAAGTCACTGGGAACCTTGCTCCTCCATAGACTTCCAGCACCCTCTCACCCACTAACATGGAGTTGTTAGCATCCCCCATCCACTGACGAGGAGCTTTTAGCATCTGTCATCCGCTAACATGCAGCTGTTAGCATCCCCCATCTGCTAACAGGTAGCTGTTAGCATCTCTCAACCGCTAGCAAGTAGCTGTTAGCATCTCTCATCAGCTAGCAAGTAGCTGTTAGCATCTCCCATCCACTCACATGTAGCTGTTAGCATCTCCCTTCCGCTAACATGTAGCTGTTAGCATCTCCCATCCGCTATCATGTAGCTGTTAGCATCTCCCATCCGCTATCATGTAGCTGTTAGCATCTGTCATCCGCTAACATGTAGCTGTTAGCATCTCCCATCCGCTAACATGTAGCTGTTAGCATCTCTCATCCGCTAGCATGTAGCTGTTAGCATCTCCCATCCGCTAACATGTAGCTGTTAGCATCTCCCATCCGCTAACATGTAGCTGTTAGCATCTCCCATCCACTAACATGTAGCTGTTAGCATCTGTCATCTGATTCAGCAGGGGCCACGGCAATGGATTGCAGTGCGGGAAGCTCCATTGCCGTGGCCCCCGCTGAATCGGTTGGATTTAAATAACTTCTGAAGGAATCCAAGCTGCACCATGTTTGTCTGAGTGAGTATATGAGCAGGCACACACCTATAAATAAGGTCCAGGTATCAAAAAAACCGGAGTTGCCCTTTAACACTGTTGAATTTGAAATTATCCCTGTGCTTTGTTAAAAATGTCATATTTTGCAAAAATATGGGGTGTGAGGCTCTTATTTTGATAGTCATGTCTGCTCCACTATGTCAAACACCAATATATCCATGTGAGTGTGATTCCATACATTCATTTGCCTGTTTGAGCAGCAATCCATCACTCGTGTGATTTATGGTCACGGTGCGCCATCTACTGTGGAAAGCAGGGACAACATGCAGAATGTTTTACAGCAGCTCTCAGATCAGCCCAGAGGCTCAATGCCCATATATGGCTTAAGTAGGTCACATGATGTTAGAGTGTGACTCGGCAGACACACAGTTTCTCTTTGGTAAAAACAGCTGGGGAAATGCATTTCCGTGGACCAAAGTGAGCAAACAATGTCAGAAAGTGATAGGAAATTTAGTTGTCTTTCACTGTAGAGCTTTTCAGAGCAGTCACACTTATAGTTTTGAAACGGGAGGCTTAATTGATGAAGAAGGTGAGATTTTTGAGCAAAATTTGAGCAAAATTTTGAGCAGAAAGTGTGAATGACGGACTTCCTGTTGCATTTAGGTCATAGGCACGAGTGAGAAAGTTGTAGATCTCGATGAGACGAACGCGTGCATATGTTTCTTTTCTCTGTACGACATTCTGAAAGACAAACAATACATTGTCTTGGTTTTGGGGTGAGGAGTATTTTCAGGCACATTTGATTTGACAGGAAATAGCGGACTTCCTGTTGGATTTAGGTATAGGTATGTCTCTTGGTAAATTGTAGATCTCGATGAGACGAATTCATCCATGTCAATTTTATTTCTCTGCGACATTCGTGCGGGTCGCACTGTCCATTGTAGTGTTGCAAGTGCATTTTCAGACTTCAAACTTTAAGGGTTAATAAAATCCACACCCTGAGACTTTTGAAAAAGTTTTGAACAACTTTGTGAGAGAAACTTGTCCTCTTTTATTTGGCACTGCTCTGACGTCTCCACGACAAGCGGTCTCGGCACAGATAATTTTTAAAGGAGGAGTCATTTTCGGCTGATTTTCATCAAAATTTGACATATAACTCAAAATAGCGGATTTCCTGTTGGATTTAGCATAAAAATATCAGATCCTTTTTTGTAGATCTCAAGGAGACGAACGCATGAGAGTTGGTTTGATCTCTCTGCGACATTCCTGCGAGTTACGGTGGGCTTTTTTCACGTTTCTAGGTGGCGCTAGAGAGCGGATGGAGTTAAGGGGTTAATTTTTCAATTGGATAAAATTTTTTGCCAGTCTGCATGTGCCTGCCAATTTTGGTGAGTTTTTGAGCATGTTTAGGGGGTCAAATTTGCCGTCGAACACACGGTATGTATAATAATAATAATAAGAAACGAACGAAGAACAATAGAGTCCTTGCCCTCCGGGCAA
This sequence comes from Salarias fasciatus, assembly GCF_902148845.1. Taxonomy (NCBI): domain Eukaryota; kingdom Metazoa; phylum Chordata; class Actinopteri; order Blenniiformes; family Blenniidae; genus Salarias; species Salarias fasciatus. Next base: position 33,932,059 of record NC_043750.1, on the reverse strand, counting down.
GGTGGCCTCAGTTGAGGCCACCTCGCCCTCGGGCTCGGACCCTAATAAGAAGAAACGAACGAAGAACAATAGAGTCCTTGCCCTCGGGCAAGGTGGCCTCAGTTGAGGCCACCTCGCCCTCGGGCTCGGTCCCTAATTAAAGCCGCAAGCGGCGTTGGACGGGACCTCGCCCTCTGGCAAGGTGGCCCCACTGAGGCCGTCCTCGTACCTTGATGACCGAAGTCCAGGTCACTGGGAACCTTGCTCCTCCATAGACTTCCAGCACCCTCTCACCCACTAACATGGAGTTGTTAGCATCTCCTATCCGCTGACATAGAGTTGTTAGCATCTCTCATCCGCTAGCATGGGGCTGTTAGCATCTCCCATCCACTAACATGTAGCTGTTAGCATCTCCCATCCGCTAACATGTAGCTGTTAGCATGTCCCATCCGCTAACAAGTAGCTGTTAGCATCTCCCATCCACTAACATGTAGCTGTTACCATCTCTCATCCACTAACATGTAGCTGTTAGCATCTCCTATCCACTAACATGGAGTTGTTAGCATGTCCCATCCACTAACATGTAGCTGTTAGCATCTGTCACCCACTAACACGGAGTTATTTGCATCTCCAATCCATTAACATGTAGATATTAGCATCTGTCATACACTAACATGAAGGTGTTAGCATCTCTCATCCGCTGACATGTAGCTGTTAGCATCTTTCATACACTAACATTTAGCTGTTAGCACTGAATTCTCAGTCATTGGGAACTTTGCCAGTACATAAACATTCATTTTCATGACTTGACCTCATTTTCTGTTGTAATTGGGCTTTTAATTTGAAGGAATTTTGGGCTTTTATTTTGGAAAGGCAGTACACGCTGTCATAATCATGACTAACCCCTTGGTACTCCATAAACATACATTTTCATGACTCTACATCATTTTCTGTTGTAAACGGGTTTTTTATTATAAAGGATTTTTTTGCTTTTATTTTGGAAAGGTAGCACATGCAACTCTGGTTTTTTGAGACCACGACATTATTTATAGGTGTGTGCCTGCTCATTTATTCACTCAGACAGACATGGTGCAGCTCGGAGTCCTTCAGAAGTTATTTAGATCCAACCGATTCAGCAGGGGCCATGGCAATGGAGCTTCCTGCACTGCAGCTCCATTGCCGTGGCCCCCGCTGAATCGGTTGGACCTGAAAAACTTCTGAAGGACTCCGAGAGTGACTTTTTACATCGCTGAAACTCTGAAAGAAGGATGAATTTGTTGTAAACAAGCTTGAATACTATGTTTTGGGCCTTCAGAGACCTATATGACATGACTGAAAAATAGCATCATATGTACCCTTTAATGACAGCTGCTGTCAGCTCAATGACTGCACTGCATGCCCATATATGGTCAGTAGTGGGCTTCCTGTTGGATTTAGGTTATTGGTGTCAATGGGTGATTTTTAGATCTCAATGAGATGAACACATGAGCAATTGGTTTTATCTCTCTACGACATTCCTATGGACTGCAGCGGCCATTTTTTTCCAAAAATGTGACTTTTATTTTGAAGGGCTGATAAAATCCACACCGTGTGACTTTTGACAAAGTTTGAAACATCGTTTGTAGAGAAACTTCTCCTCTTTCAGGCTGCATTACTTTGACGTCTCTACAACAAACGGTCTCGGACAAGAAAATTTTTAAATGAGCAGTGATTTTTACTTTGAAAGGGAAATAGCGGACTTCCTGTTGGATTTAGGTTATTATTGTCAATGAGAGATTTTTAGATCTCGATAAGACGAACGCGTGAGCAATTGGTTTGATCTGTCTACGACATTCCCACGGGCCGTTGCGTAGGAATCTTTTTTTTTTACCAAATTTTACACTGAAAGGAAAATATCGGACTTCCTGTGCAATTTCGGACATTTTTGTCAATGAGAGATTTTTAGATCTCGACGAGACGAATGCATCCACGTTGATTTGATCTCTCTACGACATTCGTGCGGGTAGCAGCGTCCATTGTAGTGCTTCAAGTGGGTTTTCAGACTCAAACTTTAAGGGTTAATAAAATCCACACCCTGAGACTTTTGACAAAGTTTTTAACAACTTTGGAAGAGGAACTTGTCCTCTACGATTTCACGCTACCCTGACATCTCTACGAGAAGTGGTCTCAGAGCAGATAATTTTTAAATGAGGAGTGATTTTCTGAAAATTTTAATCTTGAAAGGGAAATAGCGGACTTCCTGTTGGATTTAGGTATAGGTATTCCTCTTGGGCATTTTTGGATCTCGATGAGACGAACGCCTGAGCATTGGTTTGATCTCTGTACAACATTCCTACGGGCCGTGACGGCTATTTTACTGTTTCTAGGTGGCGCTAGAGAGCAGATGGGGATATAGTGTTAATTTTTCCACTTTAGAAAATTTTATGATTGTCTGGATGTGCCTGCCAAATTTGGTGAGAAAACGTTCATGTTTAGTGGGTCAAATTTGACGTCGAATACAGCAACTTTTGGCTATTATGTTGATCAGGAAATACTGGACTTCCTGTTGGATGTGGGTCATCGTGGACATATCGTTATTTTTAGATCTCGAGCAGACGAACGCATGAGCGGTACTTTGATCTGTCTAAGACATTCGCACCGGCCGTGGCAGAGATTTTACTGTTTCTCGCGTTTGCTAATTCCTAGGTGGCGCTAGAGAGCATATGGGGTTAATTTTTTTATTTTATAAAATTTTTCGACTGTCTGGATGTGCCTGCCAAATTTGGTGAGTTTTCATGCATGTTTAGGGGCTCTAATTTGCAATTTACTTCCGGGCAGTAAAATAATAATAATAATAATAATTAAAGCCGCAAGCGGCATTGGACGGGACCGAGCCCTCTGGCAAGGTGGCCTGACTGAGGTCGTCCTTGTACATTGATGACCGAAGTACATGTCACTGGGAACCTTGCTCCTCCATAGACTTCCAGCACCCTGTCACCGAACATGGAGTTGTTAGCATCTCCCATCCACTAACATGTAGCTGTTAGCATCTCATATCCACTAACATGGAGAGTTGTTAGCATGTCCCATCCATTAACATGTAGATATTAGCATCTGTCATACACTAACGTGAAGGTTTTAGCATCTCTCATACACTAACATTTAGCTGTTAACACTGAAGTCTCAGTCATCGGGAACCTTGCCAGTACATAAACATTCATTTTCATGACTTGACCTCATTTTCTGTTGTAATTGAGCTTTTAATTTGAAGGAATTTGGGGCTTTTATTTTGGAAAGACAGTACACGCTGTTATACTCATGAATAACCCCTTGGTACTCCATAAACATACATTTTCATGACTCTACATCATTTTCTGTTGTATACGGGATTTTTTTATAAAGGATTTTTTGCTTTTATTTTGGAAAGTTAGTACATGCAACTCCGGTTTTTTGAGACCTGGACATTATTTATAGGTGTGTACATGCTCATTTATTCACTCAGACAGACATCGTGCAGCTCGGAGTCCTTCAGAAGTTATTTAGATCCAACCGATTCAGCAGGGGCCACGGCAATGGAGCTTCCCGCACTGCTGCTCCATTGCCGTGGCCCCCGCTGAATCGGTTGGACCTGAATAACTTCTGAAGGACTCCGAGAGTGACTTTTTACATCGCTGAAACTCTGAAAGAAGGATGAATTTGTTGTAAACAAGCTTGAATACTATGTTTTAGGCCTTCAGAGACCTATATGACATGACTGAAAAATAGCATCATATGTACCCTTTAATGACAGCTGCTGTCGACTGCACTGCATGCCCATATATGGTCAGTAGTGGACTTCCTGTTGGATTTAGGTTATTGGTGTCAATGGGTGATTTTTAGATCTCGATGAGATGAACACATGAGCAATTGGTTTTATCTCTCTACGACTTTCCCACGAGCTGTAGCGGCCATTTTTTCCAAAAATGTGACTTTTATTTTGAAGGGCTGATAAAATCCACACCGTGTGACTTTTGACAAAGTTTGAAACATCGTTTGTAGAGAAGCTTCTCCTCTTTCAGGGTGCATTACTTTTACGTCTCTACGACAAACGGTCTCGGACAAGAAAATTTTTAAATGAGGAGTGATTTTTACTTTGAAAGGGAAATAGCGGACTTCCTCTTGGATTTAGGTTATTATTGTCAATGAGAGATTTTTAGATCTTGATGAGACAAACGCGTGAGCAATTGGTTTGATCTGTCTACGACATTCCCACGGGCCGTTGCGTAGGAGTCATTTTTTTTTACCAAATTTTACACTGAAAGGGAAATATCGGACTTCCTGTGCAATTTAGGACATTTTTGTCAATTAAAGATTTTTAGATCTCGATGAGACGAATGCATCCACATCAATTTGATCTCTGTACGACATTCGTGCGGGTAGCAGCGTCCATTGTAGTGCTTCAAGTGGATTTTCAGACTCAAACTTTAAGGGTTAATGAAATCCACACCCTGAGACTTTTGACAAAGTTTTTAACAACTTTGGAAGAGGAACTTGTCCTCTACGATTTCACGCCACCCTGACATCTCTACGACAAGTGGTCTCAGAGCAGATAATTTTTAAATGAGGAGTGATTTTCTGAAAATTTTATCTTGAAAGGGAAATAGCGGACTTCCTGTTGGATTTAGGTATAGGTATTGCTCTTGGGCAGTTTTGGATCTCGATGAGACGAACGCCTGAGCATTGGTTTGATCTCTGTACGACATTCCTACGGGCCGTGGCGGCTATTTAACTGTTTCTAGGTGGCGCTAGAGAGCAGATGGGGTTATGGGGTTATTTTTTTCACTTTCTAAAATTTCTTGAGTGTCTGGATGTGCCTGCCAAATTTAGTGACTAGACGTTCATGTTTAGCGGGTGAAATTTGACGTCGAATACAGCAACTTTTGGCTATTACATTGATCGGGAAATACTGGACTTCCTGTTGGATGTAGGTCATCGTGCACAGATCGTAATTGTTAGATCTCGAGCAGACAAACGCATTGGCGGTACTTTGATCTGTCTAAGACATTTGCACCGGCCGTGGCGGAGATTTTACTGTTTCTAGGTTTTTTTAGTCTGTAGGTGGCGCTAGAGAGCAAATGGGGTAATTTTTTTCATTTTATCAAATGTTTCGCCTGTCCGGATGTGCCTGCCAAATTTGGTGAGTTTTCATGCATGTTTAGGGGGTCAAAATTGCGTTTCAATACGGTGTCAGTATAATAATAAGAAACGAACGAAGAACAATAGAGGCCTTGCCCTCAGGCAAGGTGGCCTCAGTTGAGGCCACCTCGCCCTCGGGCTCGGTCCCTAATAATAAGAAACACTAGAAGAACAATAGAGTCCTTGCCCTCCGGGCAAGGTGGCCTCAGTTGAGGCCACCTCGCCCTCGGGCTCGGTCCCTAATAAGAAACGAACGAATAACAATAGAGGCCTTGCCCTCAGGCAAGGTGGCCTCAGTTGAGGCCACCTCGCCCTCGGGCTCGGTCCCTAAATATTATAAAGTGGTGGCTTCAACTGTGTAGCAGGTTTCCACTGAGGGGCGCCAGAAAGCTTCAGCAGGAATACCTTGAGGGAATCAAGACAAAAGGAAATCAAATTCATCTTTTATTCATTGATTTCATATTGTATGAAATAACCCTGCACCTCTGGAAGTTTATGCGAGAACAGTTCCTAAGAGTATAAACACAGTAACAATAGAGTTTATATAAATATCATTCACTTTGTTGGCTATATTCCCCTTTTACGGAATTTGTTCTTTTGAAACATGACACATACGATTTCCATTTTATGAAAATTAAAACAAGTATTTTTGATGGGAAATTCATGCATCTCAAATCATGAAGAATTAAACTACACTTTCAACCATAACAAATGTTTAAGATGATAGATAGACAGCTCGATGGATGGATATTTTTGAAAAGTGGTTGTAGAAACGAGATCTTCAAATGTGACAAAAATTTGTCTCATAATTAACACTGAGCCAGAAATGTCAGAATAATTTATAGAGTTGTTTTGTAGTGGTAATTTACTGACCACTAGAGGGGGCTGATGAGCCTCAAAGAAGCCTACAAAAGAATTTTGTTTGTTGTCTTTGCCTCCTTATAGTAACCTCTTATATCACAAAAGCAGCCTAAACGTTTTCATCAAAGTAAAACCTGAAATAAGAACACATTAAAATGTCACTTAAAGAGAATGAAGACGTTGATATATCACAGTAAATGAGCTTGAAAGATTGGACGTCCATTAAGTTGCTATAAATATCATCATTAGTGCTCTCTCTTCTCTCAGGTTTGTGTCATGAATGAAGAAACATAAAAAAACAAAAAAGCAAAGTTCATCTGCACTCACACATAAATATGAAAGAGAAAAACTTCAGTTCTCAAGGCCATGAAGCGTTAAAGCTCTTCAGCATCGATCTGCGCGTCTCTCTGCGGCCACAGGGCCTCCGTTCGTCTCTATTCTTAGAGGGAGCTCAGTTCAAGTGGGGAAGTGCCACGACTGAGAATGTTATGAAACTCAGCTTCATGCAAAGATGCAAAGTTCAGACATGCAGTCTGAGCCTCGCTGCAGAGCACATAGCATTTATTTTATGACACCACATGCTGTGGGCACAACGCGGGGCCAGGACCATGTGTAAACACGTATTTGTGTGTAAGAGCATGTGATTTTATCATCGAGTGGAATGAAAGAGCTTCCAAACCTTCAAACAAAACGAGAGGAAAGTGAAGGGCTGAAATTTATTTTTACATAAAAGGCAGTAAGTAGTTCGACAGTGATCATTGGGTTTTGGCACAAAAAACAAACTTCAGGTAAAGAGTGTTTAAATTTGTGGGGATGTGCCAAAAAGAGGAGAGATGATGTTGCACAACCTTTTTTTTTTTTTTTTTATGTAAGATGAGCTCACGTGCCACAGGCATCAAACCATGTGACCAATCTATAAGTAGAAGGTTGGTCAAGGACTTCACCCATCCCTTCATACATTTTCTGTGCAATGTGTTGATTATTACACAATCAATGTAAATATCAAGAGGCAGGGGACAAACAACGCCTTCAGTGTTTATGCTTTGAAAAACCTGCTTTCTGAGGGTCAGTTTCCCTTTTCCAGACTTCCCCTGATGGGCAGTGTGTGATGGAAAAGAGAAACGTGACCTGAGGCAAAGAAGGAGGAAAAAAAACTGCCTAAAAGGATAAAATGGGAGGGATGGATGAAGTAACAGATCTGAGGGAGTGACAGAAAAAGAAAAAGGGAGGGAAAGAGGAGAATAGAGGGACAGCAGGACCAGACTCACTGCCTTCTTTTCCCCCAGCGCTCTCTCCCTTCTTTCTCTCAGTGACTGCAGGCTGAGATCAACATATAGGTGAGTTGAACTTTAATTATGTTCTTTTGTTGTTTTAAACTTTTTTGTCTATTCAGTTGTGGTAATTTAAGACTTCTTTTTCTGCAGCAGATAGAACTCATCCAACTTCAATTTACACTGTAACTGTCTGAAGAGCATCTTTTATTTTCACATATCAGCACTGCAAATATTAATACATTTGTATAATTCAAATATAAATCTCATGGAATGTAATAAACAGATTAAACTAATTACTTCCAAAGTGAAATCCCTGCAGTCTCTCTTATCAGTAGTACACAGGGGAAGGGGAAGCCCTTTGTCAGAGGATAGATGCTGTGGAGGCAGACCGTGGAGGAATTCATCATTACTCATCAGCCAAAACATCTCTTAGAGATGCAGACCTGCAGCCGTACTTATGTGTGAGAACATTTTTATGACCGTGTTTATTTGCTTTTGTGTCTGTTGGCTAAATACATGCAGCTAAGCCAGATGGTTTGTGGAAAGCCAGAGTTTCCGCTGGCTGGATGGAGAGGGCTACTTTTAGCTTTGGTTATTACTCTCTTTGCACTTGGCTGGCTCAGGCTGTGTCTCGGGCCCCTGAATGTCCCCTAAATGACTCTGATTATTTTAAATGATAAAAGCATCCATCATTCTTTGTTTCTGCTGTGGAATGTCCCATTAGGGTTAGAAAAAGGTTTCTAATTATATGTTTTGTCAGGGTACGGTATGTGAATTCTGTGGTTTTCAGGATTTTTGTGGTGACGTGCACGAGTACTTGTCGGGTGGGGGGGATTCTGCTGTATATGCATCTACACAGTTTTCTACACTCTCTTCCTTGCTGAAGGTCTCACAAGTGTCCAATGATTCTTTTTATCCACACCTCAATCAGCTGCTTTCTCCACCAGGATGCTGCGCCTCAGCTCGCTGTCCACGCTCCTCGTCTTGCTTCTGGTCTGTCCCCCCCTGCTGCCCGCACAGGAAGGGCGGGTACGTCTTGCAGGGGTAGGCCGGCGCGGGGAAAACGAGGGGCGCGTGGAGGTTTTCTACAACGGGGCATGGGGCACAGTGTGCGACGACGAGGTGGATCTTAACCTGGCGAATGTAGTGTGCCGACAGTTGGGTTATCAACGGAGCTTCACCTGGGCACACAGTGCCAGGTTTGGCCAGGGGGAAGGTATGTCCAGTTCACCTGAGGTCCTCCATCAGGATCTCTTTCACTTGATTCTTTCACATTCAATAAGTGAATCCCTTTCCTTGTGCTAGGTCTGATCTGGCTGGACAATGTCCGCTGCCATGGCTCAGAGCGCTCCATTGCAGAGTGTCGCTCCAATGGCTGGGGAATCAACGACTGCACCCATACCGAGGACCTGGGGGTCATTTGCAGTCCCGAGAGAAGACCTGATGTTCAAGAAATCGGAGAAAGCCCTCCTTCTCCAAGGAATCATCAAAGTCAACCGAGACAGAGAAACTCATCACCGCAGGCTCCACCTGCACCGCCGGGCCTCTCGTCCTCCTCTTCTGCAAGAGGCCACGAGATCGCCCTCCACCGCAACCCAACGTCTACCCGTCGCAGCAACATCTCCCCTCAAGAAAACGGCCACGAGATCCAGATAGTTCGACGGAATCGAGGCGGTTCGAGGGTAAGCCAGCCCAGCGGCCCCGCTTTGCCGCAGGGGCACCAGCTGCCGTCACGTCTGGGGAACGGCGCCGCCTACAGGCAGAGGCAAGAGGCGATGAGGAGCAGCACCAACAGGCAGCAGCAGTCTGAGAGGAGGAGCGAGAGGCATCAGCAGTACAGTGGGAACCATGTTGAACCAGATCCAGCTTATCCACACGTGGGCCCGGAGACTGATTCACACAACACGCAGGTAAACACGCACACACACACACACACACACACACACACACACACACAGATACAAACAACCTCCTGTGCACACTAAAAAAGAAACCAAATGTAGTATTATACTGACTCGTACAAAAATCCACAAGCCAGCGGGCATCTTTAATTAGAGACAACCCTAAAACCAGATCTTCTCAGGATCCAATTTTTTATCCACCAGTGGGCCTTGAATTTACCTCAGCCACTGGTAGCACTTTCCTCAAACAAACACCCTCAGATTTAAGAAAGTGGGGACATTTATCACTTTTCTCTTTTCCTTTGAGCTTGCGGTTTATGCTTTCTTTACCATTTTGTAATCTCAATAACACGGCTCCTTGCACATTAAACAATCCCTGTGTTTTCACTCGGTTTCCTTCCTGCTGTCGACAGTATGCAATGTGGATGATTAGAGCGTCTGATGATTAGAGAACAGAGCATGGGACCTCTCCGAGTTATTCCCCTCACAGTTGCGTGCAAGCTGCAGCTGTTTATTTAATCAAAGTGACAATGTGCTGTTTGAGAAAAGATGAAGTTGAGTTCATTAAGTCAAATTAATCCTGTTTTACGGGCTTTGGCTGGTGGAGGTAGAGGTTGAAGACTTAAAAGTCCTCTGCTGGTGGAAACATAAAAACATTAATGAAAGCCTCGCTTGAAGGAGTGTCATTTATTGTTCTCTGTTCTTGAACAGTGGTCTGAGCGGGTTCAGCTGGAGGAGGCCCGTCTACGGCCCGTGCTCTCCGGCAGCAACAGGGGACTGGTGACAGAAGGAGTGCTGGAAGTGAAGCATGCTGGGAGGTGGCGTCACGTTTGCTCCCACGGCTGGGACCTGAGCAGCAGCCGTGTTGCGTGTGGCATGTTAGGATTCCCCGCTGCAGAAGCGTTTGACCAAAACGCCTACAGGTACGTATGCGAGGGTGGACGGAGCAGAGTGACAGAGGAGGAAGCACACTGGAGAAGCATTGTGAATGTGTGTGCGTGTGTGTGTGTGTGTGCGTGTGCTTATGAAAAGGATGGAAATGCGGTCGACTACACATCCCTCCATGGATTAGTCGGCCCCATGCCCGGCCTGCTCCTCCAACCCCCCTGTAGTAAAGGTTAACCACAACTGCTGTCATTAGTAAAACCACATTTGGCAAAACATGTTGAACGGTGGCATTAGCTGAGCCAGCCCTGTCTGTGCCACTGGCTGACTGGGTCTAAAGACAGGCCTCTGAAATAGTCCTGGAGAGTATGTCATTAATGTCAGATCCAGACTACAAGATTATCATCATCCTCTCATCCTCCTGCACATGCTTTCTAATCTCATATAATTTGGAAACATCCAGAAGAGACTGTGTGCATCAAAAAATTCAGCAAAGAATTAGGAAAACATTACTTTCAAATGTTTGTTTTTTTAGATTCTTTGTTGAGGCAGAAAGTTTTTTTTTTTCTGTGTGCATCTCTCTCAGGACAGTAGTCTGTAGTTAATGTTTCACCTAATTAATCAAGTATTTGGTCGGATTACCCATAAAATTCATCTCTGAGTTCACATAAAATAGTAGAGAAACATTTAGAAATTAAAATCCAACAAACACAGTCAGCAGCTGCTGGTGAATTATATCATACTATCACCATGTTGCTTCATTCATTTGCAGAGTTGCTTTGTTTTCTGTTGCATTGTGTGTCTACAGAGATTTTAAAGGTAAGCTAAATATGTCTGTTTGGTTTTATATCTTTATATCTTCGTCCTGCAGTGGCAAAGTTAAATGAGTACTCTGAAACTATAGTGTGTTTCTATCAGTTTGCTGGTAAAAGCTGCTTTAGGACAGCTGAATTGCTGGAATATAATCAGGCTGCTCAGTATTTGACATTACTCTCACCTGAAACTCACTTGCAATTGATGCAAATGTTCTGTAACACAAATAAGATCCTAAAACGGTAGCACAAAGCTATTTTCTCCAATTATGTTTTGATAGCTAATACTGTCAGGATGTCTTGTTGACTCCATCCTGCTCGCTTGAACATTTAGCATAAATACCCACAGAAGCATCGGGCGCGAACCTTCAAAGCGTCCACACACGTACCGTCAACAAGCCGATGTCTCATGCAAACACCGCCGCTGTTACATCTTTCGGCCTCATCACTCGCAGACTTTGCATAAACTGAAATCCTCGTGCACGCAGAAACTTAAACATGCAAACACAACCCTCCGTGTGTCCCTCTGTCTGCCCGCAGGCTTCTTTTTACGGCCTGGCTAGCAGGGCGACGGTACTGACCGCTGCACTGCACCATCTGTCTCTCCATGTCGCCAATAATTACCCCTTATGTCCTCTTCTGCCCCGCACCAGGACACAGGCTGCTTCTCCTCTGCTGCTCACCGTGGTGGCCTCAGTCTAGCAGTGGAAAACTCTCTTTTGTCAAGCTGGATCTCTCAGGTCCTCCTCAGAGCTCTGAGGGTCCAGTGAAACAGAAGCTAGACCTTTATCCAGTCTTCGCTTCTCTTTTACGTCTTTAATCCTTCTGGTCAGGAGAGGGTAAATATTTTGGGGCAGGGGATCCAAAATATGGCCAAGCGAAGCTGACCTTCGTGTAAAGGTTTATGTAAATGTGGACAACATAACAGAAAAAAAACACCTCAGAGGAGCCTTGAGAAACATCACATTCCTCTGAAAACGATCCAGCCAGCAGCTTTTATAAAGACTGAACCAGGCAGTGAATGTTGGTTTGTCAACCTCACCCAGCTACGTGGGAGATGAATGAAGCAGACATTTTTAACCATCGGTAAACAGCCGAGGGGGGTAGGAGGATCTTTGGACAAACACGGACATGTAGCATCAGGTTGGTCTCTCTCATGTGGCACTCCTTGTGTATTCTGAAGCAGCAGACGTTTAGTTGTTTTGAAATGAGTCCGAAGTTATTTTTGTTTTGCACTATAGACATTTCTTTAGTTAATGCCAGTGCTGGCAGATGATTTGAGTTCTGAATGAATTATTTCACCAGGCGAAATATGATGGGGAATTTCTACAGTTTCTTTGAGGTCAACAGGTAAAAATTTCAGTGATGTTTTGCAACTGAAATTGAAATTTGATCTAAATAAACATAATAATCTTGTGAGTTTTATCCTTCATCAGTGTTAATTTGAGGTTCTAAAGCATTGAGTGTTGTGATTTTTGTCACATTCTAGCAGTGATGCTTCAGCTTCTTTCATCCTGTAAAATAGAGGCTCTTGAATAGATCACCAAATAAAATAATCTGAAGGAGATTCCAACCTACTGTTTCTAAAGAATCAAAACCTTTAAGCTTCTTCGCTAAGATATGGCTTCAAAGCATGTTGTCCTTCTTAATCTGCTCCGTTATTACCATTATCTGGTTCACTTGCTGCTGTAAACGTGTGTTCAGTCAGCTGGGAACCAGTAGGAAAAGTCCCATTTCTCAACTGGGAATGTTCCCAAAGCAGCCCCACGGAATCAGCACACACGTTTCAAACAAACACTACGTTCACAAGACATGCCCGTAATTATTTTGGGAAAATCAATCACGTTTATCGACTTTGCTGATAGACACCTGAAACAATAGTGACAACAAAATGATTTCAAACCGGTAAAAATACTTAAAGGAGACAAGATTAGGGATAGGATTAGAAGTTTATCTTTCCAAGTTATCCACAAAATATTCTGCCTATCATATTTAAAAAGCACATTTGTCGATCATCAGTTCAGTCACTGGTCCAGGTACATTTTGTACCTTGTATTTACCATTTTATATCAGTTATACATTGAATGCTCGTATGAATATATTCATGGCTGCATACAGTAGTTTTCTTGAGCCATTTTGAATTGTTTTTCTCCATCAGTGGTGATGAAGAAGAGCGCAACAAGTCAAAATAAGTTCTGCCTGAAAATCGCAAACGAGCCTATTTTCAGAGAAGTGATGGCCGCAGTACTGGACTGTCGGGTATGCAACTTGTTAAAAAAAAAAAGGAAAAGAAAAGAAAGAAATAAGTAAAGGACGTGCTCAAGATCACCCTCCATAATTTGCCTTCAAAGCGTTTCTTCTTCATTTTACCATCTGGTCATTCGGAGCATCTTCGGCGACAAGTCAAGTGACTGATGTAGACATGACAGTTTGCACATAACATCTTCCCCACTTTGCTGGCAGGGCTCCATGCCTGCTATTTTTTGGGGTTTGTCTCCACTCGAAGGGCTGTAATTATGGTCTCAGAGCTCCTCTAATCTACAATATTCTCTCAGCCGAACCTGCTGCACACCCTTTGCTGTGTCAGCTCTCCGCTCTCTGGTCATGTGGTTGTTTTCTTGGTGTGACTCTCTTTGTCTTTGCCTGTTAAGTTGCTCAGCGCATTTTTACAGATGCTTAAATACTCCCCCACTTTGCTGCGCTTACAAAAGGCAAGTGTTAAACTCATTTTCCCTTGTTTCATCACAGTCGCTCTCCCTTTGAGGCAGAAACTTCTTCTAATTGACTTTCACCCCATTCTCCTTGTTTCTACCCTCCTCGGCACTCTTCTGTTTTAAAGCCGACATTTAATTCCTTTGTGGTGCTTCGACTTCAATCAGTTTTTGGTGGAAAGTACATCGCCATGACCCCATTGACTTCTCTGTCAGTGGCGGCTGATGCCACTGTCCAGGGGGCTGTTTTGGATTCAGTGTGGCAACCTGCTGTCTCCTCAGCAGGCAGACTGTTCCAGCCAGGCAGTTTAGCATTCATATAATGACAGGTTATCTCGGCTTTACTGACAGTCAGCTCCTTTTCTCCTCCGTGCCGTGGCCTATCCTGTTGTGCAGTCAGAGTTGCATAAAAGCCCTCGGCTCCAGAGAAGTTAGAAATTCTTTTCTTGGTTAAAGGATCTAAGTCGCCGTGCTGGGATCACGATGCCTTTGTTGTGTTGAGGCTGTGAGCCACTTCAATTCCTCCAAATCCCCTCATAAGATAGAACCAGTCTTAATCCTTCCCCAACATGCTCGTGGGTCAACTGGACTGATTCAACAAACCAAGAGAACACACGTTTCCTCTTCCCGTGAAGACACGATGGTCATAAAAGTTGTTCCCAGTCCACAGAGATCTGAGCCTGACGTCACCCGCTCCGTGTTACGCGGCGAGCAGTCGTAACGCCGGCCAGCGACGCCGCGGCTTTAACGGCCTTTGTTTTTACAGAGGAAAGGAAAGTTGATATCTACGTGCATATTTCCATGTCTGCTGTGTGTGAACCAACATGCTCCTGCTCGACCGCAAAGCAGACACTGCTCAGCACAGCAGGCAATTATACGGGGAGCACTTTCACCCCCTCAACCGTCCTCCTCCTCCTCCTCCCCCTCCTCCTCCTCCTCTTCCACCGCAGCCTTCCCCCTCCTCCTCCTACAAATCATGAACTGACACCATCACACAGACTGTCCCTCAGATTTGGAATGAGTTATGAAACATTTCAAACAATGAAGACAAAAACAGATAGTATTTCACACACAAACTATAACTCCGTGTTTCTTTTTTTAGTTTTTCTTCATGACATCTAATCTGTGTTTGCCATGAACACTGGGTGTGATCTACTCTACAATGAAGCAAACTCAGTTTTCTTCCTTCATTCGGGAGCTTCAATCTGTGCTTCTCTTTTCATCGCCATCCCTGAATGAGCTAATTTTTTTTTTTATCACTGGTCAAAACAGGAAGAACATGCACACTCCACACAGAATCCCCGACTCTAACTGAGAATATAGAATTAAAGGTGCTGTAGGCAGGATTCAGCATCTCTGCCATCTTGCTTAGGTTTCCCTAAGCAAGATGGCGATTTGACCCATCTAAGATGGTGATTTTAAACCCAGCACAGCCAATCCTGTCCTGTTTTCTCTGAAATCACGCCCTTACGCAAGTTAAGCCCCTCCCACAAGAACATGTGACGAATGCCCCTCGATCAATCACGGTTAGAGCCTCAGGGGCTCTTCTGATTGGTCAAAGATACCTGGAGCTGTCGAGATTCCTTTTCAGCTCAGAACAGAGACAGATGGAAACGCTGCTCCCTCGCGGTAGTGCAATTATGCTACACTCCTAAAGGATTATCAATGGATACTCTAACATTTAATCCAAAGAAAACACAGAAAAATTAGCATTGACTAGCAGAATCCTGCCTACAGCACCTTTAAGTGTGTAGTGATTTATTTAGCAGCGCAGAGCAGTCGCCGTGACCGCACAGGCTGTTTAAATCATAATTCCTTCACTGCTGGACTGCAGCGGGAATCAGAAAATAATAACAGTGCACGCTTATCTGGGAGCGGAAATTTCTTTGTGCAGTAAAATAAGCCATGCATGCACAGTTTGCCTTCATGGTCTGGCCAGTCGTTGAGCTGTAAAAGACTTGTGGTGCACATGTTCCATCCAGTGCTTTCTCAGGCTCACTATTTCTATTCTTCTCTTATTATAAGCTTCTTCTTGCCCGAAAGAAATGTCTCTTCTGACGTTGGGAATGTGCAAAGCAACAGAAGGGAAACATCTTTTTAAGTTTGCCAAATATTTAATTGCATCATGAATCTGGTTGAGTGGTAAACTCTCTTGTCTAAATCTGCTGTTCTGACTCATTTAGTGGACACACGCTCATAAAGGGCGTTTGTCACACTGCACCTGTCTGTGGTCCAGTGTGTGTGTGTGTGAGTGTGTGTGTGTGGAAACTCCTCAGTGGGCTCATTCTTCTGTATACATACTATTTCCCCTCTGGATTTGACTCCGGTTTAAGGTAATATCCATGAAACTAGACACAGTTTGGAAAAGCCTGTTGCCGTTGGCAGACCTCTGGAAGGTTTCCTGCGGGGATTAATGTATGGTGGTCTATTCATATTTTTAGTTTTTTTTCCACTTGGATGCCTCAAACCAGACATGTGAACAAACACCGACAGAAATATCCAGGCAGGGAGAAATGGAAGAGCTAAAAAAGATGGGGCAAGAAAGAGGTTGGTGTTGAAGGGAGAAAGAGAGAGAAGAGGAAGGAAGGAGATTTGAGACAAGTTGTTGTAAATCTTCCCTCTTTTTTTTTGCCCTTCCTCCAACATTCATCCAGAGACAAAGATGTGCAGTGTTTCTTTTTTATGACAGGTTTCCGTTTATTTAACTTTGGACAGTTAGAATTGAAGAGAAGGGATGTCGAGGAACAAATAAGCGGTTGATTGAGTAGGAAAACGCAGCGGACTGAAGGAGGGCAGAAGACGCCTGCCTGTTTAGTCTGCTCAACATAAAGATGCTCAAAAATCCAAAGTGTGATGTTTTCTGTCTTTCAGGAAACTCTGGGACTCCAAGGTAGCTGATCCCTCCTCCAGGTAAAACAAACATCAACCTGAGTTCCTCTTGTGGACCAGCCCGAGGCATCCAGTCCACAGGTCAACCTCCTGCCTCTGCTTCCTCCAACACTCCGCAGGCTGAGAGCGCAGATCGGGAAGAAGGCTTACTGGGTGGAGAAGGTGCAGTGCAAGGGTGTGGAGGCGTCTTTGTCCAAGTGCCAGGTCCAGCTGTCCCTCCCGAGGAACGATGTCCCGTGCAGGGGGGGCATGCACGCCGTGGTCCGCTGTGTCCCCGGGTCCCAGTTCGCCCGCTACGGCAGCGCGCCTGCACCGCCCGCCGTGCCGGTTAGTGCGCCAGTGGAAATCAGTGTGTGTTAAATGCATAGGAGACGGCATGAAAGCAACATGAGAAGCTTCTGGACAGAACTGTGAGACAGCCATCCAGGAGTCTATATTCTGTACAGCAGGGGGTTTGAAAGTTTTCCCTCTCTAAGAGCATCACACCAGCCTCCAGCCAGACTCTCCATGGGACTCCACTGTAAAGCAAGAAGGCCTGAAGCCTCTTCTCCAAGGAGAAGAAAGTCTTTAATGGTCTTTAATGAAAGGCTTTATGACAGTTCTTACGATTTCTCGCCAGATAAGAAGTTAAAAGGACGTAACAGTGATAGAAAATCTGAACTGAAGTGGTGTTTCAGGGATGAGGCAACAGCTTCTCATCTTAGCAGCTTTTTTTTTTTTTGGCCTGATTCAGAGAAAAAAAAAATCATGTGACGCTCAATAATTACTTCAGTATGTTTTATGTTGTTTGTTTAGTCCACACAACGAGTTTACATCTGACACAGCAGTGACTTATAGACTCATGTGAGGCTGGGTTTTTCACTGTAAACACAGTCAGTTTAGTCTTTCTGCTCAGTTTTTTTTGCCACGTGTGAAACTACATCCACGGCTGATACACAAGCAAACAGTTTCCAGATCCCTTCACCAGCTTCCAGCCAACGTCTCCCTTTCTTCCTCCAGTCCGCCGTGCGCCTGAAGGCCGGGCCCCGGCTCGGGGAGGGCCGCGTGGAGGTCCTCCGAGAGGGAAAGTGGGGCACCGTGTGTGACCACCTGTGGGACGTGCCCGCCGCCAGCGTGGTGTGCAGAGAGCTGGGCTTTGGAACGGCCAAGGAGGCCCTGACCAGGGCTCATCTGGGACAAGGTAAGATAGGACACACACATCGTCTTCATCATCCTGCACTTTAAAGGCCTGCTGCTGCTTGCCAAAGATGAATTTAGCTCTACTCCCCATGACTGGGTATGTCACTGTGGGAGACGCTTGTGTGTTTAAACAAAGCTGGCTCTGCGCTTGTCTTGCTGTTAGAAAGCACAGAATGTCATATGCAAAATCCTTAAGTGTATAAAAAAGCGTTGATCTGATAAATAGTTGTGTCTGAAATGACACAGATGCCCCAGTTCCTCATGTATGATCAGTGTAGTTGAGAGATTCCTTCAGACTAAACACTTTGCTCGGTTGCTAAATGCAGTGTTTCCAGAACCGAGGACCTGAGCACAAAAATAAACGCTGGGAAAATGTTTACAACTTGTCTTCTGCTTCTATCAGGGATGCTGATTGTTGGGGAACTCTACCCATGACCAATTATACGAGTTCAAAACTGCGCCGGGACGTTTGAGCGGCCAAAACAGTGGCTGCGTTGTTGTGAAAATAAACCTGTCGTATGTGAAAAGTCTGCACGCCTTTGAAAGCAGGATGTCAGGCAATCAGCACCAAACATTCACATGTAATTGTTTTGGCAAAGCTTCTGTTGCAGATGTAAAAATATAGCCAGTGAAGTGTCTAGCAACAACAGAGTTGAACATTGTGTGAGGAAATGGCATCGACCTTGCTTTCTCACACTCAATTATTGTCCTCTATTCCCGCCATACCCCTGCACTAACTCTGTAATCACGTTCATTTCCTCCCATTATCTTTCTGCACAAATGAGCACATAGCACGTTCAGTAATAGCGGGTGAGTTTCCGCCTCTCTATTTTTCTTAATTGAGTAATTCATGGAAAGAGCTTGAGTGTAACTTTTAGGGCTCTAATAAACCAGGTGCTACGATGCAGGGATGTCTGGATAATGAATACACCATTAAGTGCCAGAAATGAGCATTGTGGCTTAAAAGATATCTCTGACGGGTTTATAAGTTGTTTGAACATGTCGCATATAAGACATGTGCAGCCGAGCAGCGTGTCTAGATGACATCAATAGTTATTTAAAGCCAAATTACAGGGCTTTATTGGGCTTCGGCCTGGGCCTCATACACCTACACAAATACAGAAGTGCTCAACGTTTCAGCTCCATCTTGCCATGTTGGTATCTATTTTGGTTCGTGAAGCATAGCCCCGGAGCGCTACGTGTAGCACACAGCTCCCGTAATTTAAACAGACGGCTCTCTGGCTGGGCTGAGCTTCAAAGCCACATCAGAGGTCCCGATCCTGTCTGGACTTTTAATCCCTCTGCATGGACATCTGTGCCTGCAGAGCCACCAGGTTTTACAGGCTTTCATGTGTGTGTGTGTGTGTGTGAGAGAGCATCTCTCTGCATGTGGCCTTCATGTGGCACTCAGTCGGCTCCACGCCCTCGTCCCGCAGGTACCGGCCCCATCCACATGAACAGCGTCCAGTGCACCGGCCGAGAGCGCTCCATCACCGAGTGCAACCACAGGCCGGTGCCGCTGTACAGCTGCAAACACAACCAGGACGTCGCCGTGCGCTGCAACGTCCCCAACACCGGCCTGCAGGCCACGGTAAGGAAATCACAACGAAATGTGCATTCTTCCTCCATGACAAAAAGAATGAATAGCGGTCACATTGAGGAAGAGAAGAAAAAAAAAGATTTATTTATTTCTCAAGGCTGAATAAACTGAAAGAAAGACAAGCACAGTTTTTCCTTTCCATTGCCACCGATGCTTGCTCATGTGGTAACGTGGAGTGTTTCTTTGTATTGTATTGGAACAGAACGCGCCAGGAGGTGACCATGTTGAGATTCCTGCTCTGTAAATAAAACTGAAGAGTTGATGAGAAACATATACGTTTGAGAAAAGAAGTTGATATTAAATTTTGAGAGAAACAGTTGAAAATAATGTATTAAAATTTCTGTCATCTTGTGGATTGATGCCAATGTTTCCACTTTTTCATTGTATTTTCTATATCTATTAATCAGATTTATTCAATTTGTCCAGTTATTTCTGTCTTTCCGATTTAGTCTTGATACTTTTAATGTAAACTCGATATTCCACTGAAAAGTCACCTGATCCCGGTCCTCAGGTGCGTCTGGCCGGAGGCCGGGAGCCGGCTGAAGGCCGTGTGGAGGTGCTGATGGAGGTCGGCGGGGTGAAGCGCTGGGGCTCCGTCTGCAGTGAGAACTGGGGCCTGAACGAGGCCATGGTGGTCTGTCGGCAGCTGGGTCTGGGCTTCGCTGCTCGGGCTCATCAGGTAAAACAAACCCTCGTCATTTTCTCTTAGCCTCCTTACAGTTCTGCCCGTTTTTTTCTGCCTCTGAGCTCTTTGCTCCTTTATTTCCTCCTCTCTCTCCCCGCTGCACGGTTTGTGTGCCTGTGCTGTGTTATTACCGAGCCCTGAGGTAATTACAGGCTTCTCCAAACGTCCACTTCCAGCGTGCCGAAAATAAAAGAGGGAAAGTGAGGCAAAGAAAGATCAGGAGAAATTCACAGAGCAAACAGACTGAAAATAGACGTGTGCATGGAAAGGAGCAGCGTCGGGGGGGCTGCTGGGAACACTTAACAGGCACTTTTAAAACCGTGAAAAAGAGTGGAAAATGTGATAATGTATACTGATAGTGCCTATAAAGAGTGTAGCTTGCCATTTGTTTTCACGTCGACAGCTTTCGCATGTCTTCGCATTGTTATTCCACAAGTGTTTACGACAGAAAAAAAAAAAAAACCAAGCTCTCGTGACTTTATGTACAAAAAAGTCTGTACGTCGCTCCACAGGAAACCTGGTACTGGCCCGGGTCGTCGGACGCCGCCGAGGTGGTGCTCAGCGGGACTCACTGCACCGGCACCGAGATGTCCGTCCAGCAGTGTCGCAGGAACACAAACGTCTACTGTCCCAGAGGGGGGGACGGCCGGGCTGCAGGAGTCACGTGTGTGGAGAGTGAGTCCAAAGCCAGCAGACACAAAGACGCAGTTGTGTTTACTGGGCAGTGACATTTTTCTCTTTTTTTAATGAAGCTTTTTTTTGTTGTTAATTTTCAACAGAAAACATTGGCTCATTGTTTCAGCAGGGGTGACCAGGTGCTCTCGTGTGTCGTGTTGTTGCTCCACAGCAAGAAAATCTCAGTTCAGTTCTGCACCAGAGCATTTAATTTACATTTTAATCTAATTAACACCTATACATTCAGGTAATTGTCTATAAGGTTGGGCAGAAGGGTGGTATTTCCTCTGTGCCCTGTGATTGATCACCTGGAATACCCTCCAGCCCCAACAATAGACCCTCAGAACAGCAGTACTGACAGATCGACATAACAGAAGGGTTACAGGAGCTGTTTTCATGGTGAATGCATGGCTAACGAAGTGATCGTGGTTTCATAAATTATATAAAGCATCGAAACTCCCCTCTGGTTTCTCAATTGCGAGCTGAGAAAAGATTTAAAATAAACACGAAATTATGTCATTTGATGTTATCAGCCAGGTTCAAAGAGAATATATTTTCCAAAGCTTCACAGAGCTCGTATGTTTGGGTGTGTTTGAGTCTTATTTAAAGATGAACTCTGCGCAAAGTTTAAAGAGGCTTTCTTTCATCAGGGATTTGGAAGTTTATGGAAGGAATGTTAAATTTTTAGGTCGTTACAATCCAGTGCGCAGCAATTAAAAGCGACTGTGCTGTAATTTTGCATGATGTGATTTTAATTGCAAATTTAATGCTATATTGTTACTATGAAATTTGACTCGTCGGGCACCAGCAAGAGATCAGAGCTGAGGATCACTGATTGTTACATAAAAGCTGTTTTCCAGACGCCGGCTCACCTCTGAACTGAAGACAATGTTGAAAATGTGTTTCTTGTCATCAGCTCTGCGTCCGTCCTGTCCGCGTGGAACACACACTGTCGAAGACAAGGACGTTAAAATCACCTAATGCCATAATGTCGACCCAGAGAGATGACTTGTTGATAAATTAGTCTCGACGACACCTCCTGTTCAGAGCACCATGCTGACGAGTCTAATCCGTCCTCCTGACCCCTGCAGCTGCTCCCGACCTTGTGCTGGACGCCCAGCTGGTCCAGGAGACGGCCTACCTGGAGGATCGACCTCTCCACCTGCTGACCTGCGCCAATGAGGAGAACTGTCTGTCGTCCTCCGCTGCCAGGATGAACTGGCCCTACGGACACCGCCGCCTGCTGCGATTCTCCTCCCGCATCATGAACATGGGCCGCGCCGATTTCCGTCCCCGGGCCACCAGAGAAAGCTGGGTATGGCACCAGTGTCACAGGTGAGACTGCACGAAAGATCTGAATCATGTTCCTGTGAGCCATTGCGCTACGTCGAGGTCTCCATTTGAGTGTCGTCAAAAATGAGGAGAAACTATAGCTGCTGGAAAGTGCGGCCAATAAAACAAAAACTGGAGGTGACACGAACAAAAGAAGTGTTTTAAAGAATAACTGTCGTTACTGAATGTAGGAAAAAAAAAATTACATGTCTCCCACCAAAGATAAATCAAAAGTCTGGATTTGCTGAGTGAATTGGGATCGCTGGTTGCAGCAGCACAGCAGTGATATTTTGGAAATTTGGATTAAAATAGCCGACGACGTCTGTTATTTAGTGCAATAAACACAATTGCTTATCCTCTAACATTATGTTTACAATAAACATCCTTCTGGCTGCTCAGCCAGCCGTTCCATTCAGAGCCGTGACGGCTTTCGGAGCAGCTTGGCGTCTTATCTCTGCGGTTGCGGTTCGGTGTCTTGAAGCGGGAGCCACTGGTCTTTAAGCCACAACTCAATCACCACTTCCACACAGTCCACTCTCAAATTTGGAAGGCTTTATTCTGAGAGTCACTTTGTTTGGAGAAAAGGACCAACAAGAAAGCTGATACCTGCAAATTTCTTATTTGTTTTTTTTTTTTTTGTTTTTTTTTTTTTTTAGCTTTTGGGGTTTAACAGCTTGATAATCAAATGAGGTATTTTTCTCAGTTAATGCATGCAGCATCTTTGTTTTTCTCCATTAATATTCCTTTCTCGTGTCGTTCCAGGCACTATCACAGCATTGAGGTGTTCACCCACTACGACCTGCTCACCCTCAACGGGACGAAGATCGCTGAAGGTCACAAAGCCAGCTTCTGTCTGGAGGACACCTACTGCCCCGAAGGTACGAAGCCCATCAATCACTCAAACGTCTGCATTGCTCCTTTCATGCACATTAGGAAAACAAATAACGCACATTATTGAAATAACGTTAAAAACGACACAAATCTTTGAAACCATTTGCTGTGTTTTTGAGGGAAATCTGTAAACAGGTCAATTAAAATTAAACACCAGAATCAGGAATACTAAAGTGCAAAGCTGAGATCCCATAATAAGCAGTTAAAGACAGAAGCAGGCTGTTAAGGTCAGAGGCTGCACCCAAATTGACCTGAGCTTTATGTAACAGATCCTCACTCTGCGTTTAAAAGGAAAAGAGAGCCTACTTTTGAATCTTTCTGCTGCGATTTTAGGTTTTCAAACAATGTTTTTTGTTTTTTTATTTCCCTCTAGGTCTCCATAAGCGGTACGCCTGCTACAACATGGGGCAACAGGGCATCTCCGTTGGCTGCTGGGACACCTACCGCCACGACATAGACTGTCAGTGGATCGATATCACAGACGTACGGCCCGGTGAATACATCTTTCAGGTCAGTTCACACAAAATGTTCTTCCTCCACAAAAAGGAGAAATAAAACGGAGTGTATTTTAACAGTGTGTGCAGCTGTTTACAGCAGCCCTGGCAGAAATATTAATACAGGGAAAACAAAGCACAACAAGAGAAAAAGAATGCAATCTATACTTTATCTTCATGGTGAAACAGCATCAATAATCTTGGAAGTTTAGACAAGATTTAAAAAAACAAAACAGAACAAACACAGGGCTTCATGTTTCAACATTTGAGGTCTCGAGCGAG
The DNA here is from genome assembly GCF_902148845.1 of Salarias fasciatus. NCBI lineage: Eukaryota > Metazoa > Chordata > Actinopteri > Blenniiformes > Blenniidae > Salarias > Salarias fasciatus. The sequence continues at coordinate 33,908,455 of NC_043750.1, read as the reverse complement.
ATAAAAACCTGTGATAAAGGACTGTAATTTGAGCTAAATGGCTCCTAGCTTTTCCCAGCCTTTCAGGTATATAGTTCATATGTAGTTTTAAGGGTGTGTGTGTATTTACGGAAAGTGAATTTAGTCTGGATTTATATAGAAAGTAGACCTGCTATTAGTCCGTGCTTGCAGGGACGACAGGACCGATTGGCGGTGGAAAAAGTCCGTCAGCGCTTCACATGTGTATGAACTTTATGTTTGAAATCTTGGCTCATTCGTGTTTCTTCTTTGGAGACATTCGATCTCCTGCGGTGACCTCTCTGTCATTTTTCTTCCTGACAGATTAGTGGCAGAAAAGCAATGATGTGAACAGTTTGTAATTATTTCCTGAGTGTTTACTCGAAATCAAGATGTTTAAGTTAAACTCACGTGTCCATACATGGACGTAAAGTCACGTGACCCGCCTCCCGTCGAGAGATCAAACCACACGTGTGGCCTTAAACGGCGGTCCTGTGCTGCCACGACGCCATGTTCCCAGCAGCGCTTTGTGGTCGTGACTGTGGCGCAACAGCAGTTGAGCTGCTCATAAATTTGTGTAAGAAGTGAGAGACGGAGGGAGGGCGGCTGGGTGTTTCATCGAGGCTTCGCCGAGAATCGTTGGGTGGCAGCCATTTTTAGGATCCTACATTTAAAAGCTGATGAGTCACGTTCACCTCAGCTTGATTGCTCCTGATTGCGTCGTCATTTTAAAATCAGCTGCGCAACCTCATAGTATTTTACAGGACGGTGGCGGCCTTTCATTGTTCTGTAAAACTGGCTGTGGCCCCTTTCTTTTACATCATTACAAGAGATTTTAATGGGGCATCGACTGCCACCAGCTTAATATGGTGTTTTACACCGAGTCCATAAAGAAGGCACTGAAATCATGCAACACTGAGAGATAAATGAAGTCCTTGATACCAAACTTGGCCATAAATGCAACGAGAAAAGAATCATGATTATGAATATTTTACTATTTTAAAGGCCTGCTTATAAATATGACTATAAATGAAACCACAATATATATAGTACGTAAAAAAAAATGAAACTAGGACACTTTATTGAAAATGTGGTCGGCTTATCTGTTTGAAGTTTGCGTCAGGAAAATTCATTTGTGTGCTTTTCTTATATACGGCAGGCAGACAGACAGGGTGGAAAACAACAAACCATGGCAACCAACCATAGTCGCAGTCTAATGATAGGCTGCAACCGAAATCCAAACCCAAAACTGTCATCTGCATCTCGGAGCCTTTTCCCCTGCATCCAGATAACAGTGGAAAGTGATGTAATGCATCACTTGAACCCTGGACTTACACAACGTGGGTCATATAGAAAAGGAGAAAACAATAATCCTGTGGCTTCCCAGTCACGTCTTGTGGAAAGAAAAAGTTATTCCCTAACAGTCTGAACAAAGAGAAGTGTTTCTGTCTTATTTGCTCATTCAAAAGAAAGTAACTTTTCCAGAGGAAACTTGAGGAGGCTCCAGCTTGAAAATAGTCCCTACCATGCATCCACACCTCTGTCTGAAGGCCGGGCGCTAATGGTTTAGCTAGCTCTACTTTCATATTTGATATGCTGTAAATACAAAGCACCCCAGGTGCACATGGTGGCGAGGAGGCAGGAACTCAGGAGGGTCATGATCGTAATGACCTATACTGCAGAGTCCAGCTGAAAGCCACAAAGTCAGGAGTCCTTTTGACTCCCCAAGAAGTGTTCTGTAGTTGAAATATAGTCTGCCTAGTCATTCGTTATAATACAAATCCAGAAGTGAAATAAACACTGAAGTGTGGAAGACTTTATGCCTCTTCTTCATGGGTTTTGGAAGAGTTGCGAGATGATTTTTCAGGCCTGATCAGCGCTGCAGCCTTAACTACTGTGATGTCCACTGATGCAATACATTCATGCTTTGAAATGCTTTTATTTTGCCAAGTTAAATCGTAGAACTAAATCTTAAGAGTTTAATGACATTTCCAGACTACTGTTGAAAATTTTGAATGAAAGAAATTCACTTTATTGTTGTTTGAGCCCTAATTATATCAGTAACCAAACCACACTAAAGTACAGGCTTGAAGAGCACTTGACAAATATAACAGGACATCATCAGCATATGGTGAAATATGTCTCAGTCTGTTATAGAAATATTTTACGATACTCTGATGTTTGCATGAGAGGGTCAATACTTGAGCAGACGCCAATCTGCTTTTCCCGTAACAGCATTAAAATAAAACTGAGGAAGACAATGTGGTGCCTGTAATTACAAAGGCGCTTATAGGATATTAAGGTTTTGACTAAAGGGAGTCAAATCATCTCAGATTCCAGTCTACCCTCCTGTGTTTTCCTGTGCTATTTTTATACGTTGTCTGTTCTTTGATGTGTCTTTTTGGTTCACAGAAGTTAAAATCCAGTATCTCTTCAATCTCTTCCTGCTCAGGTGGAGGTCAACCCGTCCTTGGACATGGCTGAATCCGACTTCCAGAACAATGTGATGCGCTGTCGGTGCAAGTACGACGGAGCGCGGGTTTACATGTTCGGGTGCCACGCCAGTACGTACTTCCTCTCAGCACATGTGTTCTAACAGTCTACATCTGCCTGCCACTGATCATCTTTCTGTTTTTGCCAGGTGATGCTTACAGCGCGGAGGTGGAGGACTTGTTCGACCACCAACGTCAGATTTCCAACAATTTCCTGTGAATTAGGGAACACGCAGATTTAGGAACAGAACAACTGTACAACTCCTGACTACACCTCGACATGTCGGAGGGAGGAGAGCAAATGACAATGACATGCCAATAAATAGTGAGACGAGAGCCAGCGAGAGCAGGGAGGAAAATGGGAAGTGTTTTGGGAGGGAATGGAGGGACTGGATGCATAAATGTCTAATCCCTTAACTGACTGATTGGCATCAGTAGTTTTTGTGGCGGTTAGAAAGTCAAAGTGAGAAAAGGAAAAAAAATGTCAAAAAGGAACAAAACAATGTCACCATGAAAAGAAGAAAATTTTGATTAGTTCACACCTTTCAAATACTTGATTTTTTTTTTTTTTTTAAGAAATTAAATTACCTAGATTGAAACATGACCACAGTTGTAAAAGTAACGATATGAAGGCACACGAGAACAACTTTTTAAGTACATCGCCCGGCTTTCACTCATGTACTGTCAACACAGGCAACAGATGATCCGAAATAAACTCTGTATGTGCTTCCTGTGCTTTCACTGTTCACGTTACAACCTGCAGTATTTACTGTTGTAGCTGTATGGTTTTTGCTTCTGAATGAGATTTTTTTTTTTTTTTTTTAATTCATGGTGCTATTTTTGCCTTTTTTGAATAAATATTGTAATGTATTGCAAATGTATTGTCATGTACAGTTTTATATTACCTCTCTGGAATATTGTTCTTTAGGTCTCTAATTTATGCAGAATTTCAATGTACTTTTGAGTTGACACTTGTTTGTATTGTTAATTTTATTATGACAACTATTTCCACCCTGTTTGTTCTTTACATGTTTAACATTGGTACCAACAGATGAAATCTGGTTGCACCACGGTATTGCGCTTAACAGCACTTGGTAACGGTAGTGAAAGAATAAATGTCAGATTGACAAACTGTATGGTCATTTGAGGTATGATTATTTGACTGCAGACATTTTGAATGCAGATCCAAACAAAGTGTAATGTTACAGCTTCTGCAGGAGATTTGAGGAATCTGCTAAAAGAGATTCTTGTATTTAAGTGGGCTGTCTCAAAACAAAAATAAACCGACCCCAAAACAGCTGTTCAGTTTACGCATCGCCTCCTGAGTCAGTTCGTGGAAAATCAGCCAAGGCCTCCGACTGATGCTGTTTACTTTAAAATAAAAATGAAGAAATAACCAACACTCTGTGTGCAAAGTTTTGATCACTCAAGACTAAGAAAGACACTTGTTAGGTGCATTTGCTGAAGGTTGCTTGCACAATGCAGATTTCAAAAAGTTTTCCACACTTTAATTTAAGACTTAAAGTTTGACTGTAATTCTTAAAAGTTTTTGATTTCCTGATAATGACGGAGTTTTAATGTTTAATGTGCAAGTTGTTGCAGGTCAGTTTGATGTACCAACTTCCTATTTGAGTAAATTTAACTCAAGAAGTGGCTCTTTGTGGTGGTCTGACTGTTTTGTGGGTAGAATTTCTGACTCATGAAAAATAAACACTTCAAATTTAGCTCTGATTTGAAATGAAATGTGTCTAGTTATTGATGAAATAGAAATCCCTGATTCAGTAGTTAACTGGGATTTTGTGTAATTTAATAGGGAAAATGGAAGAAAGATAATCTTATTGACACATTTTTCTGTAGGCTATCTCTTCATAAACACTGCAGACAAAGTATCAACACGTCACAGTGTCGAACATAACCTGAGTATTCTGAGCAGGTTTTTGTAGCACCGGCCATTTTCTAATTATCCTTAATCATATGAAACACCAAAACAAAATGTGTGGCACAAGGGAACACATAAGCACAAACTTCACCGACAGTTTAAAACAAGCCAACCATACAACACAATAAACTTGATCTACTCTAAATATTGTTGTTCGCTGACAGCCAAAGTACATCTTGAGAAGTTGGAGCTAATCTCAGTTGAAATTGGACAAAACAGGCATGGAAAAAAAAAAAAAAAACACTGGAAGACAAACAAGAAATAATCACTCACACACACAATGAATTTTAGCAGAATCTGGTTGGATTATGTGAGAAAACTGAAGAACCCAGAGATGGTCAGGCTCAGTAAACAGATCAAAGCTCCACACAGAAACATCCAACATCCAGGAATCAAACCTCTTGGACAGCTAGCAGAGCAGACCACTGCACCAAGTGACCATTTTCTGTGAATTCAGGACTCATCACACTTAAGTGAAAATAAAAATGAATGAAATTATCACTTGTTCTACTGGATTAGCAACAGATGAATGTGAAACAGGCCAAACATGGTTCTTGTTTTGGATGTTATAAAAGTGGTTTTCATTCCAATCTCAACTTGAACAACTCTTTACAACCTCACAAACTAAAATACACAGAAGCTTTAAATACCCCATAGTGGTTGATGGTATTATTTTATTTGGCATATCCAGCGAGCTGAAGAACTTGATGGGACATTGCTTTAAAATCTGCAGAGAAGACGGTGAATGACTGTAATGTGACCGTCACATCAGTCTCAATCCTTCAAGGTTCGTAAATTCAACAACACGTTTTGATGTGTTACGTAAACATTAAGGCAGTGTTCAGAATCCAGAGCACATCTGGAAAGGACAAGTTTTCAAGTGAAAACGTATTTTTTTTGTGTTTTTATTTCACGGCTAAGTCTTGAAAACAATGTATATTAACATGGAAAGAGCTGGAAAGCTGAGAGCGATGTGGTCATGTCAGGACACAAGTTGTTCCTGTTGGTTGTTTTTGTTATGAAACCACACACATGCACATACAACAATATTCCATAAACAGTGGCAATGGCGAGTACATGGACGGACTTTCCCATGGACAGACGACAGAATGGTGATGAAGAAAGTTTGTGTGGCTTCACTCCGGTGGTTCAACCTTTCTTCCAGGTCAACTCAGGGAACTGCCGAGATGAGATTTTGGGGACCGCTCGCGTTTGGCGACGGCGTTTTGTGACCCAGCGTCACACTTGGTCCATGACATAACTTTTCAAGTCTCCGTGCTGCGGAGTTACGACCACGGCGTTCTCTGTTGTGGTTTGAGTTTGTGTAGCTGATCTAATGTGTGCGAGGCACCGAGCAGCCGGCTCTGTGGCGCGTCGGCCCCTCGAGAAGCCGCAGCAAAAGCATAAGATTATGGGCCGGGCTTCAGATCTCACACGATGATGGGAAAGAGCAGCTCCGGCGCTCTATATGTAATCCAGCTGGAAACCAGGCCGCATTGACGTTCTGTGATTCACGTTTAGAGGCGGGTTATAAAAGTTACAAGGACAACGAGACCAGCAGAGACCTGGACGAGTCATTCAAGGAAAACAATGAATGACAAAAAAGATAAAAGCTTTATGGTGATCAAATAATGTTTAAAAAAAATCTGCATTATCAAAGGAAAATATTCAAATTCATCACATTTTTTGAGGGAAGGGAAAGGCTAGGTTAGTCAAAAAATTAAGGCGAACAAAAACATAAATTTTGAGTTGATTAAAACTGAATTCTCCCACTGAGTCTTCTTCATGCTTTTTAGCTGTTGTGATTTGTTGTGATTTAAAACAACTTTGAATCTGCAGTTGAAAAATGAAAAAAAGAAAGAAAGAAAGTTAACAGTTGCATTCACTCTGGAAACATTTCTCAATGCATCTCCTAGTATTTGCCGACTTAAAAAGAAATTGAAAGGTAATGATGCCTCCTCCGAGGCTGCTGCGCTTCAATCAGGCCTCCAGGAGCCACGTGGCAGCGTGACAGCCGTCCTCAACCACATGAGCCGAGCCGCTACCAAGGCACATGTGGACCCAGCAGATCTGGATATTCAGCAGTGATATGGTTAAACTGCAGGCTGCGCAATACCGCATTGACTGTCCTTTACCACGACAGAGTCACTAATCTGCAGGGTGACTGGCTCAACATTCCCACGCGCAGGTAGCATTAAAACCCAGTGTGATGTAAAGTTTATCAGCCGACAAGGAGCGACAAATTTACAGCTCTTTTCGAGAGTTGGCTGAAAACGGTGTAATTATTGGCCGAGGAGCCGAAGGAGCCGCAGCGCCACGCGGTCTGTGGTCAGCCGGGGTGAAGCCGCGATGGAGGCGAACGCCTGCAGCTGTCAGAAAAGTCTCCGGAGGCCGTGATGTGTTCCCCTGTGGAGGAACCGAATGAGAAACCCTGCCTGCAAACCGAGGGAACGTGTCGGTGAATGAGATGAAACAAGTTCTGAAGTGAGAGGCGTTGTTTGTGAAATTTTCATCTCATTCTCCGACACGTTCCCTCGGTTTGCAGGCAAATCCCAACTTTCCACAAATTTAAAAAAAACAAAAAAAACACAAACTTTCTCTGGTTTGAAGCAGATTGAAGGATACAGACCATTATACAACTGCATATTGCACATTTTAATAAGATATACTGTATTGGATGTTGCGCATTTCAATGTTTTGACTTCTGTTTCAAACTTTTGTTGCAGTATTTTTCTTGTCTGTATTTCTATTTTCTAATTCTATTTTGGGAGATATGTTTTGTCTATTTTCATTTTGGGTGCATGTCTACACCTGGAGAGCCAGGGAGACCAAATTTCAGTTCCGCTGTGTCTTGCATGTACAGCAGAATTGAAAATAAAACTCACTTTGACTTGACTAAACATCTGTGGTGAAGTTTGTCTTGTCGGTCACTTGTGTTTTCTGATCATATGGATATGAACTGGCTCCAGCCCCGTTTGACTATTTGGGGCTATTAATTCTATTTCTAGAATAAAACTCTTGGTGTAATGTGTATGTGAAAATGTATATATATTATGTGAGAGAGAAAATATATTCCAAAGATAAAGTTTTTGCATCATTTATTTAGCAACAGATTTCATTCAAATACATCAGTGTGACAAATAAAACAGAACCGAAATCCATCTCACTGGATTAAGTCACATTAATGTGAGCTGTGATGCTGAACAACCCTGACGAGCAACAACTGTTTGCCCAACATGTATAAACTATGTAAACAGGAAGAAGTCATTTTTTTGGTGTTTAAAACAAAAGGATTTAAGAGCAAACTGGCCGTTTCGTTGATCCCTGACAGCATGCACTGAACGGTAAATTATACAGTTTGGGATTAAAACAATGAACAATCAGAGAGAAGGTGATGAGCACTGGAAACTTGTGTCGTGGAACATTTTTGCCATGCAGAGTAAGACAGACATATCCTCACCAGCTCTGTCTCAACTAAATCACACTGTGTGGTTTTCGATGTTTTATATAGCCAGTTAATTACCATGGTTCCTCTCGTTTTGATGCAGCGCAGCACACTGGGTGTCAGTTCAAACGCTGCAAGCTACCAAAACGTCACATTTAACGGTAAAAGTAAAATCTTTATTAGAGCCAAGGCTTCATGAAAACATAAAATGCAGTGGAGAAAATAAGCATTCGGCACACACTGAAAATTGGTCTGCCAGTCTTAAGGTACTGTATCCGAGGTAAATGGCATTCTGTAGAGGCTTGAAGCAGCTCCAGGCGGATCTCATCCACTCCTGGAACCTTTGCCACCAAGCAGCAGCTTTTAGACTTCACTGCTGACTTCCACCATGAAGACCAAGTGCTGCCGGAGGCTGAGACGACCACATCCAAAGCTCACCCAAGCCAATGAAACGCAGCCCAACCAGAGAGCCGGGACCACAGTCTCACAGATTACCATTCAGAACACACTCTGCCGTCACAGATCAGAACCCTCCGCCTGCTGAAGCCGGGACGTCCAGGCCCGTCTCAATTCTGCCAGCGGCCATCTGGATGATCCAGAGGAACCATTGGGAGAAGGTCATGGGGTCAGATGAGATCAAAATGCAGTTTTTTGCTATGAACTTCACTCATAAAGGATGACTACAATCTAAAGAACACCATCCCAGCCGAGGGGTGGGGACATCATACTTTGAGGATGCTTTTCTTCAAACGGGATAAGACGACTGCACCGTACTGAGTGGAGGATGGACGGAGCCTTCCCTTATTAAGAGGACTGATGATGGGCCGTAGTTGCGTCTTTCGGCATGACAACGACCCAAAACACACAGCATGGCAACCAAGGAGTGGCTTCAGACCTGAACCCTACAGAAAATCATTACAGGGAGCTGAAACCTGGAAGATCTGCATGGAGGAGTGAGTTAAAAGCCCCACTGCAGTGTGTGCCAACCTGATCCACAACTACAGGAAACATCTGACGAACAAAGGTTTCCATACCAAATATTACCTTCTGTTATTCATGTCATGGAATAAATAGCAAATTATTCATTTAAAAAACAAATTAAACTGAGACCTACGATAAAAATCATAACAGTGACAGACCTCTCTGTTCTTTGTAAGTTGTGAAAACATGCAAAGTCGGCAGTGTATCAAATATTTATTTCCTCCACTGGTCAGTCAATTATGTGACACAAACAAGCTCGGATTTATTTCATAATCGAAGTTCAAACCACGACAGACCCACATTAAAACACATCACAACGCTTTGAAAACTCATGCCGGCTCACCGGGTGTTTCTTCACAGGCCCCCGCGCACACAAACAGCAGGCGATACAGTGAGGCTGGGGTCAAATTACATATGCTGAGGGCCGTTATAACAAAAATCTCCTGAAAACAGTTTTAGACAGAAGATGGTCGAATAAATTAAATAGTGGGTCAGTATTTTCAAATGTTATGTCAATGATTACCAGCTTTAATAAAACTGTGAAAACGAGCATTATCGGTCCTCACTGGCTTCTGCTGTCATGATACATAAATGAGAATTTAAAGATTCCAGGTGTATCTTAAATATATTGGAAGTTCTGCATGATTTTACTGAATTTTAACAATCACTTTAAAAAAAAAACACCTTTTCATCGAACACTTTCTAAAATTCATGAGCTAATGGAGACGAGGTTTTGGATTTATATACAGGGCATACCGTCTTGATTCACTCTTTAAACTGGGTTCAGTGTTCTACAATAGATCAGAATAAAACCTGCAGCCCGGGGCAGGCAGGGTCCTTTTAAAAACACAAAAGGTGAGAGGACGACAGCGTGACGCATTCAACTGATGTAACACTCGCTCTATCGGAGGGCGAAGGACGAGAGGTCCGGCTGCAGCGAAGGACTGTTGCAGGAGGGAAAAAAAAGATGGTGGGAATCCATTTCTGGGAAGTGTGGTGGTAGGAAGGAGTGGCCGGTTAAAAAAAAAAAACAAAAAAAACTGGAGAAACAGAAGTTTTAAGCTTCTGCTGAATGAGGAAACAAGAAAAAAGAAACAAACACCAATTCCCAGTCACTTCCCCTCCCAAGCATCTTCCCTCTGTTTGGCTGCCAAACGCTTCTGTTCTGAAAGATAAAAACCAAGAGGTTCAACTTTACATCGCCGTCTTCAACATATGGAAGGAGGTGAAGACCTGAGTCAGACTGAACATCAGACTGCAAACTAATCTTTGCATAAGACCGTACGTGGCGTCGTCTCCGAGGACACAGTGTTTAGCACATGATGCGCACACACACACACACACACACTGACATTTACTGAGCGTAAATAGAGCTCGGCAGTGCAGCCGTGCTCAGAACAAAGGGACTTTTTTTAAGGCTGCTCCACTCCTGGACTGACTGTTCAGTGGACAGCCAGCTGTGGTTTTCTGCGCCTATATACTTATGTTCCATCTGTGAGGGGAAATGACGCTGTGCTGATTATAGACCTGCTGTGAACTGCACAGTAAAGGATGAGCTCTGGCCGCCGCTGGTAAAGTAAGGAAACGGCCCCCACTTGTGGAGGAAACCCTGTGTTACAATTTCTGAAGATGGTCGAGGTTTTGTGCTTCAGAAAATCTGCCTGGACTTCTTGTCGGCAATATTTGACTCGACCTGCTCTGCCTCCGACTGGCTTGTCAGAACTCATGCTGCACGGTAAACAACCACTCGGCAACAGTTGAACCGACCTGAAGACGGACCTCTGCTTGTTTCTGCTTGGAAATGTTGACGTAATAACAATGACGAGGTTCAGCTGACCCTGACTCTAAGACTGACGTACCTCTGGCCTCCTGCAGTTTCTTCCTCTCTGCTTCGCGCTGCTCCTTCGTCAGGTTACTTTTTACACCGAGGGCACCGATCACCAGCTTCCGAGCCAGCGCCGCACTCGTCTGAGGTCTCTCTTTGGCAGGCAGGAGGTAATCTGCAGGCCAGGCGTCAAAGGAAGGAACACAGGAGACCAATCAATCACAGACACGATCGTCAACAGAAACATTCAGAACTTGAACCCATCTGGAGGAGCCAGTTGTCCTAACAAGCACGTCGAAGTCTTAAAATAATTGATTTTAACTTTCTGTGCTGCACAGAGCCATCTGTACCTGAGCAGCTCCGGGCTTTTGCTTTGGTGGCCGAGGAGGATTTGGAGAGCGGACGCAGCTTCATCAGAGGATGTTTGGATCGTAGAGCTTCACGGGCTGAAAATGTTCAACGCAGAAAAGAAGTCATCGATATCAGCTGGTGGCAGCAAAAAGTCCATTTGCAAGATGAAGTTAAGAAGATGGTGGTGAGAAAACGTGTCCCACTGTTGTCCTGACTGCAGAGGATGAAGTGTTATGCTCAACATGAGAGTGAGGCAGAGCTGCACCGACCTGCTACAGGACTAGAGAACAGTCCCAGGGCGTGTGTGTCGTCGACCCACTTAATATCAAAGTCTCTCTTCCTAGAAAAAACAAAAAAGAACATACTCAAGGTGTATTTTGCAAACTTGCCACTATTTCAGAGGCGGCTTCTCGAAAACAAATAAACGATGGAATGTATTTTCTGCAGTCATATTGCCATAATCAGCCACACCGGATGCCAAAGATCATTTGAAGTAGCTATAAAATGCCTCTACACCTCTCACACGGCTTTAATTTGGCATGTGAAACACAGTTTAGACCTCTACAAAAAATATTTCTGCCTTGGAAGACGAAAATTTTAAAAAGTGTTGCATTTTCTCTCTCTTCATCTGCACAAATAATAATTCCACCATAAAATCACACTGCATACAATGACATTGTGATTAAGCAAAAGAAAAAACCATGTATCCCCACACAGAACACATCATGGAGTAATTCTGACATATTTCTCAGGTTGACAGATGAACAGTATACATACTGGTAGCACTGAAATAACTTGAGGAGGTCTTCTGTCTTGAAGTCTGTAGGGAAGTCGTAGATCTCCACAATGTGAGCGAGTTCATCCTCCCTGAGGTCAATGTCATCGTCGTCGTCTCCGTCCATGTTGTAGTAATCGAATCTGGGCTCCTGGATTGACGCTTTCTTTTTACCTTCCCTAACAGCGAGCTGGAGGAGGGAAAAGGGAGAGCACACAACGCAATGTAGGAACAACGCATCTGAAAGACGCATCAGGCCTAAAAGATCGGCATCAGTGTTGAGACTGTTGTGGCTCTGCTGTTGAGCTCTCACCTCTTCAAGAAGATGTGGATCCAAACAGTCTCCATCATCGTTGAACAAGGTGTCCCAGCTCTCCTCTTCCTCCTTTTCTTCCTCAAGAGACATCGTTTCCAGTTGAGCCTCCACCTCTACATGAGTTGAAACGGACCCGTTAACCCCCGCCTCCGCATCTTGTAACCGCTCCTCCTTCGCCTCAGGCTTGTCGACGTCGTTTGGTAGCTCTCCTCCATCTCCTCCAGCAAGTGCTGCCTTATCTGCTCCTCCTGCCTTGTCCTTCCTGTTTTTTGCATTTTTTCGAGCCTTGTCTGTGTACCGAGGTCTGGGTCTAGGTTTGCCTTCTCCCTGAGTCTGAGTTTTGTCTTTGGATGCAGGAAGACGTTGCTTGGGGACATACAGGGCTTGATTTGGCTTCTTGGTCTGCTTTGTGGGTGTGGGTGCTGCCTGGGCTTCAGCACAGCCCTCCACTGGGGATGGTACCTCCATGGTCAGGAGATTTCAACAAAACATCTGTGAATGAACAGGAAATAAAATGGTCACTTTTCATGATTCTTACAGAAAAAAACTTAAATAAAATTTACATGTAATAAAAGTGACAGATTATCAATGAAATTCAATTCAATGCTACAAACAATAAGAGAGGTCACTAAACACAGGTAGAGACCACAAAGAAAACCGACGACAGAAAGATGTTGGCAGCTTTCTAAACACGTTTATAGAAGAAGATAGATAAAATAAATTGCACTTTCTTGTACTTGACTCTGCAAACAGAGACATTATAGAGGATTTGTTTCCACGGCTCGCTGCTGTTAGCCGCACAAAGCTAACTCCGCCTCCTCTTAAAAGCCGCAAATGTTTCAATCAGAACCCGGTCACAGCAACAAGACACAGCTGCACAAAGCATAACAATGTGCATTAATTTTCATTCACACATATTAAAATACAAAAACATTTACTCCGTTCTTTCGGCTCACCCGTGTTCCGTTTGTTTAACAACAGATGATGACGTAACTTGAAACGGCGCAAAGCACTCTGGGAGATATAGTCCATAGAGTGATTTCTCTGCTGACTCATTCTCGTTAAAAAGAAAAGTTTTTTTCGAGAAAAGTCAGTTTGTGCTTTAGATCTTCAATATAAAAGATCTGTTTGTGTATGTTTAAATCGCATCAGCTTTAATACATTATATCTTAAGCTTGCGACGAAACAACCACAAATCCCGACGCTTCAAATATACGTAATAGCTAATCCAGCTCAACGATTGGTCAAAATCCTGACAATCCAGACAGCGCTTCGCTGATTGGCTGATGTCCTTTCGCGTTACACAAGCTGTTTCATAAATATTAGAAACACGAGTTATGTAAGGATACACCTTTTTTTTTTGCAAAGGGATGTGATTACAGAGGTGCATAATCTCAGTTTAACCGAGCAGAGAGGCGAATAATCCCAGTTTCAGGATCAGATCTGCACACTGACACGGTAAGAGCTCAGACACACTGGAGGAATGAGCAGCCTGCTCATGCATGTCTTATTTGATTATACTAAGTATTATACCGTCCATCAATTAATTATATGTATCATAAATGCACTAATATTGGTAGCAACCATGAGTCGCTCTTCCTGTTTAATTGTTTTTGGAAGGTATCGCAACAAAATAATGTGCAGTTACTTTCTTTAAAAAAAGGGGAAAAGAGAAATTATAATTTGAGATTAAAATAAATGTCTACATAGATGGACTATCACAGTTTTTCTACAAAAGAGTGATTGAAAAATCCCCCGGTTTAAGCAATAACCTACACAGTATGCATGAATAAGGAGATTTTTTTTTCTTTTTTTAATTAATTATCGAGATTTTCCCCTGAAACTTGAGATCTTTCGTTTTTATTTGAAGAAACTGTGGTCTATAATTACCCTCTTGTTTCAAATTGACAAGATCCCTTCAATTCCCACCAACCCTCTATAATAGTTTCCATTCCTATTTCATTTAAGTTTTCATTTTTTTCCTTTTATTAGCACCGAATAAGCATAGAATTTCAATAAAATACAACTAATGAAATCAAGCTGTGAAGAAGAGGATTGGCTCAGGGGCCTTATATGAAACTCTCAACATGAAAAAAAATAGCTGTAATGAAAGTAAATATGGCAAATAATTATTGAATAGCAAACAGAGGAAGGAGTTAATAAAAACAATCACCTAAACCGCATAACACTTCAGTTTAGAATGTGTGAGATCCTATTGACACAGCAGACAGTTTATTTAGCCTTAGAGAGGGCCAGCCACCTATTTACTTGATGATCCTTGCCTTGACGCCTTTTTCAGATGTGCTGCTGTTTGAAGTTTTTGTTTCTGTGTGTTTTACAGTTTTGTGTTCCACATCTTGAGCCAGGGCTTATGAGCTGCTCTTGCTGTGTGTCTCATCAGGTTTGCAGCCATGTGGGCTTCAGGTCTGTTGCTCTCCCTGCTCTCACTCTGGCCCCCGTCCCGCGCCCAGAGCCCTGCGCCCCTGTTTCAGGTTGTGACACAGACCATGCTTCCTCCTGACCCCGTGCACAATCCCACACAGCTCAACTACGGGATGGCGGTGACAGATGTGGATGGAGACGGGGACCTGGATGTGGTGGTGGCAGGGTGAGGGAGGAACTCATCACAGACAGGAGGGAGGAAACGGCTCATGTTACCACGTGTGATGATTCCAGTTTATAATATGTGTACAGGTACAACGGACCGAACCTGGTGCTGAAGTACGACCGCGCTCAAGGCCGGCTGGTGAACATTGCTGTCGCTGACTCCGACTCTCCTTACTATGCACTGAGGGACGTAGCAGGAAACGCCATCGGGGTCACTGCCTGCGATGTGGATGGAGACGGCCGAGAGGAGATCTACTTCCTCAATACAAACAACGCCTACTCCGGTAAACTCTGCTCCCAAAACCTTTCCCCACCAAAAATAGAAGCAGTACTGATATCATCCACAGCGAGATTGATGTGTCTGTCATTAAAAAAAGTGTTTATTTATTTTCACAGGAACTGCAACGTATTCAGACAAGCTGTTCAAGTGGCGTAACGGCCGCTTTGAGGACCTGCTGAGTGACAAGCTAAATGTGGATCGTGGTGTAGCAAATCAAATGGCGGGACGTTCGGTCGCATGTGTCGACAGAAAGGTTCGCGAAGCCAGGTCATTTATAAAATCTCACAGTTTCGTTCTTCTTCGTTCTGTGAGTGGGTCAACGTTCCTTCTGCTGTTCCTCTGCAGGGAACGGGCCGCTACTCGATCTATGTGGCCAACTACGCCAGAGGAAATGTCGGCCCCCACGCCCTCCTGGAAATGGACGAGGCCGCCAGCAACCTGGCCGAGGGCGTCGTCGCGCTGTCCAACGTTGCCGCGGAAGCCGGGGTCAACAGATTAACGGGTGAGGGGTCACGCTGGGAGGCTTGAAGGGGGGAGCAGCAGAGGCGCTCACTCTGGGCTTGTCCTGCAGGCGGCCGCGGTGTGGTGGTCGGACCCATCCTGAGCGAGTCCAGGTCCGACGTGTTCTGCGACAACGAGCACGGCCCCAACTTCCTCTTCAAGAACAGCGGCAACGGAGACGGGACGTTTGTCGACGTGGCCAGACAGGCAGGTGAGAAGGAAACACCCAGCCGTTACAGCCTGGACGGGTCGACAGCAAACACAGGAAGTCAGACACATTGGGACGCACAGTGAGAACATGCAAACTCCACACAGATATTCCAGCAAGCACAAACTGAACTGGGAATATTCTTGCTAAGCTCGACACTACTGGCCATGATGAAACAGAACTCATCAATGTCTGGCTGCGCTCAAGGTGTCAGGCTTTAGAAAAGGGTTTTTTTTGTTGTAAACAACAGAAAAGAGGCTAAAAACTGAAAATATTTACTGTTTTTCATCTTATTTCTAACCAGTGACAAAGTAGTAAAACTATTTATGAGGTTAAAGTCTTTTAATGTGACATCTAAAATTTGGTTCTTGTTTGTTTGATTATAATTTAAGTTTTTCTGTTGCAAAATTCGTATTTTCATATATATTTGTGGGAAAAGCTTTGTCATGAAATCATTTTGTGACATGAGACGTGGTCACTGTAAAACACTGAACAAACTACTGAAGATTATCAACAAGAAATCTTCTTTTTTTTCAGAGATGCATCAAATTGCGTTTTGTACAAAAATGATCGCTGAATGAAAATATTTCTATCTTGCTGTTACAGAGGTGTGCACTTAGAGTGTCTTTTTGTTTTCTTGAATTCACTGCATGAAGAGTTACGCCTCTTTTTAAAAATGTTTCATAAGGCCGCGTTTCATAATGTCCTGCCTTTAATTATGCAAGATTGTTATTTGTCGGCTAATTGTCAGCACATTATGCAAAGATGACAGCCTGGTAGATTTAAGGAAGTAACTGGAGATGAACAGAATGAACTGAAGCTGTCGTCACTTTCCAAGGTGTGGAGGACTCGTACCAGCACGGCAGAGGAGTGGCGCTTGCTGACTTTAATGGCGATGGGAAGACGGACATTGTGTACGGGAACTGGAACGGCCCGCACAGGCTTTACCTGCAGACCGGTGACTCTAAATTCAGGGTGAGAACAAGAAACTGGAGCACAGAGAGAAGGAAGCGAGCAGGATTCTGACTTTAACGCGTTGCTCTGTACAGAATATTGCAACAGGAGGATTTGCGGCGCCGTCGCCGATCCGGACCGTCATCGCCGCTGACTTTGACAACGACAAGGAGCTGGAGGTGTTCTTCAACAACATCGCCTACAGAGAACAGGTGCCCAACAGGGTGTTCAGGTAACAGATCCAGCAGCCAAGGAGTGTCACATGTTGACAGCAGGATCGTTGTTTCAGCTGTTTATGGATGCTGCTGCGTGTTCTCAGGGTGTCCAGGAGAGTCGGTGCGGATCCTCTGATCCAGGAGCTCAACGTGGGAGATGCTAAAGAGCCACAAGGCCGGGGAACAGGTCAGAGGTCACCACGCTCAGAAGATTAGTATTAGAATGATGGAAGGTGAACTACTTTCATGGTTTTGTTTCCATTGTGGTATTAGGAGATGAGCACTGAAGCATTTATAATGATGAGAGTAATGGGAATGATTCCTGAAGCTCTTCAGACTTCAGTGCTGTAAAAGGAAGAGGAATATCGATCATTATCGCTCAGTATTAGTTTAGAATATTGAATTATGGGTTTGTTGACCAGTATGATGGCTTCTTTTTATTGATCTTTGAAAGACCTAGAATATGTTGAACTAATGTAAAGCAATAAACAATATATGTAATGTTTAGACAAGAGTATGTCATTTGATTTAAAAAAAAACCTGACAGTATTGGCAGTCTTGTTTTTTTTATGTTTTGAATAAAAGTCGTGCACAGAAATATGTTTCGATAAAATGTTTGTGAATGTTGTATTTAGATGAAAATAGAGATAATTTATCACCATCAGACATGAAAACATTGTAAAATGTGCATGTTTTCATCGATCTGCAGCATCAGGGCAGATGTGAGGTCCAGGTGAAGTGGAGATGTTTTGTTCTCTCGTGAGACGAGTTGCGGTTACGGAGCTTGTCTGTTCCGTGCAGGGATGTGTGTTACCTCGGCTGCTTGTGTTTGATGTTCAGAGATGGATGACCGCTTTGTGTGTTTCCACCAGGCGGCACAGTCACAGACCTGGACGGAGACGGACGGCTGGAGCTGCTGCTGGCGCACGGGGAGAGCCTCCGGCAGCCCATCTCAGTCTTCAAGGTCACACAGGTACACACAGATACTGCGCGTGTGTGTTTGTGAGTGTGCGTTACTGTGTTGTCTTAACTACTCATAAGCTGACCATTGCTGTCTCTCGTCAGGGCTCCTCCAATAACTTCCTGCGAGTGATTCCTCGCACCCAGTTCGGCTCCTTCGCCCGCGGTGCGAAGGTCACAGCCTTCACCGGTCAGAGCGGGGCGCTCACGCGCATCATCGACGGAGGGTCCGGGTACCTGTGTGAGATGGAGCCTGTCGCACACTTTGGTTTAGGTCAGTCCCGGAATGCGCTTCGTTTTATCAGAAAAAAAAAAATTAGAAAAGATCGAAATTGAAAGAAAAGCAGTATTTTTTAGCTCACAGCAACATTTGAAACTGTAACACACGTTGATGTAACGTTTTCTCATTTTATACAGTTTTTTTTATAACAATATTTACCACACTGCACATGAAAACAAGCCTGTTGTGTGACTGTGGCTGATTTGACAGGAAGCGACGAGGTGAAGGTGCTGCAGGTGTCCTGGCCGGACGGCTCCACCTCCACCCGGCCGCTGCGGCCGGAGGAGATGAACTCGGTGGTGGAGGTGCCGTACCCCGCCGAGGGAGAGGTGTCTGTGCTTTCCAATGACACGCAGGTACACAGTGTGGATCCGCCCGACGAGTTATGAATGTGTGTATGACCGCGGTCGCTCTCTGTGAGGAGACTCATGAACTCACAACAACACAAATTTCACTCCATTTTTCAATATTTTCTACTTTTTCCACCTGTCATGTCTAATCAACCCGACTGTGTTCACAGTGTGGAACTGGCTTTACTGTGAGGGACGGCCGCTGTGCAGGTAAGGAGTGACTTTGTTAGGTCATTATCAGTTTTAAAATATATTTATTTTATGATTGATTTCTCTTTTTTTTTATTTATTGTGTCATGTTTCTGCAGGTCTTTGAGGATAATCGCATGACATGCAGTACAGAGTCAGCTGTTACAGAGAACATGTCTTTACATTTCATTTGGTCTGTGCTTGAAGAAAGGGGCCTTGTTTTTTCTTTACTCCATGAGTAGGTTTATCTATTTGTTACTTTTCACAAACTTTTTTCCTTTTTCCCGCTTTGAATAAACTTCTTGTCATCAGTCTGCTGATGGAGTGGAATTATGATTCGTTTAAGGCTTACATCAATGCACTGGTCTCCAGGAGGAGAAACTGTTTTTCCTGCTTCCGAAACACCAAGTATTCACACACAACCTGTGTGTCTTCGGTTTGCTCTGAAATTTGTTGACACAACAGCACAAATAAGAATAAAACAAACTCTGCGCGAAATGAGTGAAGCAAGCAGCAGGTTGTGTGGGTGAGGATGAAACGTGGAAAGTTGTGTGTGACTGGACATTTCGGGAATAATCGAACTATATGTAAGAGCTTGTCTGATCTCTTCTGCTTGTTGTTACCTAAAACAAAAAAAAAAAGATGACCAGTATGTTCTCAGATCAAATGTGATGGAATAAGAATCGGGTTCATTTTTGTGGAATGTATTAGAAATACTCCCAGTACTCCACTTTAATATTTTGATTACTTTCCATTCGCAATGCGGTTTACACCATGTAATACTTTTTAAATCATGAATTGAATTTTGATTAATACTAGAATCTTTATACCTGCATTTTTTTTGGGCATGCAAGTTTATTATTTAACTGAATTTTTAAACATTTTACAAATTTGTTTGTGCTGAATTCCATTGTTTATTATGGTAAACTGAGTCAAAAGTGAACAATGTAGCAACTAATGCTAGTTTTTCATGAAGTTGTTCATAATGACAGCACTTTTTATTTAGTATAAGTTAGAAAACGGAACAACACTTGTTCTACCATACTGTCACCCTTTTAATAAAAATAAATGACCACTACGGTTTTGAGGAAGATACTGTGCTGCTTTCTTCTTCTTCATTTCCTGTGCTCATGCTTAAACTCTCTTCATAATGCTGTGTCTGAATCTTGTGTGTTTCTTTGTGTCTTCTTCCACCATTCTTCTGTTGTTCTCCACTCCCATGTCCCTGCAGCGCTGGATCCATTTTTTACGGTCTCCGCTCTGCTGCATCCCCGAGCGAAGCCTCCAGCTTCAGGATGCTCTTCCTGACGTGCGTCACGGTGCTGCCCGTGCTGGCAGACCTGAGGTGAGAACAAGCCGCGGTGCGAGCGAGCGTCCTGCTTGGCAGGCAGCAGCGGTGCCTCTGTTTATCACAGGAAGGTGTCGGGACATTTCTCAGACTGGACTCTGTATGCATGCTGGAAAGAAAGAATGAAAAACTGGGGTTGTTGCCGAGGCCTGCTGGCACGCACACGTGGAGAGAGAATTTTGTGCAATACAAGCAAAAATTAAATCAAAATGTACTGTTTGTAAATACTTTGCACGCGGCAATGAAAAATGAACATGCATAAATACTAGGGATGCACGATATTATCAGCACAATATCGGTATCGGCAGATATGAAAATTTCACAGCCGATAAGTTGACGTAGTAATTGGGCGCGTGCGGTGACATCCATAGTGCGCCAAAAAATTTAAATTTGATCAACTTGTGAAATTACAAGCTTACCTGGATGAGCTGCAATGTAGTGTTTCTGAACTCATAAAAAAGAAGTTACTCTCTCTGGTACAAACCTCTTGAGACAATTGATCCAAACGCAAAGTCAGACTGGATATTACTACTTTGATCCGCCACACTACCATGAAAAAAGTGCTTTGTTTTTGACCGGGACTTATTCTTTGACTCCCATTTTAAACAAGTCTGCAAAGCTATGTCTCTAAAATCAGGAACACGTTGGCTCACAGTGACGCCACCAAATGAACTCCTGCATTTGTTACTTCCGCAGTGGACTATGTTAATCCACTAATACCAGTGTGCCTGAATAACTTCTTGATATAACCGATCCATAGGTTAAGGTACGTGGAGACCTTAAGAGTTTCTTGTCGCTCTGAACTCATGTATTCATAAACTATACGGCACTTGCATTGGACTAACTTTGTGTTTCTCCTGCAGCCTGTTTGACTGTCGAATGGAAGCTTGTGATCACTACCTCTTGCATGTTTGTTTATTCTCACTTATTCTTTTACTCCAATTAGTCTGAATGGAAAGAAATCAGTCTTTTCCAGGTGAAAACACCTTTTTTAAAAACATTATACTGTTGCAGCTTTATTTTCTCTCTCTGTCTTTTCTTTTTTATGTAGATTGCATGTGATGGCTTTGTTATAATCAACATTATATGAATAAAATCACATCATAACGGTTTGGCTGCTAACGTACTTTATAGAAGAGGAAATGAAGCTGACCTCAAAGGCAACAAAACAAGCCAAGAAGCAGAGGTTGTAGAAGTTTCTGACCCGACAGTTCTGTGAAACATTGAAAACCGTTAATGAAGGGTTTATGTGTGTCTATAAGTGGATTTTTAATTTACGTCTGAAGACTGCTGACTGGCATCTTAGTCTGATGTATTTCCAAGCCAGTGAAGCAGCTGGCCATGAAGGCTCCTGTTGGTTCTTTCTTTGGGCCGAGACGTTTCTTTTTCTTCTCCTTCACTGGGGGGGCTTCATCTTTGGCTTTGCTGTGGTCTTTTTTCTCACCATCGTCTTTGGATGGATGGAGCGTCGCCCACCACCTCCTCCAAGCTGGTCTCAGTCCCTGCTTTCCCTCCTCACTGAGCTGTATGTTGAGGAGGTCGGCCTCCGCTGCTGCTCCCTGAGCCATCTGACCCATCTCCGCCAATGCAGACGCCTCGCTGGCGTCCATCTTCTCCGTGTCCAGCACGTCTCCCTGAATCCCAGTGCAGAGTCTGATCCAAATCACACAAAGCCAGGGAATCACATGCATTCTTTACATCTTGACCTTTGACCTTTTCCAGATAGACCACTGTGCCAGATGAAGGTCAGTCAGTGCAGTTAAAAAAATGGCTGCTCTCACTTTCAGGTCTATATGAACAATCAACTTTAGACTAGAGCAGAGGAGTCAAACACTTTTTTGTTTAGGGGCAAACTCAAGTTGAGTGGGCCGGTTAAATAGTGGTTCAGAGTAGAAGTGAAGAAAATGTCTATATTTTCAAAAAAAACAAACAACTACTTCAGGAAATTACAATAATTTCAACATTGAATGCGATTTTAATGAAATATTCTGTTAAAATATACTGTGAAATTTTGAAAAACTTCTCTCATAACTGTTGCACTATGCTTGTTTTTACAAACTCACAATGACAGCATGGCTTTCAGGCCATTGCTAGTTTGTTATCTTTCACAGCAGCATCACCGATATCTCAGCTCCGGTGTCAGTTCATGACTCTTAAGGAGTTTGTTTTTACAAATCAGTTTTCTTTGAAATTTCTGCAGCCATATTGGGTCCCTGCAGTCAATTCCCTCAAGTGAGTTTCATCATGTTATACTGGTACACATGAAAAGTGACAGCAACAGCTGCATGATACGTGAGAAATTGAGCCATAGAGAATTCAAAACCTTTGACCTTTGCTCTTTGAAAGAGGAGACGTTTGAGGACATCTGGCTCTGTGCCAGGTGGATATTAGAAGCATGCTTTCCGCATATTTTCCAAAGAACAGATGAAAGAATAACGAGCTCTGTGTCGGTGCGATGAAACAGTTTATTTGACACCAGTCATATTTACTTCGTTGCAATGTGTATCAAACAAGAAGCATTACGAAAATTAGTTTTTGCACAAAATGTCACCAAAACAAAAGACACATTCACATTTGTGAGCCAGGTTTTTGGCAGTTCTGGTTCTTTGGAAGTTTGCTAATAAACCAAAGGAAGGGTTAGTGTAACACTACATGTAAGATTCAGGAAGACGTTTTGACCCATCCTTCTTCTGCTCGCTGCTGCATTTAATGCAGTGGCAAGATTTGCATAATCTAAATTTAGGAAGAGTTGGTCTCGCTCAGGGAAACCAAGAGGTTAAAGTTTCGATTTGTGCATGTGTGCGTGTGTGTATATGTGTGTGTGTGTGTGTCTCTTACAAACGAAATACAGGCTTCATGTGTGAAAGATGGTCGATCTGCTACATTATTTACATGAATGGATTGGCGGACATTCATGCACCAGGGAAGGAGATTTAAAGCAAAGCGCAGGGAGAGGAGCTGCTTTTGCAGGATTGATCTTGGCTCTGGGTCAATAAACTTCTATACTGCCTTCCTTGAACTATTATATATCCTTCTGATATTTGCTAAATGTAGGAAAGTAGATATAGGATTAAAAAGCTACTGTCTACACAGTTAATATTTAATTACTTCAGTCTTCTGATTGGTCCACGGTTCTTGGCAAACTGTTCTAACTGTGGTCTGGATGATAAAGTGAGTTAGAACTCTGGACTGTGAGGTGAGTTATGCTGGCTGAGGTATGAAGTTTAATGAGGTCTGTGTTCTCTTCTATCCGAGCGCTTTCTTTTGCTTGTTTTTCTTCTTTTACAGAGGAGAGGAATGGTACAATCACACAAAGCATGTCTAGCTGTATGATTTTCTGAGATATTGCTCTCTAAGATCACTAAACCAGTGTCTGCACAGTTCTTGGAAACAAACTGATAAAGTGCATGTTTCCAAAGTTTCCATGTGCGAGAAACAAGCTGGTAAATCCTTTGTGTGAGCGTTGTGTGGATGTAAGCATCGTGTCGGCGTGCGGGGGAAGCGTCGGGGCACGGGGAAGCATCTGGTCATCGGGCAGTGCTGCCGGACACAGAGCTGCTGCCTGAGCTGGAACCACTGGAGCCTCGGTCTTCATAGATGGAGATTTCTATCTGGAGAGAGACCGTTAGGGAGCAACACGTTTCTGTTCAGACACGTATTAGTAACTGTAAACGTAACTGTTAGATTTCGCTAATGCTAAAGCTAACAACAGTCACATGGATCATGTAAGAGAAAATTCAGTAACTACCACAAACAACCTCAGCAGTGATGACATAATTTTATGACAGTAATTACTTCCTTGCACATTACTTCCCAAAGTAGCAGTAATACAGTAATATCATCATTATTGTGATTATTCGCAGTGTCTAAGGATACAACACGCATCCCTCGTTCGATGGGATCTGTGATTAGGAGACCTCTGGGGGCGTAAATCTTCTCATTCTGCTCCTGAATGTATTTGGCAATCTTCTTCAACACCTGAAGCAGGAGACATGAGCAACAAGTCGGAGTCAGGATTCATCTGGAGCCGTCAAAGTGAATGAAGACGACCTGTCGGACCTTCTCGTAGCGCGTCTCCATGCAGAGGAAGATAAGATATGCAGTGGCGCAGGCCAGACAGCCCTCCAAGTACGACTGTCCCCCGATCTTTTCTGCCTCAGCGTAGTAATTATTCAGCGTCTTCACAGTGTCCTCAAACAGCGTCCTCTCAATCTGCACACGCACACAGCAGAGAATTGATGAGCAGCTACAGAAAACTTTCTTGAAATGCACCGTGCTCTGTGTAACTCACGCAAAAACACAACAAAAAATCATTTTTTTAACAAAAGTTAAGAAGATTCCATTGAATGACAAAAAAGTATAACATTCAGGAAAGTATAAGCATGGAGTTATTATCTATACGCTGTTCTTTATTATTTTAGTGAGATGATAGTATCCAAACATTTAACTTATTTCTAGTCATGTCTGTTTGGCAAAACATGACACCACGCTTCAATTTCTACAGATTCATTATAGTCCATAATTTCTATTTCCTCTTTTGAAACATGCGACTGCAACTAAAAGGCCACAAATTGTTTTGATTCATCTCATAAATGAAATTGAATTTTGTGTTTAATCCAAGCTCCAGCTGAAAATGCTGTAGTGAAAAACAAACCATGGAATTTGGCTATTTTGGGCATTTTATTTTGACAAATACATTTGATTAATGTTCAGATAAGAATCGGGCAAGTAGACACTGAATCACAGTGCTACTGACATTATAGCAATGACAATACATTCATTTTAGAATACTACTACTACTACTACTACTACTACTACTACCACAACTACAACGACAATAATGTTTATCACAAGGTTAAAAGCCCTCCAGTCGAGTCCAGACTGAATCAAGGGACATCAGAGAGGTGAGCAGAAGTGGTTGTCTCTATACCACTACACTGCTCATTATTACCATAAATATAATTTAAGTTTCATTATGAAACCTTTGAGTCGAATTCCTCTTCGGAACTTGAATACTACTGACATGCAGTACATGCAGTAAAACACACAATGATGGATAACTGCAGACAGATCATTGACAAACCAGCTTTGCTCTTGGTTTAGGATTTTTTTTTTCCAGGAAATAAACACTTCTTTAAATTCATATAATACTTCATGAATCATTTGCATGTAGTGATGAAACTGAAGATTTGATTTCTTTCTATGTGAACTTGGAAAGCAGTCAATACATTTACATAAGACGGTCACATTTCTTAAGTTGCATGCCTATTTTGAAGCACAGTGTGTTAAACTGAAGATGCTCTCTTTACCCTGCTCTCCAGCTCAGAGGGGAACTTGGTCTGAAACTTGCAGGTGGTTCCTTCACTGTAGTCTCTCTGGATGAAAACTTTGTTGGCCAGTGATGCGCTGTGCCTCAGCTCCTGCAGGTTATGAAACTGAGGATGACAAAAGCACATGGTGATCAGACTTTATCCAATATGATGGAAGGAAATATTGACATGTACATGTTTCTGCACACATGAAATCACTCGTATATACAGCTATGTTACAAAGCACGACACAAAAATTCAATCTAGAATAGGTTTCAGCTTCAGGTGTAACCATTCACTCACAAATAGGAGGAAGTAATCCAGTTCATACAGTATCTGTTCAGCGTGTCTCCAGAGAGTGTCTGGGTTGGACCTCTCTGATCACCTGTTCACTCAAAATGTGTGTAAACACTGTTTGATGGAGCAGTAACAGATGGTGACAAGCAGACACAGTATGATCGATCACTCTGTGGACCAAAGCCCAGCGCTGGACATACTATCCCTCTGCCACACACACACACACACACACACACACACACACACACACACACACACACACACACACAGCCTGTTCCTCTGTCTCTGTCTGGTCTTGTAGACGATGTAACATTTCACAACACATCAATGGCCTTGCTGTCTCTAGTGCTGAACGCATCACGGTGTATTGTTGGTACTGGACGGGTTGTGGGTGCTCTCCATGGTGCTGAACAGGTCAGTTCACTGAACGGGTCACAGCCGCCTGGTTGCTGTCCGTGGTGCTGAACAGGTCAGACTGCCGAACGGGTCATGCCGGTCTGGCTGTTGCCCACAGTCCTGAAGAGGTCCAGGTGGACTGGGTCTGGACGGGTCACGGTAGCTGTCCATGGTGCTGAACAGGTTATTCGACTGGACGGGTCACGCTGGTCCGGCTGCTGTCCACACTGAACATGTCTCCGGGTGTGTGCGCTCAGCGGTCACAGACAGCTGCTTGTCTCTGGATTAAAAAGCTTCTCCTCGAACAAAAACAGAGCTGCTTTTACCAAAACAGCTTAACATCGCGGGGCTGGGGAGGGGGGAGCTGGGGGGGGGGGGGGGGGGGGGGGGGGGTTCTGCCATATATTTATCTGCATTTGTAGTACCAGTGACTTTTTTTTTAATTTCCCTGCTTTGCTTGGCTTTTTTTTTTTCTGTAAATGCGCCAAGAGGGAGGCAGTTTGAGCGATAACGACCGGGCATGGTAATGTAGGACACGGTCGTCGGTCCGGTGGATGGATCGGTGCGGCTCCGCTAAAGCGTGCGCAGCCTTCAAGCTCCGGAGCACCACGATCCGAACCCCCGAGCCCCCGAGCCCCACCCAAAAAACACGGCTAATCACGGCAGCCCCAAACCCGACAAACGCTCTTAAAGCTAGTCTTACCTCTGTCGCCATGTTGCCATCCGTGGCCGTAGGGACGAGTCCATGCACGAGCTCAAATCGCTTTACTGGGACACGGCGGGGGCGGGGCTAAAGGGGGAGGTGTTATGAGCCGGATGGGGCCGGGTAAGGGGGGGGGGCGGGGTGTTAGCCTATGGAATGGGGCTTATGTCAAAGAACTATAACATTGAAATTACATTTCAGCTCATTGCAGTAGATCTTGCATGTCAGTGAAAAGGTGAAAAGGTCATGGGGTCAATACTGACGGGGCCTCTCTGTGTAGGGTTTGCATGTTCTCCCCATGAGTGTGCGGAATTCCTCCCTCCAGTTAAATGCTGATCTTATTGTTATGAGTGTGGATGTGGTTGTTCTGTGATGGACTGGAGACAGGTGATCTCTGCCTTCCTCCACTCTGGAGAAGAAGGCAGGCCTGCAGCAAAGCCCCTGCTGTATTGTTTTGGGTTTTTTTTTTTTTTTTACTCAGCATGATCAAGGCCTAATTTGACCCCCTTAATCACCCTGAAAAGAAGTAAAAAAAAAATGCTGAAATTGAAAAATTAACCCTTTCATTAGCTCTCTAGCGCCACCTACATCCCCCCAAAATTTACTAAAACGGCCCTCACGATTCATAGAGACATAAAACCAACACAAGATTGAACATAAGACTTCTAAATACTACCTTGTCAAAGGGCATATGTTGGCATATGTATGGCTGACATCTGCTTAAAGAAGTATCTGAAGCCTTGAGATAAAAACATCAGAATTTGTCAGCGTAAGACGATTTGCTTTGAAGGACTAAACTGTAATAATAGTATTCAGATTAGTTGTTTACAATCTAAATTTGAAAAGTATTAAATACCTTAAGACTTAAAAACTTTTCAACTGCTTACAAGGTTTTTTATTAACTATGTCAAAAGTTAAATCCATTCAAGAGTTTATTTGAAATGTTAAAGGGACAAGATACACAATAAAAACTCAGACAATAACTTTTTGAGTTTTAAATTAAATATATTAGATATACAACAATGTACAGAAAGAGTTTCTATATGATTACAATAAAAGCAAAGCAAACAGTTACAATCATCTGTGTCTGAATTTACGATTAAAACAACATCCTCAACAATTCTTCAAGTCAAGTCCTGCTTGGAAGAGTGTGAGGTTCTGATACATCAGCTGGTTTAATCCAGTCATGTTGACTTTGATCCAGTTACAGAAAAAACAACATGGACTCCTGGGACTTCTGGCTACGGTAATACTCCAAAACAGCTTATTTGACAGGTCTACACAAAAAAAACCAAAAAAAACCAAAACAAAAACAAAACACGACAAACAATGAAGCAGCAATTTGTTACAAGAGCAAAGCGGGTCTGCAAAACGCATCGTTTCAAAAATCCTCAGTTCTCACCTTTGTCAAAAGCGTCATGTGACTCACGGGAAGACGCCCATCCTCAGTGAGGAGTCTGCTTCCTGTGTGGTTTGAGCCGTTTTAACTGGTGGGCGCATCAATAAAAACTCTTCAGGTATCACCGAAAATAAAAATAGCTTACACAAACTGCTCGTGTGAGCGGAGACTCGCCTGCTCCTGGGGGTGGTGGTCTTTGTCGTCACATGACACGTCTGACGCCGGCGGCGGAAAGTGCACAAACCATCCTGTGCAAATGTTTTAACAGTTTTAGCTCTCCAAGGGGAAAAGCATGATTTACTTTGTCCGTACATCCATTATTTTGTTCACTTGAACACAGTTAAAATTCATGGGCACTTCCAGCCATTTTCCCCGCACCGTTACTTAAATGAATCTAAAAACTGTGCCTTAGTTTTGTTCATGAAGTCCTCTCAGCATTACAGTACAGACAATCTGCTACACAGTGCCGAAGACATCACCATTCAAGTGAATCCGTCTTTGTGGTTGGGCAAAAGAAAAAGAAAAAAAAACCAAGAAGAATCATTAAAAACCATCAACATCCATGAAGCCTTTTTGTGTCTCCCTACACCACAGACTCCGTCCGAGCCTCCGACACTGAGAGGGAAGGAAGTCGGTCCTGTGATCATAGAGTCATTGTGCTCTGTACAAAATCTCATTGATTAATAAGGTCCAGTCCTTTTGAACAAGTGAAACCAAAAACACCAAACACATTACAGAAAGAATCCCATCAACATTAGAAGAGGCTGGGCAGGAAAGGCAGAGGGGCTCTGGAATTGCACATGGGAGGTGTTTGGATAGATCTAAGAGCCTGGCATGTTGGTTGGGGTTCGGTGATAACGACGAACCGTCTCCTGCTGGTTGTGTACGCGCCGCCTCATTGTAACTTGATGAGAGCAGAATTGCAGGCAGCGCAAACAAAGACGGTCTCTCTCTGCGCCTCTGGAGCTGAGGAGCAAACAATCAATCACATCAGCTGAGACGAAACTACGAGATGAGATGCGACACCGTGGAGCCGTTTTGATTTTATCATCGTTCACTATTTAAGTTCTGAGTCTCACCTGTTGCTCCCATGCAAGATCTGGGCACCTTGAAGGAACAGCATCGAGAGCAGAAGCTGTTGCCACAGTTACTGCAGTTCCTCTGCAAAACAAAGAGACAAAAGGCTTGAGCTGAGCCCAGAGAGAGAAAACAAGATCACAATAATAAATGTTGTTTATGACGAGATGATGCCTAAATATAACCAGGACTCGATGGTCTCACCCTTTTCTTCAAAACAGAGAAGACAGCAGTGCAGCTTGAGCAATTTCCTTTGGAGACAGAAGAAAACAACAATGAGTATTAATGTGACACTTCCTTCATCACTGAGGTACATCAACCCTTTATCAGTCAAGATAAATCTGGAAAGATCTGCTTTTCTGTTTCTTCAAAAATAGTAAATACAAACCAACAAGGGTCCGAAAGCTCATGGTTTGACCATCAGGGCTCTGGATATCAACACACACACCCCAAGTCACACTGTCTAATGTCCAACATCAGCTCAATACTGCTAGTTCCAGGGGTTTGGATGTTAAACAGTGAGAGGGTTGAACTCGGTAGATGAAGCGGAACACACGGACCTGTGCTGGTGGTGGGGTAGCGTTTACGCAGCTTCTCCGTCAGTTTGGACACTTTGCTGCGTATCGGTTCGTTGCGGCTCAAAAGGCCGTTTTCGGAGATGGTGTCAAACTCGGGCGGGACGAGAGGCCCTTCATCGTCCTCCTGGGGAAGAGAGGGGCAGACAGAGGGGGACGCAGTTACAGGCTGTACGAGGACAGTGAATACAGCTTGTCTTTTGGGGGCGTGAAGACTCAAACTGGAAGGAGTTCAGCCAGTTTGGGGGGAGAGAAAAAAAAAAAAAAATCACGCTTGCTGACTAGAGGTTCCGGCCAGTGATGAGAGTGGAAATGGAAATGCATGTATTTGCAAGCATTAGGCTGTGCTTCTCCGTCTGCCAAGAGCAAAGAGAGCATCTCCCAGTAAGAGTGACGACGATTTCACAAACAACTCCCTGACTGAAGTGAAATGCATCCATTAAAAAAAAGACCTGTTCAAGTATGTTGAAAGAATTTTGAAGAAAAAAAAACCTTCGACAAAAATATCTGAAGGGTTTTTTTTGTCTGCAGCTTTTTCTTTCCTCTATTTTCTCACCTCATATGAATGCATCACACTTTTGTACATTTTTAGAAGCTCCCTGTTAGAACAACGGAATCATCTGAGAGGTAAGTTTACTCCCACACTCAGCAGCAATTGTTGTTAGTGGAAGAGAAGCAGACTGGTAAATACAACCACACCACCCATTTGCAAAAACAGTGATTTGCAGTGACTGGATACTTAAAAAGCAGTGATATGAGGCAACAGAAGTCCATCCACTTTGTTTTTATTAGGTAGACTAGAACTATTTGCGCATTTTCAAAAATCTGCTCTCTACCGTAGGATGGATATTCAGCATTGGTCGGTTCATCACAGCTGTGCTGGTTGTTCATGACCAAGTCAGAGCATAAATGCATCCATGCACATAAATAAACGCCTGAGTTAAAACAAACAACATGCAAACTAGCTCAGACATGACACTGCTCAGGACACTACGGGGTTTCACCAACGCAGGATGTTACATGGATGACGACAGTCATGCAGCTGTACGGTTATGAGGAGTAACAGGAACTATCAATCGGTGTTTCTTACTACTGCTCCCCATCACTGCTACAATACTCGTAGAATAAGCCATAACATTATGACCACCTGCCTGATGTTATGCTCATCTGCATACACAATAAACTGAGATGCACTTTGTGTTGGGACGCCTTTCTAGTATCATCATTAAAATCTGCAGGTATTTCAGTTACAGAGGCTTCTCTCTTGGATTTACCACACGGACCAGTCTTTGCTCCCCAACAACTCCACTGAGCATGTTGGCAGTACACTGCTTCTCCTTCCTGGTGCAACTGTTGAGAGATACTCGCCCACTTTAAAGAGGAAAAGATTTTATTTCAAATCAAAACTCATTCAAAAAGTCAGACTTGCCCATTTTTATTAATAACTATGAGTAAAACATATTTACTTGGGGCTTAATATATCCCACCTTTAAACAGGTGCCCATCTGAAAGAGTTTTTTTCTTTCATTTCACTGGTCAGTAGTCATAATATTATGGCTGATCTGTATCGTACATGTGAATGGGATGACTAATGGAAGGGACGAGAGACACTGGGAAATCCACTTACCACTAAGACCAAGGGGGTTTCCTTGTAAGGAAACAGAACAACGTTACCCTAAGGCAGGGATATTCAGTGGAGCAGAGTGTGTGTTTTTCCCAAAACCATGCGAGAAGTACAGCACAAGGCACCTCACACCAGGAACGACACATGAGCCTGCTGTTCATGTGTTCACGCTGTTATACTGAGAGAGCTGACAGGGCGACAGGACTCTAGCCTCTTCTGAACAGAGGGAATTAACGCTTACCTGGAGGGAAACTGAATGTTCCTGAGTTCAGAGAACAGCAGAGACAAAAAAAAAAAAAAAAAAACAGACACACGCCATCAAACTAAAAATCAGGGAAATCTAATAACTGGAGGAGCAAAGGAATGAATGAAGTCACCTCAATGGCATCCTTGAATTCATCATCAGGCTCCGCCTCCTCAGCTTCCTCCACACTGCCAGGGGAAAGGTCCTGCCATCAAGCAACACACATGAAAATATCAGCACTGAACTCAAACGAGCAGTCCAAGGTGGCTCGCCGTTCCCTGATGGTTTATGGGACGTTTCAGCTCCAGCGACTTCCCCCCCCCAAC
The DNA here is from genome assembly GCF_902148845.1 of Salarias fasciatus. Lineage (NCBI taxonomy): Eukaryota > Metazoa > Chordata > Actinopteri > Blenniiformes > Blenniidae > Salarias > Salarias fasciatus. The sequence goes on along the minus strand of NC_043750.1, from coordinate 33,876,492 downwards.
CTCTGGCAGAGAGTAAAACTACAACACACACAGCTGACCAAAGAACAAATCCACAGAAGGATTTACATTGTGGTAAAAGCACTAAGAACCTGGGATAAGAAGCTTATAGTTGCGGTCGCTTTTAATGTAAATCACAACAACTGAGTCCTCGTTTCAGACAGCAGGCGCCCATTTCTCCACCGCGATGCCTCCTCTCACCTCCAGGCTTGTTGGCGTAGGGGTCCGGTCCAACACACCGCCGAGTTCCTGCTCCTCACACACGCCCTCCGAGGCCTGGACGGGGCCTATGTGGAACAGCTTTCTGATGTCCAGTAAAACTGCAGCAGGAGACGAGGGACACGAGAGGCCGTTAACACCTGGATGAGTTCATTTTTAACCTTCTGAGGACGGAGAAGACCGACCTCTGCAGAAGTCTCGGTTCCACAGGAAGATGGCGCTGTTGAGTCCGGCCAGCACCCAACCCACAGGAGCAAAATAGAGCAGGCACACCACCATTATAATGCCACCATAGAACCTGGAAGGAGTATATTCGAAATACAGGACTCAAGTCACTGACTATCCAAATATTAAAGGGCTGTAATGTATCTGTCACCACAATAAAACAGCACTTAAAAAAATACATTCAAATGTAGTGTGCAATCACATCAAACATGCAGTTTATAGATGTGAATATACTCTGTGGTACAATCGGACCTTGATGACTTGGTGTGGTTGTCCCAGTACAGGACTTTATATACAGCTTCTGCTGACTGACAGGCAGAGGACAGCATGTCATCCAAGTGCTTCAGCCTGGTGGAGACAGAGCAGAACGCACAAAGTCAAGATTATTTGTCCATGGACATAATATGCAACACATGGAAAACAAATCCAGTAACCAGACCTTAGTGGATCAGGAAGCAGCTACATTTAGGGTTCAGAATCAGATGAGATTACAGGCATCAGGAGGACTGTTATATGGACTTGAGGGTGATTAATTATTTACTCTGTAGAAACAGATCTAAAAATGGAAATGGACTAGACTTATTGATGGTTAAAAATATCAGCCATCAGTGCTTTATAATCATCTTTTCAACTTTCAGTGTCTGATATTAATTTCAGAATCTCAGATATGTTGTTCTGAAAGGATCTTGCAACATTCAGTTAGTGTGGACAAATGTCTGTCTCAGATACAGCATTGAGACTAGAGTTAGAAAAATCAGCAAAAAAATAAAAACAGACATGTGGTGAAATGTGAGGCTTTAGGCTGATGAAGGATGAAAAACTATTCTAAACAGAGTCAGAACAAAGCTTGACGACAGGAAACATTTAGGTGTGAAAAACATGCAAAAAATTAACAAATCAAGAAGCGGAAATGCTTTTTCACACCACCGTATGCTAATATGTACCCTTCACTGACAATGTGTCGTCAGCACTGATTGGCAGTAATGTGCTAAATAACGTGCTACTGGAATCTGATTACTTTTTTCAAGTAACGAGTGAAGTAAGGGATTATAACTGCATATACAGTAATTCAATTATTGTAACTTTCCTGTACCCTTGCATGGATCGTATGAAGAAAAGTGTGACAGAAATTGTTAAAAAGTTTACATGGACTCTTTAAATTTTACATGACCTAATATGCAGAAAGAATAGAATCAGGCTGAAAGGTTTATTGATTTAAAGTGTATTCAGGTTCTGCATCATATTGATGAAAAGGAAGTAAAGTAATAAAGTAACTAGCTACTTTTGAAAATAATCAGTCAAGTAGCTGGTTTCCTTCTTGGAGATGTAATTAGCAACCAGTAACTAATTACTATTTCCAAGTAACTTGACCAACACTGGTTAGCAGTAAGTATAAAACAGAGCAGCACAGAAAGTTTTCTCTTTCTTTCACCCGAGACAAAAGCTGGCAACGTCTTATTAACTACGAGCTGAAAGTGAAACTGTATTTACTAAAAACATCATTAAAACTGATCAGAAAGGCTTTATGTGGACAAAGTTTTACAGCAGGTGTGTCAAACACATCTTAGCTGAGGAGCCGAATGAAGCCCAGTTTCATCTTGAGCAGGCCGGGCCAGTAAAATAGTGCCATGATAATCTTTAAGTTCAAATTTTAAAGATTTTCTTTGTTGTGGCACAAAGTATAAGTGATTTAAAAATTCTAGATTTTCACAAAACCAAACAGTTACTGCAAAAAATGACTACAAGCTAATTTTAATAAATTTTTTTTTAAAGAAATTTCTTTTTACAATTTGCTTGGCGATTTGCGGGACTGGAGCTTCTTGCGGGCCGGTTTTGGCCCACGGGCCATATGTCTGACATCTCTGCTCTACGCAAAGAATATCAGCTTGAAATTTAGCCTCCTACTAATAATGCTCATTCCATGATGTGTTGACTATACATCAAACAAGTTCAAAAAAATGATGGAGAGCATTGATGTGTGTATTCAACATCCTGACGACGCCTGCCTGTCACATGGCAAATGGAGAGAGTCACATTCATTCCCAGGGTAATTTCTGCAGTCAAATCGCCTCAGACACACTGAAAGTCCCCCAAGCCTCAAGTGAAAGAAGCCGTGAGCCGAGAGTGCAAACCACTAAACCACCATCTGATTAGAACAGGCAGACTGCCTGGTTTGGGACCGTCGGTGAGATACAATAAGAGCACTACCAGAATACTTTACAGCTTTAAAGACTTTTTGATGAACCGTCAATAAATCATGAAAATAGCAGCCAGTTAATCATTAATGAGGACATTCACTGACTTACAGGTCTTTGACTTCCAACATGGCCTCCTGTTTGGTGAGGTGCACCGTCTGCAGATCCCGGCGGTGCACGGCGTGATGGTGCCTCCTCTGGAGCTCAGACTCGGAGGCTCTGCCCCCACACCTGTCCTGCAGGTAACCCAGGGCAGCAGGCACTGCTAATGCCACCAGCGTCACGGTGAACCACCCCACTGACACCAGAGAGGACAATCAGCTCATCAATTATTCAGGCGTGTTTCAAACCACACACAATAAACTGAGATCAATAGTAATTCTTTATTCCTCCTCCTACCTTCATTGATGGTGCAGAAGAAGACATTGAGGAATATGCAGACAAGCAGAGAGCAGAGAGGCATCCTCCATCTGAAACGTGAAAAAAAAAAACAATGTGCACAGTGTTGGAAATGAGTGCAGCTGTGTCACATAAAGCTCACACAGGCTGAAAACACACACACACACACACACACACGCGCGCATACACACCCGAGCAGGAGGCGCGCCAGCTCCACCGCATCAGAAACTGGTTCTAGAAACAATGCCATTCTTTTATAGGACACGACCATGTTAAGGAGGTCAAAGTTCGGCGTGCAGCGAGGGCTCCCCAACTCGGAGACGTCGGGAGACCCGGCGGTGTCTTTAGACGACGAGTGCACCAGCTCGGCTCGCTCCCCAGGAGCCTGAGACGGGTCGGGGAACGCTCCGGCGCCATGTGTCGCCATTCCTGGACAGGAGGAGGCAGTGAGGTCAGGACAGGAGCACACTTCATACACCATCCACCACAACACCCCACAGGAAAGCATGAGTGACAGATTTTTGGGGACTATTACTACATTTTTTAAAGGGAGGACTTTCAGTTATACTTAAACAGTTTATATGACATATAATCTATTGCATTATTGAAAAAAATCTGGTGCCAGTGATTGTTTTCTTTTAACAATTAACATATTTAATTTTGTTTACTAAAGATATCTGATAAAATAGTTATGTTATATGTTCTTTAAGTGTGACAAAAATGCTTTAAAGTGCTTATTTTACACAGATCTTAACAACAGCACTTTCACTGTAACCGAGTAGGATTACAGTACTTTATTTAACTGTTACAGTGCTGGTATGTATTGTGTTACAAGTAAAAGTCATTACTGCTGAAATTGTACTCAGTTCCTTTAAATTTAAATCCCTGTCTGTGCTAAACAGCTGGATCTTGTTTTAATTTTACACTTCGTCCTACTCTTTTTGGAAGCGGCTAAGAACTGAAGTTTGGTTTGAGCCAGACCTGTCCCTAAACCAGGATCTCTGTGATTAGAAGGTAATTATTTGATGTTGACGAGAGAACGGCTCCTCCTGAAATCTGTGGCCTGTCTGACAGGAAAGTTGACTCCTGTCTGCCGACAGAACGAGTCCCGGACAGAAGAACCGGACCTGCTAAGACAAGCTGTGCGCTGAGAGAGAGAGAGGGTTTACCCCGAGCTGAGAGACCGACCCCCGGCCGGAGGGCGAAGCCGCGGAGGGAGGCAGGAGAGAGGCGAGAGGGGGCAGAGAGAGAGGCGCTCAGGCGGAACAACCGGAGAGCCGCGCCGACGCCATCATCCCGGAGGAAGGAAGAGCCTCCAAATCCGCCCAGCCGGGTCTACATGTCAGCGGCCAGCCGTCCTGCGGGAGCAGCGGCCCGTCGAAACGCGTCTGCGGGAAAACCCGCAGAGAAATCCCGCAGCTGTTGTTTGCGAAGCCGTCCTCGTCAGCTCCGGCGCTTCCGCTTCCTGCTTTAATCCAGGTCCAACAGCAGAGCGCAGAACGCAGGAGAAGCTGTCGATACCAGAGTGTGACGATCAAAAACAGCATGTATATATATTTTATGAGAGAACAAAGAAAAGTTAAGAGAAAAATAAAATAAACTTTAACTATAAATAAAATAACTTTAAAGAAACAAGCTTTAAAGAATAGGTTTATTCTTTAAACACAGTAAAATGTAACTTTATGTCTAGTACAGTTTTATCATGATTATAATGGTGAATAAATAATGCTAATAGCAGTGGAACACTAGATACAATTTTATAATGATTTTTGAAAATACATTCAAACAAAAAATATGGACAACCGTTTTTAAAATAAAGAAAGGTTGGTGCTCATACAAAAATTTAAAAAAAGAAAAACATTCAGTAAAAATAGTCTTAATACCATAAATAAAGATTTAAAGTCAAGCCAAAATGATTGGATTTAAGGACTGTGGTGCTGTTTTTAAAGAATGCACAAATGCCTTACTTTTCTGATTTCAATTTTCATCTCTCTAGTTTTCCATTAATTTTAAATGCTTTTTTCAATGCCAATTTCAGTGGAACAATATATCTGCCTTCCACGGACATTGTACATACTAAGATTATTCAGATATAGGTAGCAGGCAAACCTGGTGTTGGCAGTTCTTTACAAAAATAAACACATGTTAAAAGGTTTTATAGGAATAGCAAATGCCTACACACCTTCACAACTTGCCACACTTTGCAGCCTTCCTGTGATTGAACTCAGGACTCCTATATTTATGATGAACATTTAACCCAAACCTGAACATTTGAATATGAATAAGCTGCTTTATTTCAACTTCCCATGTGTACAGCACACCAGAGAAACAAAGCAGTTAGTCCACCTACCCAGTGATTTATTGATTCGGTTATGCTTAGTGTATTTGGATATGGCAAACACACCAATAACGACAAAAACACCACTGAATATGAAACACGCAGGAGTTCATCCGTATGTGAAGAACTATTAAAATTCCATAAAAAGCTTTTTCCAACAAGATGAACAGTGTACATGAAGCATTATTCATGTAGTGTTCAGCAGAATGATAAAGTCACTAGTCACACAGCTTCAATACTTCTATTAAAAAAAAATCTAAGTCTATTTGAGTTTTGACTTGTTTTTTGATAGAAAAAGCCTTGAACTTTATGAAATGCTGCTGTGTGTGTGATCCCATCAACAAAGGTTTGCTCTCGTCTAGGGGTTGATAACACAGAACACTTTATTAGAATGTGGGAGATTAACATCTTAAGCCATCTAGCTTAAGTTGATAATGCTTTTTCAAAAGGATGTTTGTGCTCAAACCCATGTATCAGGGATGTTTCAGTCTTTATAGCCCTGCTATATAGAAATTCACACAGACAAAATAATCTACTGATAGTGAGCACTGCAAAAAAGAAAAAAGTCAGTTTCTGAGTAGCATCAAAAGTCCAGAATGTGCAGCCGCTTACGACTGCAGCTGCTTGGCGTGAGAGCGCTGGTGAAACTTGAGCCCTCCCCAGTTTCTGAAGGATTTTCCACACTGTCCGCAGACGTACGGTTTCTCCCCGGTGTGGATGCGTATATGCCTTTTTAAAGCTCCCGAGTGACGGAAGCACTTGCCGCAGACTGAGCAGGTGTACGGCCGCTCTCCTGTGTGGATGCGGAGGTGAGTTTTCAGGTTCTCCAGACGGTTGAACTCCCGGTTGCACACCGTGCAGCGGAAGGGGCTGCAGCCCGGGGGGAAGAGCTGCAGCCGGGTCCTGGTGCCTCCGGCCGCCGGCTGCTGGCAGCGCTGCTGCTGCCTCTGCTGGCACTGGCTGTTGTGCCGCCGCAGCAGGCTGGGCAGCTGAAAGGCCTGCCCGCAGGTCTTACAGGCGTACAGGGTGCTGCTGAGGCTGCGGCTGGTCCGGACACGCACGCCATAGACCTGCGGAGGAGGGGCTTCGGACGGGGGACCCGGATCGGCCACCTGGAAGAGGCTTGGGAACTCCGAGGAGAGGGCTAAGAGATCTGTGACAGGAGGGATGCTGGTGGTTGGGTTTGGAGAATCAGCTGGAAAAAAGGAATAAAACATGCGCAAATAATTTTTAATACAAAAATCGTTTTTTTCCATTTTCAGGGTTGATTCTCAAAGTAAAATATCAATGTAAAACATGTTTGATCTTCAGAGTTAAGACGCAATTTAATCTTTATTATGGCCACTTGAGATGCTAAAACTGCTTGATCAACACCAGGACGTTCATGTCAGAATCAGATTTGTCTAACATCAGCATGTTTGGAGCTGAGATAAAGAATAACGCTTTTTAACAAGGCATTTCTTTTAATGTACAGGAGAAAAAAAATAATCACTAAATGAATGCACACAGTGAATGATGTAAACATGAGTGCAGACATTTATTTCTACAGTTGGGATTGTAGCTGCTGTTCTGCTTTGATGACTGGGATTGCTCTGAAGGCTGAATAAATGATTATGTGAATCACTGACAGACACGCTGTTGTCGATCTTACCCCGGTCCGGCCCAGCGCTGGACAGCTGGAAGTGTAGGTCCTGGCTCTCACCATCTGCCACCAGCAGTTTTTGTTCCTCCAACATTCTGGACTGGACCTCAGACATACAATCCAAGCCGTAATCTTCCATTTTAATGGAGTCCAAACAGGAAGGTGAACCTTCTCTCAAGTCATCCAGCATCTCCTGCTTTACAGTCACCTGCTCCAAGGTGGACTTGCTGGGATGTGGAGGGAGGGGACGGTCTTGACTGAGTATTTTTTTACATGATGCTTTCATATTTTCAGCCTTCATTACAGATGAACAAGTGCTCTCTTCAGCGATTTCTGCAAAAGAAAAACAGTCCACAAGCAATGAGAAGTCATCTAAAGAGGGAAACCCTAGAAACATTGTTTAATTTTTTTTAAAGAAATTGCTAGAACAAATAAAACTCTGCATGTGGAGGAAGAAACTAAATCCGATGCAGAACTTCACCCACTCAACAAGCAAAGCTCTCAAACTACAATTATTTACAGACACACAGCCTTTAAAAATCAATAATACCTCAATGTGCTTTGACATCAACAGTTTAAGACAGCAGTACATTTCAGCACATTATAGCTGCTTCAAATACTCACCCTAAATTTGAACACAGGTGTTGATCAAACAGTGTCTAAGCTTTCAATTAAAAAAAAATTGTCTCCATGAAAAACCACATCGAAGTAAGTGTGGGGTTTTTCTAATTTTATGGATGAGAGAAACATTCAGTATTGAAATTGCAAAATTTTAGAAGTAACGTAATTCAATTTTGTTCAAGCACTGGAATTGCATGTCGAGTTCAAAGTACGAAGAAAATAAGGTTGGGAGAGTGAAGTGAAGGTTTGGGACCATCTCTGGGATAGAGTTAACCTGAGTGAAGTCAGGGACTCACAATACACATCTATAAACACTTTTTGAAAATGCACCCATCAGGGATGAGCTTTGTGTCGACAATGGGTTTCTGCTGAGGGAGACAAGGAGGCAGGGAGAGAAATGTTTCTGTGTATGAAGTTTAATTGATCAAATTCCTTTTGAAACTGAGAAGACAAGTCTGAATGTTCACAAATTCTACTGTGGGCTGGAATAAAGCCGAAAGGCCAGGGGACTGTTGAAATCTGTAAACTGATCTGTATACATCCTCACCAGGTCATTGGCCCTCATCATGAAAATATGGTTTGAAAGTTAGATTGTGCTGACTTAGACACACACACACACACACACACACACACACACACACACACACACACACACACACACACACACACACACACACACACACACCTTGAGAAAGACAGCGGATGTGTTGGTGAGCCTCACTCTCACAGTCCTGGTCATCTGAGCTCAGTGGTTCATCTCGGGGGTCTGGAGACTGTTTGTACCCGGGGTGCCCTGCAGGAGAGCCCCCACCTCTGCCCCCACTGCAGCCGGACTCCCACGGGGGGCTGACCGGATGATGCGCGTGCTTTGTGGGGATGGAGAGTCTCTCCTCGGGGGTGAAGCGCCCGGCCTCTCTCCGCCGACAGTCCAGCTCCGCCTCGGCTCTCTGGAGCCTCTCCTTCAGGGACTCGTTCTCCCGCCGCAGGTCCGCGTAACTCCCTCTTGTTCCCAGGAGGCTCTTCACCTCTCGGACCGCGATCTCCACAGCCACCTCAAACGCTCCGTGGATGGCCGCGACGAGCTCCTCCTGGAGGGAGAGAGCCGCCTCGGCCGCCGGGAGGTGAGCCCCGCGCAGGGCCTGCTCGGTCCCGGTCACCTGCTGCTTCATGGCGCATTCAGGAGCTCCGTGAAGTCTTTTAATTTAGGTAAAAACCCCTCTCCCGGTACCGGACTGCTGCTCCGCGAACCCAGAGAGACAGCCTGACAGCACCGGAAGTGACGTGTGGAGGGGGAGGGGTCACTTCCGGGTGACATCTAGCGGTGGGAAACGTGAACTACAGGCGGATGAATAGTGCGCCCTCTTGTGGTAGGAGGTGAAAAACAGTTTAAGCATAAAGTGTCTATTTCAAAGTCTGCGCCTAGCTTACTTTCTATCAAAGAATTCAGTTGCTTTTCTGGTTTTAAGGTTAACTGGACCAAGGCCACACTACTCCCCCTCAATGCTTCAGACGGAAAATTGCAATTTCCCACAAATATCCCAGTTACTCAAAGCTTCAAGTACCTGGGACTGCAAATATTTCCATCACTGAAATGCATTGTGAGGCATAACAAAGTTCATGCAGACTTAGACAGGTGGGTTAATCTTCCCAACTCTCTGAGAGCCCATTTCTCTGTTGTTAAAATGAAGATTCTTACCAGAATACATTACCTCAGTTAAATGATCTGCTTCGCCCCTCTTGTTGACAGTTGGAGCAAAATGTACAGTGTTGTTGCGCAATTCATTCGGAACAGAAAACGCCCTCGGTTTGAGCTGTCCACCACACAAAGAGGAATGATGAGTGGTGGTTCATCAGTTCCTAATTTTAAGTTTTATTTCTGGCCACTTGTGCTCTGACCTTTTCTTGTGTGACACAACAGTCGCATCTGCTTCCTGTCGGGAGCCAGAAGAAGACTGAGTGACACCCTGCGATCTCTTTACCAATACATCAGAGAATGCCAATTATGTTTTGGTCCTGTAGTCTCACAACTAATTCAAACATGGCGTGTTGCTGAGTGACAGTGTAAGATCTTCTATAAGTAGCATACATCTAGACCAATTTTCAAAAAGCTGGGCCTCAGTTAAAGAAAGACCCACCTCATGCCCTGCTTGGAGTCATGTTTGCACTTTAGATCATATGTCTAGAGATGTTGGACAGCACTCCTTCCAGGACATCAAAGACAATTTTAATCTGTCTGCAGCCACAACTTTTTCATACTCGCAACTTCAATCAGCTCTCCAGGTCCATGGTACCTTGTGCCAACAACTTACCAATCCAGCCCTTATACAAGCTATTTCCTTCAAATCCTGTTTTCACTAAACTGCATGAACTCAGTTTGGAAGACAAATTATCAAATGGTCACTTGCCTGATGAAAGGTTAAATCAAGGTCTCCAGTGAAGAGGCGCTACAGCAACACATGTGCAAACATTCAAAAACAGACAACACACAGAGACGCTGAGTTTTTTTTTTTTTGTTGTTTTTTTAATGCAAAACTGACTCATTGCATTCCCTTTATAAAGATGAAGAATTACAGGTCCATCAGAGCTTCAGCCATCAGTCACTGCGGGATTTATAGTCTTCTATATGAGACAGGATCCAACCAGAGGGTCCAAGGATGGAAAGAGTCATCACAGTCAGGACAAACATGGATTCCTACGGAAAAAAAAAACATTACAATTCAAAGAAATTAAATTCCTAGCATTTTCCAACCTCCAGTGTAGTTTTAAATAACACCAAACGTGTTTTTCCTACCAGAGCCCCTATTTTATCTTTGGGCGGTTTTCCTCGGATGTACTGGGCTGATTGTTGAGCCCCAGTCCCTGAGGGAGGACGGAGCCGTCCAGCCTTCAGCAGTCGAGCAAAAAGCCAACTCATGCCTTTATCTTGAGGAACAATACCAAGAAGTGCAGGAGGAGCTGCTCCCCTTTCAAGGTTACAAAGCAGAAACACCTGAAGCTCATCAGGCCATCAGAGGCTGCAGGGAAAAAAAGGAGGCTGATACTTTTTCTTGCTTGCTGGAAGTAAGACGCTATTTTCAAGATCATGCATCGACTTATTTTCAGCCCATTTATGAACATCAACTAAATTATTCTGTTATTGGGATAGTTGTTTACACTTTTATACCCGAAACAGAAAGGCCCTGATCAGACCAAAACCCATCTCTGGATTGAATAAACAGCTGATGTGTGTAACATTCTTATTGATCCTGATGTTTTTGAAGAATGCAAAATGGATTTCAGAACTTTTCTATGTGTTTTCAGAAATTTCTGAGCAGTAATTTAAAGAAGGTAGTCTCCTGGAGGGAGGGTGGCTTTCCAGATAGATAATGCAGTGAGAAGGTCCTCTTTGACATCAGATTGGGCTCTGGGGCCTTTCAGTATGGATTTGCATACTCTTCGTGTGGATGCATGATAGGTTTTGTCCTGCAATCCCAAAAACATGTTAAGGCAGAGGTGAATGTCAGTGTGTGTGATTGTCTCCCTCTGTGTGCCTGGCGATGGCCTGCAGACATAAGCTGCCTTCACTCAGCTGGGATTGGCTCCAGCACTCCAGAAGATGGATAATTTACACGAAAGACAAACGACTGAGACGATTCCGGGAGACTCTGTGCAGAGGGTTTCTGACGTGAGCTTCTTGGATGTGCACATCAAGGACGTCCTGAACAACAGCCTGCCGCAAACACATTAGACATGAAATCATTTAATTCAATACATTCAATTCAGTTCAGTCACAGGCAGATTAAGAAGCTCTATACTCAATTAGGCAAGTTAACCCCATCATGGCCAATAATAGTACAGAAATATGTTTATCTTTAACAAGCAGTGGTAGCAGCAGAGTGTATTACTTTTAGATCTACAGCAGCAGTTCTCTGTTTTGCTTATCTGACGCTGAATTCAGAGGTTTAAATAGCTGCTTTGTGAAGCTTAGTGACACTACTAGTTTTATTTATATCCACTGACATGTCTCTGCTTATAGTGTCCTGTCAAAGACACTGTTTTGTAGATTAAACAGAGTTGACGCTTCACTGTAAAGAATGTGTTTAATAGGCTACCATCCAAAAGAATATTTCCAGAAAGCTCAAGTCAAGTAAAAAAAAATGTTGCTGCTTACTTCTTTAGATCTGGACCACTATACAGTTACTGGCAGTGTGCCAATAGACATATTTTAGAAGTTATGCAGACAAGCTCTGAGTATGTTTCATGGTGTATTTCAAAGTTTGTGCAAAATGTGAAAACAAATCAAGGTTTCAATCAGAGTTGTTTGCATCCTAAGCTGTTTAGTTGTTAATTTCAAATTTAAATAACTAACTAAAGGCACTTAGAGCAGAGCAAACATCAAGTGTTCTTTCATTACTCTCGTTTTATGTACAGACTGGAGCTCTTGTTTTCAGATTAACACCTTGGCCAGGGCTTCATTCATGGATTACTCTTTGATTAGGTCGTTGCCTGTGTGAGCTCTGCAGGAGGGTGCGCGCTGACGCACTGGCTGGAAGTGGGTCGGCCTGGTATTAGTGGGAGTGAGGGCTGGAGTCTGGAGGCTGGATCAATAATCAGGTTGACTTGTCTGCCTGTGGTGAAGGACGGTCACATTCTGTCTCAGTCGGAGTTGGACTACAAACACCAAGGTGAGTCCTCTCGTTATATCTCCTTCCTACAAATGATCTGATGTTTCTCCAGCTGAAAGCCAGTGAGGTTGGGGCCAGGGTATGATCTGAAGGGTTGAATGAGGAAACATGAGCTGCGGCCGGTGCTGATTTAGTTCTGAAGGATCAGGACTTTGATTTTCTGAGGAGAGAATGTCTTTTCAGTCACTGCTGATCAATCCAACACGTCCATCTGCTGATTGATCAGGGAGGTGTGTGAACACTTCTGAGCTTCTGATGGGCTTTTATTAAGTATCTGTGTGAAAGAATTGATATTGAGACTTAATATGGACTTCATAAAGTAACACATTTTTCTGCAACGTGATACATCAATGTGAAACATAGTTTGATTAAATGATTTTCAAACCTCAAAGTGTAAAAAGTACAGTTTTCACTTCAAAAATTTCCATTGTTGGAAGTTATGATACAATCAACTGTATTCAGATTTTCAACTGTTCATCGACATGCTGACATTATATGCTAAACTGGTTCATTAAATTGTTTCTCCAAATATTGCGTCTGTGATTTCCATGAGATTTTTCTCTCTTAACACGATCAGCACAGGGAGGGGTATCTGAGGTAACTGGGCTTTTTGGCTGCAGTCATGGAAATGTGTCTCCTGACTGCAGAATTGGCTGGTGGCAGTGATCTTGTTATCTTTGGTTTGACCACACTGACCTCTTCCTGCCAATGCTCTCTCTTTTCAGCTTACCCTCCCTCAGAGATTCTCTTCTTTGAATTGTCCTACTTGATCAGAAAAAGGAGAAAATAACCCAGAAAACCATTTAAGATGTCTGAAGTCCTGGCTTCCAGCTCTGCTGAGGTTGAGGATACTCAGCCTACTCAAAAGCTTTTCAGTCGACGCAGCAGGAAGTCTGGGTGCTCCAACATCTTTACAGGAGTGAACCTGCACCAGCTCCATAAACTGTTCAGATCAGCGGGGGAAAGAGACGCCGAGCACCGGGCCAAGCTGGTGTGGCGAGGGATGGACGCAGACATGGACGGAGCGGCGGAGGAGAAGGAGGAAGAAGAGGCAGAAGAGGAGGCCATGCTGGCTCAGGCTTTGGTCGGGCTGAGAGTCCGAGCGAGGAATAAGGCAGGAATCAGAGCGGAGGGACACAAAGAGCACAAATGGCTCAAAGCATCCGGGTATCTCAGGTGAGCGCAGTGACTGCAGAAAACACTGTCCAAGTCAGGCTCCTTCTAGTTTGGAGCGGAATACACACACTGAGCACACATTTTTTTTCTTTAACCTCTAACCTCTAATCACAGTGGACAAGTTTATATGTGGTAATTCTCTTGAAAATTCAGAACATTCCATTCTCTTCATGTGTATTAAATCTTGCCTAAAAAAAATGACTGACATGCTTGTTATCTATGTCCTTATCACACCGGTCTAAAGCTGATATCACTCCTCACTAAGCTACAAATAAGCATTAATGTCCATTTTTTTTTACTTTTATTATAGTTTTCATAATGTTAACTAATGATAAGGTGAATTCACGTCACTGAAATGTGTCCAGAGTCCTTCATCTGCTTTGCTTATCATTCCTCCAACGGTCCTTTTTGTATAAAAAAAAAAGCTTATTTTTGCATTGAAATGTATGTATTGATGATTAAAAGCAGCATAGAATATTGTTATTAATGTTTTGTAGCATTCTTTGGCCTGTAAAATCTGCATTGTGCCTTCAACCTGAGCAAAATCTCCCATGATGCATCACTCGAAACAGATTTGCCTTTTTTTTTGTCCAAATATGAAAAAAAAAAGATAAAATTAGGTTGTATCTTTTTTGATGTTACTCGGACAACACTTGTGAGGATAATCCGTATACCTCCAGAAAATTTACACACGTTAACTCCACACAGAAAAGCACCTCAAGCCACGTTAAAACAGGGGATATTATCACGTCAACCCAAAGCTCCACACCAGGAGCCCAAATTAGTCAGTGTCCCTGTGTTGAAATGCGTTGTGTGAATCGTCATGTGTCGAACAAACTCACCCTGACCTCAGAGGACTCTCTTCTCTGCATACCAGCACACACATCGGTGTTATACCCAAACCTTAACGAACTCAGCTAAATGCTTAGTCCCAACTCTGACCCTAATCCTGAACCGAAAGTCGAGATATCTTTGTTTAAATGTTCTCATCCCACTGGTGCAAAGCTAAAAGTAGTCCTCACAAAGATAGAACTTCACTCCCTCCACCGTCCTGGTTTCTCCCCACATTCCTCAGTAGGATGATATCAGTCTTGTTGGAGTCGTGTTAGAGGAGAGAAGAGCTTTGGTTCACTCCACCACTGCTTCTCTTTATCAGGGCAAACTGAAGACTGCGTCTGTTAAAATTGTTTCATCATTGAATGGATTCTCACCAGAGGCGGAGCGGGTCTCAGTACAGAGGGGGCGGAGCATTCGGCCCGTATGATAGTAATTTCACCATTCAAACAATCCCTCATGCTACCATCAAACAACACACTAATGCTCACTTTTATTGAGCCAAGCAAACCTATATGCCTCAGAAAGCAGATTAAAGTCACAAACCAGTTCACAAACTTTGTTCTGAAGAACAAATACACACGCACGCACGCACGCACACACACATACAACTGCAGCCTAACAGCTGTCAATCTCAGAGCGTCCGCTGTCCATGATGCTGAAAGCTCAGATAAAAACTCACGGGCTAAATCTGTACCATCTTTGATACAGCTTAAATATAAAATGAACACAGCTGGTCTAAAATTACACAATCTATTCAGATAGATACAGACACAGCTATCTATAATCTTTTGGAATTCACGTATATTAGAAAAAAATAGACTCGGCCGTCTCTTATAGTTGAGAGCAACACAAGACACATTCAAATATCCAGGTGTTTAAGACCACAGCATTCTGATAAAGATAATATTTTTGAAGGTTTCACTGACTCACCAGTGGCTCCGATGTTAGGTTTTGGGTAGTACCGCTAGCGGCTAGCATAGTGTTTAGCATACCCACAATCATATGCCATACCTTCTCGCACACACTGCACACATTTTATTATATTAATTTATTTACGAGTAAATGTGAACACATCACATGAAACGGGGCCCTATGACCTTGGGGCGACCGCCCCCTTGCCCCCACTCTGGCTCCGCTATAGATTCTCACCAAACCTCACATATTCTGCAGAACAAATGCTTGTTTTCCCCCAAAATAAAGGATGAAAAAGGCCTTTTTTTTTTCCTTAAATAAAGCTGTGTGTTTTTGTCTTCAGGTTTGAGGAGTCATTGTCAGGCTGCTCTTTGGAAGATGAAGACGGTGACTCAGCTTCCAGTCCTGGAGAGTTTTTACTGAATTCTGAGGAAAACATCACAGAGTTCCAAAATCCCTTCAAGCCATCGGCCTGGAGGTTAGGAGTAGCAAAGCTGGACGGTGGGAGAGACTCTGAGCGCTACCTTCACCGCATCCTCCATTAACAACCAACAACGTGCAATGAAATGAAGTCATTCAATAGCGAGTTTGAACCGTTTGGAGCTTCTGGTTTTGTATAATCAACCCTTGAACTTTGATAAAACTCATGTGAGTTATGTTTAATAGCAACTCTTGTTATTTCAAAATAGCATATGTATTGTATTGACAGAGAAAACTGATTTTAACCAAATTTTGACCAAAATCTACACACAATGAATGTAGGAATTGGAATATCAGTCAGAAAAAAGTAGCATTTCTGTAATTGAATCTAATTTTTACTATAAATGGGGCCAGACATGATCACACACACGAAAGCCTTCCTGCTTCATTTCTCTCCTGTTTTTATTGTGTCCAGAATATTTTTCATCGCATCAATAGCTTTGAGAATCTTGAGAACATTCCAGGGAAAAGAAAGGTTGTTGACTCTCAAAATGGACAAGATGCCAACAATCACATTTCTTTGAAAACTGGTATCAGCTGGTATTTCTTTATGTACTTTGCATCAACGGATTGATTTCCCTGTGAAGGTGGAATTGTTTGTTTGGGATTAAATTTGGATTTACCTGCACTCGTGTTTCATGATTAGCACCAGTCTGTTTTATTTTTAAAGATATTATTGTATGATACTGGCTTTCTGTGCACCTGGTTACAATGTGGAGTAAAGTCTTACACTTCATAGCCATATGAGAAAAGATATGCAAGGAAAAATATATAATCTTGATGTTCTTTTTTAAATGCTTGAAAATAAAGAGTTACGGAAAAAAAACAACACATTTTAGCAGCTTTTTGAAGACTGTGAGGCATTTTTCTTTCAACACTGCTTAAAGGTGTGGCTACAAAACCAGAGTCAATACAGTCACCGATCATTTCTATTAATGGGAATATGTTTTTAATTATAATCTATCATTAAATATTACATACAAATTATACAGTGCATTGTCACAATTCATGTCAGTTCAGCACAGCAGGAAGTTACTTCTTTGTTTACGTAGGTCCACCCACGAGCCAGAGACTTAATAGAAATCAATATGGCCAAGACAAACAGAAGGTAGTTGAAGAGTAAACACTAGTCTCCTTCAGCCTTCCTCGCTGGCGATTCAACTCGTCAGCGGGAGAAGACGGTCGAGGCAGAGCCGCCATGCTTCTCACAGTTTTAACTCAAAAGTACCTCTGCTGCCCATCACCTCCGCCTCCGGAGCAGTGAGTGAGGTGAAAGCAGTTCACACGGTGTCTGTCCGCACACGTCTCTCTGATCCTGAATCTGTAAGACTTGAACGAAATGAGCACTTTTCTTATTAGTTAAAAAATAAAATGCTGATCTAGTGACACCACTGCTGCTTCCAGCCCTGAGCGTTTGGCTGCAGGGGGAGGAAGATGCATGTAAATGTTAAAAGGCAGAGAGGTATGGGGGAAACAAAAGAAAAAAAAAGCATACAAACATGGAATGCAACTCAGTCCATCCCAAAACAAACATGTGAGAGGCTTCTGACTGGCGTGCATGTATGTGTGGGCGAGTCCCATATCTCACTGAAATCTCTCCAGGAAGAATCTTCATCACTCACTGACATCCGCACAAGGCACAGGAGCGAACGGGGAAGGTACGTCGTGAAATACTTCCTCTTTCGCCCCTCGGCTGTACGCCCGCTGACTCGCTCTCCGTGAACCAAAAATATCCAGAAGGAGTGGACGGACGGTGAGAAATATTTCCATTTCCGGGACGAAAACCTGAGCTGCCGGACTCTGCCTCCTCGTCCATCTGCACACAGGCGCTCCTCACGCCGTCTCCTCCGTCCAGCTTCCTGCTGCTCTTCGTCCGTCGCGTGCTCCTCCTACCACCAGGTGAAGAAAGGTCTTCTGCTCTGGAAACTCTGCGTGTAGGACTCGCTGTTGGCTCTCTGGGGGGCTCTGGCTGTTTCAACAATGACGGGAGGCATCTGGACCAACTGAAGGGGGGTTTTGTTGTCTTTCAGGGCTTGGCACAGGTTCAGGATCTGAATGGTGAAAGACACAAGTGCGTCAAATCAAAAAGGCTCAACAGGGAAAGGAGATATCTGCATGTCCAAAAGTGGAAAAAGATGTTTTAGTATAAACTCCTTATCTGGATTATGTGAGAAGAGAGAGGAAAAACAAATCTCACCTGACCCCTCATGACTGCTACTTGTTTGTGAAACTGTCCCCTGTCAAAACCAGGATCTTTCTGCAAGAGGACATAGAGAACAGATCTGTTAGTACAGGTTCTCCACCACGTCTGAATTCCTCTCATTCAACCAAAGCCATACAAAACACAGATATACAAGCGGGATATGCAGTACACACTGTCTGGGGATTCCCAAAACCAGATTCATCCTGGAGAAGGTGAAAAGTATGTATTGTATCCTGTGATTAAAAACTGGAAACTTTGTATTTCTGTTTGAGTCTGAAACGGAGCTGCTACAACACTAACAGTTCACAAGAATAAATATTCAGTCGAACCAGCTCCGCTCACTGTGGAACAATGAGAAGGAAACAGTTACAGTTTACTGTATGACCCCACTGTGTGCACATTTTATCTGACTCCACAGTTTCAAGACTATCTTATGGCATTAACAGCTGACATTTCAGCTCTGTTGGTGTTCTTTGTCCCCTTTTCAAACCGGACCTAAAACCTCCCGTGTGTAAAGAATAAATGAAGAAACATCCAGTTAATCATGTGATTTACTATTTCTGAGATGTTCGTATACGAGTTCTCCTTGCCTTAAACAGTTCGTAGAGGTCCTCCTCCAGGTCTTTGATGAAATTTGGGTCCGCAAGTTTGGGTAGAACGAGCTCTTTGATTTCTTGGGAGAACGGTACTTTGGCTTGGGACAGCCATGCCCAGTAGAACGGGTCTGGTGATTGGACAATGACAGTTAACACAGTACTTGTAAATAACAGTACTTTTTTCATAATGATCAATCAATGAAAAAACAAAACAAAACAAAACAGAAAAGTGTACATAGTAAAATAGACAGGCGAGTGCTTACAGGCTCTCCAGGAGTCGGGATGTTTGAGGGGGAAGGCCAGGCCGTTGTCGATAGCTGCCAACTTTATGATGGGATCCTTCACTACCACCCAGTCTGTCTCCTGCAGGGATAAAGGCGTTACAGAAACAAAAACTCAGATCTACAGCTCACTGCAGACAGTCTGACCTGACAGACACCAACAGTAAGGACGGTTTCTTAATACATTACTGTTCAGACTGTATCTGTCAGTGTGAATGTGTGTCTGAGACCTGTGACCCTTCACCTTCAGCCGGCTCAGACTGGCCTCCAGTTGGACAAAATGCCATGAAAAAGGATGGACTGTAAGGATTTACTCACCCGATTACCACCAGCGTCCATGGGACAGTCATACTTGAGCAGCCAGTTGTCGTTTCCCCTGTCTGACACGCAAACGGATTTAAATTCAGACAGTGAAAATCAACGTGCACCGTCTGAGAGGCGGCCGACAGAATCAAATCTCATGCCTGTGTTTCTGATGATGTAGTCGAGGACCACAAGCCGTTCGAACTGCAGCTGAAGTTGACGGTTGGTGTTTTCAGGCAAAGGCTCCGCTTCAAACTTCCGCAACCAGAAATCTGCATCCTTGTACCCATCGACGAAAAGCTGGAAGGAGCCGACCTGGTGGGATTGAAACATGAAATATTAGGATATATCGTTTATTCTTTCAAGATCTCCTTCAATAGAGTGTTTAGATTTGGCAGGTTTGGCGCTGATTAAATAGATCCTGATGGGAAAGTGTGAAGCCTTTTCAACCGTTCAGACGACCAAACAAGCTCTCATGCAAACTCTGGTGGGATTGAAGTGGAGCGTCATTGAAGTATGACGGCTACTGAGCAGCTCTCAGCAAAACATGCATCGGACAGAACGAGTCCAAAGAGTCCTTCTGCAGGATCCTTCTCACACATTTTAGCTCAGGAGCCACATACAGGCCAGTTTCATCTCGAGTGGGCCGGACCGGTAAAATGTTTCCATAATAACCTTGAAATTGAAACTCTGAAGATTTCATTTTTTGTGGTGCAGAGTATACACTATGAAAATGTCTATATTTCTGCAAAACCAAACAGTTACAAAAATCTCAACATGAAGCCAATTTTAATGATGCTTTCTCGTGCAAATAAAACATTATATATATATATATATATAAAAAGAAGTCCTCTGTCGCTGTTGCATCATGTATATTTTATAAATTCACCCTGACCGCACGGCTTTCATAGCTGCATCACCGACATCTCAACTCGGGTCCAAGTGTCATTACTCCAAATATATATATATATTTTTTTTTTTTCTTTTTTTCTTTTTGTTAAAAATCAAAGTTCTGTTTAAAATGTTCACAAATAGCTCGGCGGTTTGACGGGATGGATTGGAGCCTGCTTGGGGACCGATAATGGCCCACGGGCCTTATGTCTGGCAGCCCCATTGTAACACATTGTTGATGATGCCTTAGTTCCTAGCTCGTGTTCCATCATAAAAATCCAACATACATGTTCAATTTACGTATTTTGGCTTTATTTTGGAGAAGTTCAGATCCAAATCTAACAGAAGCACAAGTTCAACTCAACCTCAACACTCTCACACAACTACCCATGATGTTTCTTTATCTTTTTTTTTGTTTTGTTTGTTTATTCAGACTCACTTGAGAGTGTACAACAGCACAATTACGACAGTTTAAAGTCGGCATGCATTATTGGTAAATTTGGTCAAATGAAAAAAGAACTGGTATACATGTAACAGTTTCATTTTGCTCTGAAATTTAATTTAGGGTTAGTTTATTGCATTGGGTTTGTTAAAAAACAAACAAACATCATAGCACAAAATTGTCACTTAATAAAATATTTGGACACTTATCAATTGATCTGATTACCTTGGGCGGCAGTCCAATCCTGTGGAAGCGCTGTCCCACTTTCGGCACTTTCTCCAGGGCTAACTTTTTCCCTCGAGACTTGACCCTGTCTATGGCGCTGTAGTTGAACGTTTCACTTGCCAAATACACCACCTGAAGCGGGAGTTTCGGTTTAGAAAAGCAGAACCTCTACTGGTGTGACACTGTTGCGCTGGGCTGGTCTCTACCTTGGTCCTGGGGACGATATTGAGCTCCAGCTTCTGATCCACCAGACTGGCCCCGGCCTCGGAGAGGTAACCCTGATTCAGGACCAAGCAGTCCCGACCGAAGCAGCAGGGGCAGCACAGCTTCTGGAGCCACTTGGTCCACTTGGGATTCAGCTGGCCGTACGGTTCTTCATTTTTGGGTTTGAAAACGCCGATGATCTTCTGTATGTAAAAAAAAAAAAAAAAAAAAAAACAGAAAACAGAAGTGAGAATAAAAGGCAGATAAAGATGTTCACAAAAAAAAAAAAAAAAAAAATTAATAAATAATAATTTCGGCACACAGTGTGAGAAACAAAGGTTTGGTTGTGTCTGGGATAAATATTTAAATCCAAGGACAATATCTTCCTTTGTGAACTTGAAAATACCACAGGATCTTATACTGCAGGAAGGAAACAGTAGAGAGCAAAACATAAGTGGTTTATATTCTACTTTTCACAGTGTGAAAATGTTTTATCAAAGATTCAAATTGAAACTGTGCACAAGCCAGATGTTCCAGAGGAGATTATCAATCTGAAACCTCCCTCAAAATCACAGCAAAGCCATAAGAAAAGAGTCTGAGTAAAACGCAAGAACTTGGGTGTGGCGATGCGATGACTTGATTATAGAAATCACATGTCACATTACGCCACACAGACACACACAACGACATGAAAACTGGTCATGGAGGAGAATTATATCCTCACAGGGAGCAAAGCACATGACCGCTAAGCATGGTGGTGGTGACTAACTGAAGAAAGGTGGGGGTCGGGGGAAGCAGGTCACTGGAGAAAAACCTCACACATTCAGCCGAGAATACGATTTCATACTATGTAATCCTGCGAGGGGTGAAGGACAGCACATTTTGAAAGACTTAATGTCAAGCAAAACAAGCTGAAGGGAAGATTTTTGGCTAAAAATCCACAGACTCATTTTACTTGGCATAAACAGGATTGAAGACTCAAGACTTTTTCAAGTTTGCTCCAGCTGGACCGATCAAAGTTTACTGTCACGCTTGGTCTGGGCTGAAAGATCGATCCTGTGATGACTCCCTAAGTTATCTCAACTGCACATCAGAGTGTGTCAATGTCACTGCAACAAATCAGGCATGTGTGGTCAGCATCTTCGGCTTGACTGAATAATTTGTTCCATATCGCAATAGGAGATAACATGATTATTATATGAGGGAGTTTATGCATCGCTGTTGACATTCCTGCAATGCGGCAGCTGGTCAGACAGACACGTGCTAACCAATCAGCAGCCTCAGCAGACGGACTTGGTAAAAAGTCACATTCACCTGAGCGAGGAAAGCATCTTAGATTGGAGTTCAGAAACTAAATCAAAGTATTGAAAATCTGCCAGTTATGTTTCAGAAAAGTGCATAAAATGCATTTAGTGAATATATCACAGTCAGCGTCGATCTCTTGGCATCCACCTATTAGCTTAATGCTTTGTGGAGATGGAATCATTACATCCGGTTCTGCATCATCGTGAAGGCATCTATTTAGTACACAAGTTCTTTAAACTAACATTTCCTCCTGTTTTGACCGATTTTATTTCAATTCAAAGTTGACGTCAGCCGACATAAATAATCACTTGACAACCTGTAGTCTCACTCAAGTTGCAGAGGTGAAGTAAAAAGCTTCTTTTCAAACAATCCCTCAAAAAAATCTGATGAGTTGTACATGGATATGGATTCACCTCTAAAGTAAACTCTTCGTAAGGCCACCTTATCAACATTTACAGCTGTGAGTCTACTGATTTCTGTCCATGAGCTCGGTCAACACATCTAGACTTTGGAACTTTCAGATCCTATACAGCAGAGCTGCCTCAGTTCCTTAAAGCTGGTCAGAATCTGACTGTGTTCAGCAATCTGAAAGTATCAGACATATGGTCAGCACAGTACTTGAAGCTAAAAGACTTAGAATCAGAGCAAAAAGATGCAAACCTATTTTAGCACCCACCAGGCTCATTTACTCTAGTTTTCTGCATGTAGTCTTCTGAACTCCATGAATCACAAGCCGTGTTACCTGTACTGGATTCCAGCTGAAAACAAAAGTGGCCAAGAGGAATAATCTGATCACCAGATCCGTGACCTCTGCAACTATTTTACTACAAATCTGTCCTGGTCGCAGTTCAGCTTTATTTATTCATCGATTAATTTAATTTGATTCTTAGTTTCTTAAGCTTGGTTTCATTATAGTCTTCTCTTTTCAAGCACTCTGTAATCCAAAACTTTAAAACTGGTATAAACGAAAGGAATAATAACATTAGTCTTAGTAATAGTAGTGGTGTTATGTCACAAATCACTGCAAAGGCTGATAAGTTTTTTATGATTTTCTGAAACCATCAATCTCTTGTCAGGATTGCTGAGAACGGTTTCTTTTATTTACTTTAAATAGTTTGTTTTTTTTTGTCTTCCCAGAAAAGCCCTATATAACAATATGGTATTTCAACACTGGCTGCCTCCATATTGATACACTAACTGGGCCTACTAGTTCACCTGCACTGACAAAAAGGAGACAAGTGTGTAACTTTTGTCAGAGTTCTGCCTCGAGTCTCCTGTAATGGGAAGCGTAATGTCAGCTCATGTGGGTCTTCAGGATGCACGCTGGCATGTCTGGAGTCTATCTGCCAAGTCATCGCAGGCTGGTTAGAGGAGGCCTTTCCTGGAAGCTCCGACACTTCAGAATAAACCGCACTGGGGGTTTCAGGGGTCAGTCACAGGGACCTGTGTGTGGACTCAGCTGTGAGAAAGCAGCAGATGCGCCAGCTGCTGGTCGTCTTACCCCCTGGGAGTCTTTGACAAAGTAGCTCCCGCTGGAACCCTGGTAGATTCTCTCCGGGTAGATCCCCTCCTCTATGGCTCGCTCGGCCTTTCGGATGATCTCTCTGAACTCGGGATCCTCCGGGAACTCGTTCCTGTGAGGCTCCCGCGGCGGGTTTCCACGGTCCCGGTCCAGGAGCGGCTGTCTCTCTCGGTTGCGTCCCGGGCTGCCGGCCGGGATGCGCACCACAGAGCCCGGCGTGCCTCCAAACGCGCCTCGGGGGCTGGGGGGCTCCGTGGGGCAGTAGCCGAAATCTACGGAGTTCCGGAGCGGAGAGACAAGCGGACTTGTCTCGTCCATGACCGCGGAGGTGGAGGGGGGAGTTAGTATAACTCCAGCAGGGAAGATAAAGTAGAGGAAATAAGGAGTAAATAGGAGAAGGAGGAAAAAAGTGGGACGCTGTTTTGTTGGTTAGCACTCGGAGCAGCTAACAAGGAAACAAGTCAGATGACTGTCAGCTTCCGGGAAGAGGCGGGACTACGTGACTATTTTCATTTGTGACCAATCAGCGTTCACATCTGACTGCCAACAAGCTAATCTCTAGCGCTGATTGGACACAATCAATCCGCCTCCGGGGAACACGTGAGAGCACGGTTAAGTGAATCAGTTAAATCCAGAAAAATCCTTCAGTAAACTTTATTTTAAGAACAGTACCAGGGGCACCTTATCAATCAATCAATCAATCAATCAATCAATCAATAAACACTGTATCTTTGATTCTTACTTTAAAGTCTGAAAATAAAGTCAGAATTCTGAGTACAGTGTGACAGAGTGTATTTATGAGTATTAGACTGTGTATGTACGAGGTTGTGAGGATTATTGACTATGGAAAAAGTTATTGCTTACCATAACTGCATGAAAACACCTCAAACTAAAAAAAACAAAAACTTAAAACATGCCCACACCTTTGGTCCAATGGTATAGACTTTTCTCAGAATTCTAAAATGAAAGTCAGGATAGTTAAAAAAAAAAATACACTTTTTTAGGTGGGTCTCAACCTCTTCTGTGTGAATTAATGTTACTGAATATCATCTGTTTTGACCAGGAAATGTGACATTTGTTTAACAGTGACTTAAGCTCATTGTGGAGGACAGCATAATTAATAAAAGACAACAGGCGTTTGCATTTAAAAATACAACACCATGACAGCACACAATAATACCCTTTTTAAAAACTAAAACATAGATTTTCTCAATTAAAAATAAAATGATGCTTGAAGATCTAAGGGAGGCACATTAGAAATGAACCATCTTACACATTAAAAACTGAAGAAAAACCAGTGAAGATATTTGGTTAAAAACACAATAGCTACTGCTGGGAAAAACTGCTTATTGATATTTTCTCAGTGTTTTTGTCAACTATATATTAGATTTTTTGGGGGGTTTTTTTTTGGGGGGGGGGGTTCAATTTGTTCATTTAGAAGTTCACTTTAAAAAAAAAACATTACATGGCAAGCATTTTACAATAGAGAAAGACGACAACCGTAATACGTATCCATTCATCAATCCATCTTTTTTAACGCTTTATCCTGTGCAAAGTGGCTGTGCCCTGGAGCTCATGCCTGATGGCCGGTACACCCTAGACAGGTCAGAAATTCATCACAGGATAAACACAGACAGACAGACAACCACACACACTCACATGAAAACCTCAGGGAAATTTATGGTCACTATAATGTCACAAGCATGTTTGTGAACGGTGAGGGATAGCCACTGGATAACTGATCATTTCCGCTGGATGAGTATGTACTGAATATAGTTTGACAGATAAAATCAGAATCAGGTCAGAATCAGAATCATATGCATTGATCTTCAATGCTCAATATCATTATGGTTTCATTAAATGCTGGGCTAAAAGTCAAAAGTTGACCCTACAAGATGAGTTTTCTCGGTTTTCCTTATGCCACACAAGTTGAACAGCAATGTTCCCAGAACCTGCTTCGAGACTTGCCACATGGAAGGCCTCATGCTGTGAGCCCAGAAGCAACGATGGAGGACTGCTGTGTTGGCCACTTTCTATTTTTTTTTTTCTGAATGTGCATTTTGATTTTCAACAATTAGCCCTTTGCATCACTTTCCACCCACAGGCATGCTGTTAAGGCTTGTCTTCTGCACACAAACCAAGATTTTTTTTTTTATTTTGCTTAAGGTTGCAGGTGCTGGAATTGGTGCATGACATTGAAACGCATGTTGATGGGAGGACATGCATAGATTTATCTAACGTCGGCCAGTTACTTGTGGGTCCAGCATCTGTGCGCTCTGGCCTGTTTTGGTGCGTGTTTCTTGCTTGCGATGCACCGCTGGGCCTGTGGACGTGCGTCTTTGCGCATCACCCATCCTCCCTCCTCCTCCTCTCCCTCCCTCCTCCTCGGCTCTGATTGGTGGGAACCGACAGGACTGGAGAGGAAGGAGGTTTAGACCGACAGGGTGCTGCTGTGTCAAGTCGATCCAAACCTGCACGCACGCCCGCTGCATCCTTACTGTTAAAAAAAAAAAAATCTTTAAAATAACTCTTCCGTTTCTCTCTGGTCGTCTTTGGGGCTGCGCCAGAACCGGCCTGAGAGCTTCGCCGCCGCCTTTTTGGAGGAGTCGCTCACCCCAAAGTTTCCGGAAATACCGCGTAGAGGGCATCGGGGAGAGGATGGCTGCCTACAAGCTGGTGCTGATCCGCCACGGAGAGAGCTGCTGGAACCAGGAGAACCGCTTCTGCGGCTGGTTCGACGCCGACCTGAGTGAGACCGGCGAGAAGGAGGCGAGGCGGGGAGGACAGGCCCTGAAAGGTGCGTTCATCACGCCGTGTCGGCGGGCCTAATCGGCCCACATTGGATTACACCGCCGCGCGCGAGCTTATGCAACTCATCCGGATGGGGAAGCAGAAAGGAGGCAGCGAGCGGAGCCTCTGCAGAGACCCCACACCGTCCTGAGAGTTCAGCCATCAGCCATCGCAGGCATGGTTCCCTCTGCAGGGACAGGGGTGTCAAACATAAGGCCCGAGGGCCAAAACCGGCCCGCGTAAGGCTCCAATCCGGCCGCCAAAACACTAAGCTAATGTTGCAAGACTCAAAGAAGACGACTTTTCAATAAAACTTAAATGATTTCGAGTAGTAGACAACTCTGACAGCTGAGGATGGGGATGCTGGTGTGAAAGTTAGCAAGCTAGCATTAGACTCAACGCCATGCTGCCAGGTTGGGTTTATAACAACATGCATAATTCAACAGCTTTAAGAGGTTTTTTTTTTTGGAAATTTCACTGGATTTTGAACCACAAGTTTAATTTAAAGTGGCTTGAGATTGTAATAATTTTTATTACATGGTCGTGTGAAAATATAGACATTTTCATCAGATGTTGTCTGCACCACACCAAAGGAAAACTTTAAATTCAGAGGTTATTGTGGGACTGCTTTACTGGTCCGGCCCACTCAAGATGAAAATTGGGCTGTATTCTCCTTTTCCTCTTGTACCTCCTCAGCTCACCTTGCCCCTGGAGAGGGGTCTGGTTCACAGAGCTGGCCTCTGATTGGCCAGAGCGCAACATCACTAGATGAGTCAGGAGTCTGGCGCGTCCATCAGCGTCAGCCCCACCATTTTTAAAATGCAATCACAAAAGGAACATAAGAGATGAATGCTCAAAAATCAACCCCATGGAGTTACCACAAGGTGCAGACGTTTCTTGTGGTTGCTGACGAGCGGATTCAGCAAGAGCTAGACGAATCACCCGCGATGTGTCGCAGAACGAATGACGTCACTTGAGTTTCTGGTTGCCTCGGTATGACGAATCCAGGCTGGGGGAGATGAGTCAAGCTGAGCATGGTGGAACTGCTTAAAGGGAAAGCATCAACTGTGGTCCTTAAGCTAAAATGTGTGTGACACTCCTGCTGTAGAATGTTGAAAAATCCTCAGTTTCCCAGTGCAAAAAAATCCAATAAAAATGAATGCTATTGACTTTATTCAATGGTCACATTATTCCATTATTTTGGGAAAATTAGCTTCCCACCCCTGCTGTGCAGTCTTCCTGAGCATGTGTTCATATGTGTTATTGCAAGTTAATAAAACCTGTTTTTCTTTCAAAGTACAGCTAATATTTGAGTGTGTAATGTTTCCATGTCTTCCTCTGATTCATTTCAGATGCCGGCTATGAGTTTGACATTTGCTACACATCTGTCCTAAAGAGGGCCATCCGCACCCTGTGGTTTGTTCTGGACAGCATTGACCAGATGTGGCTTCCGGTTCACCGAACTTGGCGACTCAATGAGCGTCACTACGGTGGCCTGACTGGCCTCAACAAGGCCGAAACTGCAGCCAAGCACGGCGAAGCTCAGGTCAAGATCTGGAGGCGCTCCTTTGACGTTCCTCCTCCATCTATGGACGAGGACCACGACTTCTATCAGGCCATCAGCAAGGTGACGACGCTCTTACAACTGCATCTTTATTATAGCAGGGCAAATGTGCATAACTAATATATTGTTGTAACACTCCTTCCCTCCTGGTGTTGTAGGATCGGCGTTATGGGGACCTGACAGAGGACCAGCTTCCCAGCTGTGAGAGCCTGAAGGACACAATCGCCAGAGCACTTCCTTTCTGGAATGAGGAGATCGTCCCGCAGATCAAGGAGGGAAAGAGGGTCCTTATTGCTGCTCATGGCAACAGTCTCCGTGGAATTGTAAAGCATCTTGAGGGTGAGGGTGAAAGTTACACAATTCTAAAGCAAAAACTTTGCATCCTTTTTTAAACATTGCATTTGCATCCATGTATTTTCATTTTAGCACAGTCTGTTCTTCAAATAAACATTCAGTTATTTTGCAAAGTAAATTCCCAGTTTATTAGAAATGTTTCAGTTGTTGATGCTGTCTTCAATGCACCCAGTAGCTTTGCAAACCTCTTCAGGGTGGACCACAGCCTTCTGATTTAGCTGATTCTACTTTCCTGAAGACAACACTGGACTTCAAGAAAGATATTTGCTGCTTTTCGTTAGAACATTATTCCTCACCCTTTCCACTAGTTCTGGTCTCCCCCAGCATCAGTCAGACATGTGTCACAGAAATGTATTCTTTTAAACATTAAACCTGAATGTCTGTCCTTGTTCCCCAGGTATGTCGGAGGAAGCCATCATGGAGCTGAACCTGCCCACAGGTATCCCCATCGTCTACGAGCTGGACAAGAACCTGAAGCCTCTAGGACCCATGCAGTTCCTGGGAGATGAGGAGACCGTCAGGAAGGCCATGGAGGCGGTGGCAGCTCAAGGAAAAGCCAAGAAATAGACTTCCACTGGAGACTAGAGTATATTGCAATCTACAAATCAGTTAAAAATTAAGGGGTTAACATTTTTGTCATCAGACCGGGGCACACACAGACACACAATGCACACTTTATCTTAAAATACCCAGCTTGCACACAAACTAACGTGACGTTTAGCTTGATTGATCGTTACTTGATACCAGACTGAGACATACATTTCATCATTAGACTAACCGACCAAAATAAATTGGGGACCAGAGAGCAGGATGAAACCTAAACCCAGTCCTCTGCATTTCTTGTTACAGAGAATTAATGTAGGTGGATACAGTTAGACCAATAGTGTAACACTGGCTGTTCTTAAAAGGCTATGTTTATTTGCACTGCTGAAATTTGTCTGCTGTGGTGTTGTGCAAAACAGAATAAATTTTGTGAGCTGTTAAGTGCTGAAATGTTTTTGCAGTGTCATGAGTCTTTTTTCTTTTTTTAAAGAAACAAAAAAAAAGCACTTTTTTACATACACATGTAAAAGGTTCACACAACTATGGTATTAGGGCTCATCCAGACTACACTACTCATTGGAGTTGCTGGAAAGAGCCTCCAAAAATGTGACACTTCATGGTGATGCTGCCAGAGTCCTGTTGATGGTGCACAAATGCAAACCCATTCCCTTCACCGGCTCCCCATCTCAGCAGGAAAATGCTCACACATTAGTGTTCGTATGTACATGCTTTCAGCTACCCAGCTACTCTGTCACTCATATTCAACAATCCAGCATATCAGACAGTATGGTCCCCTCAGACCACACGATTGGGTATCGGGATTTCAACACTGCTGCACTAAGACTGGGACTATCCATGACCCAAGAGTACCACATATTCTGGAGAACCTAAAAAAATTAAACTTCTTTCCCTAACAGTGCAAAGATGTTGGAAGCCTTATAATCTCATTTTACATCATTTTTAATGTGCCAACTCAGCAGGTCTTCTTTGCAATTGACCAGGATTGACTTCAACAACTCTGTACAAGACTAAGTGATACAGAAGATGGATAGAAGGATTATTATTTTATCCAACTGACTGAAAATTATTGCCACCTTGCATAAAGTAACTCCTACCTGGGACCATCAAAGTATTGTAACACTTCACCTTACCAGTAGTACTTTGAGGGTTTTTTTTTCCTCATCAATTTAACTGAATTAATATTTTTTTTCTGTAGAAGAATAGGGAGGGATGCCACATGCAGAGTATCCTCATTTACAGGCACATGTATGTCCACATGTGTGCCTCACCAAACATGGCGGATAGCTCAGCCCTTGGTCGTCTTCCGGTCTCTTCCAACCAGCCAATCAGATGTGAGTTGAGGCTTCTGTCGCAGCCAATAAGCGGACGGTCTGCTCTTCTCGCAAACATGTCGCCCATGAAGTTGTGTGTTCCAGGTGAGTCCCGTAAATGTACCTTTCTCTCTCTTTAACGCGTGTTTTGCAAGACAATTTTATAATCAGTGTCGTTTTTGTTCATAGAGGGTTGCTCGTTTTCCGTTATATTGCTTGAAAAAGTAACAAAGATGCAGTTTTGACAGCTTAAATCTTGCTAACTTCCCTTCTGTGTATTTCCCACCACGTTGTTTTTAAACCATGTGTTGTAGTATATTAAGACAAGAAGTGCGTGTGTACCGGTGCATTTCATCATTTCGTTATATTTGCCATGTTTCCTGAGTTGTCAGATGCTACCTTTCACTTTAGGCATGTTGCATTAGCAGCCCTGCCCATCGCCTCCGGCAGGATAACACATTCCTCCGCTCGCTTGTTTTGACGCACCCATGGGAAACGGCAGTAGTAAATGTGTGCACAGTGCTTTACTCTTACTCA
The DNA here is from genome assembly GCF_902148845.1 of Salarias fasciatus. Classification (NCBI taxonomy): domain Eukaryota; kingdom Metazoa; phylum Chordata; class Actinopteri; order Blenniiformes; family Blenniidae; genus Salarias; species Salarias fasciatus. The sequence continues at coordinate 33,845,696 of NC_043750.1, read as the reverse complement.
TTACATGCGGCCTGACCGCCTGTAACTTTCAATAATGGCTCGTGCTTAATCATTCAGGAGCAAAAAAAAAAAAAAAAAACTTTTTAAAGCTACATAGTACTAAAACGTGAAGATGTGGTAAGGTGGCTCGAATAAAAAGATTTTATCATGTGAGTGGCCTGAAATTACTGTCATGCTATTGAGAGAATTACACATCAACGTCAGAATTTTTGAGAATCTTACTTGTTTTGAACATGCATAAGATAACTACTTTGCACAAGTGCTCTGTACACGTGACGGTGTGTGTTACTTTAAAGCTTCTAGAGACCATGTTAGACAATGTGGAAAACCGAACATGTCTTACTGAGGTGTTTCACATTTCTTGGTGAAAAAGATGTTTCTCAGTTTTCTTTTATTTCTGCTTCAAATTGCATTTGTGTTGAGCCTGACTGCAGAGAGCAGATTATTTCTAACACCTCAGTGTAATCCAGTTCAGTCAGATCATGTTGTTTAGTGCAGTGCACTTTTTGAAAGGATACGAATAAAGAACACTTAACCTTCAGTTTTCCAGATTCCAACCAGAGCTTCATCAAACCCTGTCCTGCATGTGAATTTGTTCTTGTTTTCTATTCCTGCAGATCAAACGTTTCTTTGATTGTGATGTTACCAATGCCTCGCTCTTCTGGTTTGTTGTGTGTGTACTCAGGTGACAAACTGTGCAGTGTAGACGACTGTATCCCAGGCACAGGGGTGTATCTCCGACATGGATACATATACTCCTCGCTAGCAGGCTACGTGCTCAGGAAAAATGAGGGAGAGGAGGTGAGGACTGCTGGGGATAATGGGTGTGAAGCGTTGAGATAAGTGGGCGTGACGGAATGAGGGTGTTATGCAATGTCTCTGAAGGACTGATTTGCAGGAGGTTTGTTCAGAGCCTGCTGTGAAAAATGTGCTGAACTTTCTTTATTTTTTTTTTTCTTTTGGTAATTCTTTACAAGTTTGTGTGACTTGTATGTGTGTATTTTTTCAGTTACCAGTGATCTCAGTGGTTCGGGAAACGGAAACACAACTACTGCCAGATGTAGGCGCAATCGTCACCTGTAAGGTATGCAGTGGAAAGTGTCACTATGATTGTTATTTTTTTTTAACTTTGCAAGTTTAATTTAAATAAACAAGCGGGGCTAGTTTTGCTGAGAAGCAGCAAACAGCTTCACGTATAGTGGTTATAAAACAACTAATTTATCAAAAAAGACTCACATTGGGCAACTAAACCGACCATGCAGAACTGACACCCAGATCACACTGATGATGCTAGCTAGCTGAACCAAAGCTGACCCAACACTCTCACCATTCTGAAATACCATAGTGAACGTCATATTGAGATATGTAGACAATTTAAAACAACATCCAAAAGTATAATTTGGAGAAGGCGGTGCAGTGGTTTGCACCTCATGCTGTGAAACTAATGAAATAAATGAATTTTACACCTTAAGATCGCAAAAGTTGATGAATTAAAAGGTTGTTGATAATTTAAATGCAGATTAGGTCCTCCAACAGGTCTGTTTATTTCATCTACAGGTGACCAGCATCAACCCCAGATTTGCCAAAGTTCACATCCTCTACGTCGGCTCCACGCCACTGAAGGACCGCTTCAGAGGGACCATCAGGTAGTGTGACAGGGCAGGGTACCACTCCCCTGTTATTCTCTTGCCTAAAAAAAAAAAAACACTTGACTCTGTTTCTGTAGGAAAGAAGACGTTCGTGCAACAGAGAAGGATAAGGTGTGTTTGTAGTTTTCAGGTTTTCTGTGACCTCCAGCAGCTCAGCTCAGTGTTCACTCAGTGCTGTTCTCGGACTCTTTCAGGTGGAAACGTACAAAAGCTTCAGACCAGGAGACATCGTTCTGGCTAAAGTCGTATCCTTCATTTGACCTCCAGTCAAAACACAGTGAAAACCCTTGAAGAGCGTTAAAGAGAAAGACTTGTCGGCTGTGGGAAGTATGCAGGTCATTTGCAGGTGTACACACAGTTTCCTTTCACTGGAATTTCTCTGAAAACCTGACACACATACAGAAAACAAAATCACTTCTGCAGCAGCTCCAACTTTTGATCAACACCTCAAAGATTATGGAGAATCTATTACAATTTCTATAATCTGAAATTGGTTGATACGGTTGTGGAACTCAAAGCTATAAGTTTTAAAACACTATTGATGAGTCAAGCCCACACTGCCGAGTCTCTGAGATGAAGCCGTTTCTCACGCATCATGTCACTGTGATTGCCTTAAGTTGTCATTAAAATTACCCAAGTTTTCCCTTTCAAATATTTCTGTTTGAGACTCAAATTGATTCGCACAGAAGTTTAAAAGCAGATTGTTCAGTTTCTGAGCTCTTGAAATATCAGTGACTGGACAGACTTTAAATCAGTGACAAATCAGAGAAATGTTTACTTCTGTCAAGGATAGTCCCATCCTCCAAGTACTTCCAACATGTGTACGTTTATGAGCAGAGGTGTATTTCAGTGCATCCAACGGTCACAGACGGTCTAATGAAATGTTTTTTTTTTTCAGCGTCAGACTTGACTGCATTTTTCTTTAAAACCTTAACCTGTAACGGCAGATTTCCCTCGGGGACGTTCAGTCGAACTACTTGTTGACAACAGCAGAGAACGAGCTGGGGGTGGTGGTGGCACACAGTGAAGCAGGTAATGTCTGAAATTCAGCATGTCTGAAACGCAGCTCATCATAAGTGAACCTTATCCTGGTGTGACAGCGCTTTAATGTCTGTCATATTAGATCATATAAAATGTTTGAATGCTGCATTGAATGTCAAGCACACAAAATATATGTGATTCTTACTAAGAATAACTTTGAAGCAGCCACAAATAGGTTGATTTTTAAAAAAATATTGTTTCTAATGTCAACCGTCTCAGAAAAAAAGTAAATTTGAAAACCTGAGGTTTGAGTTTATCCTTCAACCATCTTCTATAATTGCTGGCACCACATTGTTGTGATCAGCGTGCAGTAATCCACTGCTACAGGCAGCTCCAGCATTGTAAACATGCTCTCTGCTCCTGTTGGAGCTTAAACAGTTTCATACAAGCTGTGGTGAAAGTTTGCTTCATGCAGAAGATTAGCTTGATCAGCTCGCTCGTCTGTCAGGCTAAAATAGTTTGCTCAGTGTTTTGGTTTCTTTCCAAACATCCATGTGATCTCAGACTGTATTTATTGTTTCATGTTTGCAGCACGTACACTGATCAGCTTTACACCAGAGGTATATAGTCTATAATGATTATCTCCAGTCAGGCAGGTTTTAATTTTCTATTTTAAAGTAATGAAATATTGAACCCATTTTGTAGTAAAAACGCAGTTTAATATCCGAGTTGTCAAACCTCTTCTCCACTCAACCCTCAGAATGTTTTCATCCAAATCCCTTCATAGTTTCATCTTTTCTTTGAAAGACGGGTTTTATCTCAGGCTCTGTAGTAAATCGCGGAGCAGAACATCATGTTACTCCGGATAACGAACTGAAGCCACTCCTCTTGTTTCTAGGCAGTGTGCTGAAATTGTTTTCTTGGGGTTTAAAAAAAAAAAAACTTCAGACATGTGAGAAATGTCTTTAGGATTTTAAGAAAAGTTGTTTTCAAGAAAAGCGGTAAAGACGAGCTGTAAGCACAAAGCAGACATCTTCATAGATGTGATGAGTGACGCTCACCTGAGGAGGTGCTGATGGAGTCTGTGGGGTTTTTGAGTCGAGTTACTGAGAGTTTTCGTCTATAAGAATTGAAAGCTTTTTTTGTGGAGCTGATCACGGATTGCCGTAATTTGTACTTTGACTTCATGTTCCTCACAGGTGCTCAGATGGTTCCCATCAGCTGGTGCGAGATGCAGTGCCCGCGGACGCACGCCAAAGAGTTCCGCAAAGTGGCACGAGTGCAGCCCGAGTACCTCCAAGCGTGAGAGCACTGAAACTCCTTCCTACCACAAGGAACACACAACTTCCTTCCTTTCTGCAGCAGCCCTCCCTCCCTCCATCGCCGCCGCTAGCCTCCCGCGCCGCCGCAGCGCCGGCTCATGCCTGCACATCTGTCATCCTTTCACTCCAAACATTCCAAAACATCATGCAGCTGGTGTTTAAAGGTTTAACCTGCAGCCTGCTCGTTTGCCTTAAAGCTTCCCAATGAGAACTGTATCAGTTTACTCGGGAAATCAAACAGTTCACTGTAAGTAAGGAGTCCTGGAGTCTGGAAGATCGTCAGGTTACTTGGGGGAGGAAGCAGCAGGCTGTCGACAACACTCAGCATTTTGAAGCAGAAAGGGAGAGGCGACTTGTTTTTTTTCCTGATGTCTTTTATGCAGCTGAGAGTTTTTGTAACGTGTTGATAAAACTGGGAATTCAGCTGAGACGTGTCATTTTTTTTCCTCTTTTGCTTTTCTGTTCAAAGTGAACTGTCTTAAAGGAAAATGTGATAAAGGGAGCCAAACGTTGAGTCAGATTTAAAACTCAACCACCATGCATGGAGCATTGAAGTACAACATATGATAGTCCAATCTGCCAGAACTGAACCTGTAGTGTACATGTTTTTCCACTTTAAAGCAGAAGGCAACAATAAACGACTATCAAATCACCAAAGCAGCCGTTTGTCTTGTCAGGATGTGAATGAAAGCTGAAGACACTTTGGGTTTTAAAAAAAAAATCTATTAACATAAAAATGGAAATTTCACATCAGTTTCTTTGCGGTGGTTTCATGGAAATTCCTACAAATCAGCTGAGTTACGTCAACATCTGCCTTTTGACAACACTACTCTGAGGGCATGAATACAAACATTCAGTCATCGAATCGAACGGATCGGCGTGCATCAACGTCGATGGAGAACTTCTTGTTGGACGGCGCGCTGAAGCCGAGTCCTGCCGCACGCTGACTCAAGTCCATCCTGCGTGAGTGCGCCCGCTCGAACTCTCCCAGAAGCCCTTTGTGCAGCTGCTGCTGGGTGTCCTTCCCCAGCGCCATGTTGGCCCCCCCGGGACTGCCTGCGGCCGGCTGGGCGCCCTTTTTGAAGCCGCCCATCAGGCGGAGGAACTTGTTCTTCTGTGCGGAGCTGTCGAACTGAGCCGTGCTCCACTGGCCCAAACCCTGAGGGACAGAGGGAAACGGCAAGAAGTCAGCCGACCAGCTCTCCAGACGGCTCCATCCGCCACATCGCTACAAGAATGTGCAAGGTGAAATGAAACTTCTGACAATTTGTGGAAAAATAAATGTATTACAAATAGATTGTAAAGTTTACAAGATCGATTTCATCCACCAGAGGGAGCCAACGTCCAGGTATTGATCTCCACAGCAACAACTCTTGAATCAAAGCTGACTTCAGTATCCATAAAAACACCGGTGATATTCAAAACTTTAAGAATCAGATTTGTTTTCCACAAAGACAAGAATACTGACTGTTGATCTGGACGGTTTCTGAGGCTGAGAGGCTTCGTCAACCTGCATTTGCAGCGCTTTTCTTCTCTCCTGCAAGAAAACAAAAACGAACGACATTTTCAGTCTGATTCAAATCACTGCTGAACCGCCCAAACGCTGCTGTTCTAATATCTCCAGGACTGTTTTTGCCTTTGCTTTTAAAACCCTTCGCCGCTGCTGATGCTGCTACAGTGCTGTTTTTCATGCTCAGTACACTAAAAAGGAGAATTTTTGCCCAGCGACCAATGTATGTTTCTGACACAATCCCAATGCAATACTGCTCGAGGAAAATATGGAAAAGCCAGCGTTGTGGATACGGTACCTTATTTATGGTGACTTCATCTGAGTTTCCACTCTTTGATGACAGAAAAACCACGTCTACTTCGGACGCCTCCTGAAACACAAGATCATGAAAAAACATGTCAGTTTCAGAGAGCCGAGGCGTCAGGAGGAACCAGCCGAGACAGGCGCTCACCTCCGGCTCCTCTTTGATCTTCTTTTTCTTCATATTTAAACCAACCTCCACAGAGATCTTCTTCTTTCCGGGAGGATCTGCGGTCTCAGCCAGGACTTTCTCAACATCTTCACAGGTGCTGGACGGCGGTTCCCTCTCCTTTTTCCTTTTCTTCTTCTTTTTCTCTGTCTCGATCGGTAAAGCCTCCTCGGAAGCTGCTCCATTCTGCGCCTTCCTTTCTGTCGTCTCCATCGTCACGGATTTCTCTTTATTCTCGGTCATTTCTTCATTGTCATCACTGCCTCCTTTCCTTCTTTTAGACTTTTTGTGTTTGCTGGTCGTCTCAGTAGCGTCTTTCTCCTCCTCAGGTTCTTTCTTTATCTTCTTTTTCATGTTTGTCTGATCAGCTTCTTGTCCGTGTTTCACTTTCTTATTTGCATTTGTATCATTCGCAGTGGAGACGCTTTCCTTTTTCTTAGTTTTCAATTTAACCCCGTGAACCTCAGTGTCATGTATTTCTAATTTTAGTCCATTTTCAGCCACTTTGGCTTTCTTTTTTGCTGTTGCTGTCATTTCTTCCTCAGGTGAAATACTTTTATCTTTTTTCTTCTTTTTCTTTTCTTTAATTGGCATTTCTGTTTCCTCTGTGTTTTCAACTGAAATACTGTTTTCATTTTTCTTAATTTTCTTAACTTTCGTTGGTTTATCTTGTTCAACACCTTGCTCCTCCTCCTCCATTGTATTTTCTGGTTTACACTTCACTTTCTTTGTTTTCTTTCCTTTAACTGGCATTTCTGTTTCCTCTGTGTTTTCAACTGAAATACTGTTTTCACGTTTCTTACTTTTCTTAACTTTCTTTGGTTTGTTGCCTTGTTGAACACCTGGTTCTTCCTCCTTGGTATTTTCTGGTTTACACTTTGCTTTCTTCTTTTTCTTTTCTTTAATTGGTATTTCAGTTTCCTGTGTGTTTTCAGCTGAAATACTGTTTTTACTTTTGTTAACTTTCTTTGGTTTGTTATCTGGTTCAACACCTGGTTCTTCCTCCTCTGTATTTTCTGGTTTACACTTCACTTTCTTCTTTTTCACCTCTACTTCTATTAAACTCTCTGCGTTTATTACTTTATTCTTCTTTTCTTCTTCAATAACAACCGAACTGTTAGCATCACCCAAAGAATCAGTTCCCTTCTTTTTCTTCTTCTTCTTTTCTTTCGGCACCGGCACTTCATCAACATTTTTACTCTTCTTTCTTTTTTTCACAGTTCCTGCATGCTCATCCTCAACAGAGCAGTCGGCTTCTTGTCTTTTCTTACGCTTCTTTTCCTTTTTTATCAGATTCTCATCTTCTTCCATTTCCACTTTCATCCTAATGGTCTGTGTCTCCACTGAAACTGTCTTGTTTGTCTGATGGGGAAAACGCAGTTCACGTAATGAAGTAGCATCCTTCAATTAAATACAGTGTGTACATGTTTACAAATAAATGAACACAAACCAGATGTTTGGCTGGGAGTAGTGGTTGAGACTGCTCATCTATCTCTCTTTGAAGAGCACGTCGCTTCTCCTGCAGGCAACACAACACATTTTTTTAAATATTCAAGAGACGAGGTGAGACCTGCTCTGATGTACAGTGGACCTGTCTAAAGGACAGGAGACTGAGCTGGAGGTGACAGAGGTGAGAGAGCATGATGGGCAGGATTTAAAAATGAGTACATGAAAGGTCCAGTTAAGGCTTAGCCAGTTACAGATAAAGCTAGAGAGACCCAGGGAGTTGGGATGTAGTGGAATTATGCATTATGCTTCCAGACAGCAACAAAAGATTCGTGGGTGCATTGAAGCAATGGTTGATATAGCAGTAAAGGTAAGCTAAGCTTCTGTGACCACTGACAGAAACGTCCTTTGACTGTTCAGCAATTTTTGTTTCAATATTTTCATAGTTGCTATGTCTCCATTTTACATCTTTTCATAACCATGAAACCATATTTGTTTTGTTTGCACCAAATGCACAGTCAAATTGACTGTGGTTCATACTAACAGTGTAAAAGACTCATTTACATTTCACACTGGGGTAGCTTATTGATCTGAACTATTTACTGTCAGAGAAAAAATTCCAGGACTAAGACATTACTAATGCGTTTATCTCCTTAAACATGGGACTTTGAACTGTTCACTATCTGACACCAACAGTGTTCAGTGATCACATTAAAACCAATGCATTGTCCCCTTGCAGAAATATGTAGTGTGGTGATCAATACCAGGTCAAATGTAAGAACCACGTTGCGAACGGTCGCGGGTTTTTCAGAAATGAAAATGACTTCTTCGTCGTCCGTCTCCGTCTGAAAAACAAAGTGAGAGAACGTCAAATTCCTAAAGCTTAAAGCTGACACGACTACCAGGAGCCGAGTTTATTCATTGAAAAACCCGCCATGCTAACAAGCTAGCAGACCTTAAAAGTTAAACAAATCAGAGAAAAACACCACAGAACACACAGAACAGGCAGCCGTGCGACGAGAGCATGTACTGACAGCTGCAGAGTGTGCCATGAAACACAACTAATTCATAAAAGACTGGATTTTCGCTTACTTTGTATGCTTTGTGTAATTCACGTGGACGCAAGTTTACGTTCCTGACCCGGAAGTAGCTCTGCGTAGTCTCGAGACTTCCTGTTTCCTGTGTAACGAGAAAGCGTCCCAGGCAACGACAACCCATCATAGAGCTTTATGTATATATATATATATATATATATATATATATATATATATATATATATATATATATATATATTTTTTTTTTTTTTTTTAAGAGGTTGGTGCTTACGCTGTAATACCGAGGAAATTCCAGCAGGGGGCGATTATGTTGGTTTCAAAAAGAGCCCTTACAGAATTGTACAGATGCCTTTCAGGCTCCATTTGGATAATCTGCCATTTCTAATAATCTGCAAACTCACCCAGTTCTTTCTGTTCCCACTGTATTTAGTAGTTACTGGATGTAACTCCAGTTCTACGAGTAAGTGCGTGCCCGCCTACGGGCTTCGCTAGTGGCACACCTCCAATCTCTGTCCAATCCACTGAGACTATACAAAGCTCGACGCACCAATCCCCCGCACGCGATGGCGCAGCGCCACGCCCCACACCGAGGGTACATAACCTCGGATGGCGCTAAGCAAACCCTTCTTCTGACGTAGCAAAAACAAGGGAAGCAGACAGCTGGGCCAGCAGGTAGGCGGGCACGCACTTACTCGTAGAACTGGAGTTACATCCAGTAACTACTAATTCTACTTCGTAAGTGCTTAGCCCGCCTACGGGCTTCGCTAGTGGTACTCACCAAGGCGAAGGCCGTAGGTCGATGAATGTACTCCCAGCTGGCCTGCTGACGGGATTGGTGCATAAGACGGAAGTAAACAAACCGTACGTCCAGAACGGCCGTAGAACTCCCGAAGGACGAGGCGGGCACCTAGCGATGTAGCGCGGCCCACGACGTACAAAGCATCGCCACAGCGACACACACACACGCCGGCCGGGAAACCACAGCGGCAGGCGGTGAAGGGGGGGACCCCTGGCCCGCGTCCCACGCACGGGGAGCGGCAGCGAACCCAAAAACAGCAAGCGGCAGAACTCCTGCCCCTGCAACACCGTAAACAACATCCGCAGACCGCGGCAGAGCCGAGCGGTAGGTGGGGAACCCCTGGTCCGCGAGCCCACCCGGGACGCGGCAGCCAGGCCAGAAGGACCGAAACGGTTAGACGACTGAACTCCTGTTCTCGCCGAAAACCGACATGGCCACAGAGTCAGTGCACTTATCCAACAGATACGAACGCACGAAGGTGGACGCAGAGGCCCAGGAGGCAGCCTGGCAGATGTCACTCACCGTGACCCCTCTGCACAGGGCCGCAGAGGCAGCCACACGTCGTGTGGAATGAGCACGAATCACTGCTGGTGGCGAGAGATTCTGTGCCTCGTAGGCAGCTGCAATAGCGCCCCCCACCCAGTGGGCGAGACGCTGAGAGGTCAGCGGGGAACCACGCCCCCGGGCTCCAAACCTCACAAACAGCTGGTCCGTGGTGCGAAAGCCAGCTGTGCGCTGGACATAAAGACGCAGAGCCCTGACCGGGCACAGTGACCGCAGGCGTGGGTCGTCCCCAGACGAACCAGGCATGGAGTCAAACGTCCTGACCCGGATCACTCGCGACCGGAAGTCCGAAGTGATCACCTTGGGATGAAAGGCCGGGTTAGGCCAGAGGTGCACGAGTCCCCCATCCTGGCTGAACACCATGCAGGATGGGTGGACTGACAATGCGCAGAGATCCCCAACTCTCTTGGCGGATGCTAGCGCCAACAAGATGGCGGCCTTAAAGGAGAGAAAGCGGTCCTCCGCCTGCTCCAAAGGCTCGAAAGGAGGTCCCTTAAGGCCCTCCAACACCACATGGAGGTCCCATGGAGAGACCACATGCCTGGGGGGCGGTCGCAACCGACACGCCCCGCGCAGAAACCGCTTCACAAGCGGGTGGCTGCGTGCAGAAAAGCGGCCGAAACCGCCGTGGCCCGCTGTGATGGCCGATGCAAACACCGCCAGGGTGGATGCAGCGCGACCGCTGTCCAGCAGGGCCTGGAGGAACTCCAAAACTCCACCAACGGTGCAGGAGACCGGGTCCAAGCCCCTCTCCGAGCACCATGATGTGAAGAGCTTCCACCGAGACCTGTAGGCCTTGACAGTAGAGGGGGCCCTGGCACTCTGGATGGTGGACACCACCGCTGGGGGGAGGTCTAGTTCCACCAGCCTCACCCGCTCAGCCTCCAAGCCAGGAGCCTCCCGCCCAGGAAGGGGCGGGACCGAAGGGCGCCTCCTGCCTGCTGCAGTGCGTCGGGCCCGTCGGGAATCGGCCACGGGTCCCCGACTGCCAACTGAACCAGGTCCGGGAACCACCGCGCACTCGGGGTGTCCGGAGCCACCACGATCACGTGAAGATTGTGCAACCTCACCCTGCGCAGCAGCGGGGTCAAGAGGTGGACTGGAGGGAACGCGTACAGGATGCCCGACGGCCAGCTCCTGTGTGCGAAGGCATCTACCCCTAGAGGGGGGGCGTCTGACAACCTGAGCGAGAACCAGAGTGGGCACTGTGCGTTCTCTGCACTGGCGAAAAGGTCTGCCACTGGGCATCCGAACCTGCGCCAGAGTCGGGCTGCGACCCACGGGGACAGGCCCCACTCGTCGTGGAGTGGGCCTCCCCGGGACATTCTGTCTGCACCGACGTTGAGGACTCCGGGCACGTGACGCGCCCTGACAGACGCGAGGTGCCGGTCCGCCCACCGGAGGATCTCCGCCGCTATGCGATGAAGAGGGGGAGACCGGGTCCCCCCCTGCCTGTTCAGGTACGCGACCACCGTAGTGTTGTCCGTCCTGATGAGCACATGGCTGTCCTTCAGCCTGGCTTGGAAATGGAGCAGGACCCTCTGCACCGCCGTCATTTCCAGCACATTGATGTGAGTGGGAGTCAAATCCCAAGCACCGCCCACCGCGTGGTGGTCTAGGGTGCCTCCCCATCCCGCGAGAGACGCATCGGTGAACACTTCGACGTGATGCGACACGCAGCCCAGGGGAACTCCTTGCATTAGGAGAGCAGGATCCATCCAATAAAGGAGATCCTGGCGTGCTTGGGGCGGGATCGGGAACCGTTTGCATCCGTCCCACTTTCCCATGCAGCGGAGGCGTGCAAACCACCGTTGCAGCCTGCGCATGTGTAGAAGGCCCAGCCGGACCACTGGGTGGGCCGCGGCCATTAAACCCAGGATGGTCCTGATCAAACGAACCCCGACCAGGGGTGTGGTCACTGCAGACCTCAGGGTCGAGAGAAGGGAGGTCCGTCTCTCCTCGGAGAGGCGGGCAGTCATAGAGAGCGAGTCCAGCTCCAACCCCAGATAAGCCATGCTCTGAGCTGGGGTGAGTGCGCTCTTGTGTCGGTTCACCGTGAACCCCAGGAGCTCGATGTGGTGCAGGACCTGGGTCGTGTGCAGCACAGCCTCCTGATGAGAGGACGCCAGTATGAGCCAGTCGTCGATGTAAGTGAGGATCCTCAGACCATGACGACGGAGGGGCTCCAACGCTGCTTCGACACACTTGGTAAAGGTGCGAGGGGCGAGAGAGTAGCCGAAGGGGAGCCGGTTGTATTGAAAATACCTGGTCCCCACGGGAAAGCGGAGGAAGGCTCTGTGCCTTCTGAGAATGGGGATGTGGAAGTAGGCGTCCGTCAGGTCGATCGAAGTCATCCAGTCCCCAGGTCGAATGCTCTCCAGGAGGTGTTTGACCGTCAGCATGCGGAACCTCCTGGTGGCTATGTGAGTGTTGAGGACCCTCAGGTCCAGAATGGGTCTTACACCCCCGCTTTTCTTGGGGACCAAGAAGTAGGGGGAATAAAAACCCGAGTGCGCCTCTGTCGCGGTCAGCTCCGTGACTGCACCCCGGCGGAGGAGTGAGGCTACTTCTGCCTCGAGAGCGGCCGTCCCCGCAGGGCATGCGAGCCGCGTACGAAGGATGCCGTTGAAGAGAGGCGGACGACAGGCGAACTGCAGGGCATAACCGTTTCTCAGCGTCCTGGACAGCCAGGGAGAAAGCGGTCCCAACATAACACGCCACGTGTGAAACCGGAGCGTGAGTGGCTGTACCACGGCCAGCGGGGACGGCCCACCCGTCCTCCCGGCCTCGGGAGACGGGGGCCCCCCGGCGAAAGGGCTGTGGAGCAGGCGTCCCCTGAATGAGAGCGGGCGGCCGCCAGGCGGCCGCGGACCGGCGCTTTGCTGGGGACAACCCGAGCAGAGGCAGCGCGATCCCGGAGTTTCCGGGTCGCTGTCCTCGGTGCTGATGTCGGAGCCTTCCGGATCGCTGGCCGTGATGCTGAAGCCGGAGCCGGGACGCTCAATAGCGGGAGCCCGGGACGGCAGAGCTCCGCTGCTCCGAGGCTCCGCCGTGACAACACACGGGGAAGCCGAGGGAGCGCTGCCGGGAGCAACACCAATAAGGCCGGGATCGGGGCGCTTTACGGCGGACACCCGGGCCGGCGTGAGTCCGCCGCTCGGCGGAGAAACTCCGCTGGGAGCGGCATGAGTGGCGCCGGGGCTGGGGCGCTGCACGTCGGCAGCCCGGGGCGTAACGGCACCGCCGCTCTGACGCCTCGTCATGCTAACACGAGCGGAGGTCGGCGGACAGACGCTGCTGAGAGCGCTATGGGTGCGGCCGGGGCCGGGATACCCCACGGCGGGGATCCGGGCCGGGCCGGAGCCGTCGCTCTGACGCTTCGAAATGCTCACTCGAGCCGAAGCCGGTGGAGAGTGCAGCCTGAAGCGTTTGCGGGGCGCTGAAAGGACATCAGCAGCGCACCGCTTGCGTGACGCACACAGCGGGAAAGCTAGCGGCTCCAGCGCGCTGCTATGCCCCGCGTCCGCAGCCGCATTGCGGCCAGAGCGCGAAGAAAGCGCCGGTGAAGAGGCGGTTCCGTGCGCATTCCGCTCGCCATCCTCAGCCGCCTTATCGCGGAGCGGGAGGAGGGAGGGAGAAGGGCCCAGCCGGGTTTTGCACTTTTCGATCATGCTAACACGGGGGAGAGGAGGGACTGCTGCTCTTTGGAAGATGTAACGGGCCTGACGGCCTTTATTTGCATGTTTGCTGGCAGGTGCGGGTCGAGCGGACGGGGCGCTCCGTGTCTCGGGAGCGCGGGACCGTCTGGGCTGATCGGCGCCCCGGGAGGATCGGCGGAAAGACGGTCCGGTCTGTCCAGGTGCCGAGGTGCTCCAAGGAGCGGGACGCCGCTGGTCCGCGGAGCGGCGGCGCTGCGGCGGCGGCTCACGGCGGGGCTGGAGGTGCGGGGCGAGCTGCTGCGAGCCTCGTGCTGCTGCCTCCAGGCGCTCGATGATCACCTGTATATCGGGCCCAAAAAGAGAAGAGGTGGACAAGGGGAGTCCCAGGACGCCCCGCTGGTCCAGCTCAGATAAAGAAGACAGACCAAGCCACAGGTGCCTCATGGCGAGCTGTGCGTTGGCCATGACGCGGCCTCCACTGACGGCGATGGCTCTGCACATGCGCATCAGGACTTCGGCCGTATTTTGGACTTCCACGATGTCTTCGGGGGAAAGCTGGGACTTCTCGTGGCAGATCTTGTCCACAGAGCCCAGGAGGAAGGTCATGTTATTGGCTAGGGCGAACGTCAGGTTGCCGCTAGCGTAGCCACGATCCAGGAAGCTCGCCATGCGCCTGTCCCTTTCAGACGGCAGCACGGGCTTTCCGCCGGGCCAGGCGGAGGATCGGGGGAGGAGGCACAGCCGAACGGAGTCCTCAATGGCAGGCACTCCGGAGACCGGCGGCCAGCCCTCCACACAAGAATACTCTCGGTAGCCCTTCACCGTACCCTTGGCGGCAAGTGGCGTACCCCAGTCCCGCTGCACGTGAGCTTGAAACGACGGCACGGCGGGACATAGGACCGCAGTCCGGGACCGAGCCCGTGACTGGGTTGCCAGCCCGAGTGCAAAATCACGCTGCACCGGCTCCGGAGGCTGCGGCGGCAGCGCGAGGCCGGTGCGCTCGGCGGCTGAAGTGAAGAGCCCCGCGAGGTGCTCCACAGGCTCACGGGGGAGACGGGATGCGGTGGAGGCGGAGTCGAACCGAGTCGAACTCCGTGACACAGACACGCTGCTGCTGCTGCTGCTGACGCTGCCGCGGATCTCGGCCCAGTCGTAGGCGGCGGCGGCGGTCTCCTCGGCGTCGTCCTCACCGGCAGGAGCCGGGGAGGTTGTGCCCATGAAGGCTGCTCGCCGCTGGCTCTCTTCGAGCGGCAGCGCGAGGCAGGCCGGGCAGGAGGTCCGCTGGCGGTGATGCTGCCAGCCAAGGCAGAGGAAGCAGAGCTCGTGACAGTCCTGTACGATGAGCGGAATGCCGCAGGAGCGGCAGGAGAACGGCCCGACGCCCGATGGCGACTGGTCCCGGGCCGGCGAATCCATTCAAGTCGAATCTTGATCCGTAAAGAGGCTTCTAAGTCTCATGGAGATGCTGAGAAAGAAGAAGGGTTTGCTTAGCGCCATCCGAGGTTATGTACCCTCGGTGTGGGGCGTGGCGCTGCGCCATCGCGTGCGGGGGATTGGTGCGTCGAGCTTTGTATAGTCTCAGTGGATTGGACAGAGATTGGAGGTGTGCCACTAGCGAAGCCCGTAGGCGGGCTAAGCACTTACGAAGTAGAACCACTGCAAATCCAGCGTTCAGTTGGCGTGACACCTTTAGCCTTTTGCCACAAGGCTTTCACCTACAGCAGGACTTTGAAGAAGCCTCCTACAGATCGAGCTTTTAGCCACAGCTTCCAGGTGCCAGCTCTGTGCAGTAAAACCTCCACCTACAGCCTCCAGTAACACATGCTCTTCAGGGGCAATGTCTTTCTTACTACTCGATGCTTCCTTTTGAAACACTCCTACACACTCTGACGGATTTTCACTATTTATAACCTGTTGAGCCGTGATATGTATCAACCGTCTCAGGAGTCTACCAAATGCACGAAGAAGAGACCATGTGCAGAAATCACTTCAGTTTGACGCAGTTGGCAAATGTTTTTCGAATTAATTACAGGAATTAATAATGTCATAACGAGTGAGTCAGAAGACAGTTGGAGCAGGTGACAACCAGCCATTGCAAGGTTAGAAGAACACACCAGGCTTTGATCAGATTTACTGAGTATAACTCTCACCTTTAAACTCATGTGCTTAATTTCATGATCCATGACAATAAGGAATGAGCAGATAAATGTGAATAATATCAGATGTACAGCGTTAATAGCAAAACAATTCTGTATGAGTTTGTTCAGATGTAATATATTAGCTCGAAGAGATCTGCATTTGTTTTTGAGGTTTCTGCAGTTCTGTAAATTCTGGATCCCCTTCAGCATTTCTTGCTCATCAGCATCCATTATCTATATTCTAGAATAATTCAAGCTATTAAAGGTTCACCTTCGACTAATCACCAGTCAATCATTAAGTCAACACAAACAAATCTACCAGTAGCTACAGATAAAATTATAGATTAACCACAGATTTCTTTTGACTTCAGAATAAAGGGAGAAGTGGTTAGAACTCAGACACTAAAACCAGAATATATTGTTCATGTGTGACTGGGCTCTGTTGGTGTGGATTATGCATGTGTGATTTTTATCAGGGTTCTCTGGTTTCCTCCCACAGTCCAAAACAGTCTGAAGTTAACACTCAATCTTCCAGGGTGTGTGACTGTTTGTTTGTGCTGGACTGAGGAACTGTCCAGGAGGTACCTGTCTTTCACAACTGTCAGGTTGGAGGCCCAGGGTGAATAAAGGATGAATAAAGAAGTTCTCGAAACACGAAAACACCATGAAGATCAGAATGAACTTGCTTTGTCTTGCCTTGAGGTGACTGTGGAAACCATTATAAATAAGGACTTTTTGTTGTCTAATAAGTTATCAACAGGGGAAGCATTTATGTTTCCGTGGTACTCTGTGGCTCCTTTAAAATATTTTTCACTTTTCAGTTCATTGAAAACCAAATTTGTATTGAAAGCCTCTTTCTCTCCATCGCTCTCTCTTTTCTTTTTCTTGTTTGTGATTCAGCCACACTGCATGAAACACTTGGTGTCAGGGCATTATAATTCAACGCTACATGTTCTCAGAAAAGACGACATGACCAAGGCAGCATTTAACTGAAGATGTGCACTGATGTATTAGCCACTTTGTGCAAATCACATTACAGACATTCATGTTACGCTGCCATAAAACAGTGAAACAGAGCTATCATCATAAAAGGGAAATACCAGTGCCTTTTCACATTGACAGTACGTTTTTAAAAATCTGTTATAGAGGGCTATTACATAAAAATCTCATATTTGCATTTTACAATATCGGAGCACACACCTTCACACGAAAGCAAAATAACAGACGATCTAGGTATTCAAGGTTATAGCAAGAAGAAACGGTCACAACATAAGAGTGTTGACTGCCGCATCACAAGCAGATCATAACAGGAGGAAACGTCCCGGACCGAAATCACTGCTGCTCCCTGGATAGAGAGAGGCTGCAGCAGTTCGGTCAATCTGGCAGGATTCTTGCTTGTCTTGTTTGAACAGCTGCTGTCAGCTATTTTTCAGTCTGGATCTGGAGAGAAACATTTCAGTGTCACCGACGACAAACAGAATAAATGTCCTATTTCCAGGTATTTTCACTGATATAGAAGCTCACATAATTTTTCTGCATTAAGTCAGGGAACCTGTCATAATATTCAAGGAAAAGTCACAGAAAATGGCCTTAATGCTTGATTTCTTTGGGAAGAACGCAGAGCAATCTATATGAAAAGGTATCAAAACAGCAGTCGGTGTGAATATACATCAAATTGTGAAGCACACTGAAGGCAGGATCCTGTTTCGGGGCTGCTTAACCGCATCTGAGCCTGAACTCGTGACCATCTAGCAGAAAAATATCAGATTGTCTTTCTACCAAATGTTAACTTAACACTACATAGTGTAACAAGTCTATGGTGACTATCCAAAGAAAACTTACTTGAATGACAGAGAGATATTTCAGAAAAAAAAAAAAAAAATCTCAGAATGTTTTCTAAAAATCTGATCAAATTGCAAAAACTCTAATCTCAGATTTGCTCCCAAACTGCACAGCACAAGCCTCAAACACCTGTTAAGAGCTATGAATTTTTTTGGAAAAAGTAAGAGGTTTTAGTCAAATAGTGTTTTTAGAACGAAAGGTCATCTTTGACACTGCGCAACAGGAACTGTCTTTCGTAATATACAATATCTATGTATATCAAAAGTATAGAAAACAGACATAAAATACATACATTCTGACAAAATACTTTACCTTAAAACTGTGCTTTTACATGCAACTCAGTTTATCTCAAAATGTCAGAGTTTCCAGACGTAGCGCTGATAAAGTGCAAGATCACAACCTCCATGTCTGAACCCCATACTGCAGAATAGGCTTCTCAGTATTAAATGGCTTTTAAGGTAGTCTTATTAAAAACATATCTTTATTTTTGTAAAGGCAATCCATGAGTTGAAGGTTTTACATTCACCTTTTGTATCTATCCCATAATCCTCCGCAACTGTGCACGAGCTCCTGCGAATCACGTTGTATTCATGAACACATGGGGTGTAACTGCCCAACAGCACTTGATATAGAGAGGAAAGCACTATGAGAGTCCTTTGGGGATTTTCCAGCATGAAACGCAGAGGCCAAGCAAGCTTTGCAGGAGTGTGCAGGTAATTCAAATCAACGTCCTGAAGTTTCTCTTCTAAGCTGTAGCTTTAAGCCAAACAACAAAGACGGAAAACAGAAGAAGAGAAAGAGGAGGAAAGAAGAAAAAGACTTGGGCAAAACGTGTTCAAGACCCTCTTGTCATTCTTAGAGCTGCACTCCTCTTGAAACTCGAACATATCATTGATATAACTCACACAAAACCCTCACACACCCCTTTATCACTTGGTTTAAAAGTCACAGATAGACTGTATGCACTGATCAGAATAATGCACTGTAAGTATTATGGAATAACTACGGATGCTGTATCAGTCTCGTTCTTATAATGTGATTTCACATCCATTATGCCAAAAAATTAAGAGGCAATCAAGACCATTTAGCCCAGAATTCCATAATGTGAAATTTACACAAATTTGCACAAACACAGTAAACTATCTCTCATGAAGTGAACTGGAAATGATATGTGGTGTTTGTGATATTTCCTTCTTCTGAGGCCACAGGAGATGAGACGGGAGTTTAGTCGTCTTCTAGTCTCGGTCACATTACCATAACCGTCGCCCAGTGTAGTTAACCGGGGCTGTGGGCATCTGCGAAGAGCCAAGCAAGATATCAGAATCCGTCTTTAGGAGCACAGACACAGGACTGATGTGATTCCGTCTCTCTTACTGTGCCGCCGTTCATGACCAAAGCCATCTCAGTAGGCTGGTAGACGTGGCCTCTGAAGGCGATGCCGGGCCGCACGTTCCCGTGGCTGCTGCCGTGGTACGTCCCGCTTCGAAGAGCTGACCGGCCAAGAGAGGGGAAACACACACACACACACACACACACACACACACACACACACACACACACACACACACACACACACACACACACAGGTGTTACTGATGTGTGGCCTTTCTCCACAGTATCGGTTGGATGAATGACATAAGACACAGATGTCAACAAACTGAAGCTCTTGTATGAAACTGAAATAAAATAAAGGGTTAACTGATAAAAATGTCATTTAAACAAAGTAAAAAAGTCCTTAAAACTAAAAACATTTAGTTAGTTGTAACAGCAGCATCACATTTTCCTACCCGCAGGTTTGCTTTCTCTCTCTACAGCCAACCACAAAACAAAAGCACTCAGCTACATAGAGTTTGATCTGTTTATCCTGCTTTCAAGAAAGAATTTAATGCATGCAAACCCACATTCATGACAAGGTTTTTTTTGTTTCCATTACAAGGCAACAATTAGGGTTGGGTTATGAGCAGGGACGGAAAACATGCAGCCAAACCAGCCTGCAACAGGCTTCCATCGAAGGTCAGGGATGACGTTGCAATAGAGAAACAAGCTCAAAAGGGTGCAGCTGTTCAATGAAGCTACCTGCTGCTTCTAGTTTGTTCAGCAGGAGACACACTTCTCTTTTGACAGGGTTTATATATCAAACAGTGACAACCAAATAATGAACTTATCTCAAAGTTGCAGTCAGGCTTCAGGAAAAGGCACAGTACTATCATTGCTGCCACTAAAGTGATTAATGATATAATCGTTGCTCTTGACAACAAGCAGTGCTGCGCTTCACTTTTTATTGATTTGTCAAAAGCTTTTGACACGGTGGATCATACTATTTTAAAGCAAAGGCTTCATCATTTTGGTTTGTCTGATCATGCAGTGTCCTGGTTTGCAAATTATTTGAGTGACAGGACTCAGTGCATTAAATATGAAGGGTTTTGTTCTGACTTTATGAGTGTCCACAAAGGGGTGCCACAGGGCTCAATACTGGGACCCCTCTTGTTCATAATGTACATTAATGATTTGGGTCTCAATGTGTCAGATGCTAATATGCACTTTTATGCCGATGACACAATTATTTACGGTTATGGACCAACCCCGACGAAAGCTGTTGAATCCTTGCAGAAAGCTTTTAATGTGGTCCAGAACACACTTCTGCAGCTAAAGTTAGTCCTCAACACTGACAAGACTAAACTGATGTTGTTCTCAAACAATAAGAAGGTGCATCAAACTGTCCCGCCAGTGCTTACGCTTGAGGGACATGTCATAGAAGTGGTTCATGTGTACAAATATCTTGGTGTCTTGCTTGATGAGGGCCTCTCCTTCAAGCCACACATAGAAAATCTTGTGAAGAAACTGAAACTCAAATTGGGTTTTTTCTTCAGAAATAAATTTTGTTTTTCTTTCAATGTGAAAAAGCAGCTTGTCACTACAACATTTTTTATCAATTTTAGATTATGGAGACCTGCTGTATATGAATGCCTCAGCTCAATGTCTTCGGAAGATTGACACAGTTTATCATGCATCATTGAGGTTTATTACCAACTGTAGAGCTTTGACTCATCATTGCGATTTGTATTGTCGTGTAGGATGGCCGCCCTTGTCCACCAGGAGGTTGGCACATTGGTACATTTTTATTTACAAGGCCATGCTTGGTCTACTGCCCTCCTACATATGTAACTTAATCACACAAAGAAGTGTTGATTCTTACGGCTTGCGTTCAAATGATCATTTGTTGCTCTGTGTTCCTTTTGCCAGAACAGAACTGGGGAAAAGAGCTTTCATCCACTCTGCTCCCACTACATGGAATACGTTACAAAAAAACTGGAGATTAACTGAGCTTATCCCATTGAACAAATTTAAAGCCAGACTGAAAGCACTTGAAATGGACTCTTTAAATTGTAATTGTTTTATGTAATTTGATATGGATTTTGTTTGATGTTTTTATTGTAACAGTTGTAACTTTGCTGCCTCTTGGCCAGGACTCCCTTGAAAAAGAGGTTTTTAATCTCAACGGGATTCTCCTGGTTAAATAAAGGTTAAATTAAAAAAAAAAAAAAAAAAACTGCTAGCAGTCCCAGGATGTGATATTTAGAAAACTACCTAATAGCTAAAATAAATAGTATTGCCATTTTCATCACACTCCTGCAGGTTTTACTTCAGAAAACATCACTGCCTGCTCTTTACTGCTAACCTCATTTTAGTTCATTTCTAAATTCATGTTTGAGTCAGTCTTGGTCTCACATTTACTAAAAATACATTTTTAATGTTTAAAGTTAGTTATTTGGGCTGTAATGTCTGTTAAAAAAAAAATCACTGTTTAAATTAAGTCCAAGATGCTGAATTCTGCCAAAATCTTCAGGCAATTCATTGTGTGAGCGGCGCTTGATGTATGTTTATTCAGCAGCCAGTCTATAGAGTTTGAATAAAATACTCACAAGTTCTTCTGCAGACTTTTCTCACACACACAGTGCAAAGCATGTTTTTGTGGCTGATAAGACAGGGAACAAGAGTTTTAACCTTATGCTTTCATCCACAGAGTACATCTTCCTGTGTCTTTCTCACACCGCGCTACATGACCTTCTCTGTGTGACTCAGTATTGTCAGTTGTACAATGGCTGACGAATATCAGCATCCTGTAGTCTGTCTGATGCCTCTCTGCTGCTGCTTCGGCTGCCTTCCTGATGGTTTTACTGTGCCTCGTCACGGTTTAGCCCTTCATCTGTTCATATGGCTTCAAATAAAAAAACTGAGAGCAATCAAGGCGAAATGACTCATAATGCTCCCCTGTGAAAAAGCCTGTTGGATAAACAGGTATTTCATGGGAATTAATTGGATTTACAGTTGCACAAAGCGAGCCACCTTATCTGTAAACAAACCTACATGCTGCCAACGCTAGTTTGGTAATATGATTGCTATATTAACAGTTAAACATGCATTTTTTTTTAAATTACTGCTGAGACATGACACTGAATGAAGGAAAATCTGGACAGTCCATATTTTTATGTGTTGCTTAGCAACAATATTGAACCTTGTCGCAAAATTCTTAAAATCTAAGCATATTTGTTGCTCTGCCTCATATATCAAATTTCAAGCCTAATTAGTGGCAGCTGGCAGCATCGTTGAACCAAGGTTGAAGTTAAATTTGCTTCAAGGCTTGTTCTTCATCTCTGGAAGACTAACATGCAAGGACACACACATTACAGAGGCCTACTTGCACTGTGCTCCTCCATTGAAAAGGCCTGGTTTTCTGCGAAGGGTCGGTGGGAGTGTGAGGGGAGCTCATCCCCGAAATGTGGAGGAGGAGACGTGTGGCTGGTGTCGAAGAAATCCTGTGTGTTGGACTGCGGCGGTTTCCGGAGACACAGGTGAGCCTCGGGGATGGCGTGGAACAGCAGCAGGATCCAGCCTTGGATGACCAGAGCCACAGCCAGAGCAGGCTCATCCAGAACTCTTGCATCCTTCTTCCCTCCTCCCCTTTCTCGATTCGCCTTCCCTCTTAATGCCTGACTGCCGTACAGATAAAAGCCCAACCAGGCCACCCAGAGCAATGCTGAGGCCAGACTGGACAGGAAGAGCCAGACGGCGTTACACTTCCATCTTCGTTTTTCGTTCTCTGTTTCTCTATCTTCTTCACTGTTTCCTCCTCCCTCTGCTGCAAACTCTCCTCCACACAGAACCACCCCCAAAGAAAGACCCATGGCTATTAGGAGCAGCCCCAAAGTGTAGCTGCATGTCAGAGCGAAATCTAAGGGTGGGTATTCGCAGGCCGGGTGCCCCTCCCTGACTACAGTCAGAAGGACCCATTCGGCAGAGATTATCCCCTGAACCAAAGCTAAGGCCAGACCCAGAGCTGCGAGGGTGCTGCCCGATGGGCTGCTCTTCCCAGACACCAGCCTCCTGAGCCTCACGCCCTGCACCAGCAAGCTGGAGAAGCAGAGCGCGAACAGGGGCCCCCAGAAGGCCCTGCGCACCACGCAGAGGGCCTGGTTCTTCCCTACCAGGAAGGCCAGAGATATGGTGAAAATCCCGAGGAGCGTCCCCAGGAGCAGCAGGAGCGGCCCCAGGCCGGAGCGCCTGGCGGGGTCTGAAATGGAACGGAGCTTGACGAGCAGGAGCACGGCGAGGACCAGGGAGGTGACGCCGCCGCTGCAGGCCACGGCCTCCAGGACGACACCCCAGACCGCCTCCAGGTCGCACAGCACTCTGTAAGGGGGGTCCACATCCACGCTGCATCCCCGGGGAGGAGGAGGAGGAGGAGGGTGGCATGAGCCATAGCCGATCAGTGACAGGAGGCAGATGATGATGATAGGGCTGACGGCCATCTTAGAGACAAAGACAGAGAAAATGTAGTGCTAAAAACAAACAGAGAAAGGGTTAAAAGAGCGAGGGATAAACAAGCTGAGGGATGCTATGGTGAAGCATCCAGAGAGGAGGGGAGCAGGGGGGTGACTGTGGAGGTTAATTGCTGTATATGAGCTCCTACAGCATCTGATGATTCATATCACGGCAGAAACAGCAGTCGATATCTGTTCACATCCAATAAATCTGGTGTGTGAGATGTTTGGCATCGTTCAGACACACACACACACACACACACACACACACACACACACACACAGTGCACAGAATAGAACTGCTTTTAGCACTGGGCAATAGTTTCCATGGAAACGGGAAACAGCGTGGGCTGACTACATTGAATACTGGGCTTTTGAGAAGTCTAGTTCAACACCCCAAATCACAGAAAAACACGGTCGCACATACACCGTGTTTGCGAGGGTGTTTATTGATAAAGCGATCCCTCGTTTTTATCTTAATCGAGCAGTGTGTTGACGTTTGATATTTAGTCAAATAAAACAAAAGTTTCTACATTAAATCAGTAAATGAGAGAGATAAAAAATGCCCCCACAAGGTCTGACAGTCACATAGATTTCAGTAAATTCAAAACAAATGCAACATATACACCCACCACAGTAATTTTATCATTAAACCGTAATAACGTCACACTCACCTCAAATACGTGGATTCGTTGTTTACTGAAAGAACAGAGGCATCATACTGTTCCTTACAGTACGTCCAGCATCACTTCAGTCAGACTGTTTTTTTTGTAATCCCAGTGAATGAAGTCATTGAGACAGCAAAACAAGCCGGTTTCCATTTTGTCTCTGAAAATGTCGCTCTCTGTGCTCACGGCTCCCACTGAAAGTACAAAACGGCACACTTTGAAAGACCAGCAATGTCCTGCTGATGCAGTGACTTGTCCAGCTGCTCCAAGAAGAATCCACAATTATGATGCATGCCTTGATACTTCACACACCCACACGGTCAAACGTATCTTCTGTCTCTTTCGCTCCCCTCTGTCCTCCTCTTTCCAGTCATTCCGTCTGCATGTCTGTGTTTCTCCCTCCCTGCTTCACACTGAATCTGCGGAGGTGTTAACAGAGATGCAATCCCAGCTTACTTCTGTTCACCCACACGCGAGGAGTATGATTTGCTGATGCTCCTGTCTAACAGGGAAGAAGGTAGGAAATAAGTACAGTGCAAGCGTTCACAATCAGCCCAGCATTAGTCACTCGTTCGCACGTCTTGGTATTATTTCCTGCCTTTGGGCTCCCACGTCTTCCTCTTACCACTTATACAATTCTTCCCCTCACACATAGCTGTGGATAGATTCACGCTTGAATTGGGTCAGAACTAAGCAGCTCCTTCAGAAGTCAGCTGGAGGTTGATGTCTCAGGGTGGGAAGATGGGATTGGGAATGAGAAAGGGCAGATGGTCACTCTAAACACAGGTGAGCCCTGTGGCCATGTGACCAACGCAGCGGATAGCGTTGCGTAATACCCTGGGAAGAGATGAATCAGCCAAGTGTCCCTTCAGAGACCTGCTGTCTCCTCCCCCTTCGCGGGGGGGGGGGGGGGGGGGGGGGGCTGGGGAGGGACAGAACATGAGGAAAACCATGACAGGGAGCGCCCACTGTACCAGCTTATTGAGAGAAAGATTGACGCTGACAGATACGAGTGAGCTCAGCGACTGAGAGCGGACAAACATAGGAGAAGCTAAAGCTGGTGTGGAGTGCACACCTGCACCCTGCTGAGTCCGTCAAAACACTCTAATCCAGACAGGAACTCCTCACTTCCATGAAAGCAATGGGTTTTCCCAAACAAACCCGAGTCTCCCTCTTCATGAGGACAACTTAGGTGGATGTATTACAAATTTTGAAGAGAATAAACAAGCTCAAGAGAAGGCGTACGTCTGAAAGGTAAAATGTGCACAATTTTGAGGAAACTTGGTGGAAAGGTGTATGAAAACAGTAGAACAACTTAGTACAAACAGCTAGCAACCAACACCTCATCGATGCCCAAATTAACACTGCAAATGCCCCTGCAGAATGGGATCTTACTGCACGTCACACACACCATAAGCTAGTTCATTCATGTATTCGTTCATTTGACAGGGAGAAATCAGTCAATGGTTGTCATGCAATCAAAGTAATTTGATAAAATAAGAGAGAAAAATAAGAGAGTCTAGCAGTAGGGACTCGCTTCAGCGAACCAGCCTCTGTCTGTGTTGAGGAGAGAGTTACAAACACAGCGTACCTGATTCATAAGTGCTCCAGCGAGTCAACAACCACAACAATACTCCACAGATACAATGGAGCTGAGCCTCTTTCTGCCAAGCTCAGGGATAACTATCCTAATCCTAATGTTAGCCTAACCCTAACCCTGACGCACTCTGCCTCTATTTAACCCCATTTTCCCTCACCTTACATAGAGGAAGGAACAGAAATGACACTCTAACAACTAGCTGGGCTAATAGATGGGGAAATCAGAAGATAAAAGATGGAGAGATGTATGCTGGGAGAAACACATTTATTTGATTTGTTTCTATTTTTTTTGACCAGGAGGACCCTTGAGCTTTAATCCCTGAAGCAAGACCCTTAATCAAGGGTCAACATACAGTACATGCAGCAGACGAGACCAGACTGATAAGATCAAAAGCACAATATGAGACAGGAAACAGAGGTGAGTCACAGCAAAAGGATGCCATAGGTACACTCGGAGCTTTGGACTCTGAGATCAAGGAAATACTGGAAATTTGAAGGGCGAAGATTGAGAGAAAAAAATACAGAAAATACTGAACTAAAGACAAATACAGACCTCAAAGGTTAGAACATCACAGGGTGTGGCATGAATTTCATTATTTTCCTATCAGCAATGTAAGTCCAAAATTCAACAACTGACAGTTTACAGATCAAACAAACTGATAGACAAATCACTCTCAGGACTTAGAGAACAAATAGTTATTTACAAAGCAAAGAAGTGAACATGACTGGGATGTTAAGGTTTGTGGCTGTGTATTGTCACAGAGAGATCGGGGCAGGGATGTGCTGACTAACTCATGTCAGTCCTAATCTGGGTAATCCAGCAGTTTCTATGGTCACAGTCCAATAGGACCTTAGTCAGAATGACCCCATGTCATAATCCCGACCTTTATCCCACTTCTGGGCCCTCTCAGCAACTCTATGCACATGCACACACGCGAAGGGCATGATGAGTTCACAAAATAGGCTTTCTGTTCATCCTGGACAGGTCATCGTTTTACCACTGCTTACTGAAGGGCTGTGCCTATGACACCAAGCACTACTTTGACTCATAACTCTGGAAGCTGGTGGACTGATAGGAAACACTGATGTGCAGAATAACACAAGCTATGCAGTTAGTGGATTTACCATCAAGAATATTGAATATATTTGCCAGATGTCATAAAATACTGGAAGGGAGCTCATGCTAATAGATAGATAGTTAGTTCTAGATAGATGACATAGCCTATCACTTAGGAATTAGTGCTGGAAATGGGGAATGCTTTTTTTTTTTTGACACAGGACCACAACAATGAGGATGAAGTGGCAGCAGTGTTGCCATAAAAGAGGCAGATTTGTTTAATTTCACTTTGTCCTGCTTTTCCACCAATTTTACAGTATCCAAAGGGCTATACAATATTAGCCCCATTTTGCCACATGTATACACACACACACACACACACACACAAACACACACACACACACACACACACACACACACACACACACACACACACACACAGATTTTTTAAATGTCTTACATTTAATTAATTTTTTTATAAGTTGCTATTGATTGCCAAATGTTAATAAAATCATACTTTGGCTTATTCTCCAGTTCATCTGGTGCTGACGAGAAGCTGACTTCTGCTCTTCTTCTCTGCCATCTCTGGTATGTGGGACCCTTCCCCTCTCTGCCTCCAGCTTCATGTCCGATGCTGTGATAAACACACTTAAAATATGGTCAGAGGTAAGACAACACTTCGGGTGGCTCTCCCTCCCTAAAGCAGAGCATATCTGTAACAACTACCTCTTTACACCAGCTTGATCCACGATTTTCCTCATTTGAGAGGAACGGCCTCTGCTGCCCGGGTGACTTATATGTTAATGATGTCTTTGTTGGCTTTGACCTTTTAAACACTACATTTGACTTCAACGGTTCTGATATCTTCCAATAATTTCAGCTCTGCAACTTTGCTAGGACCCATTCATCTACCTTTCCTCAAGCCCCGAACTCCAGTGGCATCGATTTAGCACTTCAGGCAAGACTGTTGCCGAAAGGTCAGGTTTCCTTCCTCTATGACCTCCTATCCACAACAGACAAGTCAGCGATAAATGAGATTGACGCTCTTTGGAAAACTGAACCACAAATCATCCTTTCTCTAGATTTCTGGATTAAAGCACTTTTAGTTAATTTTAAATAATTTTTTCTTCTAGCTGTGTCATGTTATCTCTCATCCATTTTAAAGTGCTTCACAGACTTCACTGTAGCAAACAGAAACTCTCCAGAATATTTCCAGACACAACTGATGAAAACTGTGCTCAACGCTCTCAGGCCCCTTGCGACTTGACTCACATGTTTTGGTCTTGTTCAAAATTAACTCTGGCAGTCTTTCTTTAAGTCTGTTTCTGATATCTTAGGTTTAGCATCTGTTCACCCCCTCATATAACTATTTTTGGTAGGCCACCTGACAATCTAGTTACTTCTACTACTCAGGACAACATTGTTGCCATGACATGATGTATATGTCCATTATTGTGAAAAGGATATGAGAATTGCATGAAAAATG
The DNA here is from genome assembly GCF_902148845.1 of Salarias fasciatus. Lineage (NCBI taxonomy): Eukaryota > Metazoa > Chordata > Actinopteri > Blenniiformes > Blenniidae > Salarias > Salarias fasciatus. Next base: position 33,817,630 of record NC_043750.1, on the reverse strand, counting down.
TTATTTTTTGTCTGTGCTAAAATTTTTTAATCCTCAATGAAATCGCACTTTGCGTTGTTTTTATAAATATGAAAAGTGCTTTACAAATAAAGTTTGATTTGATTTGATTTGAAATCAATATTTCCATGATTTTGACTTGAATTTGAATAAAATCAGTATGTAATCCTCATACTGTAACTCGGACAACTTCAGAAAAGTAAAACCATTAAACAGACATTTCTACACACACATCCAATAAAAACGCACAAGATGCTATTAAGTTGTTATGAAATACAACATTTATGTCTGAAATACATTTTTCTTAGATCACATAATTATGCCCATATATTTATCTATTGACCAGCAGGATACTTATTGTACACTGTGCACAAATTGTATGAGTAACTACTTATATATATATATAAATGACAGAAAATATATGTTTGCATATCAATTTTCTAAAGCCCAGATAACAATAACCACTTTTCTAATACATAAGGTAGTGCAACTGAACACATATGCAGTGCAGTAATACAGGAATAACACATATGACAAAGGAGTGCTGCCTTCAAGATGATGTGATCTGAAGGATTTACAAGCAGTTCTGCTCACATGCGTTTGTATTTATGAATGACACTGTTACAGACTGGGCAGTAATGTTCCACGTCTTTGCACGAATCCACACAGAAAGGGATCAAGCAGAAAGGCCAGATGCTGTTGGTAAAGCATGGAGAGAAAGACAAAAAAAAAAACATTAAATGTGATTTGTGTGGATTAAGTCAATGTTATCTATCTGAATTGAATTTCATGTAACTGAAAATTATACTTTCAATCTTTAATCCTGCTGTGAATTATCATCACATCATACCAATAGATGGGTTATTTCTTTATTGTAAGGCAGTGTCTTGACCAACAAACATCATACTGTTGAAAAATCAGGGGGGGGGGGTTGTTTTTTTTTTTTTTTTTGAAATAGTGACACACATGTTAGGGTCATGCCTTTGTGGGATGAGCAATTGATCAGAGGATGTGGGATACCATGGCTCTTGTTTATTAAATTTATGAAGCATAAAGTTCCAATGATTCACCAAGCAAGAGCTCAACAGCAAAGAAAAGTCAGATGTCATCAGCAAAGAGGATAATTTCCCATGGGTGCAAAACAAATTCAATGCTCATCTCACACATGCATATCTGTTATCAACCTGGCATTATTTAAAGTGAATAGTAATAATTTTCATCAGGTTGAGATTTAGTTTCATTATGTTTCTAAGACATTAATTCTGCAATTTAGAATGTTATGTTTCTTTATGAACTGACCTTCAGCTATTTACTATCAACACAGGTATTTTAATTATTTCTACTGAGAGCAACTGGGTTTTATAAGCACTCTGAAGCTCATGTGAAGCTGAAATTTGTTTGCATATACATTATTTGTTTTTAATTCCCAAATGTCCCTGGGTTGCTCTTTGCAGTGTTTTTGTGGTTGTGTGTGTTGATGACTTCTACTCACAGGCAGATTCCGAGTATGCCGCAGATCAGCCATGTGAGCAGACCGTTTTTGTGCTCAGTTCTAGTGATAACGTTGTGGTGGCAATGAGTACAAGCCATCTGTCCTGGAACGTCTCCCAGCTGGTGGTGGTCCACCACCACCACCTGGGTCACTGTGAGCACCACAAAGCAAATTTAATAAAACTTTGATCGTGAAGAAAAACATTGAAGAAAGACACTTACCAGGTTGAACTGTCACTGGCTGCTGCTGTGCATTGTATTGGTAAGTATGCTGTTGAGCTGCACAAAAGAGAGAAATAGTTCAATCACCTAAACCATTTATAAGTGCAAGAATGAAAATGGTACTAGTATATAAGAGGAGCATAAGCAGGCGAAATGACAGATTAGTGCACAGTGATTGATTCCTACCAGGTTGAACTGTCGCTGGCTGCCGTACGTTGTATTGGTAAGCATGCTGTTGAGCTGCACAAAAGAGAGAAATAGTTCAATCACTTAAACCATCTATAAGTGCAAGAATGAAAATGGTACTAGTATATAAGAGGAGCGTAAGCAGGCGAAATGACAGATTAGTGCACAGTGAATGATTCCTACCAGGTCGAACTGTCACTGGCTGCTGTGCATTGTATTGACGACCAGGGTGTTGAGCTGCACAAAAGAGAGTAATAGTTCAATCACCTAAACCATTTATAAGTGCAAGAATGAAAATGGTACTAGTATATAAGAGGAGCATAAGCAGGCGAAATGACAGATTAGTGCACAGTGAATGATTCCTACCAGGTCGAACTGTCACTGGCTGCTGTGCATTGTATTGACGACCAGGGTGTTGAGCTGCACAAAAGAGAGTAATAGTTCAATCATCTAAACAATCTATATGTGCAGGAATGAAAATGATACTAGTATATAAGAGGAGCATAAGCAGGCGAAATGACAGATTAGTGCACAGTGAATGATTCCTACCACGTTGAACTGTCGCTGGCTGCTGTGCAATGTATTGGTAAGCATGCTGTTGAGCTGCACAAAAGAGAGAAATAGTTCAATCACCTAAACCATCTATAAGTGCAAGAATGAAAATGGTACTAGTATATAAGAGGAGCATAAGCAAATGAAATGACAGATTAGTACATAGTGAATGATTCCTACCAGGTTGAACTACAGGCTCAGATCCCAAAGGAGGGCCAGGGTAAGGTGGTGCTGGAATTTCCATGATAATGCTCTAAAGGATTGGAAAATAAACATAAACAAGAAATCACAAATAGGCTCTGTAATCCAAAAGTATTTATCGTTGATGTTCTGAATGAAGCAATTACCACGTCACACACTGCAAAAAGTCCAAATCTGAGCAAGTTTTTTCAACTTGTTTTGAGTGAAAATGTCTAATTTTACTTGATTTAAGATAAATTTACTTAAATTTTATATTTGATCAAGCTAAAAAGGCTTGATTTAAGTAAAATTCTCTGTCTTTATTTAAGTTTATGCTGTTTTTTTTTTCATTCTCCTAACTATTGAGACAAAAGATTTAACTGAGCAGACCTATTCCAGTAATAATCTATTGGATGGTCTTTCAAAATGAAAAACAGAAGGTTGTCTTAATAATTTTTTGATTCATCAAAAAAAAAAATTACATTTAAAGGTGCTGTAGGCAGGATTTTGCTAGTCAATGCTACTTTTTCTGAGTATCCATTGATAATCCTTTAGGAGTGTAGCATAATTGCACTACCACGAGGGCGCAGCGTTTCCATCTGTCTCTGTTCTGAGCTGAAAAGGAATCTCCACAGCTCCAGGTATATTTGACCAATCAGAAGAGCCCCTGAGGCTCTAACCGTGATTGGTCGAGGGGCGTTCGTCACACGTCTTTGTGGGAGGGGCTTAACTTGCGTACGGGCGTGATGTCAGAGAAAACAGGACAGGATTGGCTGTGCTGGGTTTCAAATCGCCATCTTAGATGGGTCAAAACGCCATCTTGCTTAGGTAAACCTACGCAAGATGGCGGAGATGCTGAATCCTGCCTACAGCACCTTTAATTAAATTAGACAAATACATTTTCTGTCTTTGAAAAAGAGCCTAACTTCTCCTCTGAACTGACAGTCCTTCCACATTTATTTCTGCTTTTATATAAATCCGATTTAATTATTAGCTATCGGTGTCACAGCAAATAGAATTAATTCAAAAACATTAACCTCTCTGCTTGTTAAAAAAAGCATGATTAGATTTTAAAAGACACTTTTCCTGCTTACCTTGCTCTGAAGGTGTTGTCACAGCCTGGGACTGCTCTGTTCTGAGGTATTTGTGGAACTGAAGTGAAACAACACATGTTACTGGCATGCTTTTTAAAGGAGGTGCGGCAGCATCCAGAAAAATTTATGATGAGTCACCTTGTGTTTGTTTATTGTCATCTTATTGTTGCAGCACAAACACTGTTTGTTGGATCTTTAGCTTTTTAAATCCTCTAACAGGATGGTTCAAAGTAATGTTCAATGAAAAATACCACATAAGAAAGCATGTGGTCCTGTACTTGATAATTTATCAACTCACTGAATTCCCTTCTAAACCAACTCACACCCTGAGTTTTCTCTCTTTGTAGCTCCCTCGTTGTCATGAGCGACAACAGCACAACCCTAAGGTGAGAACTGTTGACATACAAACATACATAACAAACTCAGGCTGTCAAAAAAATAGTTTTTTATAATGATCGATCAGATAATTTCTGTAGTTAATTGCGATTAATCATATTTTATTGTGCATGTTTAAAATGTTGTATTTTGCAGTTCAAGGTAGTTTTAAGCCCATAATGTAAAGCATTTCTTATCAGTGTCTGAATTGGGAATTAAATGAACACAATGAAATTATTAGATTTCTGACCTTTTAGTATTTTCTTTCAAAATCAAGTGCCATGTAGACCCACTTGTCTACTTCCAAAATACATCTTCAAGGTGCATAGACGACCTAGATGGCTGTCTAGAGCGCCATGTACGGCACAATTGCCATCCCCCAATACTTTTTTGATAGGTGGATTGTCATTGTCCTGCGCCCCCTTGAGGGCGCATGCAAGAACAGTGAATAAATGTAGTGTGGGACACGACCTTTACAATGTGTGACAATGGTCTACTGTCAGTCGACACCCAGTTCATGAGTATTTGCAGGTGATGATCAGCTGTTTGTTCTTGGATGACATGTTGTCTGTCAATCTTCAGAGGTGACATGTCACTAGCTGCTGCTGCATCGGCTGATGGGGGTGACTGCATGTGTGATACGAAGTCTACAGCAGGTGATACAGTGGACAACAGTCTCTGAGCAGGGCTCTTGAATTGATATGAGAGAGTCTCCTCTTGAGTGTGGATGGAAAAACATCTCACCTTGGTAGCTACAAGGATCTCACCAGCATTATCAGCTGGAAAAGGGCGGTGTGACATGGCATCAACATTAGCATGTTGTTTTTCTTGTTTGTATTCAATAGTCCAGCCGTAGGATCAATCTAAAGAGCCCATCTGACTCTGCAACCTGTAGGATCACAATACAGTGACAACTTTCTGAGAGAGAGAGAGAGAGAGAGAGAGAGAGAGAGAGAGAGAGAAGCGGTTTCTGGTCTGTGGTTATGCGAAAGGAATACCTTGTCACATAGTGTTGAAAGTAGCCAAAAACTCACGTGAGAAATCTGGATAGGAAAAGATGGGTGTGTGACACAGAGCAATGATGGAGTTTTTCAAATGCCATCTGTTCAACTTCAGTCCATACAAACTTCCTCCCTGTCTGAATAAGTGCATGTAAGGGCTTTGACATTTTCGCAAACTGCTAGATGAAGCGTAGATAGTAAAAGCATAGTGCTAAAAATGACTTCAGTTGACTTTTCAGACGCAGGCCAGTCGCTGACTTTATCAGTGTTCTTGGGGTCAGGTTTCAGTCCTTCAGATGAGACAATATGTCCCAAAAATCACACTTCTGTGGAGCAAAGCTGCATTTTGAAGGTCTGAATTTCAGATTGGCAGCTCGGAGGTGGTTCAACACCTCTCAAATACTGAAGGTGGAGAGAGAAGCTGGGACTATACACAACAATGTCATCAAGATATACTAGACACGTTTTCCGTGATAGACCGTGTAACACTAGCTGTATGAGATGTTGAAAAGTGGGAGGAGCGTTTACCAGGCCCATTGGCATCACATGGTACTGGTAGAGTCCTCTGCTTGTGGTGAATGCAGTCTTTTACTTGTCTTTCTCCTGGAGGTGCACTTGCCAGTATCCTGATGACAGATCCATCGTGCTGAACATGGCCGAGCCTCTGAGAGCATCCTGGGTGTCATCTGTTCTGGGTAGAGGATGTGCATCTTGAACAGTGACTATATTTAAGCCTCTGTAATCAACAAAAAAATACCATATGCCATCTTTTTTCCCGACCACCAACCAGGGACTGTGACTGAATTCCACCAATTGTTTTTCCAACATCTACATGTGTTTCAATGTTTGCATTTTTGGAGAGGCACAATATACACGTTTTCTGACTGGAGATGCATTGTTTGTATTGAGTTTGTGTGTACAGCAGTACATCCTAATGAGCATGCAACTCTAAGTTGGGCTGAGGACTATGGGCTTCGGCGATGAGAGTCACAGTAGAATCTTCAGGGAGAGATGTGCCTACCTCTCCGTTCTATGTAAGGTTTAAAGATGTGGTCAGAGTGTTGCCCGTGCAACATATGGTTTGTGAAAGCAATGCACTACTCCCCCATGTTGGACTTCTTGGATGGTGGGGTGACAGAGTTGCTTGCTGGCAAACACCACCTCCAGGCCTGCCTCCAGGGGTGTGTCCCGGTGACCCTCATTGGGGCAGGGTACACGATCTTCAATGTCTTATTTTCGTGGATGAGGTTATTATGTGTTCGTTGTGGCTTTCACTCCAGACCTGTCCGCCGTGGGTGACCCTACCCGGACCATGTGCTCCGGATAGCGTAGCTCTGAAGATCACTAGACCACGCAAGCCCTTCCACTACAAACTGGTCACAGAAAACATGTGACCCATAAAACCACACAGGAGTGTTGCTGTCCTTTAATTGAGACAGGCGATATGCTAGAATGGTGGTGTATTTTTGTGGGTAGTATATTGATGACCATCGGTGAGGGGAAATTGGGTCTCCCTGTTAGTTCTACGTCACAGTGGGAATTCAGAAGAGACGGTCAAATTGGTCATTTCACTTGCGGTACGATGAGCATACAAAATCTGTATCCAGTCTGGAAATAATTTTTTAAGCCATATGCATTTTAGGTCTCATCCATATAAGGCCATATGATCTGGTTAAAGGTCTGAAGAGCATCTACTGATATTACCACTGTTTCTGTTTTATGCCTGCAAGAATGCAAACGCCTTAGATTAAAGTAAATATGCCTTTTTAGAAAAAATAAACATGTTTGATCAGGATGCACAACTCTATGAATATATGCTTGTAAGGAATTTTCCAGAATTTTGCTGATCTTTTTTTTTTTTTTTTTGTTAGGGAAAAGTGACATTGGTTTCTCACAGGCCTTTGTGTAGCCTGTTCATGAGTTTGCTTTCACACATGAAGTTGTCATCAGCTGTCAAAAATACAAAAAAAAAAAAAAGTGTACTGCCATGTTATGAGGCAAGACATAGGTGTAGGTCCTCATTAAACTGCCTTTTATTTAAATTGTAATACAAAGCACAACAACAGCAATACATTGCACTGGACTGGATCAGTAAACTCTCTTAGCTGTGTTACAGTGCCCTCTCCTGGTAACTGTCCCAAACTATGGCAACTCTATTTATAGACCATGAACAATCTCACAATCTCGCGCCCAGGTCACAAAAAGGTGGGAGGAAATAAAAACAGCATCAAAAAGTTTGATTTATCACAAAAGTTACATTTATCAAAAAGTCCCAGAGCAAGAGGGGAACACGTCTTTGATGCTTGATGCTAAACAGTGACCGAAAAAGTGATGAAATTCTGATTACTGAGAAGAAATACTATACTAAATTGTTGTGGTTATTGTGTATTTCTGTCTTCGTCTTACTTTTACTAATTGCAGTAATTGGTCAATATTATTAACAATCATAAAAAGGGTGCATACGATTTCGTAATGTTCAATTGCAAATATTAACTTGGGCGTGACACCTTGATTGTATTTTACCCCTGTATCTGCTTGTGTCCTTGGTAGTTCATCTGTTTAGCTTTGATTACAAATGGCTGTTTTACCTGGTTAGTGGTCACATCTCCATCTATGTTCTTTTCACTGCCCCTGTCAGTATTTCTTTGATGCACATTTGACGATCTCTTGGCTGGATTTTGGTGTGGACATTTCTGCTGAAGAGTGATACTGCAGAGTGCTCAAGTGAAAAACCCAATCACAAGCTGATCAAAAGATTGAATCTTTGAAGCCAACATGACATCCATATTCATGAAACATTTCCATTCTTAACATTTTCACAAACATATCTGATAAAAACACACAAGACGCATTTCAACATTTATGTCTGAAACACCACATTTCTCTTGGATTACATTCTTTTGCCCTTAGATTCATTTATTGATATGCTGGGAACAGTATACTGTATTGGCCCGAATATAGGATGATATTTTATTCCAGAATTTGTACTCTCAAAAATGCGGTCTTATTATAATCAAGGACGAAATTGTCGTTGCACATCCGCGCTGCTAGACGGAGCCAAAGTACTGGTGACCAGTAAGCGAATGGAGCGTCACAGTGAATGTATGCTTGTCTGTTGCTAAAAAGCAGGATCTGATGAAAAATGGAGGACCATCTGGAACGAAAGGGCTCGAAAGCTAGACAAGTGAGCAAACAACAGAGGTGAAGTTTTGATGCCAACTTTAAATTGATGGTAATTTACATTACTTACATCATTAATGCAGTTATTGAACCTTTGAGGCTAATTATTTGTTGCTTATTTCACAAAATGATGAAAAATATTTGAAAAATAGGGATCATCTTACAATCAGAGTCTTCCTATATTCGGGCCAATACGGTATTAATTATAGAAAATCTATGTTGGCATATCAATTGGTTAAAGTACAGTCTTGTGTTAAATAAGGTAGTGCAGATAAACACATATGCAATGCAATAATACAGGAATAATCAAGTGACACAGGAGTGCTGCTGTCAAGATGATGCGATCTGAAGGTTTTACACTGCAGTTCTGCTCACAGGCGTTTGTATCTGTAAAGGACGTTGTTACAGACGGGGCAGTAGTGTTCCACGTCTCTGCAAGAATCCACGCAGAAGGGGATCAAGCAGCAAGGCCAGATGCTGTTGGTAGAGCATGGAAAGAAAGTTAAAACCGTTAAACATGATGTGTGCATGTGGATTAACTCAATGTTATCTATCTGAATTGAATTTCACAATTTGCTATTGATGTCAGCTGACATCTTTATCTTTATCGAGGATGTTTGGAACACTAGTGTGTTTGTTGATATCTCCAGAACTTGTGGATATGTTTACACTTTAGCAGAACATCTTATAAACTTAAGGTGCAGTTGTCCCAGGAACAAGTGTCACAATGGCCTGATATGCAGTTAATGTAGCTGTTTCATGGCAGAAGTGCAAATTAAAGTATATACCAAACAGTGGCACTTTGGGCCATGCATTTGGGGGATGTGCAACTGAGTGGAGGATGTGGTTTACATGTGGCCAAGAGTTTAAAGAAGCAAGCTTATATTTGGTTGTTTGCAGGTTCAAATCGCCTCCGGCAGGGCTCCTCTGTGGCCCCTGACCCACTGCTCTGTATATGGGGATTAGGATAGGTTGAATACAGAGTAGGAATTTCCTCAATGGAATCAAAGAAATATGTTTTCCTTCTTTCTAAATCTACATCAATTTTGTCAGTTGTTTCAAGTCCGTCTAACTAGTATTGATTCAAGCTGTGAGTTTCTGCTGCCTGCCTGGGCAGTCTGTCATTTGAGCCACTACCACACTTGGAATTTTCCTGAATATCGACAAATTCAGTTCCAGAGCAGTGTTGACATCCATGAGGAGAGGGTATACTGTAGTGACTAAATAATGTGCTTCATCACACTGCAGAAGCTCCTGTTCATCAAATTTGTGAAGCGCTAAAGTTCCAATGATTCACCAATCAAGAGTCAACAGCAAAGAAAAGTCAGATATCATCGGCAAAGAGGATAATCTCCCATGGGTGCAACACAAAGTCAATGCTCATCCCTGACCTGCATATCCCATATAAACCTGGCATCATTTGAAGGGGAAATGGTTATACTTTATATCAGGTTGAGTTTTATTATCATTACATGTTTTAAAGACATTGGTTCTCCATTGAAAATGTGATGTTTGTTTACAGGTGTGTGATGAGATCTAATGCTGCGATATCTTTTAAGATTAAATCATGATGATATTTCTTGTTTAAGTGAAAAGCTGTCTGGCGGGCATAGGGCAGAGGCCTATGAAAGTGTCAGTTATCTAAACTTTTATTTGTGACCTGTGTGAGGGCAGGAATGCTCCTTTGTTTCATGTAGTCTGCCAGAAACTGACAACCTGCACTGTTAAAAATAAATATTTAGTTTTATCTGTGGAAAGATGTTCATGCTCATTCGGGGTGTCCTCAGATAGTCGACGATTTGACGATTCGTTCGAAGGGGCCTGATTCGACTACCAATCACGCAGTCGAAGCATCGAAAAAATGTGGTTATTAAACGAGGACCATTCCATCACAGCTGTATGGGGGTGCTGAATGACTGATTCTACATAGAATTGCTTGTTTTTTTTTCCAAATAAACATGATATAAAGCATATTTGATATACATGTTAGCCTATCAAATATACTGTGGAAAAATGTACTTGTACTTTTATTCAATATTCTATCTATTTAGTGTCTGTGAATCAACCACCATGGTGAGTGGCACAATCCGATTTTGCGCGGAGCTCCTCACAGAGCAGCATCTCGGTGGTGATTTGGCTGAACTTTAAAAGGCTCACAAAGTCGGAAAAAAAAACAGAACTTCAGACCAAGTCAAAGATGATCCAAAAAAAAAGTCAAATGCAGATTGTGTCCTTTCATATCACTTCACAACAACATGGCTTTCCACCTTAAACGGGTCAGTAGCCAGATAATTGGGTTGATAAAAGACGGTTCTCTTACTCATTTCTCATTTTTAATGCTGACTTTTATTTCGTTTAATTGTAATATTTTTGGTTATTATTATATTATTATTTTTATTTATCTAAAAGGCTAACTCTATTTAATTTAGTGTTTGTTTTTGCATGGATGTTGCGCTGCCAAACAGACCGACACAGTGCAATTAAGCCTGTTTCATTTAATTTGAGCAGATAATATGAGAAGTTGTTTAGCCAAAAAATGTGAGCTTATCTGCAGAGATTATAGGTATAAATAAATGACATGCTTTAGCCCGTTTGTTAGAAGTGGGTGTGGTTCTGGTCATTTGAACTATACTTCATTTGTTTGATGTTTAGAGTCACCGACACTTTGTTCCAGTCTGTCTTTCAGTGTGTAGGAAAAAAAATAAGTGTTGTTTTACCTGCCTGCGCTGTTTTTTTTTTCATTGTTTTCGGGTTTTTTTTGTTTTGTTTTGTTTAATTTTTTTATTATTAGTGCAATCAGGGCCGACTGTAGGCATAGGCGCCCGTGAGCACCGCTCTGCACTGTGCTGCACTCCGACACCTGTGTAGGCACACTTCACCCGCTTTCTATCACATATATATGCATAACATAATCAAGATGTGTGTGTGTGTGTCTTCTGATATTTCAGTGCACTGATAATGTTTCTGTCTGTAACATGCATTTAATGCAGTTTTTGTCTCTGAACTTTCAAACACATTCTCTATGATTATAATAAACGGGTATATTTAAATAAGTGTTGACTAATGAAACATCTTACTAGTTTGTAAACGTAATTCTTAGTTATGAGTCATGCTAGCATGCTTAAAATCAATTTTGTTCTGATGTTATCAAGTTTTTTAAATGAAAACTTCAATTTTTGTGGTTTATTACATAATGCACCAGATTAAAAAAATTAAATAAAAATAAAAAAAATAATAAAAAAAATAAAAACAATTTTTACACCCGTATTTTGTAATAACCGGTGCAAGATGTAACAACTTATTACAAAATATGGCAAACTTTATTACATAATGTCCTCAAGAATTTTATTACAAAATGCGGCAAGTTATTACGTAATGATGTGAACATTTATTACATTATTACATAATGCGGTGTTATTACATAATACGGCGCTACACACCCCTGTTTAATGAATGAACTGAGATTTACTGTTTGCTATCAAAACAGGCATTTCAATGATTTCAGCTGAGAGCAACTAGGTTTCACAAACACTCTGAAGATCACGTGAAGCTGAATTTTGTTTGCACATACATTATTTGTATTTCATTCCCAAATGTCCCTGGATTGTGGGTTGCAGTGTTTTAATGGTTGTGTGTTATTATGGCTTCTACTCACAGGAAAAGTCCGAGTGTGCAGCAGATCAGCCATGTGAGCAGACCGCTTGTGTGCTCAGTTCGAGTGATAATGTTACTGTGGCAATGAGGACAAGCCATATGTCCAGGAACGTCTCCCAGCTGGTTGTTGTTCACCACCACCACCTGGGCCACTGTGAGCACCACAAAGCAAATTTAACAAAAGTTTGATTGTGAAGAAGCACATTGAAGAAAGATGCTTACCAGGTTGAACTGTCACTGGCTGCTGTGCATTGTATTGGTAAGCAGGCTGTTGAGCTGCACAAAAGAGAGAAATAGTTCAGTCACTTCAACTAATGTGGCATCTTTAAGTGCAAAAATTAGAACATTGCAGGTTTGTAGCAAAAGAGGAGCATAAGCGGGTAAAATGACTCAGATTAAAACACAGTGATTGATTCCTACCAGGTCGAACTGCAGGTGCAAATCCCATAGGAGGGCCAGGGTAAGGTGGTGCTGAAATATGAGGAGGGGGTCCATGTCCTTTCTCCATGATAGTTGGCTAAAGGATTGGTGAACAAACACACAAGAAATCACAAATAGGCCCTGTAACCCAAAAGTATTTATCATAGATCACATGTCAAACTTGACTGGAGCTTGACATGTGATCTACGAGTCTTGAGAGCCAACATCCTGCATGTTTTAGGTCTCTACCCAGTTGCAACACAGCTGATTGCAATGAGAGCTCATTACTGGGCTTTTTTCCAAGCTTTACGTCATGTTTCCACCGGACGCGGTGAACGTGACTGCATTCGCGCAACAAATGAAATCGCGCCGCGCGAGACGGCAAGTGTTATCGCTGGTACAAATATGCAAAAAACTGTTCGCCGCTCGCTGCAGCATCACGTCACTACAAGCGCACCAATCATTTCACTGTCGAACATGGCACATAATGGGAGTGTGACTGTTTGTATGTGTGTGTGTGTCTGCACCCGGCTATCTGTGTGTGTGTGTGTGTGTGTGTGTGTGTGTGTGTGTGTTTGTGTGCATACTGATCGATGGTGCGGTTTTTGGTCTTTTGTGTTTTTATAACTATTTTTACTGTTCAGCGCTTTGCGTTGTTTTAATGAATATGAAAAATGCTTTTACAAATAAATACTGAGATTCAGATGGCTCCGACTGCCACTATCGCTGCTCTGTATTTAGCATGGAGGAGTCAGCGTCGGCTGCGGGCGAGGCGCCGGCATCGCTTCTGGATGCATGCTACACTACGGAGGCGGTATGAGCTCGGTGAGTTCCACCGTCTTCTGCAGGAGCTGCGCCTGGAAATATAAACATAAACCAGTCATTCTGCCTTTAGGGCCTGCGACCTTCGTCCTCCACACTATCCTCGACATTGCTACTCCTTTCTTCAAAATGACCAGTCTGCATAGGTGGTTAAGGCTGTAAACCAAGTCATGGGGTTTCCATAAAACTTGTTTTAACTGTTTATTGACTTTGATATGTATTTATGAATTCGCATAATCAGCTGAGGAACTGGAGCTGACTGGACAGAGCTGACTGTGGGAGAAAGCAGATTATTCCTGGACAAGGCCACCAGTCCATCACAGGTAAAACCCAGACAGACAGACAATCACACTCATTGACTGGCAGAAAATTTAGAGCCACCAGTCAACCTCGCCCAAATGTTTCAGACTGAGGAAGAAAACCTTCTTGCAAACAGTGACTGCACTGCAGAACAACACATGATTTCATGTGTTGAGACTGTCACCAAGTTGGCAACACGGAGTGATGTACGATGTCCTTGTTTACCAATCAGGAGTATGAGACCGGTATCAGACTGACTCTCATGATTTCTGCAGATATCGTGGACCATATGTTTGACACGCCTGATATAGATGTGTCCTTTTCTGTATGTTTTCTTCAACACCACAGAGTCATTTTACAGTCATCAAAAAACATAGAGAGCAGGTGGAGATCCATACATAAAGAAACAGGTGACAAAAAAGGTGAAACTTCGCATCTTGTTTAAACTATCCATCTCACCCTGCAGTCAAAAACAGCCTTCCTATCATACATGTCTGTTTTCATTTTACACTATTTCTTTTGAGACGGCTTGTTACAGCTGATGCCGTTACAGTATTATTATTGCTTTTAACTGCCTTTTCGTCACATTCATTCTGGACAAGAAGAAACACCCAAAGGCTTCACCAAAGAAAGAAGTACAGGCCACTGACAGGCTTGTCTTTGTTAAAGTTTGAGCTGTTTTTTTCCCCATAATTGTTTAAACAAATGATTTAACTGAGCAGACATATTTCAGTAATACTTAATTTGATGATCTTTTAAAATTAAAAAAAAAAAATAGAAGGTTGTCTTGATTTTCATGTTTTATTCAATTTGACAAATTTCTTTCTTTAAAAAGGAGGTTGCATGCTGTAGATGTCAGTAAAGAATAAAATGAATTCAAAAACATTAACCTCTTTGTTCGTTTAAAAGAAGCATGGTTACATTTTAAAAGACACCTTTTCTGCTTACCTTGCTCTGAAGGTGTTGTCACAGCCTGGAACTGCTCTGTTCAGATGAATTTGTGGAACTGTGGTGAAGCAACTCATTTTATTGCCCTGTTTGAGAAAGGAGGTGGGGCAGAATATTGAAAACTTTATGAAACTTTACCTTGTGCTTGTTTACTGTCATCTTATTATTGCAGCACAAACATCACTAGTTTTTTTAGTTGCATGTTCACTTGAAAATGAAAAACCTTCCAAAGCTTCTTTCAGGATGGTTCAAACTAGGGTTCTCCTGATCAATGAAAAATACCACATAAGAAAAGCTTGTGGCTCAGTCCTTGATTGTTCCTCAAATCACTGAATTCACAAGCCATCTCACAGAATGAGTTCTATTTCATCCCCAGTGAGCACCCTTGGAGTGAAACATGTGTGTGGTTCAAAATAAAGGCAAACTGAACAATACAATTCTTCTTCGTCACTGTTTACACTGATGGTGTTACAATACATAGTATTGGTACATACGTACATGGTTGGAATGGCCAGGCTTATACTCTTTGGCCTGGTTTTCTTGTTTCTGCTCCTGCTTGTTCAGTATAAAGATAAATCAGTCATTCTGCCTTTAGGGCGTGGGACCTTCGTCCTTCACACTATCCTCCACATTGCTATTCCTTTCTTCAAAATGACCAGTCTGCAAAAGTGGTTAGTGCTATAAACCAAGTAATTGGGTTTCCATGAAACTTGTTTTAATTGTTTATTGACTTTGATAAGTATTTGTGAATTCCTGTAATCAGCTGAGGAACTGCTGAGTGAACTGGACCTAGCTGAGTCTGGGAGAAAGCTCATTATTCTGTCATGCCCACTCCTCTGTTACTCAGGAGTGGGTCTGCCTTGCTGCTCTCTCTCTCTCCCCTCTCCTGCAGGTGAGCAGGTTGTGTGGGCGGCTCATCAGTGCATTGGCATCACCTGTCCGGGGAGTGGCCTCATTTGTTACACCTGTGATGCTGCCGACTAAAGGCCTCAGTATACTCCCCCGTCGACGTCGTAGCCCTACGATGGGCTACGTCGGGGCTTGACGTGCGCCTCCCGAAAATTGTGACTTCGCGTCGTTTCGACGCGTGATGACGTGAACGTCGAGGGCTGTGATTGGTCCGCTTTCGCGTTGTTAATAGAATAAAGTAGAACTCACCCGGAATGCTTTTCTGATCCGAACAGAGCT
This sequence comes from Salarias fasciatus, assembly GCF_902148845.1. Lineage (NCBI taxonomy): Eukaryota > Metazoa > Chordata > Actinopteri > Blenniiformes > Blenniidae > Salarias > Salarias fasciatus. The sequence goes on along the minus strand of NC_043750.1, from coordinate 33,802,020 downwards.
TCGGGAGAAATTTAGATCCAAAATTGAGCGGCGCACATCCCTATACTGTTAGCAGTGTTAGCACTGTTAGCAGACGGGGCTATGTGTATAGCCGCTCCTCAAACGGCTTTAATCGTCCAAAAGCTCATTAGTTTCACCAATATTTCATCACGGTCTGCTCAGCCTCTCCTCCTCCACAGCCCGGTGTCACCAGATATGTCATATATGCAGATATATGTTCGGTAAATGCACGCGTGTCTAGATACGTACGTCTAGAAATCTATGTCTATAGATCTATGTCTCGGTAAAGCCGGAGCTACGGAAGCCGCATTGTTGTTGTGACTGCTAGCGGCTTGGCAGAGGAGGGCGTTCCCTTGATGCAGGAGCAAGATATGTTCAGCAGCGGCGTAGGGCTGCCGGCGTAGGAACGCCATGGCGGCGACGGGGGAGTATACTGAGGCCTTAAGGCTGGCTGCAGTCCACTCTCCGATGCGGGATCGTTGTTCCACCTCAGTCAGTTTTTCTGTCTGTGAGTTTCCCTAGTCTGGGTTGGATTTTGTGCCTTGACCCCGTACCTTTCACTGTTGCAGCCTGGACCACCTCGTTTAACCTCCTTGCCCGCCACCTGCTCACCAGGCCTCCAGAACCTCAGACCCGTCCACACCTGCCGGTGCCGCAGCCAGTGCCTCGGACTCGGGCCTTGGACCAGGCCAGGTCAATAAAGCCTTTAAACCCAGTCCTACGGTGTCGGTTTGCCAATCTGCGTCTGAGCTTCTGTTTCACCTGTCGTGACATATTCCTGCACAAGGCCAGCATCCATCACAGGTAAAACCCAGACAGACAGACAATCACGCACATTGACTGACAGGTAATGCAGAGCTGGGCTTTTAGGGTGAGGGAGCTGATGTTCAGCTCTCACTTGAGGTCCTGTGTGCTGATGGAGCCCAGGAAGCAGAAGGACTCCACAGTTTCCACTGGGGAGTCTCTCAGGGAGATGGGGGTGAGTGGGGCTGTGGTCCTCCTAAAGTCCACAATCATCTCCACTGTCTTTAGAGCGTTGAGCTCCAGGTTATTCAGCCTGCACCAGGGCACCAGGTGGTCTATCTCCCTCCTGTAGGCGGACTCATCTCCATCAGTGATGAACCTGATAAGGGATGGAGGTGTCGTCCGCAAACTTCAGGAGTTTGACAGACTGGTGACTGGAGGTGCAGCTGTTGTTAAACAGAGAGAAGAGCAGGGGAGAGAGAACACAGCGCTGTGGGGATCCAGTGCTGATGGTCCGGGAGTCAGAAGTGAGTTCACCCAGCTTCACGTGCTGCCTCCTGTTTGTCAAGAAGTGTGTAATCCACCTGCAGGTGGAGAGTGGCACGTTCAGCTGGTGGAACTTGTCCTGCAGGAGACCAGGGATGATAGTGTTGAAGGCAGAGCTGAAATCTACAAACAGGATCCTGGCGTGGGATCCTGGAGAGTCCAGGTGCTGGAGGGTGAAGTTGATTGCATCGTCTACATACCTGTTGGCTCTGTAGGCGAACTGCAGGGGGTCCAGGTGATGTCAGTAAAGTCCTTTATGTGTGACAGCATGAGGCTCACAAATGACTTCATCCCCACTGAGGTCAGGGCGACAGGTCTGGAGTCATTGAGTCCTGTTATGCTGGGTTTCTTGGGAACAGGAATGATGGTGGAGGCCTTGAAGCAGGCGGGAACATGGCATGTCTCCAGTGAGGTGTTGAAGGTGTCTGTGAACACTGGAGACAGCTGATCAGCACAGCACATGAGGATGGATGGAGAAACAGAACCTGGCCCACTGGCCTTGTGGGATTCTGTCTCTTGAAAAGTCTGTTGACATCCTCCTGGATGGAGAGAGGTGTCGCTGAGGGAGGGGGGACGGGGGGGTGTGGAGCTATTGATACGGGCAGCTGTGGAGTCTCTCCTGCTGATGCGAGGGAGGCAGATGGAGGGTTGTGGCTGGTCCATGGTGGGGGATGTGGTCAGGACTGTCCCATTGTCTGTCTTTCGAATCTACGATAAAACTCAGGCTGTTGGCCAGACGCAGGTCATTTTCAGCTTTGGGTGCTCTCAGCTTGCAGTTGGTGATCTGCCTGAGCTCCTTCCAAACAGAGGCAGTGTTGTTGACTGAGAACTGATGTTGTAGTTTCTCAAGCCCCTTTCACACTGGCCAAATAACCCGTGTAAACCCGCTGCTTACCAACTCGGCCCAAAGCCTATTTTCATCACATGAGCCTGCTGGAGAGTGAGCAGCAGATGGGATGAGCTCAATTCATGCTATGAGTCGCGTAATTTAATCTTTTGAATCGCATCCAGGAGCACGATTTGCAGTCTTTTCGTGTCCCACGCCTCTCTTTTTAAACTAATACATTTCAATGACAGTCGCCTGGCCACACCCTCTCACAATTAAACGATGTATATAATATTGTTTCTTTCATCCAGACACTTAAGCCAGGTTTACACTTGCACGATTCTGTGGCACGTATTGCCACGAATCGAGTCGCAAACGGTCGCAAACCACTCGTAAAGTGGCGTGAAGTGTGCGTAAACCCGTCGGGACTGCGTGCCATGTCGGGACGAAAATTTTGAAATGTTCAAAATTTTGGTCACGACAAAATATCGCGAACCGGCCGTGAACTATGCGCCAACTGTCCGTGAACTCCTTGTGAACACGTCGGGACAATGCCGGAGAATGCGTGCCAGTCCTGTCTACCGGCGAGTACCCGGAAAAGGGCCCCATGCGGGGGATTTTTGACCCACTGTCGCTGCAACATCAAATGTAGCGTCTTTAATTTGTCATTGAAATTGACTGATGTCAGCCGTCCGTAGGGGCCCCCTTCAGCTCGGGGCCCTCGGCAGCGCCTTTTCTGCTGCTCTTCAACACAGAGCAGCTGCAGGTACAGGATCTTCTCTTCTCCACAGTGACGGCATCTCTGGCAGTCAGCATGTTTTCTGTTCCACAGCAAATCCAAATATGACCTGGGGTTGGGGAAGCCCCCTTTTTACTTGTATATGACGTGCGTAATTGCGCGCGCAACCACGTCGTGCCAGTGCGGGAAGCTCGTAAACTATGCGCAAACTATGCGTGAATGCGTCGTGAATGCATCGTGCCAGTTCGTGACACGGGTGCATTCGTGAACTGTCCGTGAACTGTGCGCCAACTGGCCGTGAACTGGTCATGAACTGTGCGTGAACTAGTCGTGAACAGTGCGGGAACCTGCCGGTTCGTGACTCCAGATTGGCACACCTTGCCACGACAACATCGTGGCTAAAAGTCGTGCAAGTGTAAACCTAGCTTTAGGTAATAGCCATTTTTACTGTTATTGCCCTGTCCACACTAAAGGTAACTTTAAAGATGTGTGCAGCCACACCCGGACCCGGTGTCAAGGAGGGGCGTGAGGGGGCATCGCCCCCTCACTCAGACTCCTCCGCCCCCTCAGTCAAAGTACAGTATTTCATGAAAAAAAAAGTTTTCAGTATATTATGTGCTTAAAAAAACAGCAAACTCCGCTGGCTTGGTCAAATCAATATAAAGTGTTGTGCTATTCAAAATTCAAAAAAAGAGGAGACTCCAGCTCTGCTAAAGGTGAGAGCTGCTTATTTTATCATTTGTTTTGTTACCATTTGTGCTTTTTAGCAATGTGGTTAATGATCACGTTGGATCAGCGCTGCCGATCTGTGGATACTGTTTTTTAGTTGCTCCATTTAATTCTATTAAATTACATTTTTTCCACCTATGCGCCGACTCGGACCAACTCGGCCCTGGAAGTCAGACGCCCGTGCGACGTGACAGCCGAGGCCCAGCCATAGTGCCTCTCTGCTGGGGAGAGGAGCTCCGCGAAGTTCCCATCCGAGCTAATTGTGGCTAAGTTAGTGAAAACTGTCAGTTCGACAGCTGAGCTGACCCACCTGAAGATGGTAGATGAGCTGACTTTATGATGACACTGGCGATGGATGAAAAAATATAGCCGAAATGAGCAACTTTGCAGAGATTATGTCCCGCGCTGAAGCTCCCTTGCCGTGGCCCCCGCCAAGTGCAGCTAAATCGGTTGGATCGAAATAACTTCTGAAGGACTCCGTGCTGCACAATCTTTGTCTGAGTGAGTATTTGAGCATGCACACACCTAGAAATAAGGTCCAGATGTCAAAAAACCGAAGTTGCCCTTTAAGTGACTCTACAGCTCCTCTGTACTGACACAATAGCTAAAATCAGAAAAGACTGTAAGGTGTTTTTTTCATTAGGGATCAGTGACATTAGTTTCTTACAGGCCTTTGTGCATCCTGTTCAAGACTTTACTTTCATATATGAAGTTGTCATCAGCTGTCAAAAACACCAAAAAAGTGTACTGTCATGTTATGAGGCAAGACATGGGTGGAGGTCCTCATTAAACTGCCTTTTATTTAAGCTGTAACACAAAGCACAACAACAGCAATGCATTGCACTGGACTCGACTAGTAAACTCCCTTAGCTGTGTCACAGTGCCATCTCGTGGTCACGGTCCCTAACTATGCACAATTAACACAACTAACACAATTTATAGACAATAAACAATGTCACAACATTGAGCACAGAACAGGTCACAAAACAAAAAGGTGTGTGTGTGTGTGTGTGTGTGTGTGGGGTGGGGGGGGTAGCTTCATTCAAAAAGTTTGATTTATCACAAAAATAGAGGTGGACACATCTTTCATGCTTAATTCTAAACAGTGACCCAAAAAGTGATGCAATTCTGTTTACTGAGAAGAAATACAATGCTTAATTGTTTTGGTTATTGTGTATTTCTTTCTTCATCTTACTTTTACTGAATACAGTAATTAGTAAATCTTATTAATCATCATAAAAGTGGTGCATATGATTTCTGTTCAATTGTAAATATAAAATTCGGTATGACACCTTGATTGCATTTTCCACTATTGCACTATTGCACTATTGTTTTTGTTGTTTATTCTCATTTTATTCTCTAAAGTAGAAAAATATAACTTCTCAGTGCAACTGCCAAGGGTTTAAGAGAAAAACCCAATGACAAGCTGATCAATTGATTGAATCTTTGAAGCAAACATGACATTCATATTTATAAAATATTTTCATTTTTGACATTTTCACAAACATATCTAAAATTAAAAAACACACAAGATACATCTCAAGTTGTTATGACATACAACATTTATGTCTGAAATATCACATTTCTATTAGGTCACATTCTTATGTTCTTATATTCATCTACTGATATGCTGGAACATTATATTAATTATAGAAAATATACGTGTATGTTGGCATATGAATTGGTTAAAGTCCAGATAATGAAGTTCACTCTTATGTCACATAAGGTAGTGTAGCTAAGTATATAGACAATGCAGTAATACAGGAATAACCACATGACACAGGAGTGCTGCCTTCAAGATGATGTGATCTGAAGGTTTTACAATGCAGTTCTGCTCACAAGCGTTTGTATCTGTAAATGACGTTGTTACAGATGGGGCAGTAGTGTTCCACGTCTTTGCAAGAATTCACGCAGAAGGGGATCAAGCAGCAAGGCCAGATGCTGTTGGTAGAGCATGGAAAAAAAAAAAGTTAAAACCATTAAACATGATGTGTGTAGGTAAACTCAATTTTATCCATCTGCATTAAATTTTATTTAACTGAATATTATACTCTCAGGTTTAAATCACATAAAACCACAGCAAGTAAACTTCTGTTTTGATGGGTTATTTCTTTGTTGAAAGCCAGCGTCTTTGTCCAACAATCCATCCATCCATCTTCCACCGCTTAGCTGGGACCGGGTCGCGGGGGCAGCAGTCTAAGCAGATGCCCAGACTATCCCCTGTCCCCAGACACCTCCAGCTCTTTGAGTCGGATCCCAAGGCGTTCACAGGCCTGCTGAGAGGCAAAGTCTCTCCAGTGTGTCCTGGGTCTTCCCCAGAACCTCCCCCAGGGCCTCCTGTTGGTGGAATATGCCTGAATACCTCCCCAGGGAGGAGTCCAGGAGGCATCCTAAAGATCTGAGGTGCCCAAGCCACCTCAGCTGGCTCCTCTCGATGTGGCGGAGTAGCGGCTCTACTTCGAGCTCCTCCCTTGGTGACTGAGCTCCTCACCCTATGACTAAGGGAGTGCTCAGCCACCCCACAGAGGAAGCTCATTTCAGTTGCTTGTATCCAGGAACTTGTCCTTTCGGTCATGAACCAAAGCTCATGACCATAGGTGAGGGTGGGGACGTAGATTGACTGGTAAATCAGAAGCTTCGCCTTTCGGGTCAGCTCCTTCTTTACCACAACAGACCGATACATTGACCACATCACTGCAGACGCTGCACCGATCCACCTGTCAATCTCACGCTCCATCTGTCCCCAAGTCGTGACCAAGACCCCAAGATACTTAAACTCCTCCACTTGGGCCAAAGTCTTCTGGTCGAGGACTATGGCCATGGATTTGGAGGTGCTGATCCTCATTGCTGTCGCTTCACACTCGGCTGCGAATCGCAGCAGGACAACATCTGCAAAAAGCAAATATGAAATCCTGTGGCTACCAAACCCGACTCCCTCTGGCCCCTGGCTGTACCTAGAAATTCTGTCCATAAGGATTATGAACAGAACCAGTGACAAAGGGCAGCCCTGCTGGAGTCCTACATGCACCAGGAACAGTCCGACTTACTGCCGGCAATGGGGACCATCTGTATGACTCTGGTCATACAGAGACTGGATAACCCTGAACAAGGAGCCCTGGACTCCGTACTCCCGGGGCACCCCCCACAAGATACCACGACTGACAAAGGTCGAGCGCCTTCTCCGAATCCACAAAACACTGGTCGGGTGAACTCCCACGAACACTTGAACACCCTATGGAGGGTATAGAGCTGGTCCAGTGTTTAGTGGCCAGGACGAAAACCACATTGTTCCTCCTGGATCAGAGGTTTGACTGTCAGTCGAATCCTCTTCTCAAGTGCTCTGAAATAGACTTTCCGGGGAGGCTGAGGAGTGTGATCCCCCTATAGTTGGAGCACATCTTCCCTTTTTTAAAAAGGGGAACCACCATCCCAGTCTGCCAATCCAGAAGCACTGTCCCCGACCGCCAAGCGGTGTTGCAGAAACGTGTTAACCAAGACAGCCTCTGCGCATCCAGAGAATTAAGGTAGTCAGAGTAAATCTCATCCACTCTTGGTGCCTTGCCACCGAGGAGCTAAAAAACCACCTCGGTGACTTCAGTTTGGGTGATGGATGAGTCCACCTCTGAGACCTCAGCCTATGCTTCCTCCATGAAAGACGTCGTGACGGGATTGAGGAGATAGTCGAGGTATTCCTTCCACCGTCCTATATTATCTCCAGTTGAGGTCAGCAGCTCCCCACCTCGACTGTAAACAGTGTTAGGAGAGACCTGCTTTCCCCTCCTGAGGCGCTGGACGGTTTGCCAGAATTTCTTGGAGGCTGACTGGTAGTCCTCCTTTATGGCCTCCCCAAGATCCTCCCAGACCCGAGTTTTTGCCTCCACAACCATTTGGACTGCAGTTCACTTGGCCTACCAGCACCTGTCAGCTGCTTCTGGAGTCCCACAAGCCAACAACACTTGACAGGACTCATTCTTCAGCTTGACGGCAACCCTTACTTTCTGGTGTCCACAACTGGGTTCAGGAGTTGCCACCATGACAAGCACCGGAGAGCTCGCAACCACAGCTCTAGGCAGCTGCATCGAAAATGGAGGTGGAAAACATGGTCCACTCGGGCTCAACGTCCTCTGCCCACGTGGGCGTTGAAGTCCCCCAGTAGAACAATGGAGTCCCCAGATGGAGCACTGTCCAGCACCCCTCCCAGGGACTCCCAGAAGGCTGGGTACTCTGCACCTCTGTTCGGTCCGTAAGCCGAGACAACAGTGAGGCACCTATCTCCAACCTGGAGGTGCAGAGATGCGACCCTCTCGTTCACTGGGGTGAACTCCAACATATAGCAGCTGTTGGCTATAAGCAAACCCACAGCAGTGCGCAACCTTCCACCGCGGGCGACGCCACCCAATCCACATTGCACCCTAGTATACCCATAGTGCACCCATAGTTCCCTCGGTGGGTGGTGGGTCCGCCGAAGGGTGGGCCCACGCCGCACCTTTGGACTGAGTCCGGCCGGACCTCATGGGCAAATGCCCGGCCACCAGGCACCTGCTTCCGAGCCCCAACCCCAGGCCTGGCTTCAGGGTGGGGCCAGGACTGTGCCATAAAGGGCGACATCACAGTCCCAGATTTAAACTTCTTCATAGGGGCTGTTGCCCTGCCCTTAATCTGGCTCATCACCCAGGACCTGTTTTCCATGGGAGACCCGACAAGGGGCATAAAGCCCCGGACAACATAGCTCCTGGGATCACACAGGCACTGAAACTCTCCCACCACTTTAAGGTCGCAGGTCCCAGGGGAGAGCAGCTGGATGAATAGGCTATTTCTTTGTATAAGTCTGCATCTTGTCCAACAATCATCATACTGTTGAATCGGTTGTGGTTTGTTCCAAAAATAAAAAATAAAATAAAATAACATTCAACAGTATTTTTTCAAATGGTGACAGTTTGGGTTATGCATTTGTGGGATGAGCAACTGAGCAGAAGATGTGGGTTGCATGTGACCAAGAGTTTACAGAAGCAAGCTTATGTTTGATAGCCTCGTAAACCAACCCTGCCCACTTCGCATCCACATTTGGATTTTGGAGCTTGGGTGGCTCGTCCCACAATCCAAATGTAGAGTGGGTGGGGCTTGTCATATATGCAGATGTATGTGCTGTTTGAATTTACCCTTGACGCATTTGAGAGGAGCGCACGTCTCTATAGACCTATATCTAGAGTTCTATATATATATGTCTATGCTGTAAGCCGGAGCTACGGAAGCCTGCTGTGTTTTTTGTGACGGCCGATGCTGATGCATGTTTTTTGTGGATGCCTGCTTGGAAATAAACATCTTGTTTCGCTCCCAGAACGCCTCTGGAACTACTTCAAACATATTACATGGTGTCAGAAGTAAAAACGCTGGATTTACCTGCAAAGTAAGGAGTCAAGATGGCGAAGTTTAACCCGCCTTCGAACTTTTCATTCGACAAACCAAGTGAGTGGCCGGAATGGCGTCAGCGCTTCATGCGGTACAGAACGGCTACGAAGCTGGACAAAGAAGATGGCGCCGTCCAAGTGAGTTGTCTAATCTACTCAATGGGAAATGAGTCTGAAAATATTTTCTGCTCCTTTGTCTTCACTTCTGCTGCACAGCAAGATGACTTTGATGTGGTTTTGGGCAAATATGACGAATATTTTGTTCCAAGAAGAAATGTGATACACGAACGTGCGTGTTTCCATCAACGTGTACAGAGGCCCGGTGAGAAGGCAGAAACTTTCATCAGGGCATTGTATGACCTCTCTGAGCATTGTGAATTTGGTGCAAGCAGGGAAGAAAATATCCGCGATCGCATTGTTGTGGGGGTGCTGGATAAAGATGTCTCTCGCAAATTGCAGCTGACCAAAGACCTCACATTAGCGCTGACTATTGAGACAGTCAGGCAGGCTGAAGAAGTGATGGCTCAGATCAGCATTCAAGGCGGAGCAGCCGGGGCGTCAGGCTCAGTCCAAGAGGTAGCACAGAAGCAAGGCAGACACACCAATCGTTCCCTGAAGTCAAAAGGAGGAAATAAGTGGCAAGGTCAATGTGGACGATGTGGAAAAAAGAGGCCCAATGAAAATGAAACCTGCCCAGCCAAAAAGTCAACGTGCAACAAATGCGCAAAAGTTGGACATTGGGGCTCAGTGTGCAGAAGCAAAAAGTCAGTGAGAGAAGTGGTCGCAGAACCACCAGAGCAGCAGCAGTCACAGCCATATTTCCTGGGCGCTGTAACGAAAGCAGAGCCAACAGCAGAACAATGGGTTGTTGAGTTGCTAGTGGGATCCAAACCAGTTGATTTCAAGATTGACACTAGTGCTGATGTGACCGTCATCAGCGAGGCGACCTACCATTCGCTCACTCCAAACGCACCACTCGAGCCTGCACACATTCCACTAGTGGGGCCTGGAGGCAAGCTAAAGTGCATTGGTGCATTGAGAGTACTGTCACACACAAAAGCAGAACTCTACCCCTCACAGCCTACATTGTCAGCGGACCAACTGTGAACAATCTTCTTGGTCGAGAGACATCTGTGCAATTAAATCTGGTCCGAAGAGTGGACGAAACAGTGCGGAAAGTTGCACAGACAAGCACAGGCGCATACGGCGATCATGGGACGTTGGACACAGACCCTGTTAAAATACAACTGAAAAGTGATGCCCAACCATATGCCGTGTATGCAGCACGTCGTGTTCCTCTTCCAATGCTGCCCAAAGTAAAGGAGGAGTTAGAGAGGATGGAGCAAAATGGCGTCATCGAGAAGGTCACACAACCGACAGAGTGGTGCGCACCAATGGTTCCTGTGCTGAAGAAAGCGACAGGAAAAGCACGCATCTGTGTGGATTTCAAGAGACTGAATGAAGCCGTCAAGAGGGAACACTACATCTTACCTATGACTGACGAGATTACTGCAAAGCTCAGCGGTGCCACACTCTTCACCTCCCTGGATGCAGCTAGTGGATTTTTCCAGATTCCTCTCCACCCTGATAGCTGTAAGCTGACTACTTTCATTACGCCGTTTGGCAGATTCCAATTCAAGAGACTGCTGTTCGGAATCACAAGCGCACCCGAAATTTTCCAAAGGAAGATGATTGAAACACTTCAAGGTTTGGAAGGAGTGGAAGTCTTCATGGATGACATTCTCGTGCACGGTGCTACCGAAGCAGAGCATGACAGCCGGCTGGAAAAAGTGATGCAGCGCATTGAGGCTGCTGGCCTGAAACTCAACCGTGAGAAGTGCCTGTTCAAGCAGAAAGAGCTGCGGTTTCTCAGACATCTCATTGACCAGTCGGGAGTTCGGCCAGACCCAGATAAAGTGGAAGCCATCCAGCAGCTTGCAGCACCCACAGATGTGCATGATCTGAAGAGAGTTTTGGGGATGGTAAACTATCTCGGTAAATATGTCCCCAACCTCGCAACTGTGGGAGAGCTGCTGTATGAACTCCTGAGACAGAAGAACATGTGGACGTGGGGTGACGCACAACAAGCTGCATTTGATCGCATAAAACAACTGTTCACAACTGCACCAGTGCTCGCATTCTATGATGTCACAAAACCCACTGCAGTGTCGGCTGATGCAAGCAGCTATGGGTTGGGTGGTGTGCTGCTGCAGCTACATGGTGAACAATGGAAACCTGTAGCGTATTGTTCCAGGCGGCTCACTGAGGCAAAAACCCGCTATGCTCAAATAGAGAAGGAGCAGCTCGCTGGTGTGTGGGCATGCGAGAGATTTGATCGATACCTCGTCGGCCTGAAGCAGTTCAAACTAGTGACTGACCATAAACCGCTTGTGCCTCTCATCAACAGCCGCAGCTTGGACAATGTCCCCATCCGGTGTCAGCGTCTTCTCATGAGGCTCATGAGATTCAATGCAGTGGCTGAGTACGCTCCAGGGAAGACCCTGCTGGTGGCAGACACGCTGTCCCAAAGCCCTCTGACCAACTCTCCCAATGTGAGTGAAACAGATAGCGAAGTCGCTCATTATGTGGAAAGTGTGTTAAGCGCTATTCCAGCGTCCACAAGCAAAATGGATGAAATCAGACAAGCAACAGCTCAAGATGCAGAAATGCTGTCAGTGAAGCAGCTGATTAAGAATGGATGGCCAGATCATTCCCAGAGTGTGCCTTCTGACGCCAGGGCATATTTCCAGGTCAGAGCAGAACTGTCTGAATACAGTGGACTCATCCTGAAGGGGAGCAGGATAGTAGTTCCAAAATCACTGAGAGCGAAGATTTTACACAAAATCCATGAAAGTCACCAGGGACTTGTAAAGTGTAGGGAGCGAGCACAGTCTTCGGTGTGGTGGCCTGGGACCACTACAGAGATAAACAATCTGGTGATGTCCTGTGAGTCATGCTGTGAAACGAGGAGAACCCAGCAAAGAGAACCACTCATCCCTACACCACTGCCTGAGCGTCCCTGGAAGAGAGTCGCAATGGATCTCTGTGAGCATAACCAACACACTTACCTGGTTCTTTCAGACTACTATTCCAGGTTCCTCGAAATCCTGGATCTTCCCTCCACGACCAGCAGTAAAGTCATCCAGAAGATCAAAGGGGTCTTTGCACGCTATGGCATCCCGGATGAGGTCGTTAGTGATAATGGGCCGCAGTTCTCAAGTGCAGAGTTCAAGGACTTTGCAAAACAATTTGACTTCAAGCACTGCACATCCAGTCCTCATCACCCACAGGGAAACGGCCATGCGGAGCGAGCGGTGCAGACCGCGAAGAAAATTCTGAAGCAAGATGATCCACTAATGGCTTTAATGTGCTACAGATCCACACCTTGCTCCAGCACAGGTTACAGTACTGCGGAACTGTTAATGGGGAGGAAGATTCGCACTACGCTTCCTGTTTTGGAGAAAACTCTTCTTCCAAAGTGGCCAAACAGGGCTGTGGTCAAGAACAAAGACAGCAAAGAAAAGATCAAGCATGCCTACTACTTCAATCGTCGCCACGGAGCGAGGGCACTGCCTGTCTTGCAGCCAGGAGATGCTGTACTTTCCAAGCTGGATCACGAGAAGTCATGGTCACTGCCAGCGACGGTTCAGCGCGACGGTTCAACGCCAAGATCCATCATCATCACAACATCGCAAGGCACAGAGCTGAGACGTAACCGCCGCCATCTTCAGCCTGCGCCATTTCAACGCCCCACCTTGTCAACATCTGAGGACAACAGAGCAGCACAGTCACATCCTTCTGTATCCGTGACTGATACTGTTCCTGTCAACCAGAGTGTGACTTCACCTGCGACACTTGCACCCAGTCAGACTGTGACCAGGTAAATGGTAAATGGTCTACACTTATATAGCGCTTTTACACTGCATTGACAGAGCCCAAAGCGCTTTACACTGCATTAACACATTCACCCATTCACACTCACATTCACACACCAGTGGAGGCGGCTGCCATGCAAGGCGCTCAGTCCACCCACTGGGGGCAATTTAGGGTTCAGTGTCTTGCCCAAGGACACTTCGACATGCAGACAGGGGGAGACAGGAATCGAACTAACAACCTCCTGATTGCAAGACAACTGTTCTCCCCACTGAACCACAGCCGCCCCTGGGCGCGTCTGCAAGGTCTGGGCGCGTCTGCAAGCCGGTCCACAGGATGGACCTGTAGACAATCATGTCTACCTCATGGCCTTTGGGGGGGTGTTCAACACACATGAAAAAAAAAAAAAAAAAAGGGGGAAGGTGTGTGTAAAAAAAAAAAAAAAAAAAAAGACAAAAGAAATACATTTGTATGTTCACTCAAGTTTTGTGAAGTGATTTAATTTGTGAAGTTTTACCAGCTAAAATAAGCTAATTGTGCATTTATGCATGCTTTCAGTTCTTCTTTATTCCTCAATATTACATTGCATTTGGTGTAGCTTAAAAGTGTAGATTCTTCAATTAGTGCTTATTTAGGAAGTCTAAATAACACTTCAGAAGGAGGGAGATGTCGTATATGCAGATGTATGTGCTGTTTGAATTTACCCTTGACGCAGTTGAGAGGAGCACACGTCTCTATAGACCTATATCTAGAGTTCTATATATATAGGTCTATGCTGTAAGCCGGAGCGATGGAAGCCTGCTGTGTTTTTTGTGACGGCCGATGCTGATGCATGTTTTCTGTGGATGCCTGCTTGGAAATAAACATCTTGTTTCGCTCCCAGAACGCCTCTGGAACTACTTCAAACATATTACAGGGCTGGCTTAGGAGGCTATATATTTGGATGTTTGCAGGTTCAAATCACCTCTGGCAGGTCTCCTCTGTGGCTCCTGACCCACTGCTCTGAATATAGGGATTAGGATAGATTGAATACAGAGTAGGAATTTCCTCAGTGGAATCAAAGAAATATGTTTTCCTTCTTTCTAAATCTACATAAATTTTGTCAGTTGTTTCAAATCCGTCTAACTAGTATTGATTCAAGCTGTGAGTTTCTGCTGCCTGCCTGGGCAGTCTGTCATTTGAGCCACAACCACACTTTGAATTTTCCTGAATATCTACAAATTCAGTTGCACAGCAGTGTTGACCTCCATGAGGAGAAGGTATACCGTGGTGACTAAACAATGTTCTTCATCACACTGCAGAAGCTCCTGCTCATCAAATTTGTGAAGTGCTAAAGTTCCAATGATTCACCAATCAAGAGTCAACAGCAAAGAAAAGTCAGATATCATCGGCAAAGAGGATAGTCTCCCATGGGTGCAACACAAATTCAATGCTCATCCCTGACCTGCTTATCTTATACAAACCTGGCATCATTTGAAGGGGAAATGGTGATAATTTTCATCAGGTTGAGGGTTTGTTTTTTTTTTACATGTTTTAAAGACATTGATTTTCCAATGAGAATATTATTTTTTCTTTACAGGTGTGTGACGAGATCTCATGACATGATATCTCATGAGATTAAATCATGATGATATTCCTCATTTCAGTTAAAAGCTTTCTGGTGGGCACAGAACAGAGGTCTATCAAATTGGGAGTTATCCAAACTTTTATTTGTGACCTGTGGGGGGTACAGGAATGCACCTTTGTTTCAAGTCATCTGCCAGAAACAAGTTGCACTGTTAAAAATAAATATTTAATTTTATTTGTGGAAAGAAGTTCATGCTCATGCTTAGGCTATGGATGCATGTAAATTGTAAAACATTTCAAAATGCACCTGTGTTGTTTTGTGACTGCTAAATAAAATAGCCTGTTTGTCCAGTCATATATAGGGCTCGAAAGGCTGCGTCCCACTGCAGTGCATTGTGGACCGCGGCAGCCATTTAAGTGACTTGTGGTGCTTATTTACATCTTGAGCTTCTGTGCATTGTACCATGAGAGATGCATTTAGGTCCTAAACATTTAGGAGATCCATATGATCCATATAAACACCTTCATTATATTATCATCCATCATGAACCAACTATTGTGTCTCATCTCGTCTTTTGAGCTGAGTGTATTGTCACACCCCTGTTTTATGAATGAACTGAGATTTACTATTTGCTATCAACACAGGCATTTCATTTATTTCAGCTGAGAGCAGCTGGGTTTCACAAACACTCTGAAGTTCATATGAAGCTGAATTTTGTTTGCACATACATTATTTGTATTTCACTCCTAAATGTCCCTGGATTGTGGGTTGCAGTGTTTTAAAGCGATACTTCAGCATTTTGGCATATTGGCCCATTTAGCGCAATTCCTTAGTCATTTCGAACAGCATACTTACTTTTTTGTGAGGGCGAGCTATTGTTTATTCAGAGGTGAGTCGTGTCCACCAACGTGTCCACCAAAGTGTTTTGGGGTTGTTGGATTGTGTATTTGATGAGTTTGACAAGGGGGAACAAAAATACCATCCACTTCAATTGTGTCCGTCCCGAAAACCTTCCCCGACTCACCTCTGAATAAACAATAGCTCACCCTCACAAAAAAAAGTAAGTATGCTGTTCGAAATGACTAAGGAATTGCGCTAAATGGGCCAATATGCCACAATGTTGAAGTATCGCTTTAATGGTTGTGTGTGATGATGGCTTCTACTCACAGGAAGATTCCGAGTGTGCCGCAGATCACCCATGTGAGAAGACCGTTTGTGTGTTCAGTTCGAGTGATAATGTTATTGTGGCAATAAGGACAAGCCATATGTCCAGGAACGTCTTCCAACTGGTTTGGGTTCACCACCACCACCTGGGTCACTGTGAGCACCAGAAAACAAATTTAACAAAAGTTTGATTGTGAAGAAAAACACTAAGAAAGATGCTTACCAGGTTGAACTGTCACTGGTTGTTGTGCATTGTATTGGTAAGCAGGCTGTTGAGCTGCACAAAAGAGAGAAATACTTCAGTCACTTCAACTAATGTGGCATCTTTAAGTGCAGAAATTAGAACAATGCAGGTTTGTAGCAAAAGAGGAGCATAAGCGGGTAAAATGACTCAGATTAAAACACAGTGATTGATTCCTACCAGGTTGAACTGCAGGTGCAATTCCCATAGGAGGGCCAGGGTAAGGTGGTGCTGGAATTTGGGGAGGGGGTCCTTGTCCTTTCTCCATGATAGTTGTCTAAAGGATTGGTAGGCAAACAAAAATAAGAACTCACAAAAGTAGACTCTGTAACTCAAAAGTATTTATCACAGAGCACATGTCAAACTTGACTGGAATTTGAAATGTGATCTACGAGTCTTGAGAGCCAACATCCTGCATGTTTTAGGTCTCTCCCCAGTTGCATGAGAGCTCATTACTGGGCTTTTTTCCAAGCTGGAGGAGGAACAACATGAGATTGAGGTGTGCTGAAGCAGAGAAACATGCAAAACATGTAGAACTCCAGCCCTTGAGGAATGCAGTTTGACACCCGTCGTTGATGTTCTGAATGAAGCGATGACCACGTCAGAGTCCTTTTGCAAAAATGTATGGTCATTGGTCAAATATACAATCGTATGGTATGATGCTCATCCTAACTCCTCTTCAAAAAAACAAATCTCTCCAGCTCTGCATCCTAACCTCCATCATGACTTTCTCCATCCGCCTACAGAATTTTAATTTAAAGACAAAGAAGGCATAAATCAGATGTTTTTTCATATGCAAAGTTCACATACTGAAGCGGCCGCTGTAGAGTGAGAGAGCCCGCCACTAAGCACAGAGACCAGTCTCAACCCGCTGGCATCTGGCCCATTTTTACAATTTTGTTATGACTGTGGGGGTCAGTGGGATGGCTGACTCCTCAGGAGGGGGCTGTGTAGCAGCCGCTATCGAATGAGGGGGCGGGGGCAGTGCAAAGGACGTTGGGAAGTACTGACTTTGTTTATGTGTTGAGTTAGTTACACCCTGTGTCCAGGTGAGGTGGCTGGTGAGCACACCCCTTGGAGAGAGACATATGTGTGTGGTTCAAAATAAATACAACCTGAGCAATACAATCTGCCTTTTTGTCACTGTGAACACTGATGGTGTTACAATACGTAGTATTGGTACATACATGCTGGAATGGCCAAACCATTGTCCTAATACTCTTGGGCGTGGTTTTATTGTTTTGATCCTGTTTGTTGAGTATAAAGATAAACCAGTCATTCTGCTTTTAGAGCCTGCGACCTTCCTCCTCCACACTGTCCTCCACATTGTTATTCCTTTCTTCAAAATGACCTGTCTGTAAAAGTGGTTAGTGCTGTAAACCAAGTCATGGAGTTTCTATGAAACTTGTTTTGATTGTTTATTGACTTTGATATGTATTCATGAATTCCCATATCAGCTGAGGAACTGGAGCTGACTCTGGGAGAAAGCAGATTATTCCTGTACAAGGCTACCAGTCCATCACAGGTAAAATCCAGACAGACAGACAATCACACACATTGACTGACAGGAAATGCAGAGAGCCACCAGTTGACCTTGCTCAAATGCTTCAGAATGAGGAAGAAAACCTTCTTGAGAACAGTAAGTGCACTGCAGAACAATACATGATTTCATAGGTGGGGAGACACACCAAGTTGGCAATGCTGAGTGTGGTATGACGTCCTTGTTTACCAATCAGGAGTATCAGACTTGTTTGTCTCTCGTGACCTCTGCAGATATCATTGACCATATGTTTGACACTAGTTTGACAAGATGTGTCCTTGTCTGGATGTTTTCTTCAGCACCACAGAGTCATTTTCCAGTCATCACAAAACATAGAAAGCAGGTGGAGATCCATACACTAAGAAACAGGTGACCAAAAAAAAAAAAAAAAAAAAAAAAAAAAGGGGCATAAAAAAGTTTAAACCGTCCATCTCACCCTGCAGTCAAAAACAAATTTCCTCTCAAGCATGCCTGTGTTCATTTTACGCAATTTCTTTTGAGACTGCTCGTCACAGCTGATGTCATTACAGTATTATTATTGCTTTAACTGCCTATTCATCACAGTCATTATGCACAAGAGGAAACACCCAAAGGCTTCACCAAAGAAAGAAGTACAGGCCACTGACAGGCTCGTCTTTGTTAAAGTTGGAGCTGTTTTTTTCCCATATAATTGTTTAAAGAAATTATTTAACTGAGCAGACATATTTCAGTAATACTTAATTTGATGATCTTTTAAAATAAAAAAAAAAATAGAAGGTTGTCTTGATTTTCATGTTTTATTCAATTCGACAAATAAATTATATTTTCTTAAAAAAAAATAGGGCTTACATGCTGTTGATGTCAGTAAAGAAAAAAAAATGTTTAAAAAAGAATAATCTCTTTGCTCTTTTAAAAGAAGCATTCGTAGATTTTAAAAGACTTTTCCTGCTTACCTTGCCTTGAAGGTGTTGTCACAGCCTGGAACTGCTCTGTTCAGAGGAATTTGTGGAACTGAGGTGAAGCAACACACGTTACTGGCCTGTTTGAGAAAGGAGGTGGGGCAGAGTATTGAAACCTTTGTGAAGAGTCACCTTGTGTTTGTTACTGTCATCTTGTTTTTGCTGCACAAACATCATTAGTTTTTTTGTTCACTTGAAAAGGAAAAAAACCCCAAAGGACCCCAATGTAAAAAAAATGATAAAATGAAGCTTTTAATCAAAAGTTTTTTGAATCCCCAAGACTGGGGAAGGCCGTGTTGTGCCCTTCCTTCTTCAACACACTTCAGATGCTCCAATTTGTTTAATTCATGAAGCGTTAACTTTCCATGGGTTTTATTTCTTTTGTTTCAGTGATCCACGAAACAAGAGTCAACAGAAAAGAAAAACATCATCGGCAAAAAAGATAATTTCCCGTTAGTGCAACAAAAATTCAACAGTCATTTTGCACATGGATCTTGCACCATTCAAAGGAAAATAGTTTTACTAATAGTACTTTGCAGCAGGTTGAGATTTATAGAGACGAAGCGTAACAAACAGATTCCTTTAATTTTTGTACTTAGTTCAGTCAGTGAAGTTTATTTATATAGCACCTTTCACAGACAAAAAATCTACAAAGTGCTTCACAGCATAAATAAATAAGACAACAATTAAATACACATAGACAAATAAACACTAAAAATGAGATCGAAACAGGCCCAAAAAACTCAGCAAATGCTTGAGAGAACAATAAGGTTTTAAGTTGTGTCTTAAAAGTGTCAACAGACACAACTGAGCAGAGAGAGAGCGGGAGATCATTCCAGAGCCTAGGAGCAACGGCCTGGAATGATCGGGCTCCTCTGGTATTAAACCAGGTATGCAGCAGCTTTAAGAGATTCTGGTCCGCAGACCTTAAAACCATCACAGGGGAGTAAGGCTGGAGCAGGTCGCGAATATAAGAAGGAGCTTGGGTATGCAAGGCCCGAAAGGTTAAAAACCAAAATCTTAAGGTTAACTCTATAACAAACTGGTGGAGCTTGTCCTGCAGGAGACCAGGGATGACAGTGTCGAAGGCAGAGCTGAAATCAACAAACAGAATCCTGGCGTGGGATCCTGGAGAGTCCAGGTGCTGGAGGGTGAAGTTTATTGCATCGTCTACATACCTGTTGGCTCTGTAGGCGAACTGCAGGGGGTCCAGGTGATGTCAGTAAAGTCCTTTATGTGTGACAGCATGAGGCGCACAAATGACTTCATCATCACTGAGGTCAGGGCGACAGGTCTGTAGTCATTGAGTCCTGTTATGCTGGGTTTCTTGGGAACAGGAATGATGGTGGAGGCCTTGAAGCAGGCGGGAACATGGCATGTCTCCAGTGAGGTGTTGAAGGTGTCTGTGAACACTGGAGACAGCTGATCAGCACAGCACATGAGGATGGATGGAGAAACAGAACCTGGCCCGCTGGCCTTGTGGGATTCTGTCTCTTGAAAAGTCTGTTGACATCCTCCTGGATGGAGAGAGGTGTCGCTGAGGGAGGGGGGACGGGGGGGTGTGGAGCTATTGATACGGGCAGCTGTGGAGTCTCTCCTGCTGATGTGAGGGAGGCAGACGGAGGGTTGTGGCTGGTCAGTGGTGGGGGATGTGGTCAGGACTGTCCCATTGTCTGTCTTTCGAATCTACGATAAAACTCAGGCTGTTGGCCAGACGCAGGTCATTTTGAGCTTTGGATGCTCTCAGCTTGCAGTTAGTGATCTGCCTGAGCTCCTTCCAAACAGAGGCAGTGTTGTTGACTGAGAACTGATGTTGTAGTTTCTCAAGCCCCTTTCACACTGGCCAAATAACCCGTGTAAACCCGCTGCTTACCAACTCGGCCCAAAGCCTATTTTTATCACGTGAGCCTGCTGGAGAGTGAGCAGCAGATGGGATGAGCTCAATTCATGCTATGAGTCGCGTAATTTAATCTTTTGAATCGCATTCTGCACGATTTGCAGTCTTTTCGTGTCCCACGCCTCTCTTTTTAAACTAATACATTTCAATGACAGTCGCCTGGCCACACCCTCTCACAATTAAACGATGTATATACTATTGTTCTTTCATCCAGAAACTTAGGTAATAACCATTTTTACTGTTATTGCCCTGTCCACACTAAAGGTTACTTAAAGATGTGTGCAGCCACATCTGGACCCTGCGTCAAGGGGGGTGTGTGGGGGCGTCGCCCCCTCACCCAGACTCCCCCGCCCCCTCAGTCAAAGTACAGTATTTCATGAAAAAAAATAAAGTTTTCAGTATATTATGTGCTTAAAAAACAACAGCAAACTCCGCTGGCTTGGTCATATCAATATAAAGTGCTGTGCTATTCAAAATTCAAAGAAAGAGGAGACTCCAGCTCTGCTAAAGGTGAGAGCTGGTTATTTTATCATTTCTTTTGTTACCATTTGTGCTTTTTAGCAATGTGGTTAATGATCACGTTGGATCAGCGCTGCTGATCTGTGCATACTGTTTTTTAGTTGCTCCATTTAATTCTATTAAATTACGTTTTTTCCACCTGTGCGCCTATCCGACTCGGACCAACTCGGCCCTGGAAGTCAGACGCCCGCACGACGTGACAGCCGAGGCCCAGCCAAAGTGCCTCTCTGCTGGGGAGAGGAGCTCCGCGAAGTTTCCATCCGAGGTAATTGTGGCTAAGTTAGTGAAAACTGTCAGTTCGACAGCTGAGCTGACCCACCTGAAGATGGTAGATGAGCTGACTTTATAACACTGGCAATGGATGAAAAAATATAGCCGAAATGAGCGACTTTGCAGAGATTATGTCCCGCGCTGAAGCTCCCTTGCCGTGGCCCCCGCCAAGTGCAGCTAAATCGTTTGGATCTAAATAACTTCTGAAGGACTCCGTGCTGCACAATGTTTGTCTGAGTATTTGAGCATGCACACACCTAGAAATAAGGTCCAGATGTCAAAAAACCGAAGTTGTTCTTTAAGTGACTCTACTCTTTAAGTGTACTCTCCTCTGTACAGACACAATGGCTAAAATCAGAAAATAAGGTGTTTTTTTCATTTGGGATCAGTGACATTAGTTTCTTACAGGCCTTTGTGCAGCCTGTTCAAGACTTTGCTTTCATATATGAAGTTGTCATCAGCTGTCAAAAACACCCAAAAAGTGTACTGTCATGTTATGAGGCAAGACATGGGTGTAGGTCCTGATTAAACTGTCTTTTATTTAAGCTGTAACACAAAGCACAACAACAGCAATGCATTGCACTGGACTCGACGAGTAAACTCCCTTAGCTGTGTCACAGTGCCCTCTCGTGGCCACGGCCCCTAACTATGGCAACACAATTTATAGACAATAAACAATGTCACAGCATTGAGCACAGGACAGGTCACAAAACGTTGTGTGCGTGTGTGTGTGTGTGTGTGTGTGTGTGTGTGTGTGTGTGGGGGGGGGGGGGGGGGGGGGGGGGGGGTGTTGCTTCATTCAAAAAGTTTGATTTATCACAAAAATTATATTTATTACAAACTCCCAGAGCAAGAGGTGGACACATCTTTCATGCTTAATTCTAAACAGTGACCCAAAAAGTGATGAAATTCTGATTACTGAGAAGAAATACAATGCTTAATTGTTTTGGTTATTGTGCATTTCTTTCTTCATCTTACTTTTACTGAATACAGTAATTAGTAAATCTTATTAATCATCATAAAAGTGGTGCATATGATTTCTGTTCAATTGCAAATATAAAATTTGGTATGACACCTTGATTGCATTTTCCACTATTGCAGTGTTTAAAGGTGCATTGAGGAGTTTGCATGTTTTATGCGAAACAGTGCCCCCTGCAGGCCTTGGGCGTAATGCAGCTTAGTGAAAAACTCGTCCCTGTGGCTCGCGTGCAGGGAAGAGGGGGGCTCGCGTGCACGAAAGAGGGGAACTCCGTCTTCGCTCGTTTAGAAGCGCTCAAGTGAGATTTAAGTTTCTTTTACCTGGTGGAGTCTGTGCTGGAGCTGTGGCAGTGCAAGAAGCCAGTCTTTTCTTACTTTCTGGAAGCTCCTGCTCAGTTGTTGCTCACTAAGCATCTGGTGGAGTAATGGCGGACAAATCGAAACCTATCCAGCCGGAGCGCGCATTACGTCATTCCTTTCAAATTCTCCCCAAAAAACTCTGGTGCCAGACCGGCACTGCAACTTTCAAGTGACAATTTAGCGCTGTTAGAGGTACTTGTAATGAATATGTCAGGACACATTGTACACATCATTAAAAATGTGTAACATATTTATGGTGGAAAATAAGTATTTTTAAGGTTGTAAAACTCCTTAATGCACCTTTAAGGATAGGCTTATTTATTGTTTTTGTTGTTAATTCTCATTTTACGCTCTAAAGTAAAAAATATAACTTCTCTCCTGAGAATTGTCACAGTTCCGAATTACACGAATGCTGCATACCCCTGTATCTGCTAGTGTCCTTGGTAGTTCACCGGTTTAACTTTGATTACAAATGGCTGTTTTACCTGGTTAATGTCCAAATCTAAATCGATGTTCTTTTCACTGCCCCTGTCAGTATTTCTTTGATGCACATTTGATAATTTCTTAGCGTCTACGATGTAGAAGTTTCTGCTGAAGAGTGCAACTGCCAAGGGTTTAAGAGAAAAACTCAATGACAAGCTGATCAATAGATTGAATCTTTGAAGCAAACATGACATTCATATTTATAAAATATTTTCATTTTTGACATTTTCACAAACTTATCTAAAATTAAAAAAACACACAAGATACATTTCAAGATGTTATGAAATACAACATTTATGTCTGAAATATCACATTTCTATTAGATCACATACTTATGCTCTTATATTCATCTACTGATATGCTGGAACATTATATTAACTACAGAAAATATACGTGTATGTTGGCATATGAATTGGTTAAAGTCCAGATAATGAAGTTCACTCTTATGTCACATAAGGTAGTGCAGCTCAGTATATAGACAATGCAGTAATACAGGAATAACCATATGACACAGGAGTGCTGCCTTCAAGATGATGCGATCTGAATAGTTTACAATGCAGTTCTGCTCACATGCGTTTGTATTTGTAAATGACGTTGTTACAGATGGGGCAGTAGTGTTCCACGTCTTTGCAAGAATTCACGCAGAAGGGGATCAAGCAGCAAGGCCAGATGCTGTTGGTAGAGCATGGAAAAAAAAAGTTAAAACCATTAAACATGATGTGTGTAGGTAAACTCAATTTTATCCATCGAGATTGAATTTTATTTAACTGAATATTATACTCTCAGATTTAAATCACATTAAACCACAGCAAGTAAACTTCTGTTTTGATGGGTTATTTCTTTGTTGAAAGCCAGCGTCTTTGTCCAACAATCCATCCATCCATCTTCCACCACTTAGCTGGGACCGGGTCGCGGGGGCAGCAGTCAAAGCAGATGCCCAGACTGTCCCCTGTCCCCAGACACCTCCAGCTCTTTGAGGCGGATCCCAAGGCGTTCACAGGCCTGCTGAGAGGCAAAGTCTCTCCAGTGTGTCCTGGGTCTTCCCCAGAGCCTCCCCCAGGGCCTCCTGTTGGTGGAATATGCCTGAATACCTCCCCAGGGAGGAGTCCAGGAGGCATCCTAAAGATCTGAGGTGCCCAAGCCACCTCAGCTGGTTCCTCTCGATGTGGCGGAGTCGCGGCTCTACTCCGAGCTCCTCTCTGGTGACTGAGCGCCTCACCCTATGACGAAGGGAGCGCTCAGCCACCCCACAGAGGAAGCTCATTTCAGTTGCTTGTATCCAGGAACTTGTCCTTTCAGTCATGAACCAAAGCTCATGACCATAGGTGAGGGTGGGGATGTAGATTGACTGGTAAATCAAGAGCTTCGCCTTTCGGGTCAGCTCCTTCTTCACCACAACAGACCGATACAATGACCACATCACTGCAGACGCTGCACCGATCCATCTGTCAATCTCATGCTCCATCTGTCCCCAAGTAATGAACAAGACTCCAAGATACTTAAACTCCTCCACTTGGGCCAGAGTCTTCTTGTCGAGGACTATGGCCTTGGATTTGGAGGTGCTGATCCTCATCACGGTCGCCTCACACTCGGCTGCGAATCGCCCCAGTGCATGCTGTAGGTCAGGTTCTGTGGAGCCAACAGGACAACATCTGCAAAAAGCAAATATGAAATCCTGTGGCTACCAAACCTGACTCCCTCTGGCCCCTGGCTGTACCTAGAAATTCTGTCCATAAGGATTATGAACAGAGCCAGTGACAAAGGGCAGCCCTGCTGGAGTCCTACATGCACCATTAACAGTCCGACTTACTGCCGGCAATGGGGACCATCTGTATGACTCTGGTCATACAGAGACTGGATAGCCCTGAACAAGGAGCCCTGGACTCCGTACTCCCGGGGCACCCCCCACAAGATACCACGAGGGACACGGCTGAACGCCTTCTCCAACTCCACAAAACACATGTGAACTGGTCGGGTGAACTCCCATGAACCCTTGAGCACCCTATGGAGGGTATAGAGCTGGCCCAGTGTTTAGTGACCAGGACGAAAACCACATTGTTCCTCCTGCATCAGAGGTTTGACTATCAGTCGAATCCTCTTCTCAAGTGCTCTGAAACAGACTTTCCGGGGAGGCTGAGGAGTGTGATCCCCCTATAGTTGGAGCACATCTTCCGGTCCTCTTTTTTAAAAAGGGGAACCACCATCCCAGTCTGCCAATCCAGAAGCGCTGTCCCCGACTGCCAAGTGGTGTTGCAGAAACGCGTCAACCAAGACAACCTCTGCACATTCAGAAAATTAAGGTAGTCAGAGTAAATCTCATCCACTCTCGGTGCCTTGCCACCGAGGAGCTTAAAAACCACCTCGGTGACTTCAGCTTGGGTGATGGATGAGTCCACCTCTGAGACCTCAGCCTATGCTTCCTCCACGAAAGATGTGGTGACGGGATTGAGGAGATAATCGAGGTATTCCCTCGACTGTAAACAGTGTTAGTAGAGACCTGCTTTCCCCTCCTGAGGCGCTGGACGGTTTGCCAGAATTTCTTGGAGGCCGACTGGTAGTCCTCCTCTATGGCCTCCCCAAGATCCTCCCAGACCCGAGTTTTTGCCTCCATAACTATTCGGACTGCAGTTCACTTGGCCTACCAGCACCTGTCAGCTGCTTCTGGAGTCCCACAAGCCAACAAGACTTGACAGGACTCCTTCTTCAGCTTGACAACAGCCCTTACTTTCTGGTGTCCACAACTGGGTTCAGGAGTTACCACCATGACAAGCACCGGAGACCTCGCAACCACAGGTCCAGGCAGCTGCATCGAAAATGGAGGTGGAGAACATGGTCCACTCAGACTCAATGTCCTCTGCCCACGTGGGTGTTGAATTCCCCCAGTAGAACAATGGAGTCCCCAGATGGAGCACTGTACAGCACCCCTCCCAGGGACTCCAAGAAAGCCGGGTACTCTGCACTGCTGTTCGGTCCGTAAGCCGAGACAACAGTGAGGCACCTATCTCCAACCTGGAGGCGCAGAGATGCGACCCTCTCGTTCACTGGGGTGAACTCCAACATATAGCAGCTGTTGGCTATAAGCAAACCCACAGCAGTGCGCAACCTTCCACCGCGAGCAATGCCAGAGAAGTGGAGAGTCCAGCCCTTCTCCAGAGATTGGGTTCCAGACCTCAGGCTGTATGTGCAAGTGAGCTTGACTATATCTAGCCGGTACCTCTCAACCTCCCTCACAAACTCAGGCTCCACCCCCCCACAACGAGTTGACATTCCATGTCCATAGAGCTATTCCCTGTCTCCGAGGATTGGGTCGCCGGGCACCCTGCTGTCAGTTGCCACCCAATCCACATTGCACCCGGCCCCTACAGTTCCCTCGGTGGGTGGTGGGTCCGCCGGAGGGTGGGCCCACACCGCACCTTTGGACTGAGTCCGGCCGAACCTCATGGGCAAATGCCCGGCCACCAGGCACCTGCTTCCGAGCCCCAACCCCAGGCCTGGCTTCAGGGTGGGGCCAGGACTGTGCCATAACGGGTGACATCACAGTCCCAGATTTAATATTCTTCATAGGGGCTGTTGCCCTGCCCTTAATCTGGCTCATCACCCAGGACCTGTTTGCCATGGGAGACCCTACAAGGGGCATAAAGCCCCGGTCAACATAGCTCCTGGGATCACGCAGGCACTCAAACTCTCCCACTACTTTAAGGTCGCAGGTCGCAGGTCGCAGGGGAGAGCAGATGGATGAATAGGTTATTTCTTTGTATAAGGCTGCATCTTGTCTAACAATTATCATACTGTTGAATCGGTTGTTATTTTCCATCCATCCATCCATCTTCTACTGCTTATCCGGGGCCGGGTCGCGGCGGCAGCAGTCTCAGCAGGGATGCCCAGACTTCCCTGTCCCCAGACACTTCCTCCAGCTCCTCTGGGAGGATCCCAAGGCGTTCCCAAGCCAGCCGAGAGACATAGTCTCTCCAGCGTGTCCTGGGTCTTCCCCGGGGTCTCCTCCCAGTGAGACATGCCCGGAACACCTCCCTAGGGAGGCGTCCATGAGGCATCCTAAACAGATGTCCGAGCCACCTCAGCTGGTTCCTCTCGATGTGGAGGAGTAGCGGCTCTACTCCGAGCTCCTCCCTGGTGACTGAGCTCCTCACCCTATCTCTAAGGGAGTGCCCAGCCACCCTACGGAGGAAGCTCATTTCCCGCTTGTATCCGGGATCTTGTCCTTTCGGTCATGACCCAAAGCTCATGACCATAGGTGAGGGTGGGAACGTAGGTTGACCGGTAAATCGAGAGCTTCGCCTTTCGGCTCAGCTCCTTCTTCACCACGATGGACCGATACAACGACTGCATCACTGCAGCCGCTGCACCAATCCACCTGTCAATCTCACGCTCCATCCGTCCCCCACTCGTGAACAAGACCCCAAGATACTTGAACTCCTCCACTTGGGCTAGGGTCTCTCCACCAGCCTGGAGGGGGCAAGCCACTTTCCTCCGGTCGAGGACCATGGCCTCGGATTTGGAGGTGCTGATCCTCATCCCTGCCGCTTCACACTCGGCTGCGAACTGCCCCAGTGCATGCTGTAGGTCCGGGTTCGATGAAGCCAACAGGACAACATCATCTGCAAAAGCAGAGATGAAATCCTGTGGTTCCCGAACCGGACCCCCTCCGGCCCCAGGCTGCACCTAGAAATTCTGTCCATGAAGATTATGAACAGAACCGGTGACAAAGGGCAGCCCTGCCGGAGTCCAACATGCACCGGGAACAGGTCCGACTTACTGCCGGCAATGCGGACCAGACTCCTACTCCGGTCATACAAAGACCAGACGGCCCTTAACAAGGGGCCCCGGACTCCGTATTCCCGGAGCACCCCCCACAAGACACCACGAGGGACACGGTCGAATGCCTTCTCCAAATCCACAAAACACATGTGGACTGGTTGGGAAAACTCCCACGAACCCTCGAGCACACTGTGTAGGGTATGGAGCTGGTCCACTGTTCCACGACCAGGACGAAAACCGCATTGTTCCTCCTGGATCCGAGGTTCGACTATCGGTTGGATCCTCCTCTCCAGTACCCTGGAATAGACTTTCCCGGGGAGGCTGAGGAGTGTAATCTCCCTATAGTTGGAGCACACCCTCCGGTCCCCCTTTTTAAACAGGGGAACCACCACCCCGGTCTGCCAATCCAGAGGCACTGTTCCCGACCGCCACGCGATGTTGCAGAGACGTGTCAACCAAGACAGTCCCTGCACATCCAGAGACTTAAGGTACTCAGGGCGAATCTCGTCCACCCCCGGTGCCTTGCCACCAAGGAGCTTGCCAACCACCTCAGTGACTTCAGCTTGGGTGATGGACGAGTCCACCTCTGAGACCTCAGCCTATGCTTCCTCCACGGAAGACGTGGCGACGGGATTGAGGAGGTCCTCAAAGTATTCCTTCCACCGTCCAACAATATCCCCAGTTGAGGTCAGCAGCTCCCCACCTCCACTGTAAACAGTGTTGGCGGAGACCTGCTTTCCCCTCCTGAGGCGCCAGACGGTTTGCCAGAATTTCTTCGAGGCCGACCGATAGTCCTCCTCCATGGCCTCCCTGAACTCCTCCCAGACCCGAGTTTTTGCCTCCACAACTGCTCGGGCTGCAGTTCGCTTGGCCTGCCGGTACCCGTCAGCTGCTTCGGGAGTCCCATGAGCCAGCAAGGCTCGATAGGACTCCTTCTTCAGCTTGACGGCAGCCCTTACTTCCGGTGTACACCACCGGGTTCGGGGGTTGCCGCCACGACAGGCACCGGAGACCTTACGACCACAGCTCCGAGCAGCTACTTCGACAATGGAGGTGGAGAACATGGTCCACTCGGACTCAATGTCCCCAGCCTCCCTCGGGACATGAGAAAAGCTTTCCCGGAGGTGGGAGTTGAAAGTCATGCTGACAGAGGGTTCCGCCAGACGTTCCCAGCAGACCCTCACAACACATTTGGGTCTGCCAAGTCTGTCCGGTTTCCTCCTCCGCCAGCGAATCCAACTCACCACCAGGTGGTGATCGGTCGACAGCTCTGCCCCTCTCTTCACCCGAGTGTCCAAAACACGCGGCCGGAGGTCAGATGACACGACAACAAAGTCGATCATCGACCTCCGACCTCGGGTGTCCTGGTGCCAAGTGCACTTATGGACACCCCTGTGCTCGAACATGGTGTTCGTTATGGACAAACTGTGACTAGCACAGAAGTCCAATAACAGAACACCACTCGGGTTCAGATCGGGGAGGCCGTGCGATCCAATCACCCCCTTCCAGGTCTCACTGTCGCTGCCCACGTGGGCGTTGAAGTCCCCTAGTAGAACAATGGAGTCCCCAGTCGGAGCACTGTCCAGCACCCCTCCCAGGGACTCCAAGAAGGCCGGGTACTCTGCACTGCTGTTCGGCCCATAAGCCGAGACAACGGTGAGGCACCTATCCCCAACCCGAAGGCGCAGGGATGCAACCCTCTCGTTCACTGGGGTGAACTCCAACACATGGCGGCTGAGCTGTGGGGCTATAAGCAAACCCACACCAGCCCGCCGCCTCTCACCGCGGGCAACGCCAGAGAAGTGGAGAGTCCAGCCCTTCTCGAGAGGTTGGGTTCCAGAGCCCAGGCTATGTGTGGAGGTGAGCCCGACTATATCTAGCCAGTACCTCTCAACCTCCCTCACAAGCTCGGGCTCCTTCCCCGCCAACGAGGTGACATTCCATGTCCCTAGAGCCAGTCTCTGTGTCCGGGGATCGGGTCGCCGGGCACCCTGCCGTCGGCTGCCACCCAATCCACACTGCACCCGGCCCCTACGGTTCCCTCGGTGGGTGGTGAGCCCACCGGAGGTCAGGCCCACGTCGTCCATTCGGGCTGAGCCTGGCCAGGCCCCGTGGGCAAAGACCCGGCCACCAGGCGCTCGCTTACGAGCCCCAACCCCAGGCCTGGCTCCAGGGTGGGGCCCCGGCTGCGCCATACCGGGCGACGTAACGACCTTTGTTCTTTTTCTACTCATAGGGGGTTTTGAACTGCTCTCAGTCTGACCCATCACCCAGGACCTGTTTGCCATGGGAGACCCTACTAGGGGGCATAAAGCCCCCCGGCAACATAGCTCCTGGGATCATGCGGGCTCTCAAACTCCCCCACCACGTTAAGGTGGCAGTTCTCGGGGGAGGGTTGTTATTTTTTCCCAAATTTTTTTTTTTTTCCCAAAAAAACAAAAAACAAAACAACATTCAACAATATTTTTTCAAATGGTGACAGTTTGGGTTATGCATTTGTGGGATGAGCAACTGAACAGAAGATGTGGGTTACATGTGACCAAGAGTTTATAGAAGCAAGCTTATGTTTGATAGCCTCGTAAACCAACCCTGCCCACTTCGCATCCACATTTGGATTTTGGAGCTTGGGTGGGTCGCTCCACAATCCAAATGTAGAGTGGGTGGGGCTGGCTTAGGAGGCTATATATTTGGATGTTTGCAGGTTCTAATCACCTCTGGCAGGTCTCCTTTGTGGCTCCTGACCCACTGCTCTGAATATAGGGATTATAGACCCTCCAGAAAAACGCGAGCAAAAATTCTTGATTATGTGTACTTAAATCCCAGATTATGTGAGCGAAAATACTTGATTATGCAAATGAATATGCAGGGTTTTTATGCCATTTTATGCAGTAAAATTGCGGACAGTTGTGAAGTGTGCTGTAAAATATGCGAAAGGATGCCAGATATGTAGGTTACCCACACTCTCACTCTCTCTCTCTCACGCACGCACGCACACACACACATACACACCACTAAATCACATTAATTTTATATTAGTTCGTTATTTATCTTAAATTGTTACTCACCAATGCTCGTCAATGGAACACACACACACACACACACACACACACACACACACACACACACACACACACACACACAATTGCTAAAACCTGTGGTAAAGTGTGTGTGTGTGTGTGTGTGTGTGTGTGTGTGTGTGCAATTGCTAAAACCTGAGAAAGCCGTCAATACGGTGTTTCAAATGAACTGGTTTCCTTGTTACCTGGTGACTGACTTCCTTTAGCACTTCCTGCTGCTGCTGCTGCTCGTAGCAGCAGATGTTGAAATCAGACTCATTAAAGGCCTGAGCGGCTATTTGTCTGGTTTTTAACATCTATCAGCAACAAGGGACGTGAAACAAACCCAGTCACCAGTTAATAGGGAAACCAGTTCTTCCAAACACCGGCTTCGCTCCGGTTTCTGGACACTCCTCCTCCCCCAGTTTGCTGCTGCGTTCAGGTGACTGGAGCGAGCTGCGGAAAACTGAAACTCCGTCATTCACATGAAGGCAGCGCTGACAGCTGGACTCAGGAGACACTCAGGAGACACGTGAAGGAAGCGTGGACTATTTGCACAAAGGAACGGTTCTCAAACAGCTGTGATCCGGCTCACATCATTCACTTTAAAGAACGCGTTCAAACGAACGACTCGTTCATTGAACGTCACAGCACTTCAAGCAAGACCATTTCTCTTTTTTTTCACGGTAAATGTGAGATTATTGCGGGAATTATGCGCCCTTTTGGAAAATATGTGGCCCCTGCATAATCAGCGGCAAAAGGGTGATTTATGCGTGAATTCATGCAATCGCATAATCGCGTTTTTCTGGAGGGTCTAGGATTAGGATAGGTTGAATACAGAGTAGGAATTTCCTCAGTGGAATCAAAGAAATATGTTTTCCTTCTTTCTAAATCTACATCAATTTTGTCAGTTGTTTCAAATCCGTCTAACTAGTATTGATTCAAGCTGTGAGTTTCTGCTGCCTGCCTGGGCAGTCTGTCATTTGAGCCACTACAACACTTGGAATTTTCCTGAATATCTACAAATTCAGTTGCACAGCAGTGTTGACCTCCATGAGGAGAAGGTATACCGTGGTGACTAAACAATGTTCTTCATCACACTGCAGAAGCTCCTGTTCATCAAATTTGTGAAGCGCTAAAGTTCCAATGATTCACCAATCAAGAGTCAACAGCAAAGAAAAGTCAGATGTCATCGGCAAAGAGGATAATCTCCCATGGGTGCAACACAAAGTCACTGCTCATTCCTGACCTGCATATCCCATATAAACCTGGCATCATTTGAAGGGGAAATGGTGATAATTTTCATCAGGTTGAGTTTTTTTTTTTTTTTTTACATGTTTTAAAGACATTGATTTTCCATTGAGAATATTGTTTTTTTTTACAGGTGTGTGACGAGATCTCATGACATGATATCTCATGAGATTAAATCATGATGATATTCCTCATTTCAGTTAAAAGCTTTCTGGCAGCCATAGAGCAGAGGCCTATCAAATTGGGAGTTATCCAAACTTTTATTTGTGACCTGTGGGGGGTACAGGAATGCACCTTTGTTTCAAGTAATCTGCCAGAAAATGACAAATTGCACTGTTAAAAATAAATATTTAATTTTATTTGTGGAAAGAAGTTCATGCTCATGCTTAGGCTATGGATGCATGCAAATTGTAAAACATTTCAAAATGCACCCGTATTGTTTTGTGACTGCTAAATAAAAAAGCCTGTTTGTCCAGTCATATATAGGGCTCGAAAGGCTGCGTCCCACTGTAGTGCATTGTGGACCGCGGCAGCCATTTAAGTGGCTTGTGGTGCTTATTTACATCTCGAGCTTCTGTGCATTGTGCCATGAGAGACACATTTAGGTCCTAAACATTTAGGAGATCCATATGATCCATATGAACACCTTCATTATATTATCATCATGAACCTACTATTGTGTCTCATCTTGTCTTTTAAGCTGAGTGTATTGTCACACCCCTGTTTTATGAATGAACTGAGATTTACTATTTGCTATCAACACAGGCATTTCATTTATTTCAGCTGAGAGCAACTGGGTTTCACAAACACTCTGAAGATCATGTGAAGCTGAATTTTGTTTGTACATACATTATTTGTATTTCACTCCTAAATGTCCCTGGATTGTGGGTTGCAGTGTTTTAATGGTTGTGTGTGATGATGGCTTCTACTCACAGGAAGATTCCGAGTGTGCCGCAGATCACCCATGTGAGAAGACCGTTTGTGTGTTCAGTTCGAGTGATAATGTTATTGTGGCAATAAGGACAAGCCATATGTCCAGGAACGTCTCCCAGCTGGTTTGGGTTCACCACCACCACCTGGGTCACTGTGAGCACCAGAAAACAAATTTAACACTAAGTTTGATTGTGAAGAAAAACACTGAAGAAAGATGCTTACCAGGTTGAACTGTCACTGGCTGCTGTGCGTTGTATTGGTAAGCAGGCTGTTGAGCTGCACAAATGAGAGAAATAGTTCAGTCACTTCAACTAATGTGGCATCTTTAAGTGCAGAAATTAGAACAATGCAGGTTTGTAGCAAAAGAGGAGCATAAGCGGGTAAAATGACTCAGATTAACAGTGATTGATTCCTACCAGGTTGAACTGCAGGTGCAATTCCCATAGGAGGGCCAGGGTAAGGTGGTGCTGGAATTTGGGGAGGGGGTCCTTGTCCTTTCTCCATGATAGTTGTCTAAAGGATTGGTAAACAAACAAAAATAAGAACTCACAAAAGTAGGCTCTGTAACTCAAAAGTATTTATCACAGAGCACATGTCAAACTTGACTGGAGTTTGAAATGTGTTCTACGAGTCTTGAGAGCCAACATCCTGCATGTTTTAGGTCTCTCCCCAGTTGCAATACAGCTGATTGCAATGAGAGCTACTGGGCTTTTTTCCAAGCTGGAGGAGGAACAACATGAGATTGAGGTGTGCTGAAGCAGAGAAACATGCAAAACATGTAGAACTCCAGCCCTTGAGGAATGCAGTTTGACACCCGTCGTTGATGTTCTGAATGAAGCGATGACCACGTCAGAGTCCTTTTGCAAAAATGTATGGTCAACAGAGTTGGGTATGTAACGACAAGTAATGAGCATTACAAGTCGTTAAATTACTTTTGATGGGAATGAGTAGTGTAACAGCACTACTCCTTCTAGACTGTTAGTTAAACTAGCGTTAAAAATGAAACGCTACGATCGTTACTTTTACAATGACTGCAAATAGAGCAACCAAAATCTTACTATTTTAAGCGGAGGTTTTTTTATGGCCACACAGTGGTTAGCGCTCGTGCCTCACAGCAAGAAGGTCCTGGCCGGCCCCCGGCCCCGGAGGGTGTGAGAAACTTTGTGCTCGCCGGCGGGCCCACAGCTGGGGGTGGCGCGCCGCATCGGGGGGCCCGGGGGTCCGCTGCCGGACCTCCGGAACCGACTCGGTGCGACGCCGGGGGCGGACCTGCTCCGTAGGACCACTGGGTGAGACCGCGCGTCTCGGTCCCGCTGCCGAGCGGGTCGGCGGGGAGCTGGTCGGAGCGGCGGGGGCGGCCGGCGGTGTGATCCGCGGTCGCCCGCCCACAAAGCCCGACCGGGCCTGGAGGCTGAGCCGCTGGGTCGGTGGACCCGACTGCCACGGCCACGCAGCTGTTAGCATCGTAGTTAGCTTAGCTCGAAGCTAAGCCGGAAGTCAATCAGAGGCGGACTACGCAAGTGGACAAAATACTCCTTCCAGTGGTCCAGGGGAGGCGTATTAGCACGTGAACTAAATCCAAATGGTTATAAAACATTTTAAAAGACGTGTTTTCTTTTCAATCAGTTAAAGTAACGTTTTTATACACACAGATATCCGCATGCGCAGTGCTCCGCGGAAGGATATACCGGAGCACAGCTCCGCAGAGCACTATGCAGTAACGAGTAGTGTAACTTCGTTACTATTTCCATGGAGTAATCAAGTAGTGTAAAGGCACTACTTTTTTCAAAAGTAACGGGTAATTCTTTACTTTTTTGAGTAACGGACCCCAACTCTGATGGTCAAATATACAATCGTATGGTATGATGCTCATCCTAAGTCCTCTTCAAAAAACCAAATCTATCCAGCTCTGCATCCTAACCTCCATCATGACTTTCTCCATCCGCCTACAGAATTTTAATTTAAAGATGATGAAGGCATAAATCAGATGTTTTTTCATATGCAAAGTTCACATACTGAAGCGGCCGCTGTAGAGTGAGAGATCCCGCCACTAAGCACAGAGACCAGTCTCAACCCGCTGGCATCTGGCCCATTTTTACAATTTTGTTATGACTGTGGGGGGTCAGCGGGACAGCTGACTCCTCAGGAGGGGGCTGTGTAGCAGCCACTATACAGTGAGGGGGCGGGGGCAGTGCAAAGGACGTTGGGAAGTGCTGACTTTATTTATGTGTTGAGTTAGTTACACCCTGTGTCCAGGTGAGGTGGCTGGTGAGCACACCCCTTGGAGAAAGACATATGTGTGTGGTTCAAAATAAATGCAACCTGAGCAATACAATCTGCCTTTTTGTCACTGTGAACACTGATGGTGTTACAATAGGTAGTATTGGTACATACATGCTGGAATGGCCAAACCATTGTCCTAATACTCTTTGGCGCGGTTTTCTTGTTCTGCTCCTGTTTGTCGAGTATAAAAATAAACCAGTCATTCTGCTTTTAGGGCCTGCGACCTTCCTCCTCCACACTATCCTCCACATTGTTATTCCTTT
Organism: Salarias fasciatus; assembly: GCF_902148845.1. Lineage (NCBI taxonomy): Eukaryota > Metazoa > Chordata > Actinopteri > Blenniiformes > Blenniidae > Salarias > Salarias fasciatus. The sequence goes on along the minus strand of NC_043750.1, from coordinate 33,766,636 downwards.
CTTCAAAATGACCTGTCTGTAAAAGTGGTTAGTGCTGTAAACCAAGTCATGGGGTTTCTATGAAACTTGTTTTGATTGTTTATTGACTTTGATATGTATTCATGAATTCCCATATCAGCTGAGGAACTGGAGCTGACTCTGGGAGAAAGCAGATTATTCCTGTACAAGGCTACCAGTCCATCACAGGTAAAATCCAGACAGACAGACAATCACACACATTGACTGACAGGAAATGCAGAGAGCCACCAGTTGACCTTGCTCAAATGCTTCAGAATGAGAAAGAAAACCTTCTTGAGAACAGTAAGTGCACTGCAGAACAATACATGATTTCATAGGTGGGGAGAGTCACCAAGTTGAGTCATTTTACAGTCATCACAAAACACAGAAAGCAGGTGGAGATCCATACACTAAGAAACAGGTGACCAAAAAAAAAAAAAGAAACAGTGAAAATTTGCGTCTTGTTTAAACCGTCCATCTCACCCTGCAGTCAAAAACAAATTTCCTCTCAAGCATGCCTGTTTTCATTGTACGCTATTTCTTTTGAGACTGCTCATCACAGCTGATGTCATTACAGTATTATTATTGCTTTAACTGCCTATTCATCACAGTCATTATGCACAAGAGGAAACACCCAAAGGCTTCACCAAAGAAAGAAGTACAGGCCACTGACAGGCTTGTCTTTATTAAAGTTTGAGCTGTTTTTTTCCCCTCATATTTGTTTAAACAAATGATTTAACTGAGCAGACATATTTCATTAATACTTTATTGGATGATCTTTTAAAATAAATAAAAAAAAATAGAAGGTTGTCTTGATTTTCATGTTTTTTCAATTTGACAAAAAAAATTAAATTTTCTTTGAAAAAATAGGGCTTACATGCTGTAGATGTCAGTAAAGAAATAAAAACATGTTTAAAAAACATTAATCTCTTTGCTCTTTTAAAAGAAGCATGGTTAGATTTTAAAAGACTTTTCCTGCTTACCTTGCCTTGAAGGTGTTGTCACAGCCTGGAACTGCTCTGTTCAGAGGAATTTGTGGAACTGAGGTGAAGCAACACAAGCTGGCCTGTTTGAGAAAGGAGGTGGGGCAGAGTATTGAAAACTTTGTGAAGAGTCACCTTTGTTACTGTCATCTTATTTTTGCTGCACAAACATCATTAGTTTTTTTGTTCACTTGAAAAGGAAAAAAAAACTCAAAGGACCCCAATGTAAAAAAATGATAAAATGAAGTTTTTAATCGACAGTTTTTTAATTCCCCATGACTGGGGAAGGCCGTGTTGTGCCCTTCCTTCTTCAACACACTTCAGATGCTCCAGTTTGTTTAATTAATGAAGCTTTAACTTTCCATGGGTTTTATTTCTTTTGTTTCAGTGATCCACTAAACAAGAGTCAACAGCAAAGAAAAACATCATCGGCAAAAAAGATAATTTCCCATTAGTGCAACAAAAATTCAACACTCATTTTACACATGCATCTTGCACCATTCAAAGGAAAATAGTTTTATTAATAGTACTTTGCAGCAGGTTGAGATTTATAGAGACGGAGCGTAACAAACAGATTCCTTTAATTTTTGTACTTAGTTCAGTCAGTAAAGTTTATTTATATAGCACCTTTCACAGACAAAAAAGCCACAAAGTGCTTCACAGCATAAATAAATAAGACAACAAATAAATACACATAGATAAATAAACAACACTTAAAAATGAGATCAAAACAGGCCCAAAAAAACTAAGCAAATGCTTGAGAGAACAATAAGGTTTTAAGTTGTGTCTTAAAAGTGTCAACAGACACAACTGAGCAGAGAGAGAGCGGGAGATCATTCTAGAGCCTGGGAGCAACGGCCTGGAATGATCGGGCTCCTCTGGTGTTAAACCAGGTATGCGACGCCTTTAAGAGATTCTGGTCCGCAGACCTTAAAACCATCACAGGGGAGTAAGGCTGGAGCAGGTCGCGAATATAAGAAGGAGCTTGGGTATGCAAGGCCCGAAAGGTTAAAAACCAAAATCTTAACGTTAACTCTGTAAGAAACTGGCCGCCAATTAAGCTCCTTTAAAATGGGAGATATGCGGGTCCATCTGTTTGTGCGGGTCAAAATTCTTGCTACAGAGTTTTGCACAAGTTGCAGCCTCAAAAGCTCCTTCAGTTGGTCTCAGCAGGTCTCCATTTATTCCGTGATAATGTTGCTGGTTGTGTTCTTATGAATTGTACACCAGTCTCTATAGGCTGGTGTGTTGTAAAAGAAATAACTCTGACTCCTGCCGTAAAGATATACGCGACAGGTTACTGCCTGTCCATGGGTTCAACAGCAGGGAGGACGCCAGCCTGCTCAGAGTTTCCATAGTTTTGTTTTCAAATCAAAAATACAAAAACATAAAGCACACTGCCTGAGGAGCCTTCCTGGCTTCCCTCCAGACAGCAACCACAAACTGGACTGCCAGACTTGTTGTCTAGTTAATTGAACAATATATCAATAAAACATTGAATGATTAATTTTTTTTTCTTTATTCAGAAGTAAACTGTAGAGTTATTTATCGACTTGAGTTAGTGGTGATAGGGGTGGGGGGGTGGGGGGGTGGGGGGGGGGGGGGGGGGGGGGGGGGTCAGAGCACCATTAAATTTTCAATCCCACATTTCATCAAGAAAGGTGAGAATGGGTCTCCCGATTGCAAGAAAGTTTTTAATATAACCAGTCCTTTGAAATTGTAGTGTTTCCATCCCAATGACTGAAAACATTTCCGTTATCTATCATTGAAAAGGTGTGGCTAACGGAGACTTCCCATTAGTACATTTTTGAAGACATGCCAAAATTCTTGCAGGGACAGGTGGATCACAGTGACATGTGAGAAGTTTATACAGCTTTAATGTGATTCATATATGACAGTTTGCTCACGTTATTATCAATACCACATGGCGGGAATAGCCAAGTCATAAACCTGAAAGTCTTTGTCCTTGTTTTTCCTGTCTCTGCTCCCGCTTTTCAAACTTTTTTAAATAAATTTTTTGTTGTTTTGTTCTTAAAGAAATCAGTGTTTTGTTTGTCACTTTTCTGTCAAAGTATTATGTCTCTCACATTCTTGAACTTTATTTTGCAGTTCATGTTTGCTCGTTTACAGCACAGGTTTATCCCGCTCCAATGTTCACAATAGGAAAGGTTTAACATGAGAAGTATGGTGTGAATAATATACTAAAATTAACACAGATGAAATTTCACTGATTCCTGTTGCTATTCTGAGATATTTCCTGCATATCAGCTACAACAGAGCCAAATCTTGTGTTTTCAGGGTTCCCATGGGAGGATTTCTTCTTTTCTATATTTTCTAATCTCTTCAAAGCCTCTTTGAACTCTTCAGTCCTCCTCTTCAACTCCTCCCTTTTTTTTTCCACACGTCTCCATCCTTGAGGTTATAAAAATTTGGTGGCAGGCAGGCGTGGCTGCTGAAATGACTATTTGTTTTCAGAGTGGGATTTTTTCTGTTAACAAGATTTCCTGGGTTTCTTTCTTTCTTTTCTAACCTAGTACTTACCTCAAGTTGCTTTTTGGGACATACAGTCATACATGTGTACATTTAGGGAGGAGTTTATTACAGCCTCATGACAGTGTTTCCTCAAGGATTTTTTTCAGCAGGTTGGGCAGGCTCTCCGGTTAACCATGGTGGCGTAAACAAATGTCACTTGATCGCAGATTCTACTTTACAAACTGTTACTGATATGCCAATAAAAAATGGCTTTTTAAAGGCTGACTATTGTTTTATTGAAAATATTTTATTTTGTATTCATTTAACAGAAATATTGACATATATATTAGCATGGATGATGTACACACACATGAACCACCTGTAAAAAAGCAACGAAAAAGTGCTTTGCACTAATACACAGCTTGGACAGGGTCAGGACAGAATAGCAACACATAGAACACATTTCCCCCATGTTCAAAGTTATGTTATTCGATGTCTGCATACAAAAAAAAACAAACAAACAAAAAAAACGCCTTGCACATCTAGTCAAGTGCGAGTTCACGCATTCTTTCTTATTGTCCATGCTTTGCACAGCGAATCTGATGGGATGAGTCTGAATGATCAATTGGAGATTGTGCTCACATCTACCCCAGATACTGTCGCGGAGCCAGAGTGGGGGCAAGGGGGCGGTCGCCCCACAAGGTCATAGGGCCCCGTTTCATGTGATGTGTTCACATTTACTCGTAAATAAATTATTATAATAAAATGTGCAGTGTGTGAGAGAAGGTATACGCATATGAGTGTTGGCTCCAATTTGCCAATTCTTACATTACGACTGTCCATGAATGCATCAGAGCTGTGAGCCAGCGCTGATTGGCTGTGCGGCATGAATGAGTTTTTTTTTTGTACTTGATCTGAACTCTTTGGAGGGAAGTTAAACAGTATGCTAAACACTCTGCTAGCCGCTAGCGGTACTACCCAAAACCTAACATGGGAGCCACTGGTGAGTCAGTGAAACCTTCAAAAATATTATCTTTATCAGAATGCTGTGGTCTTAAACACCTGCCTATTTGAATGTGCCTTGTGTTGCTCTCAACTATAAGAGACCGCCGAGTCTATTTTTTTTTCTTGTAATATTTGTGAAATTCACAAATATTAGAAGAAAAAAAAAACACTGTGACTTCACGGTGGTGGTGCAGTGGTTAGCGCTCATGCCTCACAGCAAGAGGTCCTGGGTACAAATACCGTCCGGGGCTCGGGGCCTCTCTGTGTGGAGTTTGCATGTTCTCCCAGTGTGTGCGTGGGTTCTCTCCAGGTACTCTGGCTTCCTCCCACGGTCCAAAAACACGCATGTCAGGTTAATTGGTCACCCTAAATTGCCCCTAGGTATGAATGTGTGAGTGAATGGTTGTCTGTCTGTATATGTCAGCCTTGTGACAGACTGGCGACCTGTCCAGGGTGAACCCCGCCTTTGCCCACAGCAGCTGGGATCCAGCCACCTTAAAGGGAAGCGGTAGACAATCAATGAAGGCAGAGGAGAGGAGAGCGAACAGGAGGAGCAAGCAAGAGCCTGGAAAGAGGCAGCAGCCAATCAGGAAGAACTAGAGGAGGGAGCACAGATTTAAAAAAAAAAAAAAAAACTTTCCCTTCCTCATTTCATCCTTGTGTGCTGAATCTTTCAGGTGACTTGAAGGGTGACCCATCTGTAATATGTTTGAAGTAGTCCTCTCAACTGCGTCAAAGGGTAAATTCAAACAGCACATACATCTGCATATATGACACCATCTATAAATGTACTCAAGTGAAAAAGTCGTTTCTGACAATTAAATGTACTTTGCTCTGAAAGGCTGGGTTGCTCCAAACGTGTTCCCACTTTGCTGTGGAGAACTGCAGAGAGCCAGGGGGGAATTCTGTGGCCCATGCTGGAAGGTGGAACTGAAAAACAACAACAAAATCAAAACTTTGCATTGTTAGAGAAAAGTAGATCTTTTGGAGGATAAAACAGGGACTGTAGCATCACCTGCATGCCTCCTGTGATGGTTAAAATATTACATTCAATAGTACATTCATTAGATTCAGTAAACTGAATCTTCCAGACTTCAAATGTGGACAAGCGAATGAAGGAAACACTTTAATATTTCATATATATTCAGGTTTTCGTGTTTACCAGTCCACAATACTCGATCCACCATTCACAATCTCTCCCATGCATGCAGTTTGATATAATAAACCAGTTCAATCATGGTAAAATTCGACACTACAGGAAACAAACTACCAGGAGCTACCACTAACTAAACACCGGGATTCTACAGCTAAACCCAGCGAGGGACCGAGCTCACTGAGGAGAAGGCATGGAGGAGGTGGGGATGCAGATCCACAGCCAGAGGTCAGGAGATTGAACAGCATGGGGGACAGAATCCCAGCCTGTCTGACTCCGTTTGTCACAGAAAAGGAGCCAGAGGCTACAAAGCAATGCATACTTTCAAATGTCAAGAAAGTCACCAAATTGGAAACATTGAGTGTAGTAATATCTCCTCGTTGATCAATCAGCAGCATCGGACTTGTCTTTGCTCATGATTTCTGCAGTATCATCACTGCAGACTGAATTACAGCCTCAGTTGAGCCAGTTTTGGTTCCCAAACCCTATGACTGACACCCCTGGTGTAACCATCCCTGCATGCTTTCTTGAACACGACAGAGTCAATGTACAGTCATCTCAAAACAAAGAAAGCAGGTGGAGACACATACTTTGTAGATTAAAGTAAATGGGTAAGAAAACAAACTTGTAAGTGTTCAGGTCTTGTTTAACCTGTCCATCTCGCCCTACAGCCAAAATCAGATTCCTGTCAACCATACCTGCTTGCGTTTTCTTTTCAGATTTCCTGCCAAAGCTGGCAGGCTCTCTGAAGTCACAATGACAATGTAATTATTACAATCAGCTGCCTATTCATCACACAAACAGAGACACAAATTCAATCATCAGGTGATGATGGTTGTTTCTACAGAGAAGGAAGTACAGGCCATTGACAGGCTTTTGCTTCCTTTTCTTTAATCTATATTTTTTCATAACTATTTAAACAAAAGTTTTAGCTGAGCTTATGCAGTCCAGTTTTAATTTGTTAGGTTTTTCAAACCTTAGCTTTTCTAAGTTTTTTTTCTATAATTATTCAAACTGATTTGCTTTGGCTTTTGCTTCTTTCTTTTTTCTTTTTAAGATTTTAACTTTTTCATCTGAGCTGCCTTCCTCAGTCATTCCCACTTCATTGTTGCTAAATAATAAATTTGGCATTGGGCCACTCGGGCCTGGGCCCGAGCTGCTGTGACATAGACAGGGGGCGTGACAGCACTCTGAAAAGGCTGGAATGAGACAACTTGCATTTATTTACTGTTACAGCACAAACATCTTATGTTCCATTTGCTGAAAGAAAACTCCTATTTGCCAATGTGCTGTTCAGGAATACACGAGGAACTCCTGCTTTGTGTAATGCAACTTACTGTCCACTGGGTAGAGGCAGTTGACCAAGAATGTCGAGAAGAAGATCTGTTGGAGGACTACAGCTGTTAAACTGATGCGTGAAACCATAACTGAGGACACATTTTAGGTGAGTTTCATTCAAACACTTAGAGTTTGAACCACACACTACCTGCCAAACTCCATGCCTTTATACTACATATACTGTACATATACAGTATATATATATATATATATATATATATATATATATATATATATATATATATATATATATATACTTTTAGATTGTTTCCAGTGCTGTTCACTTCATAGTGTTTTACTTCTCACAACATTTTGGATCCTGAGGCAACACAAAGCAAATGTTGCGCTTGTCCAATTGAAAATATCAGGTTGTACTTACTGACAATACATTGGGAATCCCCCTCATGGGAAATGCTTGTTTTTGCGATACATCCTTACAGAAATGGATGACCGCTTGATATCTCGTATGAACTCTCCTTCATGTTCGGGCCTCCAGAGTGTCTGGCTTCACCATACAAGGCTGACTTTCCAAATATGATCTGTTCACTTGCTTCTTCAATCTTCTTTTGCTTCTGTGTGTCAGTAGGTGGCCCTGTGTGAGAAGAAACATCTGATTCAAGACCACTGGTCATGTGACTGAACATATTGACCATGGCCTGAGGAAGGAAGTGTGCGATGTTTCTGACTGCTTCACAGGAGAACTGCAGGAGAAGTTTAACATGTTTCTTTGTTTGAACATGTATGGGGGATAAAGGCTCAGTCAGATTTTAGACATGTCAGTGTTTTGCACCAGAATGCAGCAATAAAAAGGGCACTCAGTGGAAATGTTCCATGTTTTCCTCTGTGAGTTGTTAAATGATTTTTCAATTTTGTAAAAAGATGTTCAATAACACATTTTCAAATCATGCACTCTTGCCTCTTTGCACTCAAGCTGAGAAAAGTGTGTAATTATCTTGAGGTGAAGTTTGGTGTGCGATCAGCTGACTTGACGTCAAACTGTGCCTCATCTGGCTCCTGAGTTGATTTGAGTTTGACCCTCTGACTTAGAGAGATGAGGCTAATTAATGATTCCGATTCCTCTCATTACAGAAGATTGCTTCCTGCAGACACGTGATCACAGCGAGCAGGCAGCAGAGGTGGTTAAGTATAGTGTTTAGTTATCTTTCCTTTAATATTCATTTTTTTGTTTTGTTTTTTTCCTTTCATTCCCAATATTTGAATTCAAATATCTGTTATGTACTCCTCGCATTGCTCAGGCTGTTTTGTTTGAAAGTTATTGACACTGAGGCTGCAGAAGTTGATGAAGTTAGGAATGATAAATCTACAAATAAAATATTTCTGCTTTCAAACATAATTTAGATTATATCAATTTAACATTAAAAGTAAATATATTTACTGAAAAACTTCAAACCAACATATTAAAGCAGTTTGAGGAATTACAAACATAAATTTGCATTTTTGCAATTCCTTATGCAGTAGCAATAAAAGATGATCTGTTCAGCAGCATTCAATACCTGTGGGCCTGTCTATATAGAAATAAATCATAAATGTAATAACCTTTGTTTTGCTTTGAACAGCCATGTTTTCCCTCAAGCGTGCTCCTTCTGGCTGTTTTCACATTTATGAGACCGGCTTTACCGCATTGGGAATGACAGTATAGTAAATCGTATATGATTACATGTCTTTCAGTCTTAATAGGAGAAACACAGAGACAAGTCAAATGTCATTGCAAGCTAATGAACATTTATTAACAAGTACCGAGAAACTGTCACGATGTGAAAATCAACATGTACCATGAAACAGTTAGTTATGATAAATAATGCAAAACCTTCACCTCCAGCATGGCTGTACTCGGCAGCGTGGGGACATCTTATTTACTGTTTCTATTATTCATGCTGGATCTTGAGCTTATGGACTTGAATGCTGCAGAGAAACGTTCTTTTTCCCGACTGCACTGCAGGCACCAGACGATGGAGCTAAATCCACCAAGAGAAATGATAATTTCCAGGATGACTGACGAGAAACCTGAATTTCCACTAATTTTGTCATTACCGTTCAAACATGACTGCAATCTCCTGTAACTGAATTGAAGAAATACATTTTGTTTAATTGATAGATACATGTGTTTATCATTTATACTTCATATAATTATGCAGTAACTGTTTTTGTTGAGCCAATATGATAATCCCAGCTGACTATGGACAGAAAAGCCATGCTCTCATTCATGCTCTGGGACTATTTTAGAGTCACCACGTGAGCCCAGATACCTGTTTCTGGACTGTGACACAAACCTGGAGCACCTGGAGAAAACCCATGCACCTGCAGAGTAATGCACGCTCTGCACTGAAATACATACTTCTCCAAGCCGATGTATGTATGTTGACTGATGCAGGCCGAGAAGTTTATCTTGCTTTCATGTAAGGTGCCAGACGGCATAAATGGAAAAATGGATATTTCAGAATGCTAAACTGAACCAAGAAGCACAGAGGCAATAAATAGAAGCACTGAATAATAACATAACAGCGTCATTGAGCAGTACTTCAGCACAGCATGTACTGTTCTCAGTGACCTGTCCTTTCTGTTTGTGTTATGTTCTGGTCCACACTAATAAAGTAAAGTTAGACAGACCTGACATGGCTGCAACACGTTTTTGTCGAAGGACCTATAACTCATGCAATTTGTCTCCTGGACCTCCTGAAAACCTTAATTTTCCAATGTTTTGCTTGTTTTCTTAATAATTGCAGTTTCCCCCCAGGTTTGTGAAAACAAAGCATAATGCTACCACAAGTTTGGAAATTTAGCTGCAGTGCTATAATGAGATATTTTGTGTCAGTGTTAGATGATAGTGAATGCAAAAGGAACCATATATGTTGTCTTTTTTTTAACATGTCAACAAGCAGCAGAATGGAGGTCTGGCTGCTGTAATGCGCCCAACAGATTTGCTCTTTTTGCTCTCTGGATGTTTTTTTCCAATGTGCATGGTCAGAGGTCAGAGAGCTTTAGTCTGGACACAAATCGACAAATCACAAATTTCAAATCGATCTTGATGTGAGCGCTCTTTTCTTGTCTGGCATCATTTTTAAAACACTTGGAGCTTCTTCACAGCTGTAGGTCCACTAAGTTAGTTACAATATGCCAATATCAGTCTTCAACAAACTCACATGAAAGGTCAGGGATCACGTTAGCTACTTGATTTTCAGGGTCTTTACTTTGTTAAAAAAAAAAGCTTTTCTAAGTTTTACACAACAACAGTCACCGTCCTTTTCAGTAAAAATGGAACTGAGGACAGACAAAAGAAGAATGAAATAAAATAAAGAAAGGAAGCCGGTGCTTCAGTCCCTGCAAGGTTTTTCTTTTGCAATTGTTCAACTGTAAATACCAGAATTAAAAGGAAAACCACATTCTTGTGTCTCATATGTTATATGTTGCTTTGGATGTTTGTTGCTGTCATGGGTGTGTTGAGGTGACACTGAGTTAGATAAATACACTCCGACATTGATTCGTCATTCATTTTCATGGGGGAGAAATAGTTTAAGTGACAGCAGTGAAGATTCTTGCAATCTTCATTTTTTGTTGCCAAGGTTGAAACTGTCTCTGTCTGCAGAGCTCAGAAAAGTTTTTTTAGACCGATTGATAGCCTGTGACATTCATTCATAAAGTTTCATGATGGTTTCAAAACAATTTGCTGTTTTTAGTTTCATCCCTGCTTTAACAGAACACCTGGTCATACATACTGTGCATTTTAATGACAACCTGAATAGTTTCAGCACTTAAAGCTGTTGAAGATCAACAGGTCAGACGTTTGGTCAGAAAAGTACAGAAATCCTGTTTAAGCCAGAGGGAAGTCCTTCAAACCACTGGAAGAAGTCTCAGCTGCCCCAAGCCAGTGGTGAGAGCTGCCATGTTGGGAACTCTGGGTTCAGCGTCTTGCTCAAGGACTCTTCGACAGGTGGACATGGGAAGATGTGGAATCGAACCAACTTCACAACTTGTGCAGGTCGGACATTTCAGGCTGGATTTCTGTCAGTATCCCAGACTCCATCGCCTCTTTTAAAAAGCAGCTAAAGACAGTTTGATATAGAGAAGCTTTTAATTAACTGAGTTTTACCTTTTATTGTGTTTGATTACAAAGCTCTTTGTATTTTTTTCACCAGTGAAGTGTTTTTTTTTTTGTAATAAATTGCTCTTACTGACTAGATCAGCTTCCATGCTCGATATCACCAGACACTGACGTTTGTTTTCAATCAGCTCCTACGCGGTTTCATGCCTGTTCAGAGTTTGTGTACAGCTGAATGAACACAAACAATTAATTCTGGAAAAAGTTGCATTCCCGAGCTGCTAGAGCCGCTGGCTCTCAGAGCTGTTGTTCTCACTGACAAACATGCTTCACTACATAATCCCTGATAACAAACGTTCTTCTTACATGAATCATGTCCCGTAATGCAAACATGATACAATGTGGAGACGTCATGAAAAGACTGAAAAAATGAACTTATGTTTTTTTTCCCCCCTTTTTATTTTAAAGTGGATACAGATGAAAAAACACCCTTCAACAAAAGGAGCAGGAAAATCAATCAGCTCAAAGAAAGGTTGGACACACATTTTTCTATGTAGTTTCATTAATTTTCCTTGGTTTGCACGTATCTGAGTGAGTTCACACCGACACTTTCTTGGACGTAATTCTTTTATCCACCGAAGTAGATGAAGAACAGCTCTGGCAACACCTTCTTCAATTACAGCCTTCCTTGATCTTTCGCCAACCCTCTTATCTCGCTGAGCACCACTACCTTTCATACTCTGCCTAATTGCATCACTGGCATCACAAAAATTCAGCAAGATGTTAATACGAAGACAACTGCAATGGGTTTCCTCATAATCTGAGCAGCTTTCAACAATTCTGCAGGGTCATATCCTCTTGTGCAACAAGCAGCACTAACTCAAGACTGATAACCTCTCTGAGCATCAATTTGCATCCAACTGTGTGACTGAAATTGACGACCGGGACGTGGTTTACAGCTGATGATGAGGAATGGTGAGTGTGGAGGTCATAAAAGACCACAACCTTCTCAGCTTCAAAAGGCTGTGGTATATATGTATAAAAAGAAACCACAACAAGAAGGAAGTACTTTAATCAGCAAGCAGAAAGCATCTGGCTGCTGTTGAAGTGTACGTAAGAGATATGAAGAGCACACGGTCACAATGACTCGAATGATGCTAAGCATCAATTTTGAGGTTGTTTACATCCATCTCAGCTGCTGCCTGTTGATGCATCCGTCCATTTTATAGGACATAAAGCAAAGAAGGGTTCATGAATCTGAAAGCACCGAAATCATTAGAAAATAGTGATTGTGATTGATGCTCCTCTTTCTGCTCAGCGAGTAGAAAGCGGCTTCTCAAAGCTTTCACAGTGTGGACTAAATGAGCTCTCAGAGCATATCCACTATAATCAGTCTGATCATACAACAACAGAGGCTAACCTGATTAGCTATGAGCAGTTTACAGATATGTTTACTTCGGATAAGAGGAATATTTATGGTTCGTTTTTGTCAACAGAGCCACACTGTACACCAGGGGTGTCAAAGACATTTGATTTCAGGGGCCACGTACACCCCAGTTTCATCTTGAGTGAGCTGGGCCGGTATAATTATGTCATTTTAACCATTAGATTTGAACTACAAAGTTTTTCTTTGTTGTGATCCAGAGCATGTATGATTAGAATGTCTAATATTGCATGAAACTAAGCAGTTATCATACCGAGGCTGCTGTTTTTCATGGCAGCTTCATAGACAGTGCTGGGAAAGTACAATATTAAAATTTAAGTCAATGGCTGTGCAACTGTGTAAGTAATATTGCTTTTCCAATACTCTGATATACAGCTTTGGTTTCAGTGCTTAAAAAAAATCAAGGTACTAATCCTGTTTTTTTTTTTTTTTTTTTTTTTTTTTTGTTAGTTAAAAAAAGAACAAAAAAAATGCAGGTTTTGAAATGTACAAGAGGGAAGTCAAGATCCTTAATTTGTGAATTAATAAATATTGCCTTTTAAGTGTGCAGATAACTATACATGGTTTTAGTGGCACACAACACAATTTTTTGCAGTCAATCTCAAGAATATGAATTAAAAAAGTTGTAATTGTGTCTTGGCTTTGCACCTGCATTCCCACACTCATGATAAAGAGGATATGATCACTGCATTCATAATTTTCTTTGCGATGATCGTGACAATCAGCAGTTGCTGAGTTATCAGGTGGTCCTGAAACACAGCTTCAGTGAATCTCAATGAATCGGTGAAGTGGTGGGCCATTTTTCCATTTAATCGGAGTGTGATTATATCTCCACTGCCGAGTGAACATAATTAGATATCAGGCAGACAAAAACCCACATCCAGCAGATTAGAGGGAGCACAATTGTGGACTAAAGTGTGGACTTTGTCAATGTCTGAGACGGAGAAGACTAATTGAATGCCGATGTCATTCAAAACACATTAAAGTTCTAATAGTTAGAAATGAATTTTCCAGAGGGTTTGTAATTTTGTTGCAATAATAGGCCTGTTTTTGAGTTAATACCCCCCCCAAAAAAACAATCTTCATTCATTGCATTATTGTCATGGTTCACATTTAGTTTGAGATTCTGACTCTTGATTAAAATTCTTTGGTTTCCCCTCCTCGTGTCTGACTGCTGCTCTCTGCCCTCTTGTCTTTCACCTGTGCCTGATGAGTGATTGACTACGTTTACATGCAGTCAAAAACCCTTTCATAAATGGAATATTGGCAATAATCCAGTGAAACACGGCCATGTGAACACTGCCAAAAACCCAAATATGCTCATATTCTGGTTTTTAAAATCCCGCATAAGACCCCTGGGTTACTCCTTTTCTAACCCGAATATTTGGCTATATAAACGTGTATCGGAATATTCTGATTGAAAGGAATGTTCATTTGTGTTCCGCACATGTTCAATGTGGCGTCTGGTGCCAAACCCACTGGAAAAACACACACAGAGGTAAACAAACGTGGCAAGACGCAGCACAGCGAGCAATGGAGGAAAGAGATGTATGCATGTTGAAGCAATGGGACCTGCTCGGTGTGGGTTTTTACGACGACAGGTCAAAATGTAACCTGCTGTCTGAGAAGTGTTGTCAATGAACGTTCCCTGTGAACGGGGGTAAAGCTTAAACGTCCTGTTTGTCGTCACTGGAGGACAGAACCAACAGAAACAGATGTGCATGGCACAGCTCCGGCTCCGTTTCCAGTTTCTTCTTCACGTTCTCTCCTTGTGTGAATGAAGACCGTGAGGAACTGTAATGTTGAGGACTGCTGGTGGATCTGCCATGCTGCTGCTCCTGTTGGTGTTTTTGTTGTGGGATTTTCATAACGCTCTCTGTGCATCATTGGTTTAGATGAGGATATTCCAGTTGAGTACAATTACCATGTATACAGGAGTCACTCTGTCTGCTCATGCATGCACACTGGTTATTCCCAATGCGTCGGAAACCACAATTTTGACCTTAACCCCAATATTGAGTGCATATAAATGTATCCATAGCCTTCAAAGTCTTCATCAGTCAATCTTAAAATACTAGTTACAATATCACCGCTAATGACGAAAGGACCAATATTATTATGGCTTCCCCAGGCTACTGTAGTCTAATGTCTAAACATTCTCAGTAGTGGTTTGATGAGTTTCGTTGTTCTCACAGTTTCTTCATGAAGAGAGGACAGGAAACTGAGGGAATTTGATGTCTTGATAGTTTCTGGTAAAAAATCAGAATCCTGCACGCCCTGTGCTGCCACTCCGCGCTACAGTCTCCTCTAAGATGGCAAAGTGCACGAGGTGTCAAGAGGGGTGCTGGGGGATAGCCATTATTTTCAATGGTCCTTTAGAACATGCTGGTCTTCAGATATATCGGGAAAGAAGACGTACGATCAGCTCCACTGCTTGGATGATCCAAATGCACACACACAGTAAATGTGAAGATAGAGGGCGTGTCTCAAAAATCCACATGGAAAGAACTTTTTCTTTAAATCTGATCACTGTTTAATCTAAGCTGGAAAACATGAGAAGAATGTGCATTTTAGAGTAGAATAGAAATAATTAAAAAATCCCAGCGGGATTAACACATGGAAGCTTTACATTTGTGTCATGCTCACAGTAAGTGTGTGCAAATTTAACTTTAAAGCACTAAGCACACTGTTAAAGGGTATTTGTAAGAACAATGATTGTCTCTTCAAGCAATATATAAGGTTCAATCAGACTTCTATTGACATGATTGAGCCTATCATCAACATCAATAGATCAACAGTCAATGAGGTCAGGAGAGAGAAAAAGGGGAAAGAGTTGTTTTATGCTACGTACATCGGAGATGAGATGGTATAATCAGTGAAGAGTGTTTTGGAGAGAAAAAAAAGGAGCTTCTGCTGCGAAGCCATCTTAAATGTAGACCACTGTCGACGTGGCCTTTCTTATCTCCAGTTCTTGTTCTGTTCCCTGATGAATCGCATTGTATGGCTGGAAAACCTCTCCTCTAAAGTGCACCCCTCCAAAGACACACATAAACAGGGTATCTGATGGCTTCTGCAGAGGCCTGAGGTGAAATCCCCCAAAGGCTCCCAAAGAAACAACTGTCATTGTGATCAGAGCGAAAGTTGCCGGTGTGAACTTCTCAAAGCCCAAATCTTTTCCATCTTTCACTCCCCTCTGCGTCGTGGCTTATCTGTTTTTTAAGAAGTCAGCAGTCTGCTTTGGAGCTTTTATAGAGGTCGACACCAGCACAGCCCTCTCACCTCTGTTCATGAGTCACAAATTACCTGAAAGGGTTTTTCGTGACTCTCAAATATTCGGCTAAACCTGCACACTGCTCACCACACATTTCATGTGCTCAGCCTCTCAAGACATGCAGGTAGTGAAAGAAATGTGGTCGCATCAGACTCATTTGTCCAATTTTCCCCCCAGAGATTTTCACCCATGTTCCACATCCTTTCATGTCTCCTCTCTGTATTAAATATGCCACCCACCATCATGCGTCTCTGCCCTCTTACTCCCTTGCATCCCTTGATAATCAATATATCCAGTGTGGGAGGCAGCACACATTGTTGGTTTTCATGTGGTAAAATGTTTCTAACCTAAACATCCACGAAATGGGTTTAACACGGCCAAAATCAGGGGTTTTATTCCCAGTACAGTAGCAGTTTTACAAAACAAAAAATTATCTCGCGAGACTTGCCACATGAATTGAAATTGAAGATAATTTCATTGTTGTAATTTCCAAAAAAGTGATGGAGAACGACAGTAGTCTGTGCGTTGGCAAAACTAGTAACATCTCATGCAACAGTTAGTTGAAAAATAAAAATATAATAACATAAAAAAATTCCAAATTGGAAGTGTCCTTTCATTGTGTGGGCTCGATTCTTTTCTTCTTTGGCCATTTTACTCTTCCTTTCAGTCAAGTTGTCCTGAAAAATGATGTACGCCTGTTATTGAACCACAGACAAGACCGATATCGGCAATCTTCATTATCTGTCCTTCTACCAAAGCACTGAGCAGTGAAGCCACAGTGAAGTCACTTCAATATGTCCTCCTTGTTTTGTCAAAGACAACATCCAACTCTTCCTTACTTTCTATTTATTTCCCTTTGCGCCCCACTTCACACCTCGTGAAGCCAGGCCAGGCATACAAAAAAAACTCATCAAGCACAGCTCTTTCACTCTGAAGCTTCCAGCAGTGCGAGAACCCTGTCCTGTATTGTGACTTTGTTGATACTTACGAGAAAATTGATTTCCAAGCTGTGCTGTTAAGCTTCACGACACTCTTTGGTTTTTCTGTACTCTTACTGGTTTACAGTTGCGTGTATATATATATATATACACACACACACACACACACACACACACACATATATATATATATATATATATATATATGTATTCCAACTCATTAACATATATGCCCTACCAGTAATCCGATCTTGCAAGCTATAGATATCAAGACAAGGAAACTCCTCACAATGCACAGAGGGTTTCACCTTAAGTCCAGCATCCTCAGGCTGTACACGAACCACAGTGAGGGACGCCGAGGACTGGTGAGCGTCAAATCCAACATCCCTGCAAGAATACATCCAGAAAATGGCCCCCAATGACAACCTGCTCACGAATGTCTCAGACAAGTGAAACCCCGTGAGAAAGAGGAGCAAGAGGTGGGATCATGGAAAGACAAGCCCCTGCACGACGTGCACCGCCAACAAACTGAAGAAGCAGCTCACATAGAAAGAAGAAACAAGAAACAAGATGCTGGCAGGAAAGGCATACATGGAACGCCATAGCCAGGCTGTAGGCATAGTATGCAGAAACATCTGTGCCGAGTACGGACTGGAGACCCCAGAGTCTAGATGGAGCAAAACCCCCGAAAGTGGTGGAGAACAACCAAGCCAAGATCCTGTGGCACTTCAAGATTCAGACTGACGGACTGGTGATGGCCAATAAGCCTGACAGAGTGGTGATGGACAAACATGAGAAGAGAATAGTGATGATCGATGTAGCAATTCCCAGTGACAGCAACATCAGAAAGAAGGAACATAAAGAGCTGGAGAAATACCAAGGGCTGAAAGAACAGTTCTCCTGAATACTGCATAGATCCGTTCTTCAGGTTGGCTTTGATTCGACAAGTAAACATCAGAAGTTTTCTTTACAATTTTACACTTCTTGATCTTTTCTGGTGACTTATATTATATATCTATATTGTAAGAGTTCAGTTTGATGTGGCAGGGAGTGTTCAGTGTATCTTGAAGTGACAGGTTTCAAATCAGGATCCTGAAAACAATAATGACAAAAAAAAAAAAACAAAAAAAAAAAACTTTAATCACATTGCAGAAGCATATATTTTCAATCATGTGCACATGTTTTATGCTATATCACAGTAAATGATAACACGTGCAGCACACGTATGTTGATGATACACTCGCTTTTTATGCCACGTTACAAAGTTTAATTCAAATTGTAAAGATTCTTAAAGGATGTTACTCCCATTGGGAGCTTTCAGATTCATGTTATGTATTTGCAATTCAGTTATGTATGACCTCATTTCCATATAACTGTGTGTTTCTCCTCTTGAACCCCCTTCCCTTGCTGTGAAGAGCGTCAGTGGGGTTCCTTTGTGACTTTTTGTCAAAGTTTGTGACTCTGCAGAAAGACTGAACAAGGCTCTCTGCATCCTACGAGAAAGACTGCTAATAATGGTGGAATAATGAGCCACAGCAGAGGAGGGTTTTTTTTTTTTTTTTTGCTTTATTTTTACCATTTCTGATGCAGTTTTCCCGTGGTAATTGTCCTTGATTACAATTTGTAAGTGATTGTCTACAAATCTACTGTACATTCATGAGAACGTGAATGAAGTGTTTGTGCAGGGCGGGGGTGTAGCAACAAGTTGATGTGTGTGCGTAACATAACAGATAATGAAAATGACTTGCTAATTGTGTTTATAATGAGCAACAGGATCCCCTCATTAGACGTCATTTTTCTACAGCACAGAAAAAAAACAAGAGAAATCAGATGTAGAAGCCTCCTGCCACTCCTGGGTAGCTTTATTTCAATTTAGAGGGCAAACAACCTCACAATATGCCTTGTTGCTATACGTAAAGATAAATAAGGTGATAACACTGAAAATATCACTAAATAACTGTGATTAACACACAAAAATGATCAACCAACTGTATCAAAATATTTCAAGTCAAGTGATAACGTGAATGTTTTGAGGATCAGGGCTTTGTAGTTAAGCTGTGAGCAATCTCATCCCAAAATGAGAATTTGCCCAGGCGAGTGCAGTGTAGAGATTGGGGACCTTTCATGTGGAGTTTAATGATTTCTGTCTCATTGTGCTTCTTCTCCTAAAACATGCACTTGTTGAATCTAAACCTAGTGTCGAATATAACATGAACCCAGGGCCAGATTTATTTTTTTCTTAGCATCTAATTCTTTTGATGGGACAGCTGCTGGATCGTCATGAACCAACCATTGCAATCGTATTCTGAGTAATAATTCAACACATCTTCACATACATGTCCTAATGACACATATGCAACAAACCCAGAGGGTCTTTTCATCATATATTTTCTGACTGCATGTCTTCGTTTCAGACTGTTAAATAATTTCTTGATCAGAACCGAGTCTGTCCACTCCACTTGCATGTGAATCCACTGCTAATTTGTCAAGAAGGCCAGGGGACACATGGACTAATTAAACATGGTGACCATATTCAACGTGCTCTCACAGAATGAGATGGTGCATTCAACATGGTCAATGAGCAAAGATGGTTGGCTGCAGCTCGTCCTTTTTCACTTCAAGGAAAACAGTGATAATGAGCATTTTCAGATTTGGAAGAAAAAAAAAAATCAATGATGCGCCTTGAAAGTACAAACATGCATGTCTTTAATGTCCTCTCTTGATGCACTACATGTAATAATGCATAATTCAGTGTCTTTCGGTGTGTGTACATGTGTTAGTATGTGAGAGGCTCTAAGGAGAGCCAGTCTGGCAGCCAGTCTGTCGTCATTACAGAGATCGGTTGTCTCAAAAGACCTTTCGGGTAAAGAAGAAACACACACAAGGAGACATTTCCTGCTATACCTTGACTTGTTTAAGTTACTGTATGTTATAAATTGATGAAGTGAGGATTGCCTTGAAGTCCTTGGATGGAATACCTGCTCATGTTCTGCCGGTCAGTGATCTGCTGCTGCTGATCACTGTTCAGCTCTGCTGTGAAGGTTTGGACACGTGGAGCAGGTCTCAGAGCTCCAGATGACAATATGTAGCAAGAAATTCTTTTCTTTTCAAGTCAGAGAGGTTCACGTTCCCAATTCAGCCATGTGACAGGGTCTCTAAGACAAAGAGAAGAGGAAACGTGGATTTGACTTGCAAAGTAAATGCACATAACAGATGGATCGCTCACTGTATTTACATTTTTTTTCACTGAGAGGTTCTTTTTTTCTTAGACTGGTTGCAAAAATATCTCTCCTTGACTACAACTAAAAAAAGACAGTGATCCTCAGTTGAAATGCTGGATTTGACTTTGGTTAGAGTCATCAGTTGGCACAGCAAAATGACTGCCTGCTGACTCCATACTTCATGTGCACTCGCTCGCTCGCTCGCTCCCTCACTCACTCACTCAGTCATTCACTCACGGTTTGCTTCAACTTCTTGGTTATCATAAACTTTTTGATTACAGAGGAGTTTGATGAAGCCGTTCGGCTTTGGTTCCGTCAGAAAATATTGCCCCCCAGAAACAAAGACTGCTGCATACTTCCATTGTGGAGTTTGTGGAGTTGTGGACTTTGCAGTCGCATTGTGGCTTTTTGCCATTGTGTTGTGGATTTCTGCGGTTGTGTTGTGGCGTTGACCGTTCTGGGCCGCTGCAGAATACAGCTTTTCTCTGGTGTTTCAGAAAGGCTGCTGCAAAACGCATGAAATAATGGTAAATAAAAAAAAAACGTGCTGCAGAACCTCAAGTCAAACTGAGCACTGGTTTTCTTTAAAACTACTGAATAAAGAAAGTTTGGCATTGTGTCTGGTTTTCCTGAAGTCGATGGCGATTGCCTCCACAGTATCACCTGCTCACACTCCACAGGGTAAAGCAGGGAAGGTCAACAAGAGAAAAGATGCTTGTGGGTGAATACAACCTTGTCAAACATACCACCATGTCCCAGGCACACTCCTGACGCATCTGGTGAAAATACAGTAGGTAAGACTTGGATGTTTTCACACCTGACATTTTTAGGCCAGTCCAGTTGCCTTCGGGGAGCAGGTGCAGCGTGACGGAGCAGCTGTGAACATGACTCTTGCCCTCCAGCAGAACAGCCGGATCAGGACGGACCTGACGGGGCCTGTCTACTCAGTACCCAGCTAAAAAGCCTCTTTTAAGCCGGTGAAAATTTTTCTTGAATTTGCTTGAAACTGTGCAGATTTCATCATTCAGTGTCTCCAGGACATTAACATATTTTTCATGCTTTAATGTGCAACTTGTTTTGCATTGAATGAAGCATGACAGTAAAAACAACTGTCAGGCTGACATAGCTGAAAAAGATTGTACTTCTGTCTTTTTTGTTCAGTTCTCTAAATTCCTTTTCTTTCTCACGAGTCTAGGAGACGTGACATGGAATCTTTTCGACCAAAACGGTTAAACTGAGAACACGAACCGTACAAACCAGAACGTCTCAAAAATGAGAAATTTTTTGTGAACTAAAAGTGAGTCCCAGTCCACTTTAGCACAGCAAAAAGCTAAGGTCACACAATGAAATGAGTATTAACTGCATATTAGATCTGTAAAGTCAGTAGAAATTTAATCTTCAAGTGTGTTCCAGTCAACAAACTTTATTCTGATGCCTGCACATCTCCGTATATGTCAAAGTTTATATTTCTGCATCTCTTCAGATGTTCTTTCATTCCACTCTGAATAGACAGGTGAGAGTTCCCACATTCCCTATGGTGGGTTTTCTGAGTCTTTGAATGCTGCACCAGGTGTTGTTCTGTTGTGAAGAGCGACCTCTGAACACAGCATGGAGGTAGTGTCAATTAGTGAGAAAACAACACGCAGCTCTGGAGCTGCTGCTGTCTGCTTCATAATGGGCAGACCATATAAGCGACTGTGACTTCAACAGATTGCAGTTTTTAATCAAAAAAATTGAAACAGAAAATTCAAAGCATCAATATGACATAATGTAATTAACAGATTTCCCACAGTTGTATGTGAAATTCATTATGAAACTGCCATTAATCACTTACACATTCTCAGTTTATTCTCTATCCCTGTACCTTAATGACAAACTGATCCTGATGAGTCAATCACATTCACGTTTTATTAACAACTTATCAACAATAGTGGCACTTATAGAAACAATGTAAAACATTATGCAGACAATAATACCACAAACTTCAGGAACAATGCATCACAAAAGCAGAAGCTGGGACCATATATATTGTGCTCAAGGTCACAATGAAACAAGTCTGCTGAATTTTTGTTTTCTTTTAGTCAAAATGGCAGCGTGATGAAGCCTCATTGTTGCTCTTTAATATAAAACTGTTTAAAATTCCACCAATCGAGAAGCATCATTTTCTGCTTTTGCGCAATAATCTTTTTCATCCAGTCTCTGAAACAACACATGAGAGATTATGCTACCTGTCTGATCAGATATTACACAGTGCTGAACTGAACATATTAGCTGAGGATTGCACAACAAAAGAGCAGCAATCATTTCTGCTGAGATACACCCTGGATTTACGAGCTTCACCACTTTTACGGACACGTATGTGCAAATCAACCCTTTTTGTGTATGCACAGACATCGCTCGTGGCACGCATGCATGCAACGGCACAGTGTGAGAGGCCTGTTTGTGAACATCTTAAAGGCTGTGTGTTGAGTGCTGGCAGCAGGTTCGCAGAGGAGCACTCAGCAGCTGAAGAGACACATTTTGTAATTTTGCAATTACATAAAATAAACAGATGGGATCACAAAGGACTCTTTCACAAAGCAATACTGATTTTCATTGATCACGTTTCACTGACTTCAGGATAGAAACAAAGTGTACGGCACATTAATAGAAAAATATTGAATTGCATGCAGTGGTTTGAGTGCAGCTGTACAAAAGCAGTTTTAAACATCCATGTAGCACTAAATTGCTTTGTAATGCCCAATCTTTAGATGCATACTGGTAAGAAATAAATCAGTTTGTAAAAAAAAAAAGAAGAAGAAGAAGGAAAAAGAAGAAAAAGAAGAAGAAGAAGCCATCATTGGCTTTATTTGGTTCTGGAAAGTAAATACATTCTCAGGTGTGTCTCTGGGGGTGACTGTGGCTCAGGTGGCAGACCAGGCTCTCTTCCAACCTCAAAGCTGCTGGTTGAATCCCTTAACCATTTAAAAACTATAACAAGATGCTTTAAAATAGAAGAAAACTTGACTTGGATTTAGATTATTTAAACCTGACCAAGGCTTATGAAAACATTAACTATTCAAAGGTGGACTCAGATTCTTCAAACAAGGATTTTGGTTCTTTAATTCAGACCTGTGCTTATGAAACCATACTTTTTACTCTTTAAACTGTATCTGTATTCATTCACTTCATTAAAGGAGATCCAAGCTTTTTCTCCTGGACTCTTAAAGCTACACCTGCATTTAATTCTTTAAAATAGAACAAGGTTCCTTGAAATGCTGAAACAGACTCTTTGACCAAGAACCAGACTCTTATTAAAGCTAGATTCATAAGCTGGATTTTTTACAAACTCTTTTTACTTGATTCAACCTCTTTAATACACACCCTGACTCTTGGACTTGATTAATACTACTTCAAATATACATGGATCTTTTAAACTAACCGCATTCTCTTCAACAGAAACCTGGATTCTTTGAACTCGACCCTCTAAACAGGGGAACTTCCTGAAAGCAAAAGAGCAGCGACACAAAATCTACTCAGACAGACGGTAACTGGCATTGTGTTAAAGGTTTCAGGAGACACTGAACTCCAAGCTGCACAAAGTGTGCAAAGCGAGCACCTTGCATGGCGTGTGTGGCGAGTGTGTCTCAATGGGGTCATGGTGACTGCTGGAAGACCAGCATGTGGCCCATTTCAGGGTTGTCATGATTGCCGGGAGCGGCAGAATAGGCACAGATGTTAGAAAACTGGGGAGTGAAAATGAGCACCGGAAAACATATTCATGAGCTTGTTCCGTTAATATGAAGCATAAATATTAAAACACATTTAGACTGAGTGTATTTGTGTAAGTCAAAAATAGTCTAAGAGATACATATACATTAAAATTGCAGAAAAAAAGACAATTTTTTCAATCTCAATGAGCTCATCCAGCCTCTCTTTAATAGTTTCTCAGTCTCATCCTCTTCTTTGTATGTCTTCTAACACCTGATAATCATAGTCTGTTGGTTACTGCTCCTGTGGCGCCATGGAGGAGGAGGGGGTGGTCAGGGCAGTGACGGTGGGAGGTTCGGCCACGGTTATCACCGTGGTTACCGTGGCGGCTGCGGCGGAGGTTACGGCGGTGGGTTTGCTTCCCGGGCAGGCGGAGGAAAACTGATACAGAGAGGCGGAGGAGCGGCGCAAGTCTGCTGCAGAGGGAGAGCTCAGCGAGACCAAGGGGTGAGGAGAAATCTTCAGAGGACGAGGAGGACGAGTGCGAAGAAGACACAACAGAGAGGAAACGAAGAACCATGCTGTTAATTAAATGGTAACGTCCACTTGTGCCACTTTATTTCCCACTGATAAACTTGATGCCATTTTCAAGCAGCTCCTGTTCGCGCCCCCTCAGCAACAGGTGTCCTCTGGATCAAAGCTTGAACTGTTGCTTTCTGTTTAGTATTTACTTCATATCACCAAGCCTTCTTTTACACCTATGTTTATATAATATAATAAAATATGCATTTTCTCCTGAAGCATACGACGAAGAGACGTCATGTCCGAAGGCAAAAACTCCACGAGGCAAACCCTCTGAAGGAAGCCGGATAGGCATGCATCAATAATAGAGCTATAGGACTCTTCATATGCTCATGCACTGTGACTTATATGGAGGAATTTGTGGCTTAGCTAACCTTGGAGCAGCTGGGGTAGCGATGGGAGAGGCACTCTGTCAGACTAATGCTACTCATTGCTTTGCACAGGTGATCTAATTGGACACTGTGATTCAGCATGGAGCGGCAGCGACTGAATAAAAGCTTTTCCCCCTCCGAACGCCCTCCTCCAAACCTAACCTCATTATGGTCTACTCAAGCTTTCACAATCTTTCTAATCAATGCTCCCACGGTGGCATTAATTCAACATCCTTCCTTAATTAGCTGCCCTTACACACAAACTCACATCTGCCTCTTGATTAAAACTGAAGTGACTCACCGGTTATCTGATGAGTTGTACACCTGTATGTTCATGTCTCATTGAAAGGATTCGCTCTCAGCTCCGCATACATTGACTGTTGATAAAGTAATAACAGCCCAAAAAGTAATACATGACTTTTTGCTGCTCTTAGATGTACTTGCATTGTTGTATAATTATTCCTCAGCTCTAAAGGATGTGATTTCAGGGGCCTCCATGTTGTCTTCTTATTATAATTACCCACTATAGTGACAGCAGTATTCAGCCCCGTGTCTTAGCATAGAAACTTCCTGATATCCCATTCATAGTCTGTATATAGACTGGAGCATGATAAAACCTCCTTTAATCCTTCAGAAGCAAAAAATATTGAGCAAAACGCAACTACTCTCTTCAGGTTAGGTGATTTTATGACCTCAAAACCCAAAAACATAAAGTCGTCTATGCACAGCCGCTTTATTTTTCAGATAAATTACACATTTAAACATAAAGGAAAACAAAGTAATGAAACTGGATGATCAGTCTGACACTGTTGTCTCAACCGAAACCTTATTTCAGTCACACTGATCAGAAAAATGTCTGTTTATTCACCAACTAGGGAACAAGGTGCCGAGAACTATTGAAAAACTCATGAAACCCTACACTGCAGGGGCAACTAAGATGTTTGGTGCCAAACTTTAAAGATGCATTAAGGAGTTTTTCAACTTTAAAAATACTTATTTTCCACCATAAATATGTTACAAATATTCAATGATGTGTAGAATGTGTCCTGACATATTCATTGCAAGCACCGCTAACAGCGCTAAATTGTCACTTGAAAGTTGCAGTGCCGGTCCGGTAATTTGTATTTCTTGGGGAGAATTTGAGAGGATGTGACGTAATGCGCGCTCCCGCTGGTCTGACTTGCTTAGCTTTTGTTTTGACCGCCATTACTCCGCCAGATGCTCAGCGAGCAACAACTGAGCCATATTGAGGATGGATCTTCCAGAAAATAAGAAAAGACTGGCTTCTAGCACTGCCACAACTCCAGCACAGACCCCACCAGGCAAAAGAAACTTACATTTTATTCGAGCGTTACTAAAAGGGCGAGGAAGGAGTTCCCCTCTTCCGTGCACGTACATGAACGCAAGCCACAGGCACGAGTGTTTCACGAAGCTGCATTATGCCCAAGGCCTGCAGGGGCCGTTGTTTCGCATAAAACGCGCAAACTCCTTAATGCACCTTTAAGAATGCTGTCACATGTGCGGCAGTAAGTTGTTTCAGCTGCTACTGGATAATGTAAAAACACTTTGTCGTCACCGACAGACAGTTCATGAAATTGACATTACTTAAAGCTCGTGTCCGGAGTTTTGAAAGAGAGAGGTTTTTTTAATCCAACGTCTGGAGGTTCCGCCCTCCCTCTGCTTTTATGAGCGACCAAGCCACGCCCCCTTTAAATGTGCACGCGAATTATCTGTCGGGTGAAAATTAGAGCCTCCGAGTCCTACAGCATCCTCCATGTTTAGCTGTTTACTGTGGATGTTCAGCAGACAGTGGATATATCCGAGGTAAGCGCGGCGGCTGCTGCGTAGCTAACTCTCCTCTGCCTGGGCGAGCGGCCGTGCTCTCTGGCTGCTCCACACTTTGATTGACAGCACGAGAATGCGGAAGCTCGACATCTATTGGCTGAAGCTGACCGGCGCTTTTTCGGATAACATGGGGGTCTGTGAGACGAAGGCGGAGCTCATAAATAAATTTTTATATTGCTTTATGCTAATATTATATTGTAGTATCGAACCAGACTGACACATTTAAGCTCTGTTAAAAAATGATACATACATTGGAAACGAACGGAAACTCCGGACACGAGCTTTAACAGCAAGTTTTCTGGTGATTTGTGGCGATTTAATGAATATTTGTTTGAATAGAAACCCAAGTTTAAACCCCCTCCGCAGAAACAGGTTACCTGGCTGCTCTGGGGTCCTTGGTAAACTTGATCGCGATGTGAAAGCAGGATGCACTCATTTGCTGTCGTCTTCTCACTGCGTGCGGCGTTGGGGTCACCGTCATCCACGCCATTGGTGGAGCACCTCAGAGTGCTGACACACAGCACCTGCAGGGCCACAAGCAGATTCACATTCAGAATGCGCAGACAGATATACAATTCTTGAAGCAGAGAGCTCTTCAGCCTACTTTTCTGATGCTCTGTTTGAAGTTGTCCGACAAGAAGCCGTAGAGCAGCGGGTTGGCGCAGGAGTTGGCGTACGACAGTATGACCGCAAAGAAGTAGATGCCAGCCGTGACGCTGGACTCCGGGATGATGACCACCAGGTTGACCATGTTGATGATGAAGAAGGGCAGCCAGCAGAGCACGAACACCAGCACGAACACCACCACCATGCGCGTCACTTTGCGCTCTGACCTCCGACGTTTGGTGAAACCCGCCCGCGCCCCGGAGGACTTCACCTGCCCGGGAAAACACCCAAAATAGCTTCATCATAACGGAAATTAACACCAGAGTGTTGATGGTGATTACATACTTAAGAGGAAGGTGACAGAAGGCTCATCATTGTTGATTAAGATTACAGGTTGGGTTTGTTGAGTGTCTCAATCACTACACACTCAGATACACACACATATCTTTATATCGGCCCACTCTTTGGTGAAATGCATCCTCAGCTGACTTTCCATCTCTTTCTTGCAGATTTGAATGTAAGTGCTTAACCAAACACTTTAAGCTTATGAATGGTATTCCCTTAAAATTGAAATAAAACTCACACCGTATGTGAAACACAGCACGCAGCAGCACATTCGGGACGTACCTTAATGACGATGAGAAGGTAACACAGGCAGATGATGAGCAGCGGTCCGAAGAAGCCTACGATGGCCGTGTAGAGGATGAAGGCGGTCGACCACAGATTGTTTGGCTCCGGCCAGATCATGTTACAGGAGTAGAATTTATCCTATAAAGACAAATAAATGAAACAACTGAAATACCCATGAAAACAGTTACCACGATATTAAATTCTGTCACAATACTCTCAGTGTTTGCTGGTTTGTTGTTGTTTTTTTCATTGACTCCTTGATATGTTGAAAATGGAAAAAAAAAAACAACCTAGAATTTAACGTCTTCACTTATCAAGTCGTTTTTTGTGTTATTATTATCAAGAAACTGGCCTTCAACTGAAAAAAAGAGGCAAAAGTTGATTCTATTTTTCCTTTTCTGTCAGTTAGAATCTCTGAAGTTCAGTTCAGTTCAGTTCAGTTCAGTTCAGTTCAGTTCTACACACGGCACAGAAGAGGAAGAATACAATTAGAAATGTTTCATGTCAGCAACAATTCATTCGATCAAAGACTATTCAGGTCCAGCCATGAATACCACGGCATGCTGCAGGAACAACGCATTCAAACACTTTAATGATCATGTTCCCTGGCTGAATAAACTGCAAACACAACAGAAACACACGGTGAAGCGGTTCACACACTTTCTAACCACGACCTGCTTATTCTGCACTTCACAAAGTTACTAACATCGTGCACATGTACAGTCAATTTGTTCCGACTTTATTTCCAGAGGGACATATTACAGAGGGACAAAAAAGTCTTAATAGGATCATATTTATCATAGAAACCAAGAGTTGACTGTTAAGTTGCAGCAGCATTAATCAATATGTATTCATTGGGTTAAACTACACATTCTGAATAAGTAGAAGAAGAAGAAGAAGAAGAAGAAGAAGAAGAAGAAGCACCCTTAAGAACAAAGAACAGCTTAAAACTGCAGAGCAACATGAATAACAGGATAATAGCAACATCAGAAACAATCAAAATAGGAGTAGCTCCAGTTATAGACATTTTCATTGCAGAGCATCGTGCATGTTAAACTTAGTGTAGACATGCAGCCCAGGTTGATCTCAACAGGAGCAACAAGAAGTTTAAAAATAAATACAACTTATTTAGGAAGACAGGTCCCACTTTTCAGAAAATTGTCTCAATGAACTCTTCTCATTGCATTTGAACGGAATTAATTATTCTAGGAAAAGTAATTGCAATGCAGAGTCCTAATTACTTCCATGTTTCTCTCCAAGATATTGCACAATTATTGTAGCATGCACAGGTTATACTGACTCGCATGCTGATGCTATTTCACCAGAGTTAGGTTACTCTATGTTAGGTTGTGCTTTTACTGCTACATTTAGGGCATTGTTACCATCTACTGTTTAGTTGTGGATCTCAGTGGTCAAATAGTCTTTATTGTCATTTTCACACAAGTGACTTTTGACCCTGTGAGGTATCAGTTTCATGTATTTGACACTCCTGCTGTACAGCTTGTTAAAGATGGTTCTAAGTGTTTTCATTTTATTTGTTTGTCAAGGCTGAAAAACATCAGTTCTACATTACACTCAAAAAGTAACCAGACAGCACTTTAATCATTTCATTAGCTCATAAAAAATCTCCTGAATGGATGGAGATGTCAGTTAACACAAAATAATGTGAATCAAAAGTATTTCAGATCATTGTCAATCCCGTTTGGAAGTATGTTTATGAAACAGAAAACTTTGGTTTCTTACCATAAATAGGTATATATCGAAATTTAGATAACTTTTTAATGCATTTGCAATTTTGAATTTCAGTGTTTATTTCTAAGATTCAGACGTATGTATTCATGCCACATGTGAAAAAAACAAAAAAACTTGGTTTGTGTGAAATATTTTGGATTTTTTTTCAGCTGGTTTGTTCATTGAAAACATTTTTATACATAAATCTTGTTTTTGTTTAGATATTTATGTGAAAATGAGTGTTAATTCATGAATGACCACATATGAAACGAACTTTCTTCCATGGGATGTTTGGTCACTGTAAAATGAAACTGATCAAGTTATTCTTGATTATTTTTGTGGGAAATATAAAAAAATATTTATCTAGAATTTCCTCGTTTGGTCAAGGATTCTGTCATAAACATTAATACTAAATTTTAATCAATATAAATTGATTGATTTGAGTTATTAGACACATATAGACATATTTTACCAAACGAGTCCCAATAGCAGTTAATTTAAAATTAACTCATCCTTAAAAAAAATTAAAAAAATCACATGAGAATTATTTCAGTTTATTTACAACCATGGATGGATGGATGGATGGATGGATGGATGGATGGATGGAATACCTGCACATCCGAGAAGATGACCACCGGCAGCACGACCACAAAAGACACGCCCCACACGGCCGCGCTCACCACCTTGGCCACTCGAGGGTGCCTCCACTTGGTGCTGCGTATGGGATGAACCACGGCCAGGTACCGGTCGATGGACATGACCGTGAGGCAGAAGATGGACGTGAACTGGTTCATGGAGTCCGCGGTCATGACCACGCGGCACAGGAAGGAGCCAAAGGGCCAGTAAGAGAGCACGTTCTGCGTGGTGAGGAAGGGCAGGCCGATGATGTAGAGCTCGTCCGCCACGGCCAGGTTCAGGATGTAGATGTTGGTGACCGTCTTCATCTTGGCGTAGCGCAGCACCACGTAGATGGCCAGAGTGTTGCCGATCAGCCCCACCACGAAGACGGTGAGGTAGATGACCGCAGTCAGCAGGGTGCTGCTGCCCTCGAAGGGCGCGCTGTGGGTGGACATGTTGGAGATGTTGTAGAGTTGAGAGAAGGGAGAGAGGAGGTATGGGGGAGAGGCTCCGGAGGAGTTTAGGTCTGATGAAAGGGGGTACCAGTAGTTCTGATCCAGGGGCTCCATTGCCAGAAAAAATAAGAAGTGAAGAAGAAGAAAGTCTTTACTTGTGGCTCGTTACGCGGCCACGCTCACTTTGGAACACAAACTCAGAGAAGCACCAAGCGCGCTTCTGACTGTCACTGGAAACGATATCAAGTGATCATATACAGCAGCATCGTGTAGTTTGTCTGTTATCTGTGTGCACAGGAAAAAATGACAGACTCACAACATCAGCCTGCGCGCTGTGGCCACAGAAGAAACCCGGCTGAATTTGGAAAATCTTTGCGCGGCTCTTTTGCGCACGGCGCGCCATGATCCAAGCGTGTTCTCGCGTATCCTACATGGCGAAGCCAACAGTCGTGACCGAGCTGTGTCGATATTTGGGCTCGACCGGTCAGTGAGTCACCTTTTTTGTTTCTGTAAAGAGGTTACTTGTCACATGTCATTCAGCAATCAAACAAAACTCATGTCATCGATCCTGAATCGAGCGGTAGCGCAGCTTTTACGCACGGGAGATCTGCGTTACATGCACTGAATTAATGGTTGTGCCATGAATTTCCGCACGCATGAACTTCAATGCTGTTCGTTCTAGAAGTATGCAGCTCTTTCTTTGACACGTGTTGTACTCCGAATCCAATGCAAAGGTGCAGATCACAAAGACGAAAAGACAAGATCGCGCTTTCTTTGGTGAGGGTTGAAAAAGTCTCTCGGTAAGCACATTAAAAGATGCAGGGCTGATAAACACTCCGCGTTCTTAATTTAGTAATCCGATAGTCCAATAATTCCAACATTGATAGAAAGTCAAATTTAAACCCCCAAAAATATTTCGCTGTCCGTGGTGCTGAGCGGAATGTGACGGCTGCGCGCAGGTCCTCCGTTTCTTCTTCAACTTTCTGCCCACAAGGCTCTGCTGTTTCTTTAATACGGTGAGAGAGAGAGAGAGAGAGAGAGAGAGAGAGAGAGAGAGAGAGAGAGAGAGAGAGAGAGAGAGAGAGAGAGAGAGAAAGAGAGAGAGAGAGAGAGAGAGAGAGAGAGAGAGAGAGAGAGAAAGAGAGTGAGAGAGAGAGAGAGAACAGAGCACCTGTGCAGTTCTGCTATATTTTTAATCACTTTGTTCCAGAGTTTAATTTTCCCATGGTTTTAATTTATTTTTAAAAAATCACCTTCCAGTTAGTTCTGACAGAAAGCTGTTTGGATGAGACACTTCCTATGACCACTCTCTCAGCAGCAGTGGAATACTTTGAGGCATTGCTCAGTTTTAAATGACCTCAGTAACACAAAGAACAGCTAAAAATGTAACTTTAAAACGGTGACTGTTGTTTAACGCATTTATAATGAAATACTGAAGCATGTGTGAATGATTCAAAAACACTGAATTGGTTGAGGAAATTGGCAGTAGCGAAGCACTGTTGCGCAGGAAAAACTTCTGTGTTTAGCTGGAGTCACACTGTAGGTGGTGGAGAAAGAAAACGGGCTATAAATCATTGCTTATCCTTGCAGTCAAATGTTAGTCCACTGCAATATGAAAGTAGATATTCAGTTCAGCTGCACCCTGTCTAAGGTGATAATTCCCAAATGTAGCACCGTAAAATATGAACCTGCCTCTCTTTTGCTAAATTGTTTTCATATTTGATTGCAGAACCTTGGAGTGGAGCATTTTATTGTATTGATATTTGACAGTATGACTGGAAAATATTTCTTTCACCACACCACATCTTTCACACAAACATGTAATGACAACTTGTTTTTTTTTTTTTTAGCTATGTATGTGTTTTCTTTCCTTCTCTCATTCTTATATGTCAATAACATCAAGGATCTGGTTTATCAGGATCCTGTTAATGTTAAATTTCAGTTTCACAGAAACATCACAACATCAGGCACAAACAGGTGAAGGCTTGGTGGACTGTACAGCCTGTTTACTTGAGAGCAAGCTGCTGGAAAGTGTTTCGTTTCCATGTTTGTTCAGTTGTACGGAGGGATCAGATGAAAGACTGAGCCATTCATGAAGGTAAACAGAATAAACCGATAGTGTCCAGTCGTCAGCTTCCACATGGCTGTTTTTACACGCAAGTCTTTATCAGATCGGGATCTATAGCCGACTCTCCTGTCCGCTCTGCACCTTCCTGCAGGATCTCAAACGCTGGAAGTTTGTAATAATCGTCTCCTTCTCCAATCAAATCAGCTGCAATCTGAAGTCAGCCTGTTTGTTGGTGGCTCTCTGCCTCAGTCTGTCTTTTCCGTTGTTTCTGCTCGCTAAACCCGGACAGTGTAGCGGAAAAGCCCTGATCTCTGGGTCTGATTCTGCAGAGGTTTCTTCCTTCAGGGAGCTTTCCCTCTGCCCTTTCATCTTTGCTTTCTCCTGTGGGAGATTTTCTCTGAAGTGCCATGGCATGCCATGCTTTGATTAATGGAAATAAAACTCATGTGAGCTGGATTGATTTATATTTACATCACTGCATGCTCTCAATTTCAGTTTGTAGGATGACAATGGATTTTGTATTGAGTCAAAGAGTGCGTACAAGTGTTTTTCATTTTTAGCTCAATATGTTATTTGTTTTTCAGTGAGTCAAAAGGCAGAACACATTGAGAAGCTACGCTTCAACCTGATTAACACCAACCATCTGTCAGACGCTCACTGTAGTCCCAACTTGATTAGGGTGGGTTTACCAACGTCAGACTAAAATAACATTAACAAACTAAACTTGTTTTTCTTTTCTCCTTCATCGTACTGCTGAAATGGAAGGGGAGCATTTTGTTGTAAAATAACAACAACAAAAAAAACAAAAGGTGCTTTTATGGCTGAGGAAAATATTTTCTATTATTGAGAAAGAACTCATTAACAGCCAACAAGAAAACAAAATAATAATAAAAAATCAATAAATGCAATGGAAATACAGTTTTAATTGGATAAAGTGCAGTTACAGTACTGTAACTTACTGTAACTAAGCAAAATATTCAATCAACAACTCTTCAGAAAAACAAATCATCCATCCAGTTATCAGATAAATTAACATGTAGGCAAAGGGAGAACATGCAAATTCTAAAAAACCTCGACTGAAATAATCCAATGAATTATCCTGGCAAGAATTATAGTACGATAAAAAACAAACTGATGAAAAGAAGCAGGATATATAGAATCCATGATATACAGAAATCCCTTTGTTTATATGATTGTCTGATAAAGACATAAAGCAACATTGTTACATTCTTAGACAGCATTTGATGATAAAATGAAATCACAGTAGTTAAGAAAGGTAACAGTCATGACTCCTTTTGTTCCATGCGGTCGGATAGATTCCTACATTTCCCTGAACACAGCACTACAGCACTGTAACGCTGCTCTGGTATCATATGGCTTCTTTGTTGTTGTCGCTTTGACCACATCGAGCGATCTTTAATTCATGAAAATTCTCGTCATAACTCAACATTTTATATGTAGGGCGTGCATGAAATCATCGCCTCACTTTAATGGAAACATCAGCTTCGTGTCTGCATGCTGTGCATTCCAGCCATCCTATCATGGAGCTCTGGTTAGGACTGATGTTTCTATAAACATGTCACACTGTGCATTATTATTTCAGTATTGGATAGAGATGAATTCATACATACTTTTAGAGCTTTAAAAAAATGCCTCAGTAAAAAACTGTGTAGAGATCACAGGCTGAGCGTGGGTCTCAGTACAGAGGGGGCGGAGCATTCAGCTCTTATGATAGTAATTTTACCATTCAAACAATACCTCATGCTACCATCAAACAACACACTAATGCTCACTTTTATTGAGCCAAGCAAACCTATATGCCTCAGAAAGCAGAATAAAGTCACAAACCAGTTCACAAACTTGTTCTGAAGAACAAATACACATACGCACACACACACATACACTAATGCAGCCTGACAGGTGACAATCTCAGAGCGTCCGCTGTCCATGGTGCTGAAAACTCAGATAAAAACTCACGAGCTAAATCTGTACCATCTTTGATACAGCTTAAATATAAAATGAACACAGCTGGTCTAAAATTACACAATCTATTCAGATAGATATAGACACAGCTATCTATATCTTTTGGAATTTACGTATGTTAGAAAAAAATAGAGTCTGCAGTCTCTTATAGTTGAGAGCAACACAAGGCACATTAAAATAGGCAGGTGTTTAAAACCACAGCATTCTGATAAAGATAATATTTCTGAAGGTTTCACTGACTCACCAGTGGCTCTGATGTTAGGTTTTGGGTAGTACCGCTAGCGGCTAGCATAGTGTTTAGCATACTGTTTAACTTCCCTCCAAAGAGTTCAGATCAAGTGCAAAAGGAAAAACTGGTTCATGCCTCACAGCCAATCAGCACTGGCTTACAGCTCTGATGCATTCATGGACAGTCATAATGTAAGAATTGGCAAATTGGAGCCCACAATCGTATGCGTATACCTTCTGGCACACACTGCACATTTTATTACAAGAATTTATTTACGAGTAAATGTGAACACATCACATGAAACGGGGCCCTATGAACTTGTGGGCCCTGGGGCGACCGCCCCCTTGCCCCCACTCTGGCTCCGCTACAGGGAGAGATCTATTAAGAGGTCTGTTCTGTAGACCAGACCCCACTTTCAACATTGGCCAGCAGACAAATTAGGTGAAATATGGTCTGGCTGAGATTTTGCTTGTTTGTGGGGAGTTCAGACCCCATTCTTCTTCATGCTTGAATATTTTTTCTGAAGGACGGAGTAAAATGTAGCGATTAAAGAGACTTCCTCAGCAGACCAGACAAAACACATCGAAAAGGTCTGAAGCTGTCAGTCCACCCGTTCATACATACCAGTGGCGACAGCTGCCACCATGATGCTCTCAGTTCATGTGGGGCAGTTCTGTCTACTGACTGTAAGTGAAAGTGGAGTATCTTTGGAATTTTCTGAAGCACATGCAGTATTCACAAGGAGATGAAACATGATAAAACTGCTCCAACTGTGAAAATGAATGTGTTAGATGAATGCTTTTGAGCACAAGGAAATATGTACCCCAGCAGGGGTGTTCAACCTAAGGCCTGTGGGCCAAAACTGCCTGCAAGAGGCTCCAGTCCGAACCACCAAGCCACCAAGCAAATGGTAAAAAATTGTAAAGAAAATATTGTTTTTTTTTCTTTCTAACTCATTTCTGATGAAGGTATCATTAATGTAGTCATTTTCAGTATAGTAACTCCTTGATTTTTCAATAATATCTACATTTTCATCATTGATTGAAGTTGAGCTCTGGGCTCGCAGCGCCCAGAGGGAAATACAAGGTAATAGTATTTAAGCATGTAAGGCTGCAAGCTGACTACTGAGGCCTTCACCTTGTTTTTCTTTCAAAGAAATTTGGTGTAATATGCAAGGCTTTTTCAGCCATTTGCGAATAATACATTTTCAGCAATTTAACATCACCATCAGTGTTTTCGACAACAAAAAGGCCAATAGGCTCTTTCAAAAAATAAAAGCAAATGACGTGTCCTGAAACTTGAATCACACTGCTGCTGCTCTTCAGTGAGGAGAGGGTTTTCAGCAAGATGGTACAAATATAGAATTTTATTCAACTTTTGTTTGTTTCACCATGTAATGTCTCTAAAACCAGGAGCACAGACTCAGGGTGTCCAAGCTATTACTTAAGAAGTGTTCAGCTGATTGAAAACGGTGCAGCAAGAGTACCGATAAGAACCAGCAGGAGAGATCACATCAGCCCAGTATTCACTGGCTTCCTGTTAAATATAGAATTTAATTTAAAATCCTTTCCTTGACCTATAAAGCTCCGAACAACCAGACTCCACCATATCTTAAAGAGCTGACAGTCCTATACTGCCCCAGGAGGACACTTTGACAGAGATGTTTTAGGCCTGGAAGATCTTGACTGAGCTTCTTTATTTATCATTCATTAAGGTTAACTTCTACATGTGTCTAACATTTTGTCCCTGCTGCAGACTGTGCTCCCTCTCTTTCACATCCTCCCTGCAGGATCTCTGACAGTGGGACTGGAAGTTCATGGTCTGACCCTCCTGCCCCCGTCTGTCTGCAGGCGGTGGATTTGTCTGTAGTGAGTGTCTGTCTGTTGCTGTCTGTCTCTCTCTTTCCGTCATTCTGTCCCTTAACCCCAACCGGAATGGCAGAAAATCTCCTCCCGACTCTGATTCTGCAGGTTTTTTCCTGTTTAAAGGAAGTTTTTCCTTTCTGCTGTCTCCTCTCCTTGTTGTATTTGGTGCTGTATAGACAGAATTGAACTCCATGTGGAACAGTTTATGGCAATATCATCTTCATCAAAATACATACAGCTAAAGGATGTGCATATCTTTCACTTAAAGCTGAATTTATACCTGAAATGCAACAATTTTTAATGTTCAGGTATTGAGATAAAAGGCTTTTCTCTTGATACAATCAGTAATATGTTTCAGAAGCTGAACGCCTGCCGTGCATCTTTCTGTAAATGTCAGTCACCTGAAAAACGAGTCGCTCACCGATTTCTACTTGTTGGTGTGCTTCCCCCTGAATACACCTTCACAAAGGAGGACTAGTGAGTAGCAGCAGACAACCCCGATACATCACAATGTTTACACGCCTCTGTGAGCATCAGGTTCATCCTTGACTTCCACTGCTTCTCCCCAGCTTTCCTCTCTTCTCTGCAGGGAGCAGGGCTGCAGA
Source organism: Salarias fasciatus (assembly GCF_902148845.1). Lineage (NCBI taxonomy): Eukaryota > Metazoa > Chordata > Actinopteri > Blenniiformes > Blenniidae > Salarias > Salarias fasciatus. The sequence continues at coordinate 33,729,479 of NC_043750.1, read as the reverse complement.
CAGAGGAAGACACTCTCCCCTCTCTCCTGAGTAACTGACGCCCCCACATCCACGCACGCACATTAACTCACACATTAACACGCGCACGGTCTTCGGTTCAGAGCAGCGTGCCTTGTGGGTAAAGAGGGAAGGGTTTGTGTCTGCCTCCACAGGAATCCCCTGGAGCGAAGCTATCACACCGCCCAGAGGCTGACCTTAGCAGCCTGTCAGAGGGCATCACCGTCCTGTGGGCTGCGGATAACCAACATTTTAAAGAGCTGGTTAACATGGCTGCGGAGATCTCGATTTAAAGTCATGTTCATGCTGCCCGTTGCAACATGGGAAAGCATGCTGCTGCTGAAAAATGGAAAGATTAAACAGTCATGAGCTAAATAAAGGACTTCAAATGGAAAACATACAAATATGAATACAAAACAGCTCATTTAAAAGTCCTTCAGGGTAATTTCATCAAATATGGAAAATTCAGATATTGTAAAGCAACATAATACATCTTTATATTAATCTGGGTACAGGAAATTGATTTTGTAATGAAATGCAAAAACGGAGTTCAGATGTCTTTGTTTCATTGTTTGTAATATGTTTTCTAAATTATGAAGCTCAAAAAACATCTGAATGCATGGGAGCCAAATCCTAAACCAGAATTTATAGACTTCACTTTTGCTTTTTGCTTGAAGACTCGAAACACAGAGTAGCACAAGTAAGTAAGTTAGTTTTGTTTATATTATTTGTCTATACAGGTGTAGAACCTCAAGCACACAAAGAGCATGCAAAACATGCACAAGAATACCAAACCGGGGGTAAACTCACTGCGAAGTAAGAGTCCTGCCAGAGATTTTTAAATTATATAAGTCAGCAAGCAGTTTCTTATCTTTCATTAGGATCCACCTTCTGAATTTACGTCCACTTCCACCATTTTTCTAGCTTCTTTTTTTATTCTTTATAAACAAATTACCCTTTAGCTGCATGGTGGTACAGTAGTCAGCACTCTCGCCTCACAACAGGAAGGTCCTGGTTCTGTGTGGAGTTTGCATGTTCTCCCCATGCGTGGTTCAGTTCTACAGTCCAAAAGACTCTTGGTCCCCACTGGTTTCTGTCCCCCAGGTTGTTATTGAAAATGAGAATAAACTCTCAGTTAACTCACCGGTTGAAATAATAAGAAGCATCCGGTTCTTGTTGATGCCAGATCTTTAGAGCATGAGCTGCTTTCCAGATCTTTGAAGGGAAATCCGCAATCCTGATAATACCTGTGGCTTTCGTCAATTTGACGTTTGGTTATCTGAGAGAAGAAACAAACGTACAGGTTCAGGTGATGATTTTGCAGGTAATACACCATCCATATTCATGACTTTAATGGTCTTTTAATGAATTGTTAATTGAAACCATTATAATTGAAATTGAAATAAGTCTTTTTCTCATTCATAGGGGTGTTTTCATTATTTTTAATGATGATTGAATTCATATATATAAATTTCTTAGAATTGTAATGTCCTACAAAGCTATTAAAAGGTACATTTCCACAGTGTGCATGTTACAGTGATAAAGACTGTCGTATTAAATATTGAAACATTTGAACCTCATTTCCCTGACAACTGCTGTCAAATTTCCTTTGAGGATAACACCAAGTCAGCAACAGTTGGCCCCCTCAGCCTGATGCATTATTTATTTCCTCCTACATGCATCAGCACAAATTAGAGTTCGGTGTGTAAGTGTGTGTGAAATGAGAGGTTCTGGGGGGTTAACCTCTGTGATTGAAGCCAAACTGCTCCCCACCTGATCCACAGCTGCAGAAACCTGCCACAAACCACCGTGAGGGGTTTCGCCTGGTTGAAGAGAAATGATTTGATAAACAGGTGTAAAAACAGGTTGTGGATGCAGATGGGAGAAAGTCCTTACAGCACATCGCAGAGTGGAGAGCAGCACAGAAAGGGTCAGAGCCGCACATCATATTAATTACTGAGGTAGAGCAGCCACTTCATCACACATCTCCTTCTGAGTCACTCCGTTCTCCGTCCTTCACTTTCCTTTTCATTAAGAACCGAAGCCCATTACATCCCTGGTGATACAATGGACTTCCTCTCACGAAGCAAGGTGAGCCCAGAAGCAGACCGGAGCAGATTTAGGTGTAAAGCAGGTTTTTATTGAGCAAGCACGGCAGTCAAGGCAGAGTCAAGACCGCAGCAGAGACACGGGTTACAGAACTGAAGGAGCCAAATCTCCACAAATACAGGTGAGGAGGGGAGGCAGACGGGGCAGGATTAGGAATCCTGAGACTTCCTTTCGTTCCCACTTAATCCTGCCTTGATCAGGTTGTAAGGATTTCATGGTTGTCCTTGAGGATCTGTCATTTTACCTGCTTCGAATTCAGAAACACGGGATGCATTTTCTACCACTGAAATGTGTGTAAAATCTAGAAGAAAACAGGACATGTTTTTATCCTCCATGCGCATTTGTTATTTTTGTTAGCAGAAATGACCACTCTCAACGGAAAAAGAAAAAAAAAAATCAGAGAATGACCTTAAGGCCTGCATTCACACACTGATGAAAGGTTAAGATGTCCATGTGAGCTGAACAGTGCGGTCGTTCTGACTGAAGCTACAAACCACTGCAGCTCTCACAACAGAGGAAGGAGATGACAACATATGCTGTGTAGAATAACAAAAAATACAATTTTACATGAAATTGTGGTTCATGCTGAGCAAGCGATGACATTTGTGATGGTCCTTAACCACGGGCAATGCATCTGGAGTGAATACATGACTTCCAGTGCGAGATTGACAGCAACACAAAGGAAAAAAAAAAAATCTTAGAAGATTTATTGTCACTCCACCATATGGGTTATGACAGAGGAACAAAATTACATTTCTGAAGTCCTGATAACAGCCTGCAGACATCCAATGTAAAAATAAACACATGGAATAATAAAGTGTCACAGCTCCGCTCAAGGAAGATCATTTCCAGAGAAGAATAGAGCCTGAGGTGGAGGTGGGCTGATTGAACCGGGAGAGAGAAGACTGCTCCAACACATTCAGGCATTTGTCATCCTATTCGCTCGTTGCTATTAATAGAAGAACATATGCCTGTTGTTGGTTTGTAATATAATAATTAAAAACAAAAAGTATGGTGGAGTACATTATGTTCACGAGCTTGTAGGTATTAAAAAAAGAAGCTAGATGATCCCATTATGGTGGCGGCAGTGCTTTTTTTTTTAACTCAGGCAGTTGGAGGGGCACATATTGTATTATTGATGTTACCGTGACTCAGTGTTTGATCTGCGTGGGTCAGCACGGTGACCCGCTCCCTCAACAAGTTGAGCTGGAGGGACGTCAGCGAGACGACGATGCTCGGTGATCAGGAAGTGAGTCGTCCGTCTCAAAGGAAAGACATTTGTGAGCAAAGCAAATGTTTATTTAGAGGTGCTCAGGTGGTTAGTTTTGCCATTTGGTACCAGACAAAGGGTCTGACAACCTCATTTATTTTGTGGTCATATTTACTCATATTTGGAAAAAACAGTTATGTTTTTCAGTTTCAGGCAATTTACCACCTTTAAAAATAGAAAAAAGAAACCCGATAAAATTCAGTTTTAGACAACAATACACAATTTTGGGAACTTTCAGAACTTGAATCGAGGAACTGTAAAACAAATAAAAAATTTAAAATTTTTTAAATCCAAATGAGATGTATTTTGAGATATATAACACATAACACTTGCCTCCTGGCCTGTTCAGGTTGAGAAAAGGCGGTGGTGCTATACCTGGACTTCAGGATGGAGTGAAGCAGTAACAGTTAGGGAGGATTGACGGAGACTGCGCAATGAAATAACACAGAGATGATAAATCACTGCAGATTCTCCGTTTGTAGATGTTTTTTGTTCAAATTCTCTTTGAGACATTGATGTGCTGTTCTACAATGAAGCAATGTTGTCAGAAATTTTCTTCAAAAAATGTATTTAAGTTACTTACTTTTATTTACATTCTATTTATCTAGTTGTTGTTTAGGACATAATACTTCAAACGTTTTCCAATCTGACTGACTTGTAGCAATAAACTAAAAAACACCTACACCGTAACTCTTTACCTGTGATTTAATAATTTTTACTATTTCAATGTATTTCATGTAAGAAAGCAAATAACGTAATAACTTTTCAGGAGTATTCTAAAATATTTGAGGCAACATTTTGCCAATAACTCTGTTACAATATATTATCAGCTCATTATATTATTAACGTGGCATAAAAGTATTGGAAACATGTAGTAATTGCTGTCAGTAATACATAACAAGAACTGCATTTCGTGTATTGTCTTTTATAAACTGAATAGTTTTACATTCCACTCATTACTTGCATGCACAAAATATTTTCTCTGTGACCAATGACAAAAGCAAGAAACATATGAAAGTAGGTAAATTATTTATTCTCAGCTTCTGATCAATAGGAGGAGTTGATCTTTCATAGGATTCTTCTTCCCGTTAATAACTCCTCCATTCCTCCCTTCCCCGCCTCCCCCTCTCTTCCTGTAGTCCTACAATAACACAGACAGAGGCCTCAGTAAGTGCTGTTTTCCTGGCCGGGCTGGAGGACCCTCCCCATAACCAAACAGGAGCCGGGCTCATTTTACCTTCACCCGGCCCATTCTGGTCCAGTCCGGGCCAGACCAATGCTAAATACTTCATTTGATGCGTGAAGTCCCACAACTCCTGCAGGACCGTTGAGGCTTTACGGTCAACACAGTGTTACAGCTCACGTCCGCAGGACTCCGAGGAGGACGCCTTCTGCGGTTCAGTCCCCCAGAAATAAAGACTTTTGGCTAAAATCAATTTCCTGATGTCATGAGAACATTTTTCCGATTTTATTACACACTTTGGGATAATTTTAAACTTGTTTTCTAAAAATGTGACGCAGCTCAGATAAGATGAATATCTCAAGTTCACATTATTCTTTACTCAGAGCAGGTCAACTTTTTTCTTTTTTAAACAGAGTTACAGATGTAGAAGTATTTTTTATTGCTATTGTTTGCTTGTATCAAGTTGGAGATTGAAAGTCAGAAGTTTAAAAACTATTGAAATTTGTACTCATGTTGCTATGGTCTTTAAATTCTGCTGTCGTTTACAAAAACCTCAAGTAAAATACTTTTTCTCAATAACAACTTCTACTGTGCTTTTTAAACACATTTAATGTCGTTTAATTGGCTTCAAAGTATCAAATATTTGCATTTAGACAATATTTCTTAAGATACATTCTTTTAACCATTTGTGTTGCAAAGAACTGATGATAAAGCATTACTATATGTCACAACCCAATCTGGGTAGTTTCCCAACCCAGGACTGGTTAACTATAGGACAGAACACAAGCTGGGTTATTTTAACCCAGTCGGTTGGGTTGGTTCATTCAATCCAGCAATTGGGTTTTATGAACAACCTAATTGGGTTGTTCATACGAGGGGGTATCCAAAAGAACCCGGAATTTGATTGTAACTTTTTATTTCTGACATTTCAAAATAAAACACCACCGTCGCCTTCAAAATAATCTCCATCCGCATTAATGCAGCGCTCCAGCCGTGTTTCCCACTTGACAAATGCGTCGTCAGACCCATGCGTAATTGTGCCATTCAGGGCCGGCTGCGATTTGTCTTTCACCTCCTCCACATCTGCAAACCGCTGTCCCTTCAGCTCCTTCTTCAACTTGGGGAACAAGAAAAAGTCACTCGGGGCTTCATCTGGCGAATAAGGCGGATAGGGGAGTGGAGTCATCCCATTCTTCGGCAGAAACTGCGTGAGGCGCAGCGCCGTGTCCGCTGGCGCACTGTGGTGGCGGATCAACCGGGCTGCACTCTGCCACTACGCGGGCCGCTTCCTCCTCACATCCTCATGGAGCCGTCTGAGGACTTCCATGTAGTAGTCCTGATTTACAGTCTGACCTGGAGGGACAAACTCGCTGTGGACAGCGCCCTGGACAGCGGAAAAGCAGATCAGCATTGTTTTCACTGCTAAGTGGACCTGATGTGCCGACATCTGGCCCTTTTTAAACCACCTGAACCACTCATGGACCTGATTCTTCCCCAGAGCATCATCCTTGTAGGCTTGCTGCAACATGGTGAGTGTTTCTGCTGCTGTTTTTCCCAGCAATAAGCAGAATTTTATGTTCGTGCGCTGCTCTAGCAATGTCGCCATTTTGGAAAAAACCGCAGAGCGGAGCTGCACTCTGTTACTATAAATGGCGCGTGGCAGACGTCAGCGTCACTCTGGGATCTCGGACTTTTCACAGATATGCATGAGGCTTACCTGTAGCACATCTGACGACCAGAAGTTGAAACTCATTATTATTATTATTTTCTGACCAAATTCCGGTTACTTTTGGGTACCCCCTCGTATAACCCAATTAAGGGGCTATATTGACCACACTGCTGGGTTATTTAAACCCAAGTTGGGTTGTTAATATAAAGTTGCTATTTCTTCATGCAACCTATCTTCATCCAACCCAACAACATAGAAGTTGGGTTCTCAGAATACCCAATTCCATTAAAATAACCCAATAAAGTTAGCCAATCAATGTAACCTCGATACAGGGTCAAAATAACAACCCAGTCCTTCACAGAGTGTAAGAAGGACTGGGTTGTTATTTTGACCCAGTATCAAGGTTACGTTGATTGTATTATAGAATAGTTAGTATTTTCATCACAGGCCGACAAATCACCTTTTTAATCCTATAACTAACTTCAATGTATCAACATTCTTGTTTGTTTTCAGGAAGTCTTCTGCTTTGCTGCAAATTCAAGAATAACAGCATCCTCATAATAAGTTCTTTGTTTTTCTGAGACAGAATCTCTCAACATCTATCCTTTTTGTGTCGTTTCGTTTTCAAGACATAAAAAACGTGATAGAGGAGCCTACATACCACCTGCCTTCTCTGTTTTCACCGTGCAGCACTTCAATTTGAGGTTCAAGAGCGTAGATCCACGGCTCAACGCCAGATGAGGACGTATCTGAAGCACTGCTCTCCAACAAAACCCATCCTTGAAATACACACCCCAACACACGGTCAAATCCTAAACTTATTACCAAAACACATATATATTTTTTCATTTTCACATTGATACAATGACACTATTTAAAGTTGGAAACAAATTATTTTGGAGAAGTTTTCATTATAAGCAGTGATTATATACCAAATACAATACAATCAAACTCCTTCAATTTAGATTAATGTCACAATGAGCAACATTGTAATTTATGTGTAACATATTCACCTGCCAATATTGCAACGTGTTTGACCATTTAAAATGTATCAAAATATAATGTATTAATTTGCCAATTAAATCTTTCAGCAAATATGTATAGATATTTATTAAATAATAGAATACTACTGAAAAACTGTAATAACTCCAGCCACTATTGTAAGAAAATATAAATAAGGCAGCATTGAGTGGGAATATGAAATCTGTGTCTCTGCTCATCAGAAACAGCTGCAGTGGATGTTGTGGTCATCACAGTTGTTCATTGACCATTGAGGAGTCTTTCAGTCATGGTTTTCACTTTTTTTTATGACATTATCGACAAATTATCATGCTTTTTACATTTAGAATGGAAAAAAAAAACTGAAGTCATTGATGGCTGTACACCATCCTTCATGTTGCTCTCCCCTCCACCTGACCAAGTGCCTGTTAGCAGGTGACCAAGGAAACACAAAACTCTTGGTCTCTCATCCAAATTCTATTTCAGCTCCAGCAACACCGACACACAGATAACGCTGTCACATTTATAATGCTTTATATTCAGACTCAGGGGGGAAACGGCGATGTTCCCTGAATACTAAGCAAATTCTCCTTCCCATCCACACTACAGCAAATCCTCGTCAGACAGGAGGAGAGTGTTTATCAGAGAAGCAAGACATCAGCTCCACCCATCACTCAGGGTTCAGAGGACATGACAGGATCCATGGGGCTACTGAGCAGAAAACACAGACGCTACAGAAGTAAGCTGCAGCTCCTGGATCACTGTTTACATCCAGGAGACAGATTCAGTGTGGATAAGTGAGCCACTCTCCCCTCAGTGTCACTTAGGAGCGTAGAGACAAGAGGGGGAGGGAAGTTCGACCCCACATCGACCCTCTAAGAGCAGCCACACACTGAGTGAAATAATTTCTCCAAACAAACTTCTTTGGATACATCAAAACCAGCGGGTGAACACCTGGAGTGCCCGGCTGCTGTTGGTACCTGACTTCTTTTGATAAGTGAACTGCTGAGGGGGATCCAGGGGCTGATCTGAATCCTGTCCTGAAGGAACGGGAAGACCTCAAACACCCCCAATGAAACATGGCACGACTTATTCTCTGCAGTGAAGTGCTGTCAATGACGTAAAGACCGAGTGAGAGTTATTGTGGGACTACTCTTCTTTTTTTTTTTTTTTTTTTTGTGTGCAGAGATCATGAAATGGGTTGGCCCCAACCCAGTCAAGTGTCCAAGATGAATCTCAGAGAGGTTCATCCTGACACTCAGAAGAGCCACTCATCTTTCACAAAATCTGTAGTAACCAGACTGTCTCCAGAGAATATCAAGGCAGCAAATGATCCACACGGCTGCTCCTTTTTCCTTTTCTGAAAGGATTAACATAATTATTTATGGTTCATATTGTTTTCTTTGGCAACTCCTCTATTTATTTATTGTCCACCTGCAGTGACAATGAAATAAAGGAATATCTATCTATCTATCTATCTATCTATCTATCTATCTATCTATCTATCTATATATATATATATATATATATATATATATATATATATATATATATATATATTTGCAGTTATAGTCCAGACTTTTTGTTCATATGGAAGGTTTCTATTTTTAGGTTTCAACTTAATATTGAATTAAGCTCATGTCTGGTTCACATTAGAGCAGGAAGCAGATCTGAGCGGTGGTTCAGGGAACTGCATGAAGAGGAGGAGGAGGAGGAGGAGGAGGAAGAGGAGGAGGAGTAAGGAAGTTCTCCAAAACTTTTTTTTTCTCCCTGAAAGGACTCTGGAGAAGCTCCGTTACATTTTCAGAGGAAAGGAAGCGAACTTGACGGGAGACAAAAGTATCCATTTGTGAGGCAAGAACAGAGTGTTAAAAGTGCGGCCTGTGCGCTCGTGCGCTCACATGAGAGCCGTGGAACCGGAGCCGCGCGCGCGTCGCTCCTTCGCACACTGAGAGGACTAAATTCTCCGGGGCGATGAGATGTGAGTGAGCGATGCCTTGTGGAAATGGACAGACTCTATCCAAGCGAAAACATGGCGTCTGCGTCCCGAGGCTCCGCGTCCTCTCCGGTCTGCTCGCGGCGCTCTGCTGCCTGGAGGCTTGGGGCTCCGGGCCGCCGGGGGACGGCGGCCCCGGCCTGTGCGGCCCCTGTCCCGTTAACTGCAGCTGCGCGCCGGCGGCGGGCCCGCTGCCGTCCTGCGTAGTCAACTGCTCGGGCTCCGGGCTGGAGAGGGCCCCCGCCGCGGCGGACGTCCCGCTGGCCACCAGCGTGCTGTGAGTACAGAGCCCGAGAAATGGTTTGAACCTGGAGTGATGCATTGCAGTGGAAGGCAGGGAGACGTGCTGGAAGCAGTCTGCTTTGTCTTTCTCCAGCTGCCTCCTCTCCACTATTCTGGACTCATCTATCGACCTGCACAGCCAGTTGATGGTTGCCTCTCCAGATGTTTTCTCCTCCTGGAGCTTCAGTCTCACCTCCATCACATGCTTTTGTTTGCATCTCCTGTGTTTGTGGCCCATAATTTCCACATCATCATCTTTCTTTCTGTAACTTTTCCTGCTGTTGCCACCATGAGTGGAGCTGAAGTGATCTTTTGATTTGGACCAGTTGACTGAAATGAAACAGTCTGGCCTAATCATGAAAACCTCTTATTATGGTCTGCTTGTTTCCTAATCAAGAGTGTTTCCGGCTTCTATTTTCACATGGCAGCAATCTGATGATCATTACTTGTTGGACTTTATATCAATCAAACCCAAATAATGGAATAAATCAAGTCTGGAAAATCTTTTGTTCATACTTTATGATATCAAAAGGTAGTTGACTATAGGCATCCTGGCATTACTGCTGATTGGATTAAGGCATTTTTTGGAGAACTGCAGGCCACAGAGATAGCTTCTAATAATAAATTGGATTGAAATAATGTAGATTAATATGAGATGAAAGATGCCCACTGTTTGAATACAGTGACAGGAGACTGCGGATGACCTGTAAGGTACATTAAGACCGGCTTCCTGAAGGCCACAGTGCCACTATGTGACTGTGTGTTTGTGTTTTAGCTCGAGCATCTTACAGTTTTTAGTTTGAACGAGTTGGTCACCAGAAACACGAACCTGGTGTTTGCGGTGCAGATCAGTCTTCAGCCTCTGCTGCAGCTGCAGCGAGAACATTCTGTTCTGTGCCGATGGAGGCCATATGTTATTCATTATTTATTTCAACTGAGACTTATTTCTTTATTTAACACAACTGCTTACGATGTAAACCAGCCATATAATCAATGCACACTATTTTGGGCCTTGCTTACTTCAGCGACTTCACTAAATAAGCATGCAGATGTCGTTTGGATGAAGTTTTTACGAGTGAATAGAGATGTGGGCTTCAGTTGTATTTGGCTTGCATGCTGGTCACAGTTATTGTTGAGGAGGATGTCTAAAACCAACAGGTTTCCTTCATGTCCCTTGATAGTTAACGGTGGCACAGAAGAGGAGGAGAGCCTTTTTACCCGCTGCGTTAATTATAGCCAGATCCTGCAGGAGAATCTGACTCTAATGAACTGTAATGTGTTTACATGTCCCGTCAGCCGCTCTCAGTGTGGCAATCGTCTCGATCAGTTTTAATCCGCCTCTAGATAAACCCCCTTTAGTCCTCTACCAGAGAAACAATGCATTGCCGTGACTCACTGTGAATATAACTGTACTTAACAATTGTCACCTGTGGCCCTGCTTCACGGGACGACTCAAAGAGGATGAAATCAGATGTTTTCTCTCAGTCTACATTGATCACACAGCTGGAAGAAACACTCAGGCTTTGTTTCCCATCCACTCATTTGTTCAGATGATATGATCGTTGTCTCTCCGAAATCCCTCCTTTTCTTATGGAAAGCATGAGTTCAACAGGCTGCAGTGAAATGTTTTCCAAAAGCATTCACAGTGTTGGAGTTGCTTTGGATTTTAATGGTTTTATACTGGTTATAATTGTTCTATCTCAAGGCAGTTATTTTAGGCCATCATTGATTTGTTAAGACTTTATTCTTTCATTTGTTACCAGACCAGTAAGTAGTAGTCTAGTGTGTTTCTGCTCTCTCACACTCTCTAAAGGGTTTTGTGGGCTCTTGCTGTTTGTGTGCATTTAAAACCCCGGGAGACATAAACAAACCGTGGATCTAGGTTTGATTTGTTGTTGTCAAACTGTTCTAACAACAGGGCTGCCATTTAAACATCAACTAAGAGCAGTTCTCTAAATGGGTTACAGACCATAACAGTGGTTCTTTTCCTGTAGGTTTCATTATGTTACATCCATATATTGATGAATCCAACAGGAAGGCCTGTTTGTGCTTTTGACGTCAGATCCACATCCGTACACACTCAAAGCCTGTGTACTCTGCATTCAGCGGCTACGTTGAGATTAAAAGCAAATAAATGGTTGAAGAATTCGTGAAGAGCGACTGCATGACATCTCAAGGTGTTTTAGACCGTAATTGAGCCTTTTCCTCAGTATGAACATCAGTGGTACTTCCTGCTGTGATCATTGTAGCTATCATTGACGTCTATCTTATTCTCTCTGGAGTAGAGAAGCTGTTCTCTGCTCCTCTGTGCTTGACCAGTGATTTGGGTTAGAGTGGTTCTCGGTGGTGGATTGAATGCCAGATGCTCAGTCAGATATGTGCAGAACATGTATAGGGAACGTCACTTTCTTTTTACTTCCACGTGTTCATTGTGTTGCAATGAGCATTTGGCATCTTCAGTGATCAAACAATTGCTCTGAAAAAAGCCTTCCTCAATGTAACCACCTATAGCTACAAACAAATTTTTCCTAAGAACCTCACTCAAGCCAAACCTGGACACTTGTCTTAGTGAGGCAGTGTTACGCCGTTCTGTCTGTCATCTTGACTAAGCTGTGGCTGGCTTCAGAGAGCAGTCCCCACGTCATTCTTTCAGAAGAAGCTCGCACTTGAACATTTTTATATAAGTTGGATGATGCCAGACTATTATGAACATATGGTGTAGAGACTCTTTCTCATGTCAGCTTTTCTTCTGAATAATGAGAAACATATGTTGATCTAAAGCTCCTTTTTTTAAATCATAGTCGTTCATCACCACAGTAACAAGGATTTGTCCCTTGTAGCTACAATTCAATCCCAGCTTCCACTGAGTGCCGGTATCCTTCTCTCTATCTGGCCCCTAATCGCAAGACTGTTGACACACCCTGAGTTAAATAAGAGAAAGAAAAAAAAAAACATCCAGTGGCAAGGAAGTATTTTAACACACTGCAGAGTGCAGTGGGAGGAAAACATTCCCGTTACACACCAGTCCATCTGCACCAACCCACACACATAATAAAATGTCTTCACACTTCATGTGGCGGGTTTTTCAGCTCTGAAGTCACTTCGAGGAAATGCCGCGGGATGAAACCCGGCCGTTCGAAAGCGCCTTTGTTTAGTATGCAGATTGCACGGTAGTCCTGGGACAGCGGGCAGAGGACGGGAGTTACAAAATGCATACACACTTAAACAGCTGTCCATTTTCAGAGGAGAGGTCGGTGCAACGCAGCGCGGTACGCACACTCATTCCTCTGCCAGCGGCGTTTTCGTTCAGCAGAAAGCAATTTCCCGTAAAAGCCTTGATGATTAGTTTGTGAAATAGATGATCAGAAACAAGCTCAGAGTTTTCTAAAAAAATACCTGACAATGTTAAATGCGATAAAGAGCCTGAATCACAACTTATGCCTCTACTTATTGGTCGGTTGAGATCAGTGTGAGAATTTCCAAGATTCCAGCAGGAGGGTGTTCCTGGTGCTGTGAGCTGATGGTAATGATAAAGGAGAGAAGAAGGAGTGGGAGAAATGCATTACTCATTATTTCTATTTTTAATCAGGCACAAAGAATTAACGTACATGTGAATGCTAAATAATGTGATAAATGAGGATTTAAAATTAAACGCTGAGTCACAGTATTGTGCAGGCTTCACGTAAAGGCTTGAATGTAAAAGTAAAAGCCTCAATGGCTTTAAAAATACCTGCTATAGTACCTGAACATCCATTTACCTCGCTAGATTTTGATGCACAAAAACACTAAGAGCGTTATCTCAGAGGGAATCCTGTGCATTTTATCCTCGATGCATTAAAACACTAATTACCCTGGGTTATTTCTTCTTCTTCTTCTTTTTCTTTTTCTTTTTTTTAAAATTTATTTACAGTGTTTAATTTATGTCTGTTCTGTGGGCTAGTGAAGTCAGTTTGATCAAAAATGCAGTTAGAATAATCAAGCAGAAGAAGGGGGGAAAAAACCCTCACAGGCAATTCTCCCCAGACTGGCATGATTGGAAAAATGAAAATCAGGGCTGCTGCAGTAATGTGATCTGGCCATTAATCAGCTGGTCCAACCTGCGCCCTGTGGGATGACGGATACCTGATCCGATCACTTCATTCAGTGGGTTTGATCCATCTGTTAGACAGCACAGTGCAGGCACAAAAACCATCGGCTGCTGCTGTGCAATACAACATGTTAAAGAAAGATTGCGTCTTGTAAAAAGTTGACCTGTTTTTACTTGATAATGTGCTTTTTCCGAGTGTATCTTGTGACACGTAAACTCTCCAGTCTGTGATGTCGATGTGTCTGTGCTCTTTCACTTCTTTGGCCCAATTTCAATCAGGCGTGTCTTCACCCCATTTGCTTTTCCTCTCTCTTTTTTTTTTTTTTCCACCACTCTTGCACGTGCAGCTTGTTGGCTTTCTTGGTTTTGGTTATTTTTCCTTCATTTTGATGCTTTTTTTATGTCGGGATAGTTGCCACCATTTATGTAAAGTTAAATATAGTTGGATCAGTTTTTTCAAGTGAAAGTGAAAATGAGTTTCTATTGTGAATGTTGACATTGATCACTTTGCAATATATCTTGAAGCCGTGGCTATATCTGTCTGACTGAGGAGGATTTTCTATGGTGTTACTATGGTAGCACACACACACACACGCACACACGCACACACACTCACACACTCTGCAGGAATGGTGATATGCTTTTATTTACCGAGAGGAGTTTTGGCTTTTGGGTCTGGAGTCTTCATAACAGCTGTTGAACAGGCCGGACTAATGTAAAATCCTCTCACTATGTTGCTCATGCCCCCGTCTGTCCTCTCCTTGTCCTCCTCCAGAAGTGGTTATCATCCACACACACACACACACACACGATAATGAAGCGGGGTAGGAAGGACTGAACGTAGCGGCCGTTTGCAGAACAGAATTTGTTGTGTTACCATAGCAAAACTAAGTAACGTCACCCGGCACTCGGGGAAGTGTGGACATTCCTGAAGGTCATAAATAAGAATGAGGCAAGAAAAAGGTAGTGCGAGGCAGCTCCCAGCGTCTTCTCCAGTGTGCTTGGTTCATTATTAACTCTGAAATTGTAAGGAATACTGTTAAGTATGGCCAAAAAGAAGAAAAGTTTCTCCAGGAAGCCAGTGAGGTTGTGTGAGTATGGGTGATGCAACATGGTGGAGACTGACGTTATCCACTCTTCATTTTCTTCATTAAAGTTGTGTCAGTTAGCCTTTTCTCAACTCACTAAATCCTGTGTAAATACGCTGCTTTGACATGGTTCAAACTGTGCTAATGCACATGTAGGCATCATCTTAAAGGGATACTTCAACATTTTGGCAAATTGGCCCATTTAGCACAATTCCTTAGTCATTTCGAACAGCATACTTACTTTTTTTGTGAGGGCGAGCTGTTGTTTATTCAGAGGCGAGTCGGGGAAGGTTTTTGGGATGGACACAATGGAAGTGGATGGTATTTTTGATTCCCCTCGTCAAACTCATCAAATACAAAATCCAACAACCCCAAAACACTTTGGTGGACACGTTATAATCCGCACATTCACTACGCTGTGGAACACCAACAAATAATACTGTAGCGTTACAACACTGAAGCAAATACTGGGAACTACTTTTTCTTTTGAAATCACTACGCCCAGACGCCATGTTTAGTAAGTAGTTCCGTCTTTGCAATCTTCGCATAAACAACTCAATCTGGTAATTTTGCATTAATATTTCACAGCGTAGTGAATGTGCGGATTATAACGAGTCCACCAAAGTGTTTTGGGGTTGTTGGATTGTGTATTTAATGAGTTTGACGAGGGGGAACAAAAATACCATTCACTTCCATTGTGTCCGTCCCGAAAACCTTCCCCGACTCACCTCTGAATAAACGAGAGCTCGTCCTCACAAAAAAAGTAAGTACGCTGTTTGAAATGACTAAGGAATTGCGCTAAATGGGCCAATATGCCAAATTGTTGAAGTATCGCTTTAATATTTAGCTGCGATCATTCCTTCAAAGCTTCTCTCCAGTGTAATGTTGGAAGCTGGAAATGAACACCAAGACTCAAAGGATGAATTCTTTGTGTTTTTTAAAGAAATTAATAACAATTGATCTTGACAAGTTTCTGTTTTGTTTTGTTGTTTTTTTTTATTCAGTATATTTTAAAATTTGCTTCACCTTGAAGATCCACGTCTGAAATTTCTACATTCTCTACAGCCTCTTTGCCTGATTCTCTCTTCAGGTAACTGAAACATCGCTGATTGTCTCTACAATCATGCACAGTAAACACAAATTCTGCATTTTTATTTTGCTCTTAAACCAGTGGAGAAGAGAGGCTTTGACAGAAAGGGTCAGAGTTAAGTTAAAGTTTAGTTTCTTTAGTTTAATTTCTCTGATCACATCTCAGAAGTCTCTATCATATAATGGATGTGCTCAGTTCACAGCATCATGCATGGAGGGAATTAAAGGATGATGAAGTGATTCAGATTTTAATGTTTCTGGATTTAATTCTCGTGTTTCAGATGATTAATTTCCAAATCATGCATGAACACTGCTACCAGTGAGTTTAGTGGAGAGTTCAGCGGATGCGGCTCACTTGATGTTTTTTATCTGAAACAGAGCAGTAGTGACGACCTGACAGAGGAGGGAGGAACTAAAACTCTGGTGCAAACTACACTGTATGTTCATTATGAGACACATGGAGCTTTTTTCTCTTCATCTGTGTTGTAGTTATTCTGTGAGGAACCCCAGTCAAATAACAAATCAAGAAGTCTTTATTTTCTACTAAGACTGCACAAGTTGAATGTCAGTTCAACAAAACTGCTATTTGACTCAACATGGAGCTGGTGAAGGATTTACAGTAAACACAAAGTGGTTGCTTTGTGTTTATATTTTGCCATGTGTTTGCTGGAGAATTGCTTCCTGGGCATGGGCTTGATTAGTGTCTATCGTCAGAACTTTGGTTTCCTCCAGGTTTTGACCAGCAGAATGTTCACATTGCCTTCACAGGGGCCTTTTTGCTCTCCGTGTACACAGCAGCTCAAAGGCAGGATATCACCTGTCCTGCGTGTTTGAGATCACAACACATCTCACTATGTAATTAAGATCAAAAATGTAACAGCCATTCTTTTCGAAGCACTAATAGTTTTATAGTCTACGGTTTGCTTATTTCTTATGTTGTAAATACTGTTGAATGTATTTTTATTGATGTGTTTTTCATTTCCTGAGGGCTTTATCTTTCTTTGTAGTACTGTGCTGTTTCAATTTTCCCATGTGGGATCAGTGTGTGTTTTTCAAGAACAGCCGTCTTTCTTTTGTGTTGCTTTATCTAGTTTAATGTCACGCTGTGTTGAGCTGATCCCTGTCGGAGAAGGCAGAGTACAGGTCACCATCCGTCACAGAGGCACATCCACACACACACACACACACACACACACACACACACACTCATATTTACACACATGAACAATTTTAGCAAGCTGACCTCAAACGCATGATTTCATACAGCAGAAGGGAACTGGAGTATGTGGAGAAAAGTGTTTGCACGTTCAGGGAGAACATGCAAACTCCACTGAGAGAGACAAATCAAGCCGAGACACCCTGAAACAGTAACATGCAATTTATATTGTGGCCCATTCACGCCATCCTTGGCAGCGTTTAACCTTCGATCTTCAATTTGATGAAATCTGTCCAACATAACGAACTTAGGTCTTGAAGTCTAACTTCATAAAGACGTTCTGGTCAGCAGAAGCCTGTGACAACGTGTTTTTACTGCCAGTCTCTGCTGTAAGCATTAATAATTTTGTTTTTAAAGGGAAATTCGAGTTTGCTCAAGCATCACTGGGGTTGGTAACAGTAACTGCTGTCAGTCCAGAAGTATTTCAAGGTGTTCGTCTCCCTGCAAGGTCCAGCTGGAGTGGTGTGTTTCGTTGCAGTGAGATGTTTCTCGCTCTGAATTCCCTGCCAATCAATTACATTCGGCCCTGACAGTCTGCCTCCGGGAGGCAGAAGCAGTGTACGACGCGCTGAGCTGTAAGGTGTTTGGCAGGTTAGCTCCATTTCCAGATCACGTCTCGTCTATCGGCTCCCAACAAGTGCCTGTCTGTAAGCCCTGCACGATGAGATTGCTGACGTGGGCTTCAGATAAGTACTTATTGTCTAAATTGGTTTGATTTCCACACACGGTGTGGGATTCTTATCTCTGGCCATTGTGTCGGCTCCCTGTCTGCACTTGATGTGGTCCTGTCATTCACATTGCTGTTCTCCAACGTCTCAGGCAGAGATGTTTTCTTTGGCTTCGTGGCCTCTGGCTGTGTTTCTGGTTCAGCTGCATGCGGACAACAAACTAGACCTTTGCCAGTGTTGTCCGGACTGGAGTCGGTTGTTTCAGGTAAAAGTCACTGTGGTTTCCACCTGATCAAAATATTTAATGCAACAGATTGCTGATAATTCTGTTTGAGATAACCACTTCTTCACTTTTCTTTTCTTTTGTTTTGACTATTTTAGGTGACTAATTAGGTTTGCTCTGATAGAATCACGAAATTCCATCAATGAATGAAGTTCCACTTCCACCATCACAAAGAGTGTGTGACCTTTCCACTTCCACACCTTCCTGTGCCCTTTGTGCCGTTTAATTGGACTTCTGCAGGCGCCGGGTCCATGATGCAGAAAATTGGACTCATGACAAATGAACAGAGTTCTGGAAAAAAATGCTTTTTCATATCTCTTTCTCTCTTTGGTTTAATTTGAGCTGTTTTGGTTTGTGAACTGAGTTAGACTTTGAGATTTCTGTTCACCTTTGAAGCGATCCCTCCTGTCGTTTCTCATTTATCTTAACAACAGCGGGATCCAGATTTGTGCTGGTGTTTTTCTGTCTGCAGGTTAAGTTTTTCACTTCATGGTCAGGTCTTCCATTTTAAACTACTTTGATAATGAGAACGGTGCATACAAACAATGCTTGACCTTTTCTGTGACCTCATTGTAATTTCTTGCTATGCAGGTGTTATAGTAGATCATAGAAATCAGTCGTCTTTGAGATATAGTTTGCCATATATTTCTTTTTTTTCTTCAGAGTGAATCTGGGCTTTCTGTCCTCAGTTTGCATGTTCTCCCTGTACATGTGCGGTGGATCTTCTCTGGTTGCCCACAGTCCAAAAACATGTGTTTGAGCTAAATTATCAACTCAAATTTTTCCTGTTGGTAACTTATCCCACTGGAAAAAAGGACTGCATGCATACGGCATGCTGTCTACGAGGCAGACGGATTAAAATCTGAAAAAGTGAAATGTATGGATTTCCTTGTGAACTATTTACTAGGTATTTAGATCCACCCTAAACATATTAAGCGTGGATCAGTACTTCTGGACAGTATTGAATGCACATCTAAAGCAGAACTCAAGTGAGAACTCCAGTGAGTGGATTCATGCACTAATCACATGGTAACAGCTGCTCTGTATGCTTAATACGGTGAATGCAGGACTTTCTGACCCGAGTGCTTCTAATTAAGTCAGTCAGGGATACAGTTGCATTAGTATTTCAGTAATTTTAATGCAAATCATGGCTGACATTTAATTACAGCTCAGACAAACACAATCATGGGTCAAAAAGGTTTTAATTGGTTAAAAAAAAAATATATATATACCCATCTTGAAATAGAAGTTTATTATATGGATGTTTCTGGTAAAAACTTTGATGTTTGTCATGTTTTGATGTTGATGGGGTTAAATTAATAGAAAAATCCTGTTGGAGGTTTGTCTTGATTTTATAACCTCAAGCCAATTTATTGTGCTGCCACTGAGTGAAAGTGGAAAACACGGTACAGAAAACACCAGAACATGACTGTTGATGTGTGTA
The DNA here is from genome assembly GCF_902148845.1 of Salarias fasciatus. Taxonomy (NCBI): domain Eukaryota; kingdom Metazoa; phylum Chordata; class Actinopteri; order Blenniiformes; family Blenniidae; genus Salarias; species Salarias fasciatus. The sequence goes on along the minus strand of NC_043750.1, from coordinate 33,710,099 downwards.
CAAAGTTTGCAGAGTTGCAGTCGCTTGTCTTTCTTTCTTTTTTTTTCGTTTTTTTTTTTTTTTTTTTGTTGAGATGGAGAGATTTTCACATGCGGCCAATGTTTGTTTATTCTGCTCACTTTTGATGCTGTTAGTCCGAAAGATATCTCAGGAAAACACTGTGTGCTGCATGAGCTCAATGATAATGAGGATCTTTGTGGCCAAAATTGAAAAGTTTAACCAACCTTGTTGAAAATTCATGAAATGCAAATCAGAAAGTATTTCTTTTCACTGTTCATTTATTGACACACTTCTAACTTTTAGCGAAAAGTCACTTTACTTTCACTTTCTTAAACGAAACCACAGAGCAGTGGTGCATATCGTCCTGGTTCTGCAGGGTCTCTCGCGGAGTGTTATCATTGGCAGAAAGCAGAGCTTTTCACAATCAGGTGTGGTGGAGCAGGATAACATCTCAAATCAGGAAATGGGCCCTTTAATAACAGGATTTAAAAGCATTGTAAATGAGTGTGAACCGAGACGATGGTAGAATAATCTGTGATCCCCTGAAATGTGGACGCACATGGCGGAGTGCAGGGATGGACGGCTGATGATAATGATAGAGACTCCCATACCAGGATTAAGAGGGAGATGGTGTCGTGGCGAACAGGAGCTGGATCCAGCAGGTCCCGAAAGAACAGAATGACGAGTTCATAATGATCTTTAAACCTCTGAATGAATTTCATTTAGGTTTTTTTTTTTTTTTTTTTTTTTGAGTGGAATATCATTTATGACGCGTGTCAGTTTAATTCATTTGCAAGGTTGCAGCTTTAATGCTTCCGTCTCCTCTCTGTCCACATGACAAAGTGTGGGTCAGAATGACACCGAACCCCAAACCGTCCCTCGTGAATGGATTTGAGCGTCATGCATATGAATGGGGGAACGTGACTAACACTGAAGTAGTTAAAAAAAGAGAGATAAGTGAAAGCCAAGGAGAATTTATCCACCAGAATTAACTGGGAGTACAAGTTTGTTGATGTAGCTGAGTGTTTTCTTTTATTAACATTTATCATGCTTGAATAATTGATTTATTAATGAATTTGTATATGTTAGTTTGTTAGTTTTCCTTTTTGCTTCTTTTTTTCAAATGCAGTTTTAAATACCAGCATCAACATGAAAAACAATAAATGATTTCATCTCCATGTCATGAAATGATCACAAGACTACTAGGAAGTCTCCTAAGTAAGAATAACCAAAGTGCAAAACCAGATAAGTATATCGAGTGACCAAATATCTCTTTTTACCCAGACATGTCCATGTTTAACTCTTTTTTTTTAAATATAGTGTATCTATCTATATCCAACCAACCAATCAACATTTGGTGTTCTTGATTTTTTTTCAAGAGACTCTTTAATTTAAATTGACTGGTACTTTGCACAGAATACTGCAAATTTGCTCTTTTTTGAAAATTCAAAATAATGTACAGTATGTGTTCGTGAAAATACAAAGAACGATCACCTGATGCAGGAAGTGATGAAATATTCATTCCAGCTTTTTTCTTCACACGTTTTGCAAGCAGGCATCAGCTCAGGGTCAAAATTCCTTTATAATCTTAAAAATGTGACTGAAATTTATCTTGACAGAGAATAGACTTATCTGTTCAGTCTTTTTATTGTTGTTTTTGTTTATATTTATCAAAAGCAGACAGGCTGGGTCTGTGCCTGCATCCTAGAAGGTGTGGCCGTATCATGTTTACTGTGAGTTTTCTAAAGCGGGGTAATTAAACAGGCTTTGATGGTAATTAGAATTTTTAATGGGAATGTAGTTCATCAGTGGGCCGGAATCATTTCATTCCTAATTTCATGCACGTAAACCTAAGACTGATTGAGTGAGAGGAGAGCAGAGACATGGTCGAGGGCAAATGAAGGAAGTGGTTTTCTTCGTTTTGCTCTTGATGCCTGCCGTCATGTTTGCCAGTCTCCTGCGTGTCAGGATGTCATTAATGTCAGGGTCATTACTCAGTATCTTCCATCTATATGACGTTTCATACAGAACAGTGCTGTTCTCCATGCTTCACAGAAGATTGATAAAAGATATGCACAGCTAAGACCGGGCGGAAAATTCTGTGAAAATATCAGTGACTCCTGGAAGTGAAATGAATGGAGGGTTAAAAGAGAAATATATAATGTTGTATACTGGTGTTGTCTCCGTGTAGGTGTCGCTGCAGTGTATGCCTGTGTGTGTGTGTGTGTGTGTGTGTGTGTGTGTGTGTGTTCCCGCTGAGATTTGCTTCAAGACAGAAGCAGTTAAAGGGCCTTTTTCTTTGAGTGTGTCCCTCACCCATGGGAGAAACCGAGAGCTGAACATGATTATACGCTCAGAGACACTATTGTCACTGCCTCGTTCTGAAGGAAAAGGCGATGCATACACTGGCAATAGAAATGCTGTGATGGGGCTGTAAATGCCAACCCCAAGGATTAATGTGTATGACTCAGCTCGGGTTGTATGGTATTGACGGACTTTCATTATGGAGCATTTCTGCATCGCTGGAGCCGTTCAGGATGAATCTCATTTGTTTCTAAAGAGTTTGATTGTGTTATATGCTTCTACTCAGCTTGCGCAGATAAAAACATTTATTAAAACCGGCCAACATGTTGTATTAATTGGCAATTTTTTAATTGTTTTTAGTGTTTTTATCAGTGCACCATCGAAACTGACAATCAGTAATTCATATGGGAGCCCACCAAGATGCTTTGCTCATTACGTGGGAGTGACGATACTTCCCTCCTGCATTGAGAGAGGGATGCAGCATGATTATTACTTCTCTGCATTTCAGTTAATTAAAAAGCATGAGCCTTGAAAACATTGGCATTACTCGCTCACATTGCATTCAACTCCCAAGGTAAAATGTCACTTGAAACCTGATAGGTTGAATTCACATCCTGTATTGTATTTTTTCACTTTGTCAGTGAAAAACTTATGATCTGATGAGGCTACAAAGAAGCTCTTTCTGCTTTACACCAACTGTCAAGGGAATAAAGAACCAAACAGTTCACTGAAGGATATATTAGACCCTGTTTTTGTAACTGCTTTCTATTTATTGAGCTATAATTTTTTGTTTGGCACCAGAGACTTAAAAGCAGCAGCATTGTGATATCTAACAGAATTTCTATGATTACATTCTGTAAAGGAACAAGAGTCAGTCCATGTGTAGGCAGTAGACACAACATGCTTGTTTTTCAGAGTGAAGACTGCAGAAACTTCTCATACTCTTGTGTTTGCAGTCATTTTTTAATATATTTCATTTACCTATTTTAATTTTTTTAATGTTGCATGTTGGGGAGTACAGTTTAATACTCTGTAAATCAGCTCTGACCAGTGGAGTACCTTTGTGTTTTTGGTGACATTTTATTTGGCATAAGATACAGTTTAATTTGACATTATCCGTGCACTGCAGCGTGTATGGATAAAAAAGTGCACAAAATAAAACCAGACAAATTAAAATTTTAAGTATATTCAGCATTACTCACTCAAAACATTTGTTACCATTTGCTGCCAATTTTCCTGGGAGCATCACCAGTTTTTATGATTCCTGCTACTGTTGTTACTGTTTTGTATGCAGAGGAGCTTTTATAAGAAATTATAGCTGGACCAGTTATTCAAACTGAGCGTTAAATTAAAGGCTTATAGTTTTAAATAGTGATAAGACTTGATGTTCACAGTGCGTTTTCAGTGCTTCGGCAGGTTTAAAGAAGCATCTTCCCCTTTTCACACACACACGATGGTGACGGCTGCCAAGCAGGACACTCAGTCCACACCTATGGGAGCGATTTCAGTGTCGTGCTCACTAACCTCCAACCAGCTCTGTGAAGAGAGCCTCAGCCACGATGTCTTCAGCTGCAGCTCGCAGGGATTGTCTCCAATATCCTGCAACCCTGAAATAAATAAAGCGGTATAGAAGATGGTTGAATGGACATTTCGATTCACCATTGTCAGAAAAAAAAGAAACACAAGAAGCTGTTCCTGAGCGGGGAAAGTATTTTCTCAAAGCCATGTGATGCACAGAGCTTTTGATAAAAGAAATATTCACACTGAGGAGAAGTGAGTGGAAGTTAAAGCTTGTCCCTCCTGTGAAGTCCTTGAAGTAATTGCGGACGCCCGGTCCTGAGACAGTACGGTGTTGTTGTTCTGTGTGTTTGGAACATCTGCAAATCACAAGGTAACATGTACAATCCTTCAGTGTTTCATTAGTGCATCTTTCTTTACAGTTACAGTTCATCTTTACGGTTCAGTAGTTTCATCTCGGTTATGCTTCACTGAAGAACAACTCTCGCATGACTAAGTTGTTTGGGTTTATTTTGATTTTATGATTATAACACTGTCAGAACAATGTGCAAATTCTTCAGTGTTTTTCCCCCCAATGATTTCAGCTTTCATAGACTTGCGGTTATTCGATATTACTGTGCTTTTTTGACAGTCCAGAGAAGCTCATCATGTCGCAGCTGAGTCACAGGACAGCAAAACTCTGTAATCAGATGGTTGTACTGAGACAAAGCTCAATTTCACAGCTTTCTGGACATTTATGAGGGTTATAGCTTTTATAAACAGATGATGCTTCCAAAAGCATTCATCCAGCTTCTCATAATCTCTCATCATCTGATAAAGCATGACCAGAAAAAGAGTGTTCAATGAGTTTTGTCGTCATGCAACGCGCCGACGACATGTCGAACGCATGAGTCCATCATACTTTAGAGTGAGTGTATTAAAAAGCTGCACGCAGCTGGACGCCACTCAACCCAGGCAGCAGCAGCTGGAAAAATGGACAAAGTGTTCTAGAGAGGAGAGGAAAAGAGAGGAGGGCCAGACTGTGAGGCAAACTGTCAGACTTTTCAGACTAAACCTCTTCAGTCAACACCTCGTTTGCCCCGACTCCTCCGACTATTCCCCCGATTTCATGCTCTTTTCGAGCAGTGGGGAAAGTACCCGACTTTCCCCTGAGAACCTACTCACGGGTCGGTGGCTGGCGGCCGACAAACGTTGGTCTGGAGTGATTCTCAACACCTTTCTCCTCTTCGTACCTGCCTTATTCTTTATAACATCATAATTTTTTAATTATCTTTCATTGTTATCACACTTCAAGGTCAGATGAGCCTTCAAACGTAGGGAAAGCTTTGAATCCACATGAGAGGAGAAACAGATGAGGCAGAGATTTCATATTACTATGAGAAGAAAATAAATCAGCCTTATTGATAAGATGTGATTTGCACTTTCAAATCCTTTATTCGCTTACTTTATTAAAAAACAACAAATAATCATTGCTTAATTTGGTGCATCAAACTAAAAAAGAAACATTCCTACCTAAGATGTTGCTTTAAATGCTTTACATGCTATGTTATTGTTTTATGGTAATAGAACATATCTGAAGTTGTGATGCAAAAATGAATTTTTAGTAGGGCTGTCAAATGATTAAAATTTTTAATCAGATAAATCACAGCTTCCAAATTAATTAATCATGATTAATCACAAATAATCGCAATGTCCAACTATGTCTGAAATATACCCTTTTTTCCTGTATTGCATTAACAAAAAAACGACAGGACATGATTATATATATTTAACACGTGATGTGTTTTATATTTAAGGCTCCAAATAAAATAAATATTCAAAAAAACTAAAACATGCACACCATAACATAATGTCTGTGTGTGTGCAGTGCTCCCTCTGCAGTCCCTCTAAAGTTGGCTTTTGGCAGGAGTTACATTTTTAGGTCTGTAACAAATGTAGTACCACAAGAAAAGTAAAACTAAGGGCCAATCCCAATTCTACCCCTTACCCCTACCCCTTACCCCTACCCCTATGATATGCGCGTTCACGAGGCTTAAGGGCTATCCCAATTCTCCTTTTTGAATAGGGGTAGGGGTAAGGGGAAGGGCTATTTCACCCCTTTCAGCGAAGTCTGCATCGATGCTCCCTATTCTCAATAGGGGTAGGCGGAGTTTCACATTGGCCAGAAAAAAACAACATGGCGCCCACCACGGAGTCGCACAAATGTAAGATTGCTTTCTGTATACTATTAAAAAAGCTATAAAAAGTGTATTTGCTTCACTGAATTTATAGATAAACTAGCGTGACAGTGTCCCAGTCATGGATTAACGTTTTAGCGCTGCGCAGCACTGTTTCCAATCGTGAATTTGTAACTTCTTTAGAGCACTAATCACTGAATTAACGTCATCCTTTATCATGTTTTTAATGTAATATGTTAGATACAGGGACCCCCGATGAAACCCGACTGCTGATTCAGTTTAGAGCCGGGTTCCTCAATTAGCGGACCGCGGTCCACGACCGGACCGCGGCACACCTCGCTGCGGACCCAGGGCAAATGTATGGAAAAAAAAAAGAAAAAAAATCTTTCTTTAAACGCTCCATGTTCCGTGTGAGCACCGTTCTGCACCGCGCCGCTCTGCGCGTGGTGTAATCCAGCGCGCTCCGTCGCACCGCACTGCTCGGCAGTCCTCGGTATCGCTGCCCCCCCTCTCCCACAGGGCGCTGAAGTCCGGACCCATGCTTGTATATAAAAAGCAAATGTGGACCTTCAAGATTTGTATTTGAGGACCCCTGGTTTAGAGGATAAAAAGGAAGAAAAGTTTTTGAAATCAAAATACAGCGCCAAAACACATTGGGAGTAAATTATATTATTCGTCTAAGCTATAATATGTCAGTAATAAAACGTGTTTATATAAATATATCTGTATTACTTTTGGAAATTCATAAAAGAAAATGGCTTGGAAGGGGAAGTTACAGCCCAGCAAGCTTCAAAAAAGTGGGAGAACCTCAAAAAGAAATATAAGGTAAATAATAATACCATTATTAAAAAATGAAAGTAATTTCTAATGTAATTTCTATCATTTCTAATATCCATAATTTTTTGTTGTTATAGGAGCGCGGCGGGGCTTAAAGGGCCAAGGGGTATCCCAATTCATAGTGCTGCAAAGATAGCCCTTCCCCTCAGCCCTATTCTAAAAGGGGTAGGAGAGTGATAGGGGTAGGGCTAAGGGCTAAGGGGTAGGGGTAAGGGGTAGAATTGGGATTGGCCCTAAGAGATACCACACTTTATTCTTACACAATTAAACAGGGCATTCTTAAACCAGTGTTCCTTTTTGTGTGGAAAACAGAAAACTGCTTCAACATTTTTTTAACCAAACAAGTAGAATCCATGGGGCCAGCCGGCTTATCTCCCTCCATATTGCTTTCTTCTTCCGTTTTGATAAATGAATTGACGCCAGGCCTCCTTTGCCTCCTGTCTGCTGCCCGTCCATGCTTCTCATGTCCGCGTGGGTGTGCGCTGCGCGTTGGTCCGCGTGACGTAAAAATCATCATGAATTCCTGTCCGCTAGTTTCCACGCGGACTGATCCGCGGGTCCGCGGACGTCCACGCAGCAGACAAAACATGACGGTAAAAGTGAAAGACGGAGCTCCAGCCTGATGGCTCCACTTAAAGACACCGAAAGAGTGAAAAACTCGTGGAAAGAGAGAGCAGACTCTGTCTGGAGGGAGGACAAGGTTTGCAGACTAACTAATCGCTTGGGCGCCGCCCCCACGATTCAGAAATAGAAAAAAAAGGCTAAATAAACTTTAATACTTAATGATAATGTACTGACAGTGTATGTGCTTAATTTTCTCTAAATAATCCGTAATAAAGGAGCAGATAAACAGTCTGTAGTGCCGAAAAAGCTTCTCGATCAGCCGAGGCTGAGGTGAGGCTTCTTCTTCTTCCGTTGCTGGCAGCTTGCAGGCAGCTTGCATTCCACGCGGGTGCACTACTGCCACCCGCTGGTAGAGGTGAGGCTTGTCATGATGCGCATGCATTAAACTGCGTTAAAAATTTTAAAGAGATTGATTACATTAATTAATTAACGCAATTAACGCGTTATTTTTGACAGCCCTAATTTTTAGTTAACAAAAAAACAAAAAAAAAACAAAAGGCAGTGAAACACCGTGTGTACACAGTGCACATATGTTTCAGTTTGGATGAAACTTTGCTCTCTCGATACAGGACGCATCAAAATCAAGTTTAAGATAAAATAAGCCCACATCAAAGATGGAAAGTGTTTCTGAGCTCCGCTTTCCACCATGTTTACTCTGACCCAAAACAAAGTCATTTTTCCAGCAGCTGCTGGTTGATATTTCCTGTGACTTAGCAATAAAACAGTTTAAAACTCAAGGAAGATTTTAAGCAATAGTTATATGTTTCTGTGATTTGCTGTTTTATACCCAAGCATGACGAGGTCCCGAGTTTGTGCTTAGCAAGAGAAAACAATGGTGGGCTTTCAGTTTAGAACCTCAGTCACGCTGCCTCCGGCCGACCAGCTCAATCAGTGACAGACACTCGGGTTTCTAAGACCTGGACCCGTCACCAGAGAAAGGAGGGACGGCAGGAGAAGTAGGTGGGGGAGGAAGGGAGCAGCGGAGGCTGAGTGGATGAAAGCCGCCACAGAGGAGACTGTGTTTAGTGGGTTAGTGGAGCGGAGACCGACGCTGGTTCGGTCTGGGACCACTTTGCCACTGCACTGCAACAGATACCTATCAGCGCTGCCGTCGGACCTCCGCCACAGTTTACATCATCCGACTCGCAGCGTTTTCTTCTGATTTTTGTGACGATAAAATCAAAGACGCGCTTGGGCTTCTTTAGTGGCTCTCTGTCTTTCTCATGTCATCCGTTCCTTCGTTTTGCTGCAGATTTATCCTTTCCTGTATTTAGATTGTCTCCAGAGCTCATGCCCGCTCCTCCTGTGTTGTTCCCTCTGCCAGAGTGTGAGCGTGTGTGCGCATGGGCGTGCGTGTCTTTGTGTGTGTGTGTCTGTGTGTGTGTGTGTGTGTGTGTGTGTGTATGTGTGTGTCTGTGTTCATTCTCCACCTCCAGCTCAGAATAAGTGGCACCAGACAGGCCGTATAAGGAGTTGTTAGATCATTGGCCACACTGTCAGTAAAACAGAACCATATGTGTTCGCATTCGCTTGTGCACATGCCTATACCTCGTGTGTGTGTGTGTGTGTGTGTGTGTGTGTGTGTGTGTGTGTGTGTGTGTGTGTGTGTGTGTGAGCGCACACACGAGTGAAACCATGTGTGTCAGGAGCTGAGAGAACGGGAGTCTGTTGCTAATAGACATGGTGAAGGTCACATTATATGGTCATGTTAAACACACACACACTCACACAATATCTCTATTTACTCTACTTTTCTCTGTGTAGTATTTAGAATGTACACACACACAAACACCCACACATGCAAACACACGTACGTCTGGCATTGATTCTGAAATCATTACATAAGACCAAGTGTCAGTCTAATGTGTGAATGATAGCGGGCGGGTGGAGTGTTTTTTAGCCGTCCCGTCTCATCCTCTGATGGGTTTAGCAGAGTCTTTCTCTCTCTCTCTCTCTCTCTCTCTCTCTCACTCAGGCTCCATCTTTCTTACACAGCTTGTCTGGAATGTACAGATGTTTCCTTTTGGGAACGGGCGTCCTGGTCTGTTCACACACACACACACACACACACACACACACACACACACACACACACACACACACACACACACACACACTGTGGGAGAATGCAGTCTCATCTACAGGAACTCATCCATTCCCTGCTTCAGACTGTCTTGTCGGTCTTGTGTGTCAATTGAGATTAAACTATCCGAGAATAGAAAGACGGATCGATGCTCCAGTCCACTGTTTGCATTTTACGTGGTGTATTGCTTTTCTCAATGCCGTGCTGTCTCTCTCTCTCTCTCTCTCTCTCTCTCTCTCTCTCTCTCTCTCTCTCTCTCTCTCTCCCTCCCTCATTTCGTCTTGTTTCATCTCTCCCATGTGCAGTGGAGACTTTGTTACAAAGACACTCAGGAGAGACCAAAGCCACTTAAGTGAGCTGGCAGCTCACCTCCGCGGTTTAACCGGTCCAATTTTCTCACTTCCTTAGTAATTATTTGCTGTTTCTTACTTCTTCAAACTCCGGCGCGGAGATTCTAATGTGTGAGTGTTAAGTCGTGGTGGGTGTTTTATAGACCCCATTAGCAGTTTGTCATGTATGGCCTGTTTCTGTTTCCTGATTAGCGCTGGACCAATAACTCATATCTATATCTTTAAGAAGCATGATCTCCAGAAATGTCAGATAATATGCACAAGAAGGCATGTATATATATATATATATATATATATATATATATATATACATATATATATATATATATATATATATATATATATATATATATATATATATATATATATATATATATATAGCATGGTACAATCTTCATTTTAGTCTCAAATTTAGCGGCTTCATGACATTTCTTCAGATTGGTCAATCTTCAGAGCTTTGGTTGAGCTGTATTCATCGTTTAGTATTTATGCAATCAAAATGTCTTATCAAGTGGTGGTTAATGCTCTCGCCTCACCGTGAGATTCCTGGCTTCAGTCCAGTTAGGAAGGTTTCTTTGTTTGCAACTTGAACAGATTTGACAACACTAACAGTATTTTTCTTCTATTTATGTAACCCTGAGCTCAGTTTGCTGATTTTCACTCTTTTTCTGTCAGGCATGTGTGATAGTGCCTAAGTGAGGAGGAAAGGCTAAAAGAGAGATCAAACTTCCTGTAGTCTCAACACGTGCTGCTTTGCCAAATGTTAAACGAAGCTCGTCTGTGACGCATACCGTTCAGATATATTAATGTGAGCGGCTGACATTTCCATTGTTATTCTCTGGAAGCTCTCGTTCACCTTCCTCAATGCCCGTGTGACACGCCGGGCTTTATTCCTCATTGTTCAATTAAAAATGAAGCCACAGATCACATTAATAGGCGTCACATTAGTACTCCTTCTCAGGGACAGTTTCAAGCTGAAAAGCACCTATTTCCTAATGAGAAAGCTTTCCTTCCAATGAAGTCGGCTTCGCAGGACTGTCATATTTTAACATATTTTATGAATTTTCATTTTACTTTCTGTGTGAGTGAGAAGTTGTCTAGCAGATAATATTGTGAGTTTAATGCCAGAGTTGATTCAGCCTAGGATTTATTTTTTTTAAACAATTCAGTTGAAAATCAGAGAGTTTTAAGTTATTGGAAAGTTTCATTGTATTTTGACTTGTGAGTTAAGCATCTCAACTGATGTGCAGCACTAAATAGCTGCAGTACTCTCTTTGCTTAGTGTCGTACCAATTTTTTCCATTCCAGGTTTCTGAATTCCAGCTGCAATTCAGTAAAGTTACAAAGGGGTTAAAGACAGACTTACTGAGACTTATTGTTACTTTTTACGAACTATGATCAAAAACAAAGGAACATTTGTATGTGTCAGGAAGGGGTGGGTCGCTGAGTCATGCCTGGTTTAGTGAAATCATTTACATCTTCATAGCATAAAAATGATACTGTGACACTCACAGGCCTCTCCGTTAGCTCCCTATTCAGACAGCCAGTAATGCCAACAGGATTCATAAAATCCTGCCGTGTTTCTTTGTGTTTGCACGCTGCCATGTTTCTCTCCCGTATGCATTGTAAATGTGGACATGTTGGTTTATTCCCACAGTGATCTGTCCAAGAACCACATCTCGTCCCTCGAAACCAGCTTGCTCGAACGTCTCCCTGGTCTCCAGGAGCTGTAAGTACACATCCGGATACCCTGCATGTTCATGCTCTCATGTAGCTTCACTTAAATCAGGCTAATATTTATGGACACATCAGCAAGTCTGATTACTGAATAAGATCATTCACTCAGCTAATATATGTATTTACTTTAGGCATCTTCAAGGGAACAGGATTAATGTTCTCCCAAGAGGAGTCTTCTGCTGGGGGCCGCTGTCAATCCTGTGAGTATATAGCAGAGGGGAAATGAGGAGCAGGCACTCCTGAAGTGGAGAGGAGATAAAAATGTAGGAGATGAAAAGAGAGTAAGACTTGGTGTATTCTGGATTTAAGTAGGCAGAAATCCCAGGAGCAAGCTTCCTACAAAAAAAGGAGAGGAAAGAAACACACACACAGACACACACACACACACACACTCTAATCACAGCACGATTAAGTTCAATTACAGCTTGCTGCTCCAGGCTCCCACTACCTCCCTCTCTCCATCTGTCGACTTCCCCCCCTTCCTCCATCCATTACCTTACTTCTTCCACCCATTCAATGGGCGTTTAAGCACATGTTTGTATGCATGTGTGTGTGTGTGATGAGAGAGCACTCTGATGGTTTCCATCAGTTCTCTTCCAAAACCGCCACACAACGGCCCCATTATGTAGCCTTCTGGACGGAGTGAGGAGGGAGGGAGCTGAAGGAAAAGGCAGGAGTGTGGAAAGAGTGCCGATGGACGGAGACGGCGGAAAAAAGAAACACCAGAAGTCTGAATTTCTTGTTTCGGGTTGAGGTTGAATTTCAATTAATTGTTCCTTTACAGAAGCTGATTTTTATCTGAGCTATCCAGGTCATTTTTTTTTTGTGTGTGTAACGAGAGAATAATGAACACATTTCAAAAAGTCATTTAAATTCATGGAAAATTGGATAACTAATTGCATGCAGTGTACTCAAGTATTGGCTTCAACAAAGATAACGCCGTCACTTCAGTATTCAAGTAGCTTCCATGAATTAGTGTAACTGAAAAAGTTCAAGGATATCTTTGGTTGTTGTTTTTGTTTTTTTCTCATGTCAGCATTTTTTTCTTCTTCAGTGATTTAAGCAACAACCTGATCGCCGCCATAGATGAGCGGATAAGTGACAACCTGTGTAATTTAACTCAAATGTAAGTCTGAAGTATTTATTCTTCTTGTCTGTCCGTGTGTCTGTCTCTAAACTGTCTTCTTCTTTAATGCCTGGTTCATCTACAACAAAATGGGAAGAATGTGGAAGCTCCTCACAGAAAGGCCAAACTGATCCATAAACTATTCGTACCAGCACACATCTATTGATCAGACAGCATTTAAAATGTTGGTAGATGAAGCGCACCTCATTACAGTATATCCAACCTGTCAGTAGGTGGAAAATAAGAGGCAGCAGAGGAGCTATGGATGTTGCTGTAATCAATGAAGGCAAGTGTGAGAGTCTGAGTGGCTTTGACAGAGACCAAATTGTGATGTCTAGAAGACTAGAAGACTGGGTCAGAGCGTCTCCGTAACAGCAGGTAGAGTGTTCTCAGTCTGCACCAAAATTGGTTCAAAATTGAGCAACTAGTGAACCAACGAAGCTAAAGGTTACCGAAGCTCTCTGATGTCGCCATTAGAGAATGATCTGTGGGAGATGTGAATGAGGGGCTACTGTAGCAGAAATCACATCAGGCACCCAAAACTACTCACTGCTCATCGTGACGGGGCCGCACAATTAAAAGCACTTTGACCAACGGGCCATCCAACGGCGGATTAAAGAGCCCACCTCTCTGACCTCTAGGCCACCGCTGCCCTCGGGAAAAGCAGACCCTTACGAGTGCTGAACTCTAAATGCACGACAGAATAGATAAAAATGTACAGGAAGGATCTAAAGCCTTCGGATTTTCTCTGAGACGTACAGCACAGGGTCTCAGTGGAACCAGCAGACCAAAAAGGAGGCGTCTTTAACTGCGATTCAAACGGGCTTCAATGAGCAGGAAATTTTCAGTCATGTCACAGAAGAACATTAAAGCTTGATTTCATGGTGGAATAGAGTCGTGATTATTCACAGAGAAAATTACAAAAATTAGAAAATGTTCCTTTCTCAGCAAACTCTGTAATTCAGCAAAACCAAATAACCTCCCCACTAATAGAACACGTCTGAAAGACTGTGGCACATGCTACGTAATATAATTGTTCTTTTCACTCCTCTCTCACATTGTCACCACCTATATTTTTCTCCTTTCTACTTTTCAACTTGGCAGGCCTTTCATTGTGCCATATAAATTACCTTTCATTATATATATCGGTATATTGTATGACTGTCATCTATTCAAGACATTTTTTCCTCTCCTCTGAAAAGCCTGAATGATGGTTTTAAGCATGTTAGAATACATTACTACATTTTAGACATTGCTAAATTGACACCAGATCTGCTGTGGGCTTCTGTAACGGCATGGCAAAAGGTGAAAGTGGTTATTACTGTAAGACACCAAATCAAAGAGCTTATTGTAAAATGTGAGTTGCCGTTTAATACAATGATTTGCAGCTTTCATGAAGCCATAATGATCGGCAGTCAAACAGGAGGTCATCAGCTGGATCGTTTCCAAGGGCCAGATGCTCTCGGAAGATAAACTTAGAAAATAATAACCAAATTTCTAATGTACCCAAAGTAATATGTTATTGATTTTCATTGTTGTGTGAGTGATGACAGTTTGTAAGACCATCAAGCTGTTTGACGTTTGAAGATACATCATATGATGGGATGAGTCAGAGAACACAGTCCATATGCACCATATATAAGGCTGATAATCAATAGTGGCTGCTCGTGTTCTTTGCAGCCTGGGGCAGCCCTGTGGCAGCGCTGCAATAATAATGTGCATCTTTCTGTACTGGAAACCACTGCAATGGAAAACACCCAGAGACCCTCGACAAAGTTTACTGTCGTGGATCTCTGCACAAATGCTCTGACAGCACAACTGTCTTTTTTTGGACCTAAGCTCATTTAAAATTGACGACATGGAAATTTAAAACTATTCCGTGGTATGATAAACTAAATCTACACCTCCTCCAATAGCATGGATGCTGTGTTCTGCAGACCTAAGAGAACAGGAACCATCTGTCTTGGTATCAGTGCAGAGTTTGAATGCCTGCACCTCTGGTAGCATGAGGCTGCGTTCGGGCCTGTGGTGTGAACAGCTCACACGTCTTATCGATCAAAAAGTACATGGAGGGCTTGAAACATCGAGGCCCTCAGAAAAAAAGGCCTTACATGTATATCAGCTAATGCGAGCCCAGATATTGTGTCCATCTCAACCGCATGGCGTTGTGGCGAAAGAGTCTGCCTTCTGCTCAGGCAGTTTATTAATACAAACACTTGTGTGTCATCGTATTGAGTTACAGTGTGTTTCACCCTCATCACCCGCCGCTCGTCTGTTTGTCTTGCAGCGATCTGAGCGGAAACCCGTTTAAATGTGACTGTAAACTGTTTCGACTGGTCAGCCAGCTCCAGAAGAAAGGGGTGAGAGTTCGGCGCCCACACGCCATGCTCTGCAGCCAGCCCCCGAAGCTCCGCCAAGAGCCCCTGCTCAATACCAGCCTCCGCACCTGTGGTATGAATGACTGCTGCTGCATGAGACACACACACACACACACACACACACACAAGCAACAACCTCACAGCGGGAGAGTGTTTTTTTTAAGTACGGGCCTTGTAAGTCATTCGAGAGAGTCTTGACTAAGGAAAGGTTTTTTGTAAAGGTCACTGCTTTGTCCTTTTCAGATTGAATCTCCAACCAAAGAGCACAAATGTTGCTACAGAATTTTAGGTTTTCTTATGCAGACATTGTGGAATAAGTTTTTGTTGTTGTTGTTCTCAGTGTAATAAAGTCAAGACACCAAAACAGCAATTTAACAATCCAGACATGAGCTGTAGAGGAAAAAAAAACTCTCCTCTTCCATGATCAAACCTCCTGCAGAACCAAATTGAAAGTGATTGTCGAAAAAGAGAAAAACAATACTGACAGGAAGGAATCACAAACAACAAACAGTAAACCGGTCTGAGCCGTTCACCGCAGGTCTGGGCGCAGACGGCGAACAGCACAGACAGAAAAAGGACATGAATCACATAAACACGGCGGCTGAACGTCTCTCTCGGCTTCAGGTCCGACCTACGCCGGCTGTCTGAGGGACAGCAGCAGCGGAGGAGGAGGACAGATCGAGCTCGTCATCTTCTCTTCTTCCACTCCTGGAAACTTCACCCGCGAGCAGTGTAACAGCGTGTGCTTCGGCGTTGCGTCACACCTCTACGGCGGTCTGGGGGAGCGACACGAGTGTCTCTGCAGCACCAACTCCCAACCGAACCTGATCAGCAAAGCTCAGTGCTCCAACGCCTGCACCGACCCAGAAGTCATGGCGGTAATCCTCGCTGGTCCTCATATTTCTGTGGCTTCTTGGATTGCGCAATCTCCATATTAACCCTGACACACCTGCACATATATTCATCTGAATATCTATAGTTATCAGTTGAAATGATTGAAAATGGGCAGACCAATGAATGGATGAAACCATTGGATTAATTGAAATAACAAACGGAGGGAAAAGTGTTTAACACCCTACAAGAAAACAAAGTCAAACATGATAAATAAAACATATTATTAATAATAACATATTTAAGTATGTGTTATATAAAAACAAAAAAAAACAAAACAGAACAGAAAGAAAATTCACTCACAATGTTGATTAAAGCATGAGATTGAAATAAATTGAGATTTATGGCAAAAGAAATTGAAAACAAATTGAACAGAGGTAGAACAATCAAATCTTTAATGTTAATTAAGTTAACGTTTCCCTAAAGTTTTTCTTCTGATAGAAACCTCCTCTGTGTTGTAGCCTTTTACCCGCTGAATGCACGACGTTCAGGATTTCCTCTAAACCTTCCGGTGTCCGACAAACGGCTTCCATCTGTGGTCTAAATGACTTCCTTATTGCCCACAGACTCCCTACAGCAGTGTGAGGAGAAACAGCAGATTAAGACCTGTAGTTCATTTTACCTTTGTGAAGTTACGACCCTCACAGCAATGTTGAAATCACCCAACTAAAAAGAATGTTTTGTTTTCATTCTTAACATTTTCGCATGCTGCCAGTCATCCCTCCTCTTGATACGGTTTCCTTCGGTTCACAGCAATGTGAGTGGACTGAGGTGCATGACGTGTTTGTGGTGAAGTTCTCCGTCACGCTGAAGCCGCCCCCGCCGCAAAACGTCCACGACCTCGCCGCCTTCTCCGCCGCCTCGTCCGTCACCCCCGTGACGCTGTCCTGGGACTTTGGTGACGCTTCCTCGCGGTTCAACACCACGGGAGCGGAAATCACCGCCGCGTCTCACAAATACGGACTTCCGGGACGTTACGCGGTGACGGTGACCGCCTGGGCCGAACACAAGGAGGTGAGAGCTGAAGGAAGAAAGAAATTCGATCTCAAACAGAATGTGTTAGCAGAGAAATGACCCTAAATATAACTTACTTCTACTTATATTTGAAAATCTGCCGTACTGTTTTCAAGTTCAGTTTTTCATGTTTCTGCAAGAAAACTGGAGGAATAAAGGATTAATACATGAGGTTTTATTTCTGTTTTAATAATGACAACTGCTTTTATTTTGTAATCAATGTATTGAAACTAATTTTTGACATTTTAAAATTCACTCCTCATAATTAGTTCCCGTGTGCTACGCTTTCAAGCCAACTCTAACTTTAAAAATATTTGAGTTATCCTATTGAATTCAGTTCAACAAGCTTCAAACTCGCAGTTCCAATAGTGTCAGTGATTATTGTGGACAGTGAGACTGTTGGACTGCATTTCTGTAAACATTTCGTAATGCAAGTGTGTTATTCATTTGTTCCTGTGGTCATTTTCTGGTTCCTTGCGGTTTTAAAGAGGAATTCTGTTTTCTCTTACAAACCATGTGTAAAAATAGATTTCTAGCTGTGCTTGTATCACAAAGGAAACTGGAATGTTTTGTTTTTCAAGAGGTTCTGAAAAGAGGACATTGTTTTACTTCTGTTGAATTTTGAGGGCTTTGCACTGACGGTGTCTGCCTGTACTTGTCCAGGTTGTTAAGGTCTCCACACGAGGGGAAGTGATCGTGACTCTCCCCCCCAAACTGGAGCTGCACTGTCCGACGCTTGCTGTGGCGAATAAGAGTCTGGAGGTCAGACTGGTCAGCTGGGGTGCTCTGGGCTTGGACGTGGACTGGAAGATTACAAAGGACGGCGTCCAGGTTGCCAAAGGTAAAACTCATCAGCGCTCTCCCCTCCGCTGAGGGACAATCAAAGCATTTTCAGCGTGGCGTCGGACTCTCCGAGTAATCAACATCCAATTAGTCTGTGCTCCGCTGATGGAAGGCCGAGCATCAGGGAAAATGGCTTTCTGTCGCCTGGAAAACACAAAAAAGTAAAAAGAACAGCCTAAGAGCCACGTGTACCTGCCATTTTCACTATTAAGTGCCAGATCCTAGGGAGAACTTTGTTAATATCACTCAATTAAAGCCAAAAAGTACGCATTTGCATAAAAGTAACAGCAACCTGACACACTAACGCTTTGCACAGTATAATGTATTCTGAGCTTGTTCTTAAAGTATTACAGTGTACTCACCGCTCATAAACAAGGTTCATAAGTAATCATAGAAGGTGAAGGGTCCATAATTTATTGAGAAATGGTATCATTCAAATCTGTATTTTAAAATAATTTGAGTCACTTTTCCACCAGTCAGTGTTTGTGAAAATTCTCCTGCCATCTGTTTTACTCCAGGCAATATTCATCCATCAGTTATTAATTTAAAACAAACCTTGTAGTTACAAACATGCATACAAGCATACATACATGTAGATTTACTCACCGAACTGTTTATGTGTACAGTATACAGATTTGCACTGCCCAGGCTAATTGTGTACACCTAATAAATGTTTGTTTTTTTCCCCTTAAAACGAATGTTCTTCTGCTTGTGGTTTGACTCCACCATCTTTTAAATCCACATATTTTCGCGTTTTGTTCTGGTCATGTCTTCGGAATACAGAGGGTATGTCCTTCTAGTTCTGAGCAGATGTACTTTGTTAATTAAAGCAGCCTCCCGCAGCATAAAATGTCAGCGTGACCACAGTAAAGACATCGAGGTCAAACTTTGACTTCTACACTTGTTTAAAGTCCTCGGAGCCGAGCGGCTATTGGCTCACACACGATCAAACTTATCACCCGTCCACATTTATCACACCGCGACTCATCTGCCGTGACAATTATTTCTAATTTCTAGTCTCACTGTTGGTTGATGTATGCAGTGTTTAGATTCTTTGAGGTATTTTGTTGTTAATTTCCACGGCACCACAGATGTGACTTCAGAAGAAATATAAAGATGATAGAAAATAATGGGAAGAAAGGTTGATGAAGTTTTCCTCTCACATCCAAATCTTTAAAGGCCTCATATTTTAGGTGCTTTGCTGGAACGGAATCCTTTCATTCTCTTTACTGAACCAAAGTTCAGGAAGAAGTTGGATCCTGCCTTGTCTAACACTGAGCCCAGAGTGTGTACCGGTGCATCACCAGTCAAAATGTGGTCAACCTTGACCACAAACTGGACTGGTCGGAGCAGGCTCGGGCCCTGTATAAGAAAGGTCAGAGCAGGCTGTTTTTCCTGAGGAGACTGAGATCCTTTGACGTGTGTGGTGACATGCTGTACATTTTCTACCAGTCTGTTGTTGCAAGTGCTGTTTTCTTTGGGGTTGTCTGTTGGGGTGGCGGTATGACAAAAAGAGACAGCAATCGGCTGGACAGACTGATAAGGAAGTGTGCGTCTGTGATGGGGAGGAAGGTGGACTCTGTTGGAGCAGTCTTGGAGAGGAGGATGGGGACTCTAATGCAGAGTATCTTGAGAAACCCCAAACATCCACTGCACGACACAGTTGCAGCTCAAAAAAGCGACCAGAGTAACAGGCTCCGGTCACTGCGCTGCAGAACTGAGCGCTTCAAGAGGTCGTTCATCCCCTCAGCAGTCAGGCTGTTGAACAGATGTGCCTGAGCCAAACTAAGTACACTACGAGCACTTTTATTGTACTGTTGTTATTTATTATTTGCGTGTGAATGATTTGTGTGCTGCTGGACACCTGAATTTCTCCCTTGGGAGATTAATAAAGTTTTTATCTATCTATCTATCTATCTAATAGCAGCGAAATCAGACACACGGTTCTTCTTCATGTTTGGAGGAAAAAAATAATGCAGTGAACATTAACTGTACTGTACTGTCAAACATTCAGAACAAATTTTGCATGTTCTGTAGAAAATATTAGTGATTTCTCCAGCTCTCCAGCTCTTTGAGAACATTTTACAATCTTTAATGATCAGCAAGTTCTAAACTCTCCTTCGGGACTTGTAAATATTTTTAACAATCTGACTTGAAACAGTTTGGGATTTTTTTTTAATTGGTTAAATTTCAAGCTACCTCAGTATTAATAATACTGAGGTAGTAGTAATATTATAGTAGTGTTAAGATTTATGATAAGGTATTAAAATACATCATCATGATCAAGGTCTTAATTAGTAAATAAAATGAATGCATACAGTTGGAGTGCCATTGATTCGATGAGCAGTTTCAGTTCAATTATCTCTATTTTAAGAGCTGTAATGGTTTTTAGCAGCGTGACTTCACAGTCGGAATTATGTCAATGTTTCTGTCCTCTTTCAGCGTCTCCTCTTTGTCCGCGGGACAGCGTGTTCCTCGCCGAGTCCTCGAGTTGCTTCCACATCCTTCCCGGCGAGCTGAGCTGGACCGACGCTCGACGGCAGTGTTTGGATCGCAGCGGCGAGCTGGCCATCGTCAGGAGTGACGCCCTGCGTGGCCTGCTGGCACCCAAAGTCACACAGTGAGTTTCATTTCCTTCTGTGTAGTTTCAGCATTGGTGTCCATGTTTTGCAAAATACTTACAGTGGTGTATATCCTCAAAAAAAAAAAATCCAAAAAACATTTCTATGAAGTCTCAATGTTGCTGTGCGTTCTCACATATATAAGCGGTGTGCAACAATTCATGCATAAATGTCTCTGTTCAAACATTGGCAGTATTATTCACCAACTCCTGCAGGAAGATTTCAGATAGAAAATACAATAAGCTCACAACTTTTTCCACATGGTGCGTCATCCTTGTTTGTGTGACCATGATTTTAGTAGCAAGATGCCTTCAAACAGACAACGGTTACGTGTCAGCTGGAGGATGAGGACTCAGTGTACCAGAAACCACCGCAGTTGAAGGAAAAACTCATTTTGCTGCAAAACACGGGAACAAAATCAAACGAAAAGCCCCGCAGTTCAAAGTGGCAAAGTCCACAAAGGGCATTGAGAATCTGCAGCGCGGGAGCAAAGTTCACAAAAAAAAAAAACGCACAGGAGTCCAGAGACGCAGGAACACAGGTGATCTGACTGAGAACGCATGACGACTGGCCTCTGCGTTTCCGAGGCACCAGGTGACGACGGGCCCTGGTGAAGGACGTCAGTAATGAAACACGAGGAGGTGAAGCCAAGGAGCAAGAGACAAGAGACAGAGTTAGAATCTAACAAAAAGCACAAGAGACAAACATGAAAATACTGGCTGTTGATTTGTCACTCACTGACTAAAATATATAAGCATTGGAAACAGTTACATGCAAATTCCTTTTTCTTTCTTCTTTCAACTCTTTGCATGTTTTTTGCATGTATTTTTAGTGTAAACAGGTTCTTTATTATTTATAGGCCATTCGTGCAATGCTGATTTTGTTGTCATTTGATAATATAATCAACTAACAGTTTGTTCTTTATTTTCTGAATGTGTATAATACGGTAAGTCGTACTGCATGGGTTTCCCAAACAGCACTGACGCGTTCACATTCGTCATCATAACAACACGTATCTTTCATGTACGCACTGTGAATGTGTGTGTGATGCGCTGTGTATGAACACCATGTGAAAGGAGCTCTGTTTGGCTGCAGTCCAAGGACAAAGTTTCTTGAGCGTAAAGTGTTGAGGTGGATGAAAGTCACACAAACACATCTGTAAAAGCACAGCTGCATTAGCGTGTGTGTGTGTGTGTGTGTGTGTGTGAGTGCGTGTGCATGTGTGTCCGTGAGGGCAGAGGCCTTGGCCTCATGCGTTGAGATAGATGAGAGAAGACGAAAGCTGCCGCAGATGGATTTTCTCCCCTCTCTCCTCCTCCGCTCATGTTTTCCTCCACCCCCTCACTTATATAAGGACCAGTAATCAGTCCTTGTTTTTTGGCGCAAATACCCTTTCTCTCCCCGCTTTCTTCTTGAAATTATAACTCCTCGTCCAAATCCAATAAATCAAGAGGGTTTCATCGTACATGTATGTTTTGGTGAACTTATTAGTGAAGCATCAAACAAATTGACTAAAATGTTTGTCGGTTTCTTGTCCGTCGTCCGTCAAGAGCTGTTCTTGAGTCACACTGATTTCCGTTAACTGGAAGAGTTTGTGCAGTCCATTAGTCAACTCATGGAGGGAAAATCCATTTTATCCGACATAATCAGAGAAAAGCACTGAGTATCTGACGCTGCCTCTGGACCAGCTCACCAGGTTTCAATCACAGCCTCTTTTCTGGCTTCTGCTCTGCAATCATTGATTGCTGAAGAGTAGCTGAAGTCACTGACTTCAATGTCATTTATTGAGACTTGGGTCTCTCAGATCTGGATGTTTTGTGGAGCATTATGTGTACATGTAATCTTTGTAAACTAGCATAGCGTGATAACCTTTACAAGAGCAACCGAATGATTTTTTTCTTTCACCAATATATATTGTTCATACTTGTTATTATGTTCTCGCATCTTTGCCTTTGTGTTTAGGAGGCAAATTTCTCAGCATTTATTTTATCAGCTTTATCAGCTTTTCTCCAGTTCTCAGCAACGAAGAAGATGTGTCTGAGTTGGACTCAGTAATATCAGTGGTGGTCTGATTGGTCTTCTTTGCTTTCAGGATCACAAACAGGGTGGTTTATTTCTCAGCAATTGGGAACTAATCTCCTTTATACCATCTGTGCATCATTTCCTTGACTTATTTATTTCATAGCTTGTCCCCCTAAAAGTTCAAAAGAAAATCCTTTGATGATTTAGTCGGGATTAAACTTGCGTTCGTAGTGGTTGTCATGTCAAATCTGGACATACTTCCATTATATTTGGCCTTTTCCCATCAGCCATGACAGCCTTTGTTGCTCTCTTTTCTCTCTTGAAAAACCATAAGTTTGCATGCCGCCGTAATGACTCCACCTCATCTGTCAGTGGTTTCATTGTTGTGGCTGTTTGGAACACACACAGACATTCACAGCTTGTTAAAAAGAAAAAAGAAAAACATCTTGCACTTCAAGTGAAGGAGCCAGGCTGGCAGCCAGCCAGATGTCAAGTAGGAAGTAATACGGCGTGTGTGTGTGTTTGTTTCTGCACCAGGGAACGAGGCGTGTGGCTGGGATTGAGCGACGTCGAGACTCCGGGCAAATTACGCTGGGTGAACGGATCGGAGGCTGAGGACGGGGAGGCGGGCCTGCCGCCGCACTCGCCAATCTCCCACGGCAACCTGTGCGTTTCCCTCGACCAGAATGGCCAGACCAGTTCACACCTGTGCGACTCCAAACGAGCCTACATGTGCCAGTACACGCCTCAAGGTAGGCTAACACACTAACACATGTAACGCACACACACACCGAAGATACTGTTTCCCAAGGAAACGTGACCCCTCAGTTTTCTACAGATTGAACTCTCACTGAAACAAGACAGGAGCGAAAAATCAGCACAGAACTAAACTGATGCTGCACTTGTCCCCGATAACTGCCTTTTATGATTGCAGTGTTACAAAATGCCAAGTAAACATGTCATTTGAGCTTCAGCCGCAGTGCCGTACGTTGAGCCGCTCCGCCGTAATCACCTTACTGTTGTTGAGACCCCGAATTGATAGTTTTCCATTGAGTCGATTCATTCGTCCATACAGGCGACTGAGTATTGAACCAGTGAGAGGATTGTGTTCTCGGTCATCTCTCTGAATCTCTTTTATTGAGTTTTGTGTTGAGACTTGAGATTTTCTGTATCATGAGTGAAAAATCCTTAAAAATGTAATGCTTGAATCTCCAATCTTAGGTTGTTTTTTTTTTTGTTTGTTTAATTCTCTCGTCTACCTCCGCAGACCGCAGTGCCTGAGGCTTGGTTCTTAAAGCGATAGTATATAGGAGCAATCTGAAAAAACGGTCCGAAAAAGAATCGCATTTTGTGCTCTTCAGGGTCTTCCATATCAGAAGCATGTGGAATGCAGATGACTTTACCATGCTTTAAACATAAAAGCCATTCATTTCACTTTGGGATTTGAATTAATTTACATTTCTAAAAAGTTCTTTTTATTTCGACATGATAATGCTGTTCTGACTGTGGACAAGTAGACAAGGTGGACAAAATATAGAGTGGTGCTTGAATTTGAGTGGATCCAATTGAATTGTTTGTCATTGTTTTATTGTAAATTCAAAATAGTGTTATAGATGCAACATAACTTAAATCAGTAGGGAAAACAAAACATGGTACGAAATTGTAAAAAAAAAAAAGCATTGTTGCAGGTGCTTCAAATTAAAATGTTTGAGGTGTTATCAAGGTGGACTGCCTTCAGTTGAAATCTGTTCCCGATATTTTGCCAAACTCAGGTACGTCATAGAAATGGCCAAAGTTTTATAAACACTCATTTCGCTCAACTTCTTGTCAGACCTTAAGAATTAATGTTGTTAAGAAACAGTCTGCACATCCAGTCTGATGGAGTGGAACACATACTGATAGACGTAAGCGCCAAGCAGAGGTCGGAGTGAATGAAGTGTGTCAGTTTGCTCCACAGGAGCAGCTTTAATGAGGCTGAATTCCTCCATAGAGGAGCCTTCACAGGAGCCAACACAGCGTGGCTGTCATGTCGATCTCCTCTGCCCGGTTCTCTAATGGTGTCTTTTTTTTTGGCTGTGCTCGGTCTTTGATGTTGTCTCGGTGTTTGCGGCAGAGTCCAGTTCACAGACAGGTCTTGCGCCGAAGTGTTGTTGTTTGTCTTTTCGGAGGTGTATTCTCTTTGTTTCCACTCTCTGCTGTTGTTATTCTCTTCTCCTCTTTTGACTCGTTCTGCCTCTTCAGTACACGTTCCAGATGCTGGGGTCTTCGCAGTGGGAATGGCTGTGTTTCCCTCCCATAATCCTTTGCACCATGCTCCATCGGCCCCCCTATCTGCACCGCGGCCTCCCAGCGGTGCCATCGAGGTAAGGAAGCATGTCAGCATGCTAATTTACCCACCATGTGGTTTTCCACAAGGCCCTTTTCGAGGAAACTCTTCTTTTTCTGACAGACGCTGTTGTTCCCTGCGCTGAGCTTTGTCCAGGACGGCCGTCTGTCCTCGCTGGAGTTTATTGCTCAGGAGCTCAGGGCTCAGGTCCACATTCGCTTCCAGATATACCGACCGCGCTGTCCTCAGCCCAACATGCATCTGCTGCTGCCAGGTGAGCTGCAACACACTCCAGAAACTGAGCAAACACATTTTATTGTATGTCTAACAATGGGCAATTTAAATTTAAAAAACAGCTTCAGTTTAAAACGCTAAGTCTAACAGTTTCTGACTATTTCTTGCAGGATATTAGTTAAGCATAATAATCTGGTCAAGCGTTACGAAAATGACTAGTACGCTTTCAGAAGCAGGACAGGTTGACTTTCTCCTTGATTTTCATACTAATGACTGTTCCTTCATGTTTAAAATTAGCCATTTTCTAGTTTTCAAGCACATTCAACAGATTTAAAGGAAACTTCATTTATTGCAGTTCAGTCATTGCTTTGCTCTGATCTCGTTTTGCCATTGTATCATTTGAAAAGTGGTGGCCTGGAGGTTATAGTTTGAATCCCACATGGCCTCTAACCCCCATCAGCTCCCCGGCTGCTGCGCTGCTATGCTAGGGTTAACTCTGA
Source organism: Salarias fasciatus (assembly GCF_902148845.1). Classification (NCBI taxonomy): domain Eukaryota; kingdom Metazoa; phylum Chordata; class Actinopteri; order Blenniiformes; family Blenniidae; genus Salarias; species Salarias fasciatus. The sequence continues at coordinate 33,684,514 of NC_043750.1, read as the reverse complement.
GTAGGAGGAGGGTTCAATGCGGACAAGGAATTTCCCCGTGAGGTTAATTAAAGACGTTTTCAGTTTGATCTACCACTGAAGAAGTCTGCTTGATGCTTCCCTCCAAACCAAACAGCCAGCAGCTCCTGTTTGATACGAGACATGTGCAGTGTGTAAGTTGGAGGGAAAGCAGAGTGTTTCTAGCTCTGTTGGGGGGGGGGTGTCCATGCAACGACCAACCCTGCCTGGAAATGTTACGTAGGTGGACATGAAAGTAAAGCATTAGTGCGGATGTAAAGGAGAACAAAAGAGTCATAAAAAGAAAAGCAAAGCCGTGTTCCCTCGCTCTCAGCACTTCTTGTCAAAGCTCGCTAAACAAAGATCACCAAACACACAACAGCGTGTGTTTTCGGTTTCGCTGCGACGTGGTAGCGGAGATGTGTAACAGATGGAGGAGAAGGACGCATTTGAGAGACGTGAGGAACAATTCCAGAGAAGCAGCTTGTTTTCCGTCAGTTGTTTTTTTTTTTTTGTGAACGCAGCAGCAGCAGCAGGAGGAGGAGGAGATGATGTGTATATTATCATAATACAACTGGAGATCTAATGACACTGAAAGCGGAGATGATAGCGCTGTAAAGAAGCAGCACACATTTAAAGAGATTTGTTTGTTTGATTCGATCTCTTAAATTCTGTAATTTATTACTTTCATCTGCAATTTTGCTTCATTATACAAAACAACTGCGACAATTCCTCCCATGTTTTTCTGTGTTCATTTCCACAATCATTATATGGCTTTTCTCATTCAAATCAGCATGATTTTCATTTCCAATTTGAAACTTTCTCATAAAAAAGAGAGAGATAAGATGACCGAGTGCTTGTTTCGTGCATGTCAGTATGCTGTCTTGGAAATTGCAAAATCGGGTATTTACTGCCTTTTTGCCTTGATGGCGTCTTCTTTCACCGTGCCACTGTTCAACAGGAGCCTCATTCCCTTTTGACGTATTGCAATTTTGAACTTTTTTTAATAATCAATCTCAAGTTAATTAATTGTGTTGACAGAAAAACTGTTGCATTTATGTCTTTTTTTTGTAATTCACAGTAAAAACGCTGCGATAACCACAGTGGTTATCACAGTGAAAACACCATTTGGCGTGCTTGTTCTCCCTGTGTGTATGAAGGTTTCCAAGGCGATGTGTTCAGGCTGAATAATGCCTTCTACCTGCAGTCAGCTGCAGCAGTCTGTGGCCTTCAGGTGGACGGAACGCTGACATGAAAAAGCACATCTCACTCCACAGGTTGTGGAGGCCCGGCGTGTTCTCCGCTCGCCACCTGCGTCCCCAACGTCACCCGGAGCGGCGATCCCCCCTCCTGCCCGCCGCTGCAGCAGTGGTGCCCCTTCCAGCGCCGCTGCCTGCCCCTCTCCAGCCCGTGCCAGCCCTCTTCCTGCCCCAACTGTACCCAGGGTCACCACCCTCCACCTGGGACGGAGAGGCCTCGGTATTCCCTCCGGAGTGAGGTGGTCTTCTCTCTTCCAGCCGGGCCAGCCACTCACATGCAGGTGAGGGGATTTCATTTTGATTTTCAGGGTGATTTTCTAATGAAGGTTGGAGCTGCAGTCTTTGTGCAAAGTTTACAATAAGCTTCAGGTACATGAAGGAGGTGATCTACTAGCTCCAACCTGAGCTCCTGTGATGCTTGTCTTCCCAGATACAAGACCAGCTGGAGGACATCCTTGTGTCTCGCGGTGACGTAATCGCCCTGCAGCACGACGGTGGTCCGTCCTCTCTCCTCCGCTGCCAGTCCTCTCCACAATCCCAGGGCCAGCAGCCTGTTTTAGCCCTCAACCAGTCCGAGTGGTTCTGGCTCAACAACACCAGGCGGTTCCCAGGCACTTCAGCTGACCCCCACGTTGACCCTCTGCGTGACCCTGAGCTGGACGTGGAGGCGCTGGTGCTGGACGGCGAGGGAGGCTGGCTGGACGAGGCGGTCTGTCCCATCAGAGTGCTCTATGTAGGACAGAGTGAGACCCTGCTGCAGGGAGCCCAGCTGTCCACTGGTCTGCCGCAGCCTGGCGTCTACAGCCTGCTGGTAAGTCATCAAAGCTGCGTGTCATAACCCAGCGTGCGACAGATCTCAACATACAGAGAGGAGGCCGCTCAGGAATGCAGGACCCGGAGTGTTATCTGTATTAGGGTCGTTTATAGAGCAGTTTTTAGAAACAAACAATAGTCTTTGAAGCAGAGATGAACACTGATTTTTGTGATGGCCGCAAAAACTTCATCCCGACTTCCAGAGGGGCCAAACTGTGACGGAGCACCTCTCAAGTGAGGTTCAAATGAGCCTGAAATTACTTTTGTCTGACAAACTTTGTGACTTTTTTTGGGAAATCAGCTCACATGCCTAAAAAGAAAAAAAAAATTGGTTCCCTAATTGTCTTTGTCTGGCCGACTGTAGAGGTGAAAGGGGAAAGCCTACGATCTGAGGTTTGCTGGTTTAAATCCCAACTGGGTGCCTGAGCAAGTTGAAGCTGGAAGGGCATGCAACATATATCTTATGATCTGCTGTGGTAAATCTAGAAGCGAGCAGTGGAAACACTGGTTAGACAAACGTATTTTTCTTAAGGTGGAATCTGTGTTGTCGGCTCTCACTGCTCCATAAGTCCAGAAACATTTGTTTCTAGAAACCAATATTTACCTCAACATTTTTTGCACTGTCTTTTAAATGTTTTTTTTTTTTTTTTTTGTTTTTTTTTATTATTATGAAACTTCTGAAATAATTTTCTTGCACTTCCAGGTTACTTCTGCTGATCCGTCGTACCCAGCCTCAGCATCCTGCCCGTTGCGGGTTGTGCCGCCTCTGGGCTTGACTGTTCTCCACCCTGCTCCACGGAACGGCAGCATCTACCTCCAACCCAACGACACCCGGCTCCTCCTGCGCGTGCAGTCTTCCTACGTTACGACGCTGTCTCGCCGCGGCACTAATCTCACCGTGACTTTCCAGCCCGAATGTCCTCAGGAGTTTTTGTCCAGCCCGGCTCTATGCCAGCCTGGGCCCGGTTCGGGGTCGTGGGTCGAGGCCGCAGAGCCCAGCTTGTATGCGGTGCTGGATCTGAAGCTGGGAGAAGAGGAGCAGAAGAGTCCGGTGCAGGTGGAGCTGGATGCTCACAATAACGTGACGGAGGCCAGCCTGGTCATGGTCGCCCATGTCGAGGAGCCGCTCAGGGTTCTGGTGGTGCAGCCGGACCCGGCACACAGAGTACTGATGGAGTCCGTGGTGGTGAGTGTGTCTTCTGCAGGTTGTATTTCACTTTAATGAAAAAAAAATCATGTTTAAACTCAATGAGTATTAACATCTGCACTGATCTTTGTATGTTTTAGAGCTACACAGCCTCAGTGATTGAAGGGTCTAATCCAACATTTAAATGGACGGTGGATGACAAGCCCTATTTCACCTATTACAACACCGTCCTCAATGTCATTTACCAGCATGCTGCCATCTACAAGCTCACAGTGAGTTCATGCTACTCCCTGTTACTTGTGACAGATTTGTTGTGCAATATCTGACTTTCCATGGAAGCATCCAGAAATGATGGAAAAAATGTAATTGGAAGGATTTTTTTTTGTTTGAACCTTAATTGTGGACTGAAATGTTTATAGAAGTGACCATTACAAAACAGTGTCTTTAAATGAATGGATTAAAAATACAGAATAGCTTAAAACCTGCAAAGCTTTTAACGATGTAACTGTCATTATTTGTACTTTTTAATCTCCCATTGAGTTTTAGGGAATATTGTATCAGTTTCTTGTTGCTGCTATTGCTAACTTTGTGCGTTTCCTGTACCGTCTCTCCCAGGTGACGGCCATGAACCATGTCAGCACGCTCACAGAGCATTTCAACGTCACCGTGGACCGCCTGCAGCACATGGCCAACCTCACGGTCAAAGGCGTGCCGGATGTGGTCCCTCAGGGCTCCACTCAGACTCTCACCACCTCCGTCCTGGTAGACATGGCCGTTGCCGCCACATTCAGGTACCAGCGTTTTTATTGTCGGAGTTTGACTTGCACACATTGATCCTAATGGCATAATAACTTAGAACTAATGACAACCAAACTTCTGGTTTTGGCCCACATGCCGTATGTTTGACACTATTTCTTTACGTTTTTAACAACATGGTTGATCAGTTGAAAATAATAGCTTACGCCTCTTCCAATGGCTGCTGGTTTCTTTTAGAGTTAAGAGCTTTAGCGCTCGCTCATCACACATTGCTTATGATTGTGTGTGACTATCTTCCTCCTCAATCTTAGTTTTGTTTTCCTCCTCTCTCTTTTTGTCTTCCCGTGTGCCGTAATGGCAGCACACAGTGAACAAAGTGAAAGCAGTGCCTTCGATTTATAACCGTGTGGTTTGGGAACATTGCTGACAAGAATTTTCCTTTCTGCGCGGCTGTTTCCCCTGCACTTTTTTCTTCCACTCTCTCTATTTCGCTCGGCTACCTCGATCCTTTTTTTCTTTCTTTCTTTTTTTTTTTTTTTTTTAATTCCAAACCTCCGGGCTTTGCAGTACTCCTTTATTTAGTTTCTCCATACTCACAATTCTGGTTCCAGCGAGGCTTCCTGAGTTTTGAGTTTCCAGCTTTTCTCTTCCAAACCCTGTATTGCGTCGTCAGAAAAGATTCTCTCTTTCCAGCTTTCCATTCAGAGCGTAGGTTTTTGTGCGTGCTCTAGTATTGCTTTAGAGAGGGTTTAAAATGTTGATGCAATCACATTGCAGCGACCAAAAAGGGACAAACAGCACATTTTCTCTGAAGATTGCCTTTTTCGTGCTTGAACATTTCTTTGTTTTGCTGCAGATGGCATTTTGGTGATGGTGGATATAAGGAGTTTGAATACAAGCCTCCCTACCCGTCTTCCATCCTCTGCCCAGACTCCCCAAATCAAGTTCTCCTGAGCAAGAACATCACCTACATTTACTCACAGCCAGGTAACCATGATCACTGGAACCTTGTGAAAACGTCTCTATGCAAAGATAGAATGTTTTTAGCAGAGTTTTTGCTCGTTTGGATGTGCTGCAGGTCTAATGAACTGTATTGTGTAGGTACTGTATATAAGTCAGCCTGGCTTTGGCAAGGTGTTGAACAAGATGCAGAGTCTCACATCAACAATGCAGACAGTGTGATAGCTTTGCACAAAAGCTAATTTTACGTGAACCTTTAAACAGTTGGTCATGAGTCACACTTAAAGTAAATACAGATGTTAGCCACTGGGAACTGCAGTAACAGTTCTCATCAACATTTGGATCTCTTACTTCAGTGGTTTGGATGTTTCCTACACCTTAGGTGTGGAGAGGAGAAACAGTTTATGAAAAGTTAACATTTATTAGACTTTTTGTGTGTGTGCTTTTTGGTTTGTTTGGCTAAGCAAGAGTTTAACCTGTTAAAATCCCTGCAGATGCTTCTCTAAGTCACTGTTGCGTTTAGCTTTTAAGTAGGAAAAGTTTATTTATATGGAAAACAGTTCACTTCACAGTAAAACAAAAAACAAGTTCATGAGAAGTTTGTTTGCATAAAATATCTTTACATGCTTAAGAGGTGTCAGATCAGTCTGCGCTGCATCGAGGCAGCAGCTTCCATTCTGTTAGCATCGATTCTGTTCCAAACAACTATGTTCATTTTGATTCCGATCTCAAAACAAATGTCAAAAATGATTCAAATCGGAAAACTGGTGACAGCTTCGATGTTGCAACTCCAATTTTAGTATTTTGTTTTTGAACTTCACTCTAAATACTTACAACAGCAACGAATCAGCCGAAGTTAGAGGAGTGTAAAGACTCAAGACATGTTCAATTTTGATTGCAGGCTACAGGAAAGTAATAACAAATAGCATCTTATTCTCCTTCTTTTCCCTCCTTCCTTCTTCAGGTATATACACAGCCGTTGTGTCGGTGTCCAATCGATACGAGAACATCAGTCAGAGTATCAACATGAGTGTCTACAGCATCCTCACCCGTGTGGATATACAAACAGAGCCTCGACTCCTCCTTGTTGGCAAATCCGTTGATTTTGAAGCCCATCCTCTCCCCTCACCCTACGGCATTCACTATGACTGGCACTTTGGAGATGGTTCTGCCCAGCAGCAGGGACGCCGAGTGGCACACACCTTTGCACAGAGTGGAAACTTCACCGTCTGTGTTTCAGTGAATAACACCATAAGCGCCAAGGAGGCATGTGCTGAGATGTTTGTGTATGAGGAGATTGAGAATCTCACAGCTCAGAGCTCCTCTCCCACAGAGCTGCACAGTCCCACCAAGGTGTGGGCGCATTTCTCTTCGGGTAACAACATCACGTGGACCTTCTCAATGGGGGATGGGAGCATCTATAATACATCTGAATCTAATGTGTCACACAGCTACGACAAAGAAGGCAATTACACAGTAAATGTGACTGCGGTGAATGCTGTGAGCTCCGCCTCCATAAGTCTCCCAATTCAGGTGTTTGTCTTCCAAGTTATACGAATGGAGCCGTCAGGATGCGTCCAGGAGCGGACCACCGTCCACTTTCAGGCATGGGTCTCTGGTAACACATCACTCCACCTTTATGAATGGAGCTTTGGGGATGGAAGCCCCAATGAGACTCACCAGGGAAACCCCAGGGTTTCACACACGTACTGGACGAGTGGAAACTACCACCTCTCTCTGGTTGTTTCCAGTGGCGTCAACAAGGCACTCAAGCCTAACTTCTTCAGCTGGGTGTGTGTTCAGCCTGCCTTGACCAATATCAGCCTCTCTCATGAGAAATCCCACTATGCCACGGGAGAGGAAATACACTTCCAGATTAGAGCCGAGCCCCATTTTAACTACACCTATAAGTGGGACTTTTCTAGAGAGGAAGACCCTCGGCTGGTTTACGGCTCTGGGGACACTGTCACAGCGTACGAAACTCCAGGTTCATACATCGTGACAGTCAGTGTTTCCAACAACATTTCTTCCAGTAACGCAAGCACCGTCATCGAGGTTCTGAGGCCCATTGGACCAGTTCTTATTCAGCACAATGGGACAAAGTTCAACAATCTGACAGTTGGAGCTCCTTATGCTTTCATGACCTCTTCCTTGGCCGACAGTGTTACTTACACCTGGGACTTTGGAAATGGAAAAGTGCTGACTGGCCAGAATACTCTCCATACCTACAACGTTTCCGGGAGGTACAACATAACACTGAGAGCCGTCAACTCCGTCAGCCAGAATGAAACTGTGCTGCCTGTTACTGTGCTGGCACCGATTCGTGGGTTGACGGTGAACGCCAGCTTGATAAATGTCCCTCTTAATGCCTCGGTGGACTTTGAGGCTCATATGGACAAGGGAGACAATGTCCGGTTCTCCTGGATTCTGTGTGACCGCTGCACCTCCATCCCAGGGATCATCACGATGTTCTACACCTTCCGATCTGTTGGCACGTTCAACATCATCGTGACAGCAGAAAATGACGTAGGAACCGCTCAAGCCAGCATCTTCCTGTTTGTCCAGCGTGAACTGGAGGACTTGCAGATTTTAGCAGAGAAGGTGGAAGGAGCTGGATTCACAGCATTGGAGGCTTGTTGCTTCCCTACAAACCGCGTTCTCCACCTGCAAGCGGGATTAAAAGAAGGCACCAACATGACGTTCACCTGGAACTTGATCAGACAGCTGGAGCCTGCCAGCTCAGTAAACAAAACGGGAAAGGCTGTGGAGCTGATTTTTTCCAAGCCGGGTCCATGTGATATCTTTCTCCGGGCAGTCAACCTCCTCGGCCAGCTGGTCGTCAACAAAACAATCTACTTTTTTGAACCAGCCGGCGGAGTGTCCCTGCAGATTACAAACAACCCGGTTGCAGTTGGTGCTCCGACAAACCTGACAGTGGAGACAGCTGAAGGCTCCGACCTGCAGTACCGCTGGTCTGTGGATGGGAAGAGTCTGCAGTGGAACAAACCCTGGAGGACGCACACCTTCAGCAGTCACGGGGACAAAACCGTTTCTGTGGAGGTCTTTAACGAAGTCAGTTCAGAGTTTGCGTCGGGAATCGTCAGTGTTCAGGAAGTCATTTCAGGGCTGACGTTCTCAGCTACGAACATGACCGAGCAGAGTTTTGTCGCCACAGGCGACAATGTAACGCTCGAGGGGGATGCAGCGACAGGGACAAATGTAACCTGGACGTGGCTGCTAGACGGAAGAACAAAAACAGGAAAGAGAACGTCCGTCATCTTCCATGAACCAAAGACGGCCAATATCACTTTGAATGCCACTAACGACGTCAGCAGTCGAGTGTTCTCCAAGGAGGTCTTTGTACAGGACAAAATTCAGGGATTAGAGCTGAAAGCAAGTACCAAACTTGTCGCAGTAAACGAGAGGGTGGACTTCACCATTTCCATGACGGCGGGTTCAGACGTACATCTCATCCTCAGCATGACCGGCGACGCCACGGTTTATCCTCAGCCCAACCAAACCTTCAGCCACGTATTCACCCGAGTGGACACTTACATGGTGAATCTCACCGCCTACAACAAGGTAACAACAAGGCTACCCCTGAAGTCCAGTTAAAACAAATGAAGAGCTTTTTCTGTATAGTTGTCCAGTTTTGCTATCAGGTATCTATAGATTAATTTGCATATTTACTGTGGAAATTCTGTAACTCTATTTTCAAACATGAGACAAAAGGCACAGAAGCATCCAAATAGATTGACTTCTCATACACAAAGATATTTTGGGAATTTTTTATGATAGGAAAAGCTTTGATTGACCCCAAAGCGTATATTTCACTTTGCTACGATTGAAGAAGTCAATAGTAAAAAAAATTTTGAGAAAAAAAACAAACAAATCAATTCACTAAAGTGTATCTTAAAATGGATCGAGTCAATCGAACTTCGTAAATGTTGATTGTGTCTATATAGTTGTTCTATTTATACGTTTATTTCTAAAGCGAAACTTATTTTATGTCTCGGTGTAACACTTCAGGTGAGTTCCATGAGGTGGAACCACCAGGTGGAAGTGATGGAGCCGGTGCGCAGACTGACTATAAAGGGATGCTGCGCAGCCATCCCTGTGGGTGTGAAGAAGGTCTTTGAGGCCAGCGTTGACAAAGGCAAACCAGTTAGCTTCCTGTGGGCTTTCGATTTGCAGCATCTCAAAGCATCACAGTTGGGAAAAGAGGTCTGTGTTTTTTTTTTTAATCTTATTAATTGTTAACACTAATAATTACATTTATAATACAATGATGTAATGTCTGAATGATGCTCTCCAGGTGAGCTACACCCCGGAAGTAGCAGGATTACTGACCATCTACCTGAATGCCTTGAACAGTCTGCATGGTCAGAACATTACAAGGTACGTCCAGGTCCAGCACCTGCTGAGGACCGCCAGCCTGTCTGCAACGCCACGAGACACCTTCGTCAATAAGACAGTGACCCTGGTGGCTTCGGTCACACCCAGATCTAACTCTGTTCACTGCCTGTGGGATCTGGGTGATGGTTCTACTCCAGTCCACACCGACACCCCGACTGTGGGCTATGAGTACAAATACCCAGGACACTACCTGGTCCAGGTATGCTTCTGTGAAGCTGTGAAATATTTTGTAATTCTAAGACAAGGCGAACTCATAGAAGTTGTATTTGGCCTCCTGTCAGTTCTTCTGATTTCACCAGCTCGCTTCCTTCCTGGCAGGCAAACTGCAGCAACCTGGTGAGCTGGGTGTGGGCCCAGGTGGAGGTGAGCATCAGCGTTTTGGAGTGTGAAGAACCCGAAGTGCAGGTTGCGCCGCGTCTGGCCATCTGGCGTTCCCAGCCCACTCTGGTGGAGGCCACCGTGGACCTGAAGGGCTGCATACGCTACGGAGCGCAGTACCTGTGGGAGATCGTCCCAGCATCCTCCTGTGATGATGAAGTGCGGAAAGACCACCCTGCGGCCCCTGGAGCCGGGACTCGGTCTCCTCAGTTAATCCGCCTCCCGATGGATGTGGATGTGCGTCGGCTGCAGCTTTCTTTGCCAAAGAGGGCTTTAGCAGCAGGGAACTACACCCTGGTGTTCTCTCTGTCGTACGAAGGCGTGCCGCTGAGGAAGGCCGCCTGTCTGCAGCTCAGTGTCATGGCTGCCAGGTGAGCAGAGCAAAACCAAACAGTCGAGCTGTGGGACACTTATTTAATCTAGATTATACATCCCTCAGTCATGTGTAATACTCAGTCATGAGACAACAATGGACACTTTATTCTGGGTGAATTTTAGGTTGTGCTGTAATTGGAAACTGTGACATCGTTTTAGCAGTTCATGGCTGGGATGTAGTTGTTCGCATTTGCATCTATGAACATTCTTATCTCCTGTTTGAATCTTTTCTCAGTGGCTTTTCTGAGTGATCCCATGCATGCTCAGGGACCCTGGCTTGTCAGAGCGTAACCTGCATTTCCCTTTTTGTCGAAAGGCTGGTGCCCATCATTGAAGGGGGGACGTACCGGGTGTGGTCCAGCACCCAGGACCTTCAGCTCAGTGCAGAGCAGTCCTACGACCCCAACATGGATCCAGACAGCCAGTCGCTGCTCAATTACTACTGGGACTGTATAAGTACCTCCAAGGTAAGAACGGCCAGGAAACAGGCTGCTTTTACTTCTTTTCTGTTCGTCCTAAATGCAGCAAACAGAGGATCAATTAAAGTAAGCTGTGCACATCAGGAAATGTCAACAAGTTAAACTGGTCTTTGGCTTTAGCAGGGAAGATTTGCTCTGCTCATCCCACACATGCATGTTCCTTACCAACGTGGCAGCACTTACAAAGGAAATCAACAGGCTTCGTAATGGTATGAGATTTATTGCAGAAAAGCATTGTTCCAACAAAGAAACCACACATTTCGTCACTTTTTTGTACGTAGGTTATATACTGTCATCTAATGTGAAAAATATTTGTGTGTAATAGTAACAGCAGATTTTTACACATTATATTAATAACAGATGTTTTCCTAGAAATACGATTTTAAGTAAAGAAGAAAAGGGAGCAATAAAACTGTTCTCAGGTTGGTTTTTTTCCCTCGTTCCTGTGATGAGGCTGGATCTTCTGTCCATGTGTTGCTGCTGAAAGAGCATCAAACTGTCAACCAAGCTCCCTTCTCAGAGAGTTTTACTGCGCTCTTTTATTGTCAGATTCATAAAACAGAGTTTGGCAGACAGATTTTTTTTTTTTTTTTTTTCCTTAGGATAGTGTGGAAAAATTATGTAACGGTCATCTGGTCCTGGATACTGTAACTGGCTTCAGGGGAAGTTTGGCTGCACTGATGGTAAAACGTACTTGAGGGAGGTTTAATCCTGTTGTTTTCTGTTGTAGTAACAAATTAGTCTCATCCTAGTCAGAAAACATGTTCCATTTTTAGGTTCAGACATGTTTTAAGGTTAGACTAAGGTTAAGGTTAGTTGTGATTGGGAGAAAGTCCAGAAAAGTAGTATTTATGTTTCAGTTTACAGTGATTCTGCACAAAGTGAATGATGGGTAAATTATGTTTACATCCTCACATGGAGACAACAAAACAAAAAGCTGTTGGTCGGAAAATCATTGCATTCTAAGGTGACTCCTTGTCGTGACGTTACGCTTTGGTCAAATTCTACAGGAAATGAATGTGGGATTGAAAAGTCTGCGAGTATGTTGGTGTTCATTTAGTGTTTTTCACACACACTGCTTCCTCGGCTGGGTTGGAACACATTCTGCTGGAGAAGCAAAACACCACAGTGTAAGACTCAACGGGATGGGTGTGTCCAGCAGGGTAAAGCGTGTGTGCACGCTTGCATGTCCATTTTTATGAGCAAAGGTTTTCAACCTTTATTTATTTTTTTTTTTATTCTTTTAGAAGTGTGAGTCATTTATTTGTCCTTTCCTTCGTTTTTACTGCGTCTCCCTTTTACTGAGTGATTGTTTTAGAGGAAAATATTCAAAGATAGAGTTGGAGTGAGGACTTTCATATGGTCAAGGTTACAGTAATGGAGAGAAATGGCTGTGAAGCTGGACCTCACAGCTCCGAGCAAGTGAGTTTTGGACACATGCGCAGGCATTTCAAGGGTTATGTAACGCTCAGAGATCAACTCAGCATTCCACAGCTGGTGCTTTGCTCTCCACCCTGATGATTACACACTCATAAACAACATCGCACACACACACACACGCACGCACACACACACAGCTGGGCAGTGCTGTTGATAAAGAGAAAGGAGGACACCGTTTGGCAAAAAGACATGACAAGTGGACTGAAGTCTTCAGAAACTGTTTCTCAAATCTCCTGCACAGTTTCATCCTTCAGGACAAATTGAAGAATAAATGATGGTAGAGATTTAAAAACGGAAGAAAAATGTGCACATTTTTTTCCTTCCTTTCATATTTTCTTGTACGTCTGCTCGGTGTGATGAAATATTGTTTCTTTCTCTATGGTACAGTCAGCAAAACCAAATGCTGCAGCAAACAGGAGCAGTTTGGAGTCTGTTTTTCCTTCTTCTTTGTTTCATTTGTTGCGTTTTGATAATATAAGAGCAAATTTGAATGTTCTTCCAGAAACAGGCTTCCTTAGTGAAGCGGTGTTTCTAAATTGTGAATGTGTGTGTGTGGTGGTCCTGTGATGGGCTGACCAGGTGGAGACTGCCTCCACACAGAGCCAGCTGAGTTTGGCTCTGGGACTCCCAGACTGTGTGTGAATAAATCACTAACTGGCTGTATCAGGATATGTCGCCTCTTTATCAACAGGCTTAGCAAACGTGTGTGTGACTTTTGATTGCAGGGCCCAGAGCACTGCTCCACTCTGAACTTCGGTCTGGGACGCAACGACCCCGTTCTGGGAATCTCCGGCTCCGAGCTGGAGGTAGGCGTGGAATACACCTTCGAATTGAAAATCAGCAAAGACGGCATGGCCCCAGAATCCGTCACGCAGACCGTGAGTCGAGCTTCTTCGCGTAATTCATGTCGAATGCCTCGCAGCCTCTGGCGTGACCCGCTGATTTGTTCTGGGCGTACTCGACAGGTGCTCGTCCAGAGCGGACGCATCCCCATGGTGTACCTGGAGTGTGTGTCCTGTAAGGCTCAGTCCATTTTCGAGGTCAGCCTGAACTCGTACGTCTACCTCAAAGGAACCTGCACCAACTGCCAGGGCTTCCACCGCGGGGTAAGTCGTGCACACACACACACACACACCCAGATGCTTCAGACACACAACCTGCTTCCCTGTGTGTCTGCATGATGAGAGAAGCTTTTCCAGGTCCTCTCCTCCCGTCCGTTTTCTCCTGCTCATCCTCCTTTCTTCAGAAATTCCCTGGGATTGGTGAGGCCTGCAGGAGTGTGTGTGGGAGTGAGGATAAGGTCATCGTGCGAGTGGAGCCAGAGCGATTATATTCTGTTCAAACTTACGTATGGGAACAATTTCACTTCAAAAAAAAAATCCACACTTGTTGAGTCACTTGAGCTGAAACTGCACTTACCAACTGCTGCTCAGCCTGAGTCAGTCCATCATCGTTACACAACATGTGATTACCTTCACATGCATTAATGTACATAAGTGCTCTCAGAAAAGTAAAAGAAAAAGTAGTCCTCGGGTTAAAACTATGATTCACTTCTCACTGAAGCACTCAGTGAAGAACAGTGCTGACAAACATAGCATGAACACATAAATAATGGGTTATTTTAATAAAGTTTATGAATGTAGGACATTTCTCAGAGTTCAGGGTTATTTTTTGTTTTAAAATATCAAAAGGAGCATGTAGGACGTCCTTTATTCGCAGTATAAATCCTGAATTTTTAGGTTAAAGTTGCTAAAGATTTTGAGGACCTTTGAGAATATTATTCGAAACCCCCTTTTTTCCTCCTTTAAAAATCAAAGGTTCAAATTAATTATTTAACGGTATTATTAGCAAACAACTCAATTTGATCTTAAGTGGCCTAACGGTTAAATTATTGCGTTGTAAGTAAAATATAATGAAGGAACTTTTCAGATTTTAACATGATGCAGTTTCCCACAATGCTTGTCTTGCATACAATATAAAATAGAGTAACGTGTCCAAAAACTTCCCGTGCTTTGTATATTACACTTTTTCAAATGTAGCTTCATCCAAGACAAATTACTTTTCTTTATTCTTTTGTTGACTTTCAGAAACTGCAGAAACATCTTCATTTATATCTACCACGGTGTTTCTCGTCCCACTAATATTGCTTCTCGGGGGTTTGCCACTTTTCTGCTTGTTTTCACAAACTCACTAACACGATGTGGATCAGACGCTAATGAAGGGCTTTTCCCTCCACCGTAGTGCCATTGAACCTTAAGCATGTCTCGGTGTTGTGCGAGGTCCACTACTCCAATTAAAACAGTGTGATCTCCACTGAATAAATTGGAAACAGCAGTTACCTTTATTGAAAAATCAAGTTAATGCTCTGGTTGTAGGTCATCCTCCAGGATGAAATGGACCTTGTTTGACACCCCGGGGTGATATTTAGGCATTTATTTGCATTTTTTAATTTCTCAGCTCTGCAGTACTGCAGCAGAATGTTTGCAGCACAGCATCTGCAGGTTGCTGCTCACCATTTGTTTGTTCTCTGGCTATAACGGACACGGCAGACTTCTCTTTCCATTTTCATACTGGTCAATTTTATTGCCCAGTATGTAGATGAGCTATCAGTTTTTCAACAGAACAATAACTTTTTTATTTGGATCTTTCTATTCATGAGTCTGACTGGAAGTGCCTGTTGGCTCCAACAATTTTATCAAATTATTCAAAAGAGAACAGATTTTGTAGCAGGAAGCATCCTGTTCCTGCCCGTAATAGAACTTCCCGGCTGGCTAATTGCTGCTCAGGTAACTCGTGAACTCTGAACTCTGTTCCTCCCTCTTGTCTTTTAGCGCTGGAGTGCCGTGACGCTGCAGAACGAGACCCTGGTCCTGGACCTGTCCTCCACCACCACGGGCAGCGGCGGAATGCATCTGGTGCTGCGGCAGGGCGTCCTGCGCCACAACGACCCCTACATCTTCACCCTGCACGTGACCGACAGCAGCCTGGACGGCGAAGGCGCCGCCTCCATCACGCTGCACCACAACATGCCGCCGGCGGGTGGGAAGTGCCACCTGAGAGGTGGAGGCGAGGCCGGGGTGGAGTACGGGGACGGAGAGGAGGATGGCTGGAGGATCCGGACGCTGCTGGACCGGGTCTACTTCAACTGCTCAGGTAGGAAAAACCCAAGACGTAACATTAGTGTCTTCACTGCTATGAAGAAAGTCTCTGTGAGCGTCGTCTTTTTCTTATTTGTCTCCGCCCTGCAGGTTACCGTGACCGTGGGATCTCGGAGACGCCGTTGCTTTACAGCCTGCTGGTGACACGCTGCAGAGATGACTACTGCGAGGACTTCTGTGTGTACAAGGGCAGCAGTCCGGAGCACGCGGCCTTCCTGCCGCCGGGATTCGCCGTCGCACAGAACCGCGTGGTTGTTGTGATCACAGTGGAAGACCACCAGGGGGCAGCCATCATCGCACAAAACAAGTGAGGACATTTCACTCACTTGCAACAAAAAAGCCAGAAGACGAACAGAACATCTGTACCAACATCTGCATCTGGATCTCTTCACAACTGGGAAAAAAGACCTTGATTAAAAGAAATGTTTCTACAAGTTTATCCTCTAACTGACTAAACTTCATTTTTTGTTGAAAGAACATCTGTATATTATTATTCTCCTAGTTTGGAATATGAATATGAAAAATCTTGAACTAAAACTTGACACCAGTGTGTTTGGTTGTGTTTGTCTCCAGGACCATCGAGGTCGGGCTGCCAGATCCTCCCCCAGAGTTCAGCAGTCTTCCCCACTGGCTGTCTGAGCTGACAGACAGCAAGCTGAAAAAGCTGCTGGAGCAGGGAGACTCCCAGAGGGTCCGAGAAGTATCGCTGGCTCTCATCACAGTGCTGAACGAGGTGAGAGAGACATTCCCAATCCTGCGTTCATTCATGCTTCTCCCATCCAGTCACTCGTCAGCAGCTTACATGAGGCGTATTCTGTGTCTCCCTCCAGTATGAGCAGATCAGGGAGTTATCAAAAGTGTCTCCGAAGGAGATCAACTACCGAGTCCGGGTCCGCAGCAACATCACCAGAGCTCTGACCGCACTGGACCTGACCACCGTCAGTGACATCCAGCAGACCTCCGCCGCTCTGGCCCAGTGCACGGTGAGTGAAGCGCCTGGAGAAGCTGTGGACGGTCAAGGATCAACGTAAAAGAGAGGAACTTAGGGGTTGTAACTGTGTTTTGCAGGCGGTGAGTCGAGAGTTTATCTGTGAAGAGTGTCAAAACAGCACTTTGAACAAGCTGGAGTCCATGCTGGAGATCCTGCAGACGGACACCAAGCAGGGCACCGTCACCCCGACAGAGATCGCTGACAACATCCTCAACATCATGGGTAAGAACCATCGAAAGGCTGCGATTGTCTCCGGTCATGTTGACCTGGAACTCTCCAGAAAAAGTCAGTGTAACAATAATTACAGAGGAGCATGGATCTGTGCATATTTATCTGCATTTAACAGTAATGCTGCTTCATTTCTGTCTGTAAATGAGGAACATTTGAAACAAAGAGGAAAACATCTTCCCTTTTTGAAATTATTGGCTGTGTCTTAGTTTAATATAAGGCTGAGAAAAGGCTCTGTAGAGGGACAAGACTGAAGTAGCTGTTTTTTAATCCAAATAGGAGAGACTAAAAGTGAATGTTGTGGTTCAGAGTGTGAGGTTTAAAAGCAGTGACAAAGCCAGAAATCTCTGTGTCACCCGAGTCTGAGCAGCCACATTAAAACTACCGCAGAGACGGCTTATTGCCTCCTGACGAATAGAGCAAGAGTTAAAGACTTTAGAGAAGCTAATCCATGCATTTGTCTTCTCTTGCCTTGATTGCTGTCTTTACAGCTTTTCCTAAAACAAAAATCTATCAGACAGCTGCAGCTGTTAGAAGATGCCTCAGGTCTTTGCACTGTGTCTGATCCACCAAGCTCTGAATGGTTTCCTTCAGAGCTCTCCGGTCTTCTGGATCAAACCTGCTTTCTGTTCAGAGTCTGAACCAAAACATCCAGAAGCTGCGTTTAATTTTTAGGCTCCAAATATTTGAAACAAATGACCTGAAAACGTCAGGCTGATTCTGAGTGAAGATCGTTCTGTTTGCTGCTGCCTTTCATCAAAGTAAATATTTATCTCGTGATGCGCTGCATCTTTTACTCTAGCTCTTATTTTAAATGTTTTTCTTTTGAATTGCTTTGACGTGTTTTATTTTCGCCTGTTCTTTGTTTTTTTTTCTTATTCTAATGCATTTGTCTTTTCATATTTCTTTGCTTTTATTCACCTGTGTCATTGTTTTTCTCTCTTTTTATGTCTGTATTTGTGAAGCACTTTGATTTGCGTTATCGTTGAAATGTGTTTTCCCTCAGACGCAAAACCTTGAATGATTGTATCTGCATTTAATAATGAAAAAGTAGCATGACTGCAGGTTGAAAGAAACTACACCAAAGGAAGTTATCCAGCGTGATGTGTATCTATGTTTTTTAGTATTTTCTTCCCAGTTAGTAACGCCGTGGAACATCTTCTCCTCTCCAGGTGATCTCATCCATCAGGTCAGCCAGTCGGCCTCCTACTCCTCCCAGCTCCACCCGGGCTATGTGGACCCCCCTCTGACCCCGTCCGCCTCCTCGTCCTCTCCTTCCCCGGGTGAGGAGCACGGGAACGCCCTGTTGGAAGCGGCGCCGTCGCCCCTGGAGCCGCACCCCCTGCATGTGGCCGCCAAGGCTTACAGCCTGTCCTCGGTGCTCATGCTGATCCTCATGCACGCCCGCGTGCTCAACGAGGAGCCGCTGGTCCTCAGAGGGGCCGAGATCGCCGCCACCGGAAAGCTGGCGGACCCGCAGAGTCTGCTCTGCTACCATGGAAACAACAGCCCAGGTCTGCTTGTCCGCCTCCTGAGAGGATGACTTATTTTTCTCTCTGTGATACGTTTCATCAGTTCAAGCGTCATAATAACCAAGACTCTGAAGAATTTTATTTTCATCTTGTCATTCCTGCCACCTGTTTGTGTTTTGAACACCTCCAGAGTGCGAGCGGTTCTCCATCCCTCGGGCTTTCAACACAAGTCTGGGAAGAGCTGCAGCAGGAAACAGCATCATGCAGCTTCTTTTTCAGGTGATGAGAAAATATCTCAAATGATGGAAACTACTGAGCCAAGGTCAAAGGCTTACAGTGCTTTTAGTGGACCTTTTTTTTTTATCCATGCAGACCGGTTGACACATATTTCTTTGTACTTGTTACTAAGGCATTAATGATTTCTAAAATGTTGCCTTACCTTTGTGCTATTGGCAAACAACTTGATGACAGGAGGTCATGGGGCTGCTTTGGCTCAGCAGATGGAGTGGGATGTACAGGAATGTCCCAGCTGAACGCTGCTGCTGTGTGTAAACTGTGTGGGAAAAGCTGCTTGTGACCCACAGCGTAAAGCACTGTGAGGTGAAACATGATGAAAATGTGCTGCACAAGCGAAATTCATTTGTCAGTGCAACTTTCACCACACCTGTGTTCCACTTTTTCTGACTTACATTTAATCTATTTTTTTTTTTTTATTTAGCTCTGCAGCAGTCTTCACAGCACGCGCTTTCTTATTTACACAGGATTTCAGTCGGAGCAGTGATCTGCTGTTAAACAAAAGTCCTCATTTCTCTTTACGTTCTGTCTCCAGGTGGAGTCCAACCCTTTCCCCTTCAACTATGTCGCCAACTACACCGTGTCCACCGAGGTGGCTTCCATGGAGTTTCGCACTGAAAACGGCACCCAGATCCCAATTTCAGGGCTGGATGACAGCCAGGCCATCACTGTCGCCGTAAACAATGGCACCGGTGGAGAAGTGGGCGCCGTGGGCTCCGGCGGCGGCGGCGGAGGCGTCCCCACGGCCGGACCGGTGAACATCAGCCACTGTGACTCCGTCACCGTCAGCGTCAGGACGGGAAACAGCAACAGGCGGGCCGGGCTTTTTGTGCAGCTCAATTTCACCTCTATGGAAGGTGAGCTCTGGCATTCATCGCAGACATGCACTGGCTGCTGCCGCTTTCTCAGCGGAGACGTTCTTCTCTGTGCCGCCGTGATGCGTTTAATTAGCTGTAATTCAGCAATTTCACATCTGGGTTCAGTGAAGAGCCACTCAGTGTAATTTATATCCACTTCGGTCTCTGTGTAATTGAAAGAAATGTGGTTCACTGCCACAAATAATAAATAGTTATGACTTGCTTTCTTTTAATAGCAGTACAAGAGATTGTCAATGTCAGTTTTGATTCAGCATATATCTTTATTTTGGAAAAATGATGACTGAGTAGTTATGTAATGATAAAGGAGATTGAGAGAGTCTATTCAGCTGCTCTTTCTTTTTTTTTTCTTTTTTTCTTTTTTTTTTACTGGGAGTCACCACTGCAAGTCATTGCAATTGAGATACAGCTAATAATATGTTACAGTAAAATTAATAATACATACATGACATTTCTATATGATTAGTGAAATTAGTACTTTTACTTCCTTCGAAAACCCAGTTGATTCTTGTGTTTGAGATTGGATTGATTCCATTGTATTTTTCTCCACTTCACCAGATGCAAATGCGAAGGATAAAACCGAAGAGGAAGGAGAGGAGCCGTACATCACCGCCTACCTCCACTCCCATGAGCGGCCCAATGAGTTTAACTGCACTGAGCGAAAGCGAATCACACTCAGTATGACCAGAGGGCAAAACCCGGATCACAGGAAATACACCTTCTTCCTGTCGCCAGAGTGAGAACATCTTTTTTTAAATAGCTCTTTAAACAGATATGAGTCACTCACAAAGTGCTGTAAAACAATACGAGAAGAATGGGAAATGCACGGTGGTGTAGTGGTTTGCACTAAACAAGCACGAACATTTGTCACCAGAACTGAACCCGAACTGGAACTTTCAGGTTTTTTTTTTTTTTTTACTATGAGTTCATCTCCTGTTCTTGTCTCGTTTGTCTCACAGGTTCTACGACACGACTCTGGACTACTACATCAACGTGAGCGCGCCCTGCCGGCCCAGCGCTCCCCCCGTGGGGGTTCGCCTGGAGGTCGGGGTGTTTGCGTCTCTTTGCCAGTACTTCAGTGAGACTGAGAAGCAGTGGCGGACAGACGGCATGGTGCCGCTGGCAGAGACCAACTCCAGCAGGGCGGTCTGCCGCACCAGGCACCTCACAGCCTTCGCCGCCGGACTCTTTGTGCCGACTAACGCCATCAGCTTCAAAGTGCCCGTCAGTACCTCGTAAACACGCCATGTTTGCGCATAAATTTACAGAATTAAGACGCACGCTCAGACACTTCCCCCTCCTTCCCGCAGGAGCGTTCTGGCACTCCCAGCCTGGTCGTGCTGCTGGTGTGTGTGCTGGGCCTGCTAAGTTATGTGGTGGCTGCGGCCATTCTGCACAAGTTGGACCAGCTGGACCTGCGGCGGGCCGGTGTGGTTCCTCTCTGCGGCTGCGATGGACTTTTTAAGTACGAGGTGCAAGTCAAAACCGGCTGGAGTCGTGGGGCAGGTGAGAGGAAGATATTTAAATCCCTGGAGCAATTGAAAAAAACATTCATCAAAGATCAAGAATAGACTGTAAGTCTAAACTTTTAACATCAGAATGCAAAACTAAAAAGGGCAGAAAAAGGCAATATTAGAAAATTAAGCTCATTAAAAACAACCAAACAAAGTGAATAAAATGAATATAACAACCTTAATATAACAACCAAAAAATAGAAAATAGGAATAGAAATAAAGAAAAATAGTTAAAAGGATTGAGAAATGAACTGAAATAAAATACTGAATCACAGCCTTTTTTTTTAATTACTTAGCCGTAACTGTTAAATACTATTTGATAGAAGTCAAAAAGTCATTCGTTATTTTGGTCGTCTTTAGATTTCATTCTTTTCAAAAACAGTCAGGCAGAATCCATCCGACAGAGTCTGAAGCCTCAACAAGCCAGAAACATGAAGCCAAGGTTGTTGTTGTATAACGCTGTCAGTTAAAACCTTCACAACCGTATTAACAAATGCAGTTTATGTAAGAAAAGCTGTGAAACAATCAAGATATGCTCATAGAATGAACTTCCAGCTCTTATTTGTAAAACAGGTAAATTGTAGCAGTCACAACCGATTGTATGAGTTGTCACTGAATGTCACACACAAAGCACATTCTTTATGGTTCAAATCCGTACTGATGTTGTGCAGAGCTGAAACACTGAAGACTGTCCTCCAACTGAAGCATGCTTGCAGAGTGAAATATGTGCCAAAGCGCACAAGCGATGATATTTTTCACTTCCCAGACCTGCTGCAGTGCTCGAAGAAGCCAAGGAATCAAATCCCAGCTTGCATGTTTAAAACCAAGCTGTGGCCTCCGTCTTTCCCTGCAGGCACCACGGCTCATGTCGGGATCAGCCTGTACGGACGGGAGAGCCGCAGCGGACACCGCCACCTCGACAGCAGAGGGGCTTTCACACGCAATGCGCTCGACATCTTCCACATCGCCACCGATACCAGCCTGGGTAGCATCTGGAAAATACGAGTCTGGCACGACAACAAGGGTAAAAATACACCGTGAACGCATGCGATCACAGAGGGCTACAAGCGATGCACAACGTGCTTTAAATCGTGTAAATTATTTGTGTTCATATAGATCCATTCTATATATATTTGAGGTCTATTTTAAAGAAGAGACTTCCTGGTAAAATGTTAAATAAAAATAAAAAGTGCGTCCCTTGCTGCCCGTCTCTCAGGTCTGTCTCCAGCGTGGCTGCTGCAGTACGTCCTGGTCAAAGACCTGCAGACTGGGAGCAGCTACTACTTCCTGGCTGAGGAGTGGCTGTCGGTGGACAACGAGAGAACTGACGGGCGAGTGGAGATGGAGGTGGAGGCCTCGGGTAAGGCGCCGCCGTCACACCGCGCGGTACAGGTTAAGACCTTGTTCTTCCGCTGCAGCCGTCGGTTATATTCCCGTCTGTTTCCAGAGGAGGCGGTCCTGCTGCAGAGGCCCCGCCTCCTGCGCTGCGAGCTGCAGAGGGCGCTGTGCGAGAGCCACCTGTGGCTGTCGCTGTGGGAGAGGCCGGCCCGCAGCCCCTTCACCCGCCTGCAGCGAGCCACCTGCTGCGCCGTGCTGCTGCAGCTCTTCCTGCTGGCCAACACGCTGTGGCACAGCGTCGTGGTGGACAGGAGATACAGGTGAAGGACACGGAGTTAGTTACCGCCTGTTGTGAGTTTTCCCGTTTCCGCTGTGGGGGATTTGACCGGCGTTCTGCCCCGCAGCCCCCGAGCCGTGTCCAGGTTTCTGTCGCTGAACGGAGAGACGGTGGCGGCGGGCGTGGTGAGCTGTCTGGTCGTCTACCCTCTCTACCTGCTCGTCTTCACCGTCTTCAGAATGAGCCGCAGCAAGGTAGCGCAGCAACTCCCAAAACTCCAACTCCGTCCAGGCTCTGCTCGAACATGAAGCTGATTGTTTTCTCCGTGAATGTGTGTGTGCTGCTGTGACTGTCAGTGTGTGACGGTGGAGCAGGTGCCGCCACAGAGCGACCAGGAGTCGGTGGAGATCGATGACTTCCTGGACAACTCCATGGCAGGAAGCTCCTTCCTCTTTTATAACGGCGAGGTAAAACTGAGAGATTTTAAAAGCTGTCGTGAGAAATTGTTGGGTTTCTTCCCTCATGTGAAATCATTCATTTCTGTCTTATCTCTGCGTGGTTTCATCTGTTTCCCAGACCAACTCAGAGGAGACCAACGTGGATTTGCCCACTCCATCCACCAAAAGGTAACATACTCTGCTGCCTTGATCGTTATTGTAGATAATAAGACAATATTTTGGAAAACCAGCACCCAGTGTGATTAAACAGCTTTCAGACATAATCCCATGAAACAGAACAGAAGATAAATGAGCATAGAAGAAAAAAAAAGAGTATCGGTGTGTGTTTCAAGCTTCTCCTCTGGCTTCAGTGTGTTTAACAGGACTTGATCAGGTGTTTTGTATTCATATATTGCAATTTTCTAAACTTTAATTA
This sequence comes from Salarias fasciatus, assembly GCF_902148845.1. Lineage (NCBI taxonomy): Eukaryota > Metazoa > Chordata > Actinopteri > Blenniiformes > Blenniidae > Salarias > Salarias fasciatus. The sequence goes on along the minus strand of NC_043750.1, from coordinate 33,661,474 downwards.
GCCTGATATTGAGAAGGTGAGTCATGCTGTTTGGAATCCTCTGCATGTTGGAGTTTGAATCCCGGATGCTGCAGAACGCTCACGCTCCAACTCTCTGATGTTCGCGTTATCATGTCTGGCCCCCTGCAGTGTGCGGCTCAGGCGGAAATTTAACCACTGTTCAGAATTCAATCAATATTTAATATAGCGCCTCTTCCATCTGTGACAATAATGACATGTTCCATATCTGCAGCAGCAGGTTAGCCGTTGGTCACAGGTGCTTCTCTCTCTCTGTCTGAATGAATTCAAAGAACCGTGTCTGTTTGCACTCTGCTGCACCTTGTGCCTTTCTGAAAGCAACATTTTCCAAAGTGGACTCAGTTGTTCCCTTGATTTTTGTGCGCTATTGCTTCTGATTTCTGCTCCGTGACATAATGATAAACTATTAAAGTACAATACGATTCAACAATCCTTTGACCTTAACCTGATTCAAAACACCTTTGAGGAACCAGCCTCCTGTTTGATCCTATCTAAACGGCTCTATGTAACTTCTTTGAACATTTCATATACTGTTCAGGTGGAAACAGGAGCTCAGTCTGAGCGCTGCGGCACATCCGCGACCCACCGAAGCTGCTCACGATCGGGCTGATCTCAGTCACAAGTTGTACTTTACCGAGATAATGACTCTCTTCTCTCTGTCTCTACACGCGCGAGCTCTCCTCACACTTTGTGACCTCAACCACTCACATTTCCATAATCAGCGCACATCGACGGCAGCAGGACAGTCTGTTACATCCCACTGAGACACACTTGATATGAAACCGTCTTCGGTATTAATACAAGATGAATATTTTACACTCCATGACGAACCTCTCACTGTGTGCTCGCAGCGAGGAGAGCTGGGGCATGGCGGAGGAGGAGGTGGAGGACCGGGATTGGCCGGAGCTGTTGAGCGACGCGTCGGTGGTGGGGGGGGCGGGACACGGGGCCGGGATGCCCCGGCTGAAGAGGGGCCAGGGCAGCAGGCACCTGGGCGTGGACATGACCTTCAACCCCGACGACGAGGAGGGCGCAGACCAGCGCAACAAATACTTCACCTCATCGGGTAACGGAGCAGGACAGATCGGGTTAAATCAGCCGAGTCTGTTAGATTATGACATGACCGCCTCGTCGAGTTTGGCAATGAAGTTTAGTATTGAGGATAAAGTTGATTTGAGATTGGATATGTTGTTAATTGTATATAATTATACTGTGTTATTTGGGAAGTGTCACATTCATCACAGCTTCTAAAATAATAAATGACTGGATTTGTGTTGCTTTCCTCAGACGAAGATCTCATCAAGCACATCCTGACTGATGGACAGAACTTCTTTCCTCAAGCAGATGAAAGCGAGATGGCCGACCTGTAAGTTGTTTTTTTCTGAGAAAGAAAGAGGAAAAAAAAAAAGTCTCTTCATCTACAACTTCAAATGCTCGAGCAGAATCAGGGTTTACTGTGGCTCATGAGCGTTTCCTCGTGTTACAGGTCGAGTATTTTCGGAGACAAGACTGAAGTGATTCTCCTCCAGAAGCTGAATGAGCCGCTTCCTCTTGAATCCGTGAGAAGAGATCCTCCAAAAACTGCTTTCACCTCCAACACAGGTCAGTTTTGAGACGTACAATAGAACACCAAAAGCCTCTTACATTGACGCAGTGACTTCATTCCATTGTGTAATGCAGCACTTTGCAAAAATACCACTCAAAAATTAAACATTTATTTCACCTCATACAACCCAACATAAAGCACATTATCAATTCAGTCACCCCCTAGATGAGATGATTCCAATGCTCTGTGTGCTTCGATTTGTTTTTTGTTTTGTTTTCGGTGTAATTAGAGACACTGTCACTTAAATCGCTCCCTCCTGTTTCTAAGATGAGGATCAATACTCTTGGTAATTGCTCTCAAAAACAAGAGAGGACAATCAGCCCTGAACTTTGTGATGAAGTCATTACAGCTAAGTTTTGTTGTGAAATTAGAGTATTTTTTTTTTTTAATCACACTTTCATTATTACACATCTTTCTGTTTGAAAGTGTCATTTTTCCACATGCAAGTTCTTGATAAACCTATAAGAATTAAGAGGTCAGTTTTTATCGGTGGAGGGAGGAGAAAAGTCATTTTAAACACACTCGCTCCAAATATCTCTTGATTAACATTTGTTTTTTCGATTGCATGCATGTTGATTTTTTTCAGTTACACTACTTCAGCAGCCATAATACTCGTGAAGTAAGCCGTTAGCGGGTTAGCATGTGGCCCTCACATGTCTGGCGTTGCAGCGATCATTTATGTGTGGGACTGGTCTCCTCCCTCCAGTCGTGACCGACGTGTGCCGTCCCAGACGGTTCCCTCCCTGGTGTGGACGCGCCGCCCTGTGGGGCAGCTGGGCCGGGATCGCCGTGGCCAGCGCCGTCTCCATCTGGGCCGGCCATAGCTTCAGCCAGAGCGTGGCCATGATGTGGTTGATCTCCTGCTTTGCCAGTTTCCTGTGCTCCTGCCTGGTCATGGAACCTTTGAAGGTAACGTACACAACATTCAGTGCTTTTTATGAGCTACGTTAATCATTATTTCGAGACTAGAAATGTTAATTATTGAGAAAACAGCAGTTTCAGCCAACAGCCAACGTCCAGGAGTCAGAGACGTCCTTCCTTCCTTCCTTTGGTCTTTACTTGACCTTCAGCAGACTCCAGTAAAATTAAGCCCTTTGAATCTCTTGTGAGGCTTATTAACATCCTCTGTCAGTCTAAAGCACACAGTTTGTCTTCAGCTGAGTAAACCTCCCGAGTCTGTCACGCAGGTGTTGTGTGAAGGAGTCTACTACGCGCTGTGCGTGCGCCGGCTGCGTCCGGAGGACCAGGACGTGCTGGTGGAGTTCCCGCGGGTGGAGAGGGTGGTCCAGCGAGTCCACAGAGTGAGACCGCCGCAGGGCTTCGCTCTGTCTCAGGCCCGGCATCAGGCCCGCAAAGTCCACATGCTGCACACCATGCTGAAGGTACGGTCGGTGGAAATAATGGGAACAACGTTTCTCCAACAGTGCTGGGTCCATTATTTTGAAACGATACAGAGTGAGACGGTTTTGTTCAATAATAAACCAAAATATACAGTCTAGAGACTTTGCAAGCTGGAAACATGTTAAATGTGTGTGATTTAGCTTGTGCGAAAGGCACACAGAGGTGTTCCATCCTCACTCTGATCATTCGATGACCTCCTGCCGTGTCGTGATTCATCTGATCAAGAGTTAAACTGCTTCTGACTTTCAACTGATTGTTTTGCTTCTCGCTTTCAGAATTTCCTGGTTTACATGTTTTTCCTGTTGATCGTTTTGCTCCTAAACTACTCCGACTCGGCCAAAGACACGCACAGCCTGAGACTACGCACACAGCTGCAGCGAGCCCTGCACACACCCGAGTACCACAACATCAGCAGGTACACACACACACACACACACACAAAAACACACACGTCATTGTGTTTTTTTCATCGTTGTTTCATACAATAACTGCTCTCATATTTCAAGGCTGAGTGGTGTTATTGAATCACTTTGAGAAACACTGGCAGACTGTCTTGTGTGGGGAGAAGAATGAAGTGTTGCGTGAACTCGTCGTCAAGCTCCGCTTTTTGTGTTTCCTGTCTTCAAACTTCATGTGAATGTCTTGTTTTAAACTTACCTTCATCTGACTTTGGGGAGATCAGGACTGAATAGAATGAAGCGTTTCTGCTTTTCTCGCACCGCATTGTGCTGTCCAACACTTTGTGCAAGCCACTTTTGTATGTTTGCTGTTTTTTGTGTGTGTGTGTGTGTGTGTGTATGTGGGTTTTTTTTTTTTCGTTCTTTTTCCAAGTGTCAGACAATAGTCTTCTTTGTCTTGAAGCCGTGGAGATGTCCTGACGTGGCTGAATGGGTCGCTGTTGCCACGGCTACTGGATGAGTCTGTCCTCCTGAGAGACACGGGAAGCGTGTTGCTGGGCACGCTGCGGCTCCGACAGATCCGAGACAAACACGGTGAGCTGCGCTCGCCGTCTTCAACTTCTGTACTGATCTCACCTGGTGGTCAGATCTTTAAACTCCAGAGCACATTTACATGAACTGGTCATGATCCCGCTAATCTAGACATTAGATTACTCAGGCTTAATCAGGATGTATCTTATACTTTAGAAGATACAAGCAATCAGAATCAACCTTCTGATTTAATTTGTCTGCATTTAAAAGAAAATAACCCTCAGCTCAACCCGCCTGACAATGTAAATATAATCATGCTAAACATTTCTGAAGGGCAGATGGGATTGTTATAAAAGTCTGATTACTCCCATTCATCACATTATTGCTGTCATGCAGACAGAGCCTCTGTTTCATGGTGGATACGCTCTCCTTCACGTCTGTCTTACACTGTTACCGTGTCAGCTGCCTTGCATGTTCATAGTTTTCTTCACTGTATTATGTATTTTCTGTTGCTTCTGTGTTTTTTTTTTTTATATGCAGCATTTAAGTTATGTGATGTATTCAGGTGTGACACCATTTGGATGCTTCTGGACACACACACACACTTGTATATATACACACATATATATAGAAGACTTTCCTTTTTCTGTCAGCTGCAGGTGTTGCGAGGGTGGAAAATGGATCAGTTGTGTGGGAAACTGACTTTTCTTCGTCTTCGGCTAACACCATGGACAATATGACAGATGTTGGTTCAAACAGTGCAGATTGGTAAGAACAACACGGAAGGTCTTGCTTTTAGAAAAGTCACCTGTTAGCTTGGAGTTCAGACTCAGCATGTTGTGAACATCTGGTGTTCTTTTTCTCCTCTTTTATCCTCCCACTTGTTTTTGTAGGGTTTGGCGTTTGGGTCACATCGGGGCGTATAACAACAGAGAAGTGCTTCACGAGCTGAACAGGAGTCTGGAGGAGGCCTGCTGGTCCGTCCGGCGGCTGCAGCAGCTCCACTGGCTGGACCACAGGTACCATGAGTCATGTGTGAAGACACTGTCAGGCCAAGTCACAAGGAATGACAAAGAAACAATAATGCATTGTGCTTTGGAAGGTACTAATACAGAGGTCAGGGCAGGTTTGTCAATATGAAGGTTTAATCTTTCTAGAGCTTGTTGCTCCAAGTTTTTCCAGTGGACAGTTGATAGAAATTGGACTGAAGATAAATGTGCACAAAATTTCACAATGACTGAAACTAAGCAAAGCCATGTGCGCTCTTTGGGAGTGTTTCGGTTTTATTGTATCTCCAAGTACAGCTTTTAAACAGCCATTAAGAAGTTGCACATTGCTTTTCTTAAAATATCAAAGATGGGGGGGGGGGGGATTTCTGTGATTAAAAACAGATCCTCAGATTCTCTCCAAAGTGGAGAAACAGTGATCAGTCTTTCTTTTTGTTGTTGTTGAGAAAACTGAGTAGAAACATTGTGTAATACAGTCACTCAGCTTTAGAAGTGCTTAATGGGCCCAAGTTTACTTTCATCTTTAAAATGAGAACACTAGTAGGGTTCTACTTATTTTTTCTTGCTAAATATTTCAAAAAAACATAGGCTTGTTACCTGTTATTATCAAAGAGGGTTGTGATGATGTTTTCCTTTTTTTTAATTTTATTATTATTATTTTTTTATATTTTCAACTTAAAGTTAAGTTTGTAAAATAATTTTGGCATTACTCTGAAAGTGCCAAAATTCTGATGATTTTGTTTGATGAGTAATCAGTATTTACTGCTCGTTAAAGTAGTAACTGATATCTGTAATCCATTAGGAGGAAGTTGTAGAGCGCCGCCACGGTGGGTTTAACTTCATAAAGCTACACTCGTCTACAGTTTATCATAAAAACATTCCGAGTCTTTCATTATGGGAAAATAAAACGAGTGTAAAGTCTTATTTAACTGATGTTAAACTAAAGTTTCTCCTCTCGAGACAGACGTGACCTCCTTAAGATGCAATTGTGATCCACTTCGGTTGGATTCAGCGGATTTCAGGGTGTGAAACACGGCGGCTCCTGGCCTCGTCGGTCTGATTTATTCTTCTAAATCTCTTTTCGCGTGTTTGCAGGACTCGCGCTGTGTTTGTCGAGTTCTCGCTCTACAACGTCAACACGGACCTCCTGGCCGTCTTCTCCTTCGTGTTCGACTTCCCGGTTTCTGAGCGTGCTCAGTCCAGCCTCGACCTCATTGTCATCACTTTGTGGCCCATCACAGGCCCGGACCTGCAGCTGCTTCTGATGGTAACCCCCGGCCGATCGATAACGCACGCTCAATAAAACCGTTGACCCCTGAGCCGCGTCTGAACCTTTCCCTCGGATCAAACTGCTCTGCTTCCCAGATCGTCCTCCTCGGCCTGGTGTTGTATTTTCTGGTTCGAGGGATCCTGGGCTTCCTCAGAGAGGGCTCCAGGTACCTGCTGTCGGCCTGGAGGCTGCTGGGGATTTGCAAACTGTCTCTGGCCGCCTCTGTGTGCGGCTTGCACCTGAGCCACTACGTCATGGCCAGGCAGAGGTGGGCGTCGTACCTGAGTCACCCGCAGGACGCCTTCACAGACTTCTACCCGCTGGCCCGGCAGAGTCAGATCTACACCGTCATGTCGGCCATGTTGCTGTTCGTGCTCGTGCTCAAGGTAACCGCGAACGGTGGAATCCGAGCTCTCTGTGAACATCTTCGCATTTCTGCGAGATTCAGACCTGAAACACTGACGGTCTTCATCCCGTCACGTTTGTTGCGATTTGTCTGCGCTGACCGGCGCCCCTCTGGATCTGCAGGCGTCCCACCAGCTGCGCTTCCTGCGGGAGTGGGCCGTGTTTGGCAGGGCCCTGCGGCGGTCCGTCTGGGAGCTGCTGGGGGTGGCCCTGGCGTTGCTGGTGTTGGTGCTGGCCTACTCACACACAGGACACCTGGTCAGTCTTTACATTAGTCTCTCTCTCTCTCACACACACACACACACACACACACACACACACACACACAAACCAGATGTCCTTCCATTGTCAAAATACAGTAGTTTTTGTTCTATAGAGTATTTTCCCGTCGTGCGTGCAGCTTTGTCTTTATTGTGACAGTAGCGTCTCGTCTGTATTGACTGAGCAGCCAAACATATTGACAGACTAACTGTAGACGCTCGATATGATCAATTTACTGTCAAGCGGCTGCTCAAGTCGGTGGAATAAATAATACATCCATCCATCCTCTGAGCCACTGCATCCAGTTCAGGGTCGCGGTGCGCCGGGGCAGATCGTTAGCTAAGGGCCAAAGGCCAGAAACCCCCGGGACAGATGGCGAGTCCACCACAGAGCTAAGACACACAGACACCACACACACTCAAGCTGTTAGAATGTGGTTCATGAAATGCCTCTTTGGACGTGGTTTAAGTGTGTTTGTCTGGCTTCTTGTTGCTTTTTGTAAAGATTTCCACACAGTTGAAAAAGTCTCACATTTAAATGGAAAAGGCTACAAGAAAAGCAAAAAAATGGTGACAGTAATGATCTTACGTTAAAAGGAGGCTGATTCTGCTGTGGCTGACTCTCCAGAGACCGAGCCTTTAAAGATTTATTCTTCCTCATGTCGCCGTCTCGCTGCTTCACCTTTCACGTTTTCAAATCTCTCCAGCTCTTCCACGCCGCTCTGGACGGCTACGGCACCGTCGCCTCCACCTGCCTGTCTCTGCTGGGGGCCGGTGGGCGTGGCCTGTTGTCGTGGCGCCCTGCCTGGACGTTCACCGGTCCGTCCAGCACCGTCTCCTCGCTGGCGTTCCACGTGAGCTTCGCCGTCCTGCGGCTGGCGCTGCTGTGGGCGGTGACGGCCGTGCTGCTGAGGAACTACCGGCGCGCCCGCGCCGAGCTGTACCGGCCGGCGGTGGACCTGCAGGACTACGAGATGGTGGAGCTGTTCCTCCGGCGGCTCAAGATGTGGATGGGACTGAGCAGGGCCAAGGAGGTACGCTGCCTGGCTCGTATTTAAACACCTTGCAACGCAAAGAAGTGCGTCTTCGCTTCCTCTGAGTCTTTTTTGTCTCATCTTTTCAGTTTCGGCACAAGGTGCGATTTGAAGGCATGGAGCTGCCGCCATCCCGCTCCTCCTCCACCAGCGACTGTAAGTCCCTCTGCCTGCCGCCGCTGGACAGCCCCGACTCCCCGCCCACCCCGGACAGCGTCGACGCCGGCTCCGAGGCCTCGTGGCGGCCCGCCTCCTCCAGCCCCTGCAGCCTGACGGAGGCCCCCGGGATCGGCCTGGGCCTGGGGCTGGGGCTGGGCCTGGGCCTGGGCCCCGGCGTGGTGGTGGGGGGCAGCAGCTGGAGGGAGAGGGCGGAGACCGAAGCCTCTCTGAGGAGGCTCCTCCCCACGCTGGACGCCCTGCTGCAGCAGCTGGACCGCGTCACGGTGGCCACGGAGGACGTCTACCACGTGGAGTGCAGGCTGGAGCGAGCCCAGAGGAAGAGGAGGCGGCGAGCGAGAGAGAGGGGAGACGACGCTCCGGCGGGGCAAAGCGAGGGACGACACCGCAGGAAGAGCGAGAGTAAAGACTCCAAGGATCGGAAAGGGAGCAAAGAGAAGCCTAAAGGAGGCAGGAAGAGTAAGAAGACTGAAAGAGGGGAACTTCCTAAAGACTGTGGGAGCACCTCCACCAACCCCAAAAAGACCCCCGTGGCTACACCCGTGCCTTTTTTAAAGCCCCGCCCTGCTTCTGCCTCCATCCAGTCATCATCCAAACCAGTCGGTGCTCCTCCGCCCACAGCGGCGGCCGACCCTTCCTCTGCTCCATCAGCAAACAGCCTCTCTCCTCACACCCTGCCGCCAAAAAACAATACCCGCGCCCCCACCCCGTCCCTCCCCGGCTCCACGCCCGCCGCCCGGGACTGGGATCCTCCCACGGAGCGGGAGAGCCTGTCCGCCTCCAGCCTGTTCAACCACCCCGCCCACACGACCACCATCCCCACACACAAGAGGAAACGCAAACCGCCGCCACTCAAGAACAAGGTACACCCCACCTAAAGAGAGACGACGGAGGAGAGGAGGACGGTGGGAACATGGAGCTGGGTTCCGGAGGAGAGGAGGTGGAGGACGGGGGCAGCTGGTTTTGTCCCCAGATCCTCCTCCCTGAACAGGACTGAGGCAAGTACAAGACGGAAGGAGAAGCATCAGAGTCTTGGGGGGGAAAAGAGAAAAGACTCAGAGACTCAGCAGGTTTATAAGTTGTCAACCGTCTGAATACCAACTCAGTTTTCACTGAAACGAGGTGCTGGTCGCCGCAGAGTAACTGAGCTGGTTGGGGGGGGGGGGGGGGAGTCAAATCAAGAAACGGTCTTTTAATCCCCAACCCTGAACCCGAACTCGCCGGTCTGTGACCCTGGAGGTCACACTGGGTTTTTGACAGGAGCGCAGACGCGTGCTCACCAGAGGACTCGAGGAAATGCAAGCAGACTATGCAGTTGGTCTTTCAGTGTACGTCAGAAGAAAAAAAAAAACAACTGTTGATTTCTCAGTGACGTTGTCTGTTTATGTGTTGTTTTATTTTATATTGTAGTCAGCGTGGCTACTTGCGGCCTGTCTTAAGTCGTGTTTTATGAACCTAAATTCGCATGTAGGTGCTCACAGATTATACGCACATGCCGGGACACACACACACACACACACACACACACACACACACACACACACACACACACACACACACACACACACACACACACACACACGGATAGTCACATAGTACACTGTAAATCACATGTCAACAAATTATAATGTGTTGTAAATGCACCCATACCTACCTATACAGTACTGTGCAGAAAGTTTCAGGCAGTTGTGATGAAATGCTGCAAAAGCAGAAAAATGTTTCTCAGTCAGTTAAAAAAAAAAAAGCGAGATGAGTAATTATGGATCTTCTGAGATCTTTGATGTCTTCCACGGGTTTTCAGAGGAGCTCTGCAGGGAGGTTGTGTTCTTCACAGTAACTGAAGCCCTTCAGATCCCTCGCTGATACTTGCTCTCTTGTACTTTCTATGAAATGGGATCGTAGCAGCCAGTTTGCCAGGGTGGCGGGAGAAGGAGACGGAGATTGAAGTGAGCAGAAGAGAAGGTACAGATGAAGCTGCAGACAGTAGATAAGAGGTAAAGAAACCTGGGAGGATGTTTCCTCCACTTCCACAGTGCTGAGCATTTAGTTCTCCCATCATAAAGCTATAAAGAACCAGTCTGAGTGTCTCTCCTGATGTTTTTGAGTTTTATTTTTCAATGTTATTGTTGTTTGAAAAAGGAGGCGTTCACAAGCACTTTTGTTCCGATGTAGATTGTTTGTGTGTGTGTGTTTTTTTTTTTTTTTTTTAAATGAGGTGTGTTGTAAAGTAATTATAAGCTTGGTATCCAAACCATTAAAGAAAAGCTTCACTCATACTGTATCGTGATCATAAACGTTGCCAAAGCTTTTGTATCATTTATGCATTGTGCGTTTTACCATGCCAAGTAATTCCTTCCATCACTTTGTACTTGCACTTTATTTTTTTGTTTTTTTTTTTAAATGGAGCTGATATCCAACACCGTATTTAACTCTCATGTGTCAAGTTGTATCGTTATGGCAACATCATTTTAAAAATAATGTCCTAGTAATTATTATCACAGTATTGAAGCATTAGCTCGTCGCTGATTGTACTTTTGTCTGCTCTTTTTTTAAATGTTTGTTTTGTTTTTTTACCAACATGCGCACTTGTGTGTCCAGTGGGCAGATCTCAGGGATCCCACCCTTTCCTTAAAACCTGGAGAGACGTCCAGGAAAACCAAAACTGGGTGCAAAACTTTTCAGAACTGATACATTATTCACCTGCCCGGGTTTTTTCTTTCTTTTCTCAACCATCTGCATCACGTTGGCTTCTTGTTTTTATCACTAAATATGAAAAACTGGTACTAAAGTGGCATGTAAGGTTCACTCAAAATCTGTTTTTCCACATGAAGCCAGTGCTTCAGAGCATGGTGCGACACCGTACGTCTTCAGAGGTTTGAGAAGGAAACACACCCATCTTATTTCGATTGTGTAGATTTCTGTATATTTTGGTGCTTTATGATGTATATATTTTGCTTCCATAATCAGTGTTGCTGATGCTGCGGCGACACGTGGATCGGTCAAGCACTGGTGTTGCAAACTCCAAAGTTTTTACATTTCTCTGGTTTTACTGAAGCGGTGCATCCAAAACCCTTTAATCTATTTAATCTCTGACATTTCCAAGCAAGTCTGTAATCTATGTCTCACTCACTTTACGCTCCTGCTCTGTCTTCTTCCATCTTCTGTTGTATTTTGTTTTACATCAATGTTCCAGGTTTGAAAATGTGCATCAGTGCTTTTTTAAATTTGCGTTTTGCAGCTGTAGCACTTCTCCTGCTTTTGCACTTGACAAAGTCAAATAAAGGGTTTGACAGCTGAACTCCGGGTGATGAAATGGTTTATTGTCCAAGCCCGAATGACTCAGAAAACTGCGTTAATCCTGAACTCATCTGTCGATTCAGCTTTCTGAATAATTGAGGCTCACGGCTACAGCATCCACTTTGATTCAAAGCTTTGGACCAAAAACATGTATTCGGGGTCAAACGACAACTACAAATTGCCTGGAGTGTGAATTGTGATGTTGTGCTGAGCCTGATGGCCTGTCTCCTCAGCTCAGATTGGCTGTGGCGCCCGGCAAGCCGGAGTTAAAGTGGACGGTATCAAGATGGACTGACAGTTTCCTCAATGTTAAAAAAAACAAAACGAAAAAATGCTGTTTTGACCTTTATAAAATTACAAAGTTTTGAGCTTATGACTGAGGATTTAGAACATAGAACTTATTATCTTTACATCTAAAAGTAGGATTAATAAGTCAGGAACACTAAACAGGATTAGGATGATATGCAGTCATGCAAGTGTGCAGGCAGCTGTTTGTGAAAGACATTATCATTAAGTTGCAGTACAGTTCCCAGTCCTCTTGTTATTGTCCTTTAATTACTTTGTGGCCTGTCTGAGCTCCTGGAAAAAATAAACCTGGAAATAGAAAAGTGTGTGTGTGTGTGCGCACGCTGTTGGCTCTGGGAAGTTGTGTTCAATAAGTTTTAAGAGTGTTTTCACTGAAAACAATCATCCTGCAGTGGCTGAAAGCAGCACCCTGAGGCTGGACTCAAATCATAAAACTACTGGACGAAAAACTGAACAAAGAGCCGAAACTCTCAATAAAACCCAGCGAAGCTGAGCAGAACCGTGGATTTACGGGATCATTCGTCTCTCCAACCAGTCCTCTAATAGATGACTAAGAAATAATATAGGTGCTTCAAGCTGAATGAAACAATGTTATGGTTTTAATTTTTACAATAAAGACTAATCTCACTCTTCTTTTCCATCAATTCTGTTTATTACATACACGGTTTACACACAAACGCAGCCGTGCTGGAGCGTGTCTGTGTGTGCGTGTATGCGAGTGCGTCAGCCAGGTCGAGAAGCGTGATCAGACGAAGTCTGTGAAGTCGTCCACGGTGGACACCAGTCTCTTCCTCTGGCCGGAGGCCTCGGGGTTCGGCGCCGGGGCGCTCTGCTGAAACGACTTGTTCTGCTGCGAGTGTCCCTGGGTCAGAGAGATGCCCGGAGTCGAGCGGGACTGGATGTCTTCTTGAGCCTGAGACCGACAGAAAACAGACGGACGATCAGGCTGAGAATCTACTCAGACGGTGCTGGTGAGGCGGCGAGGGCGGGACGCGGTCTTACTCGGGTCCGGATCCTTTTGATGTGCCGGAGTCTGGCCAGCCACTTGGAGGCGTAAGCGTCGGACGGGTTCGCTCTGTACTGATGCACCAGGGACGCCATCTGACAGGAGACGGAGACAAGTGAAGGATGCATTCGTATCTGCAGTTCAATATATGAGGAACAAAAAAAACAAATGGAAGGGAAAACTTACATTCGCATGCAGAGCCATCTGCCTCACCAGCAGCGGGAGGTTCCGGTCTGAAACTATTTTGGCCACCGTCGTGTCGACTAAGCCCTCCAGGTCTGAAACACGGGCGAGAGAGAGGTAATGACTGAACTGAAAACTTCGCATCGACGACGGGCTGAGCGATTAAAAGAGGCGGCGGGGAGCTGACCTTTACGGCACTGGAGGGTCACGAGGTTACATTCATAATCCAGCGGTTTAATAATGACTTCTACGAAGTTAAACTGACCCTGAAGAAGAAAAACGGTGCATTGGGTGACAGTTTAACCTGCAGGTTTCTCTGTGTGTGTGTGTGTGTGTGTGTGTGTGTGTGTGTGTACCTTTATAGTGCCTAGTTTGTACTCCTCTCCGGAGTCGTTGTACACCACCATCACAAAATCGTTGCCGATGTGTCGCTTCTTGTTGCAGCAGCCTTTGTCGCTCTCCCTGTTGGGCATCAGTGTGGCGATGTGGAAAATGGCTGCAGGGACAGTTTCATTAGGAAAAACAACCACAGCGGTCTCCCAGCAGACACACACACACGCGCACGCACACACACACACTAACCCTGCATGATGTCGTCGTGCCAGCAGTAGGTGAACTCCCCGTCGTCTCCGTACTGGTCCAGCCCCCCCAGGAAGATCTGGTCGGGGTCGCAGTCCTTCAGGTGGATCAATTTTCCCAGGCCTGTGAGGAAGGCGGCGTAGCGGTTGGAGCCGTACTCGTTGGACAGGATGGCAACTTCGTTGTTGACCTGAGGAGGGGGAGAAAGGGTCGAGGTGTGAAGCTGGAGCGCTGGGGAGTTTGGAATCCGCCACTTTGGGCGAGCTCTCACCTGACCGGCGCCCACAAACACCACGCCGATCTTATGGGTGTCATAAGGAGGCATCTGGTCCAGAACCTTCACAGCTCGGTCGATCACCTGCAACACAGATCACAAAACCTGAATGGACTGTATCAATATTGTTGAAAACAATCGTTTGGGAGGCGAGACGCTTTGTCTGGAATGAAATCTGACCTTTACTTGTAAAAAAGTGGTGCTTAGAAGCCAGAGCTTCACTTTAAAGAAAAGACTCTTTCTGACTGTAATTTCTCCATTTCTGAGGAGTTTCATGTATTTCCACTTTCCAGGTCCGCTCACCTGAGTTTTGGGCAGCAGCAGCGGCTTGTTGGCCTCATTTCCAAAGAAAGGAGAGTGGTAGAGTTGAAGAAAAACAAAGCTAGCATAAAAAGAAAAAGACATGGAAGAGAAAACACCAGGAGTTACTTACACACTTGTTTTTAAGACATATTTCCAAAGCATAAAAATGACAATCGGTATACCAAAAACTGAGCTGCAGAGGCTTAATTACCAGTGTTTTTTCTGGCAGGTTTCTGTTTGGATCAAACCACTGATTGATTTAGGATGAGTTTAGAGATTCTGTCTGGCTGACGGCGCAGTACCTGGGGCTGAGGCCCGACAGCTTCTCGGTGTTACTGGGTCCGGGCCGACTGTGGTACGAGTCCCTGTCGGTCCTCCTCTCCCTCCTGGAGGAGGGGGCCGACACGGAGATGGTGTGTCCGCGGGGGCGGTGGCCTCCGCTGGGGGAGATGGGTCCAGGCTGCGCCGGCGCTGCTGGAAAAGACAGCCTCATCACCGCTCCTCCGCTCTGAGACGGCGCCGCGCCCGGGCCGTCGGCGGCTTGACCCTGAGCCCCCGCTCCACTGACGTCCCCCGCCGAGCCTCCCTCCACTTTGTCTTTATCAGTCTGGGGCTGGGGCTGGGGCTGGGGCTGGGGCTGGGGCTTGCCGTCAGACGGCGCTCTGGGCCGAGACGTCTCCGCCAGCGCGGCCTCCGACTCCATGGCCGCCTTGGTGAAGGCCTCGGGTAAAGTCTGGAGCTCCGGAGACGAGCTGGACTTGTTGAGTCCGTGGCCCTGCGACTGGCTGTGAGTCTGGAAGGGCAGCTCGGGGCCCTGGCTCCCCGGGGTGGACGGGCCCGGGGTGGGCTGGTCGATGGGGATGGCTCCCTCGCTCACCTCCTCCAGAGTCGACTTCTCGTCGTCCTGGCTGGACGTGGACGACGACTGAAAGCCACACAGAAGCCTTTTAAACTCAAAACCCACGACAGGCTATTTCTATGACTGCCGGCGCTAATTCAAGGTGTTTGTGCTGTTATTTATTCATGGTTTCACAAATGCAGCACTTACTACTCGGCTGCCAGCGGCTTTCAGGCTGAGTGAACACATTAAGTGTGTGAATTCTCAGTTATCCATCCTTATCGTCTCAAATTTAGCCCAGTGATGATTGGATATTTACTGAAAGTGTCCAAAAAGATACTTCTGTCAGAAACCGCTCTTATTAGGTTTCGACTGAAGCTTTTCGTCTCCAGTTAGATCAATTTTTATGCTTCCTTTAACTGAGATCTTTTTGATACCAAATTAAAAGGGACGCCTGTTCATCTTGTAAAAATATCCTGAGCTCCCTGGGAATTATCAAACTGTCTGCAGGTAATCATTAAAACCTTCACCTCCTTTCTTCAACAGTGAAAAAAAAAAAAAGATTTTGAATCATTTGGAAGACTAATTTAAAGTCATCTTGTCTGCTTTAGTTTGAAAGCACTACCGGACCTAAAGAGGTTTAAATGAGACCAAATACTGTTTTCTTGCACCTCAGCTGGAAGTTCTGAAACTCAATAGATGTTAAAATGAGGAATGAAAAGCTGAAAAAGTGTTCAAAAAAGTTCACAACAACACCAACATCAGCAGCTCCCAGTTTCAGCTCTAGTTCATCCTGGATCTCCTACTTAACCTTTTTTGATTTTCTTCTTTTCCCTTAATAACTTTGCAGCATAACTAAATGAATAAATATGATTCATTGTTTAATATGAGTTCATTTAGCATCTCTCCATTGAATTAGGAGAACACAGGCGGTGTTGTCGTGTTGGTGCGGAAGATAAGCGCTGATGAGCGATGGCTGGCCGTCCTCCATCAGGCTGCGCTGCTCCGCAACTTCAAAATGTATCAGCACAGATGGGGAAGCTGCTGCAATCCTTAATTTAATGTAATCATAGCTTTTAGGCCTTGGCAGAGACCGTAAAGCCAGAACAAACATTCCTAATAAAGATGAAGCATCCAGCAGTGATTGAGCTGCTGCAGTGGAGCTTTTTGTTTACCTGAAGCAAAAACAGTCATTTCAGGTCAGAACAGGCTTCATTTTGTTAAAACCAGATGGCGGCCGACTACTGTATCTGTATCAATTATAAATACATATCAAATATATTCACTTCACAAATGTGAAGAAAATGGACCACATTAACACTGCTGAATTGTGGGAAATGTGAAGGACAAGTGAAGAAAAAGAACATTTCTGCAAAGAAGCCCGACACAAAGAAAGTTGTCATTTGAATTTGTGAAGAGACATTCAGTTTGATGCATTTTAAAGCGATGCAGTGAAAGAGACGAGGCCGGCTACGCGTGTGTTCGGTGTCCTACTTTGACATTACAGTTAGTTTCACAGCGCCTGAGCAGCTGGTTTCTGCGGCACGGCGACACTAACAGGAGACAGAGCGTCAGCCAGCTGTGTCCAGACGTACAGTGGGGGCAAAAAAGTATTTAGTCAGCCGCCAGTTGTGCAAGTTCTCCCACTTAAAAAGATGAGAGAGGCCTGTAATTGCCATCCAATTACAGGAAATCCCTGATTTCCAGAAAATCTAGAAAATCATACTGTCCGATTTTGAAAGAATTTATTTGCAAATTATGGTGGAAAATAAGTATTTGGTCACCTACAAACTAGCAAGATTTTTGGCTCTCACAGAGCTGCAACTTCTTCTTTAAGAGGCTCCTCTGTCCTCCACCTGCATTAATGGCACCTGTTCGAACTCTTTATCAGTATGAAAGACACCTGTCCACAACCTCAAACAGTCCCACTCCAAACTCCACCACGGCCAAGACCAAAGAGCTGTCAAAGAACACCAGAAACAAAACTGTAGGCCTGCACCGGGCTGGGAAGACTGAATGTGCAATAGGTAAGCAGCTTGGTGTAAAGAAATCAACTGTGGGAGCCATTATTAGAAAATGGAAAACACACAAGAACACTGAAAATCTCCCTCGATCCGGGGCTCCACGCAAGATCTCACCCCGTGGGGTCAAAATGACCGCATGAACGGTGAGCAAAAATCTCAGAACCACATGGGGGGACCAAGTGAATGAGCTGCAGAGAGCTGGGACCAAAGTAACAAAGGCTACCGTCAGTAACACACTACGCTGCCAGGGACTCAAACCCTGCAGAGGCAGACGTGCCCCCCTGTTTAAGCCAGTACACGTCCAGGCCCGTCTGAAGTTTGCTAAAGAGAGCATTTGGATGATCCAGGAGAGGACTGGGAGAATTTCATATGGTCAGATTGAACCAAAATAGAACTTTTTGGTAGAAACACAACTGCTCGTGTTCGGAGGAGAAAGAATGCTGAATTGCATCCTCAGAACACCATACCTCCTGTGAAGCATGGGGGTGGAAACATCATGCTGAGGGGCTGTTTTTTTCTGCAAAGGGACCAGGACGACTGATCCATGTAAAGGAAAGAATGAATGGGGCCATGTATCGTGAGATTTTGAGTGAAAACCTCCTTCCCTCAGTCAGGCCATTGGAGATGAAACATGGCTGAGTCTTTCAGGATGACAATGATCCCAAACACACCGTCTGGGCAACAAAGGAGTGGCTTCGTACGAAGCATTTCAAGGTCCTGGAGTAGTCTAGCCAGTCTTCAAATCTCAACCCCATAGAAAATCTTTGGAGGGAGTTGAAAGTCCATTTTGCCCAACGACAGCCCCAAAACATCACTGCTGTAGAGGAGACCTGCGTGGAGGAACGGGACAAAATACCAGCAACAGTGTGTGAAAACCTTGTGACGACTTACAGAAAACATTTGACCACTGTCAGTGCCAACAAAGGGTATATAACAAAGTATTGAGATGAACTTTTGCTATTGACCAAATACTTATTTTCCACCATAATTTGCAAATAAATTCTTTAAAAATCAGACAATGTGATTTTCTGGACTTTTTTTCCTCATTCTTTCTCTCGTAGCTGAGGTAAACCTATGACGACAATTACAGGCCTCTCTCATCTTAAGTGGGATAACTTGCACAATTGATGACTGACTAAATGCAAGTCTAATAATTCAGCTACACAGAGCCTGCTGGCCAAGTTCTGAATGCAAAACGGTGAAGGAAAATCCTATTTTTCTAATCTTCTAAGAAACCAGGATTTGTGGGATAATTGTATGTGCTGCATCCATGAGGAGTTTGGTAAACGTGAAGGACTGGCAGCGGGTACCCACCCTGCTGAGCGTTCCCGGAGGAGCAGCCTTGGAGAACTTGTCTGCTGAGATGAAGATGGGATCAGGGCTCATCGGCTCAAACTCTTCACTCTCCAGCCAGTCGGACGGGGTCTGTGCCTTCGCGCCCAGGCCTTCCTCGGGCACCACCACAGAGTCTGCAGCGGGGCACAGAGACGATCGGGTCAGCGTGGCAGCGCCGCCATGTTGCTTTCTACTGTTAGTCACGCAATCAACACATGGAGTCAGACTCAAAGACACATCCACAGTGTTAGTATTTAATTTACCATCATCTCCTCAGTCAGATACATTATCTCAACATTAATAGATGTACATCCACACAGATCGACATGTTGAGACACACTGGACAAGAAAAGTTCACAAGACCGACTACGACGACTCCAGTCTACGATGACAAAGATCAGAGACATAAAAGATCAGTGCAGCTCAGTCGCTGCGTCATCTACTCGATTTCCATCGACACGCATGCATCAGTTCGGTTTGGCTTGTTGGTTATCGCGGCCCAAACACATCTCAGCGGCTGCAACAGCAGCCCAGACCAGGTTCCCCCAGTTCTGCGTCTCCCAAACGACTTCCTCTCTTCACAGCGAGAGGAAGAAGCGCAATCAAAGACTTTATCACTGATCCTGAAAACTTCTTCATCGCTCTACTGGCCGACCAGTAAAGCAAGGAAGCCATTTTCACTCAGATGAGGTCTGGGCTTTCCTGTTGGCAACATCGGAGGGGCAGAGGTTAAAGGTCAACCTGGGAGTATATTTCAAAAAAGAGGAAAGTTCGGAAAAGATCATTTAGACGGGAAAATAAATCTTAGTTTATTTCTAGGAGACTGATTGATCTGAGTGCAGAGACGTCATCATGGTCACTCAGAAAGAGGCTTCCCTCGTGTTAAAAGACGACTAATGAGTAGAAACACTGAATCTTTTCACTTGCACAATGTTTAAGCATGAAACAGAAGGTCTTTGTACAATTCTGGTCTCTGTGATCTCAGTAGGCAAATTTAGGCAGGCAACTTGAAAAAAAAAAAGGTGATCTTATTGTTAAAAGTGCAGTAAGTAAAGCCACATCTGAGCACTTGGTGGCAGTAATGAGTTCCTCAAAGTTTCAGTGCTTTGCTGTTGGTTCTTTAAATCTTTAGCAATAATCGATTCTTCCATCTTTACTCACGTAACAGTCTATTTCTGCTGCTTCTGCCGTTAATGGATAGAATACAAGATTTGGTACAATGACTCAATGCACCATCTTGTGGTGGAAAGTAGAGACGGCTCAGGCTGGGTAAACTCGAGCATATTTCTAAGAAATAAAATGTAATTAAAAAGTACTTGTACATAATTGTTCTTATATAAAAGAAAATAATTTAAAGCCTGTTGTAGTTTGTGCTTACAGACCGCTGCATTGTACAAGTGATTAGAAATATACCACACCAGGAGTTTTGGGCGGGGGGGAGAGATGTTGGGGGAGGTCACACTTTTTGGGGACGGTACCTGCCCAGGAAATGCTCCTGTGCAACCTGCCAGGGGCTGGGGGGCCTGGGGGGCCTGGGGGGGCAGTGCCCAGACCCAGAGACCAGAGAGAGCCGCCCACTGGAGGCAGGGATGCCAGAGGTCATCCCGCAGCCAATCACAAACCAGCATGGCGGTGAGAATGAGGAAACATGGAAAGAAACCCATCAGACCAAAAGAGGATACATAAAAAATAAAGGCCATGAGAAAAGAAAAAAAAAAAAAGAATAATGTGGAGTGGAGAGGCCACAAAAAAAGATGAGCGAATGAGGTCAAAGGAGACAAACTGGAGGAAAAGAAAAGCCCAGAAGAGGAGAGAGAATGAACAAAAGCACATGGCGGAGGGCTTCAAAGGAGAGAAAAACGGTTGTCAAAGCAGTGATATTTCATGATCACTGACCTGAGTGAATCCAGGCTGGTTTATTGATCACCTTCAGGTTCAAATCGAGTATTTACAGGCAGTCTGGCATTTAGCTCAGTCCATTAAACGGGACCACAGAAGAGCAGCCAGGTGGACCGAAGCAACGCATTCACGCAGAACATTAAACCTATTAGTCAGTGTGGATTTCCTGGTGTGTAGCTCACTATCCAGGCAGTCCAGCCGTGCTGCTTTTATGAATAACACACTCACAAAGCTCTTTGATGCAAATAACTCATCCTCTCTGATCAATTACAGCCCTCAGCACAGAGACTTTCTCCCAGACTCACCGGTGTTGGAGCGCTGGATGAGGTGGGCCTTTGCTCCGACGCCACTGTGAGTCTGGGTCAGGGTGTCTGACACGGACGTGGGTGCCGGAGCGGCGGTGCTGGCGGGGGCGCTGGCCGTCTGGGCCGGCGGCTCCTTCACGCCCTCCATGGCCATCAGGACGCTGGAGAGCTCCTGCAGCGGCATGTTGCCCAGCTCAGAGGAGAACGGACTGGGGGGGTTCTCCAAACACATCAGCCAGCTCGTGTTTCCTGCGGTGAGGGGAGACCCCCCAGAGAGAGCCGCAACGAATAGAGAACAACAGAAAACACAGCACACTCGATTATTCTGCTGGCTACTCAGCACAAGTTATAGATCTCTGGCTTTTTTTTGTTGTTGTTGAAGAATGACACATTTATAAGCATAACCATTTGAAAAGAATATTAAATATTAAAGACTTGAACTTTTGAGCACTTGTTTCCTACCCGATGGTCTCCGGATGAAGATTTCGGCCCACCCCTGAGTGAGCATGGGGACAAACTCGGCCAGGCTGGGGTTGTCTTTGAGCGGAGGAGGAGCCGACGGGTTGGCAGAGGCGGAGGACGGAGGGCCCAGGCCGTCCAGGGTGGGTGCGGTGGAGGGGGACAGCGGAGCCGTCAGCTCGCCCTCAGAGGGGGAAACCAGAGGACTGAGGCTCTGAGCGGGGCCGGCGCGGAGAGCGTGGCCGCCTGGGACATCACGAGAGGAGGATGGTTAAACGCCGTCGGCTCAGTAAAAGCACGGTTCCTCTCAAGACCCTCACACTGAGATGACAAAACACTGTCAGGACAAGCTGATAAGAAGAAACGCACCACAAATGGATTTAAACAAACGCAGGAAAAATCTACAGTGGGAAAAGAAATACAATATATGAGTAAAAGCTGCATGAGTAGATGATATTTAGAGAAGCAGTCAAAGCTAAAGGCAGTGTTTCTCACCTGACATGGAGCGGACTCGAATGCGCGTGGCTCTGTTGTGCTGCTGGCTGGACTGAGACTCCAGTTTGGCCGGAGCCTCTTTGGTCATCCGGGTGTGGAGCGACGGGTCTGACCTGCAGGGTGAAGACAGACAAATTCTACGTCTGTGAAATGCTTTCATGTCATTTAACTTTCGATATATAACAGAAAAAGACACTTTTGATGCAGAGTATGCAGACGAATAACAGCCTGACGAGCAGGATTTGTTTCACTTTCAAACAAACTGATGTGGTCTGGGTGAAAAATGAAAGCAGCACAGATTAAAGGTTTCTTTCATTTCATCATATGCTGGACAAATTAGTGACACTCATCTCGCACATTTTTTCAGCTACTGCCGAATTTCCTGTTGTTAAAAAACTAAAGCATAACCTCCAACACACAGAATAGCAGATGCTTCAAGATTTATTTTTTTGTTTATCAGAGTTTTTATGTAAAACGATACCAAAACAAATCTGTTACAGTTAATCATTTGCACAGATTTACACTCACAGCATGAACACAGACGCGGCCTAAAAACAACTAATTGACAGAAATATAAAAAATGTGTTTGAGAGTTCAAACATCTTTCATTCCTGGATGTGTGATGGGAAAACTTAAATGCTCTTTAAAAGTAAGAATTTCGGCCTCTGATGACAAGCCTGTTCAGACTATCCAGTCTATATTTAGTGAAGAAGGTTATTAGATGTTGCATTGAAACAGTTATTACGTCTAGGTCTTTAAATGTCAACATCTGGGAAACTGAATCAGTTAATCTGTCGCTGTGTACGAGTCTTTATGTCCCTTGGTGGATGCAGGGTTAGTATCAACGTTTTTAGTCAGAAAACCTGCTTAACCTTTCTGATTGGTGGGATTAGTGAATGATTTAAATGTCGAATGGGCTGAGTCACGTCCACAAAACTTCATTAGCTTTTATCCTGAACATTACCGAGGATTTCAGCCGATTGTGTTGAGCAAAAACAACTGTGAGGAACACATTTTAGTCAGTGACGGTGACCCTGACTTCGCCTCTGTGTACCTCGATGTGTTAACATCGTAAAGAGAGAGAGGGAAAACGAAGGCTGCCAGTCTTGAACATGAGTCACATGTTAATGTGAAATGTGTCAAATCCCAAAGGTGATCCAGAATTACAGAACTGACTGAGAGAAAAGTTAAATAATGAATGATGTGCTTTAAAGCGATGCTCTGGTGGAGCTACAGAGTGTCTCTCTCTCTCTCTCACCTGGTCATCTCCCCTCCCCCTCCCAGACGTTCAGCCATGTCCAGGCCCAGCAGCGCCTGAGTTCGGACCCCTCCACTGGTCGTGATGGTCACCAGCTTGTTGCCCACCAGCCAGGTCATGCTGCGGCCTCCCGCCAACAGGAACTCTGCAATGGGAGACCTGAGAGGGCCGCTGGGGGTCAGTGTCGTCTCCGTGGCTCCTATTAACTCTTCCATAAAACATCAGCCCTGAGAATTTTTGTATTTATTTATTTATTTTAAGTGTGTGTTCACCTTTTGGGCAGTGCGGAGAAATTGGAAAACACGTATCGCGCCATCATGTCCAGGCAGGTCTCGGTGAGCTCCAGGTGGACGGTCTTCAGCCCCTCGTCGGCCTGAGTCACGGCATTTTCGTCTGCAGAGCCCAGACTGCAGGTGGTGGTTGAGGTGTGCATCCTACAGGAGGAGACGCAGATTAATAAACATCAGCGGGGCGGGCAGAGGAGCGAGCGGGAGGCAGCGGGAGCGCGGCGCATCTGAATATATAATCAAACAGAGACATGCAAACTCTGATGCACAAGTTACGAGGACACCGGCAGGACACTCGTGTCGGTAACTCTCCCTCATGCACAACGAGCAAACATGCACACGTTTATATGCGGAAATATCATTCGAGCATGATCACAAATTTTCAGACAGACAAAATACAAACATGCTGGGATGTGGTATGAAAGATCTGTTTGTAAAACCAGACTGATCAGCTCAAGAAATGTGAACGAGCACTGCTAGGAAGCTAAAAGAATCCGATACGCAACATATTTTCAGGGAGAAACTAGACTATGCCAAACCCTGAATCAGTACTATGTCCCCCCACATGTCTGATTTAGCAAGAGCATTCATTTGCATGATGGGAAACTAAGGTACTGTGGAAAAATGTATTCATCTATTCAACTTGTATTCGGGTTTATCCATGATATTTGGTTTCACAGGGCGCAAGAGCCGATCCCAGCTGGATCGGGGTCAGGGCAGAGTAAACCCGAGGCAAGAGGGATCAAGCAGGAAACACAGCTGCTGTTTCGTTTGAAAACCGTGTCAGTCAGACCAAGTCCCAGCATGTCAACAACAATACTTACCACTCTGCTACTGATAGTAGAACACATGGTTGTATTTGACTGCTTAGTGAATAAATACTCCAGAAAACATGACCATAGAAAAACCCTGCATATACCCAATGTATGATCCCATTTCTAGTTCTTAATTTCCATTAATCCAAATAATTGAACCAGAATTTTTTTTTTTTTAATAATTTTTCTTTTTTTTTTTTTTTTAAATAATTATAGCTGTAAACAAAAGTGGTCCAGCCCAATCTTGAGAGAAGGGAAGAAACTGTGTGCTTGGGGTTTATTAGTCATATCTCATGGTCATGCTGTCTAAGATGGAATAAATGTTCACCAGAAAGCAGGTTTCAATACAAAACACTTTTGCCAAATCAAAACTTGATAACCAAAGAAAAAGAAAAAGGATTTGAAGCCATTTAGCATTAGAAGCTGGTTAAACAGATCCACACTGCAGTTGTTTAAAGCATTGGGTTATTTTTATGTTGGTAGTAAACACAAAAAGCAGTGGCTTCAAGTGTCTGGAGAGCTGAGCTTCTGTTGCCATCTGTTGGGCAAAAGAGTCACGACACATTAAGTACGACTGAATACGGCGGCTCTGCAGCCTCATGTGACAACTGCAATGTTAGATCCAACACTGTCACACACTTACTGCAGGTCAGCCAAGCAGAGAAAAGCATAAAAACATGAGGTGAGCAGAGTGTGTGTGTGTGTGTGTGTGTTCAATCTGTTGATCAACGTGTCAAACGTTCCCCTCAGCCCAGCTAGTCCCTAAAATCCCACACTAGGAGATTGCCATGGTCAGAGCAGCACAGTGGATGTTTTGAGTGGAGCAAAAATAAAACTAAACTATGCCAAGCAAGCAAACAAAAAGTCTCGTGATGATGCTGTCCCTCCGGCCCCTGGCCGAGGAGGCAGAAAGGAGCCTGCTCCCAGCAAAGACGAAGGTTGGTGTTGTTTTGGGTGAAGAAAGTGAGATGAGATGAGGCCATGATGAGTAACATGCTTTGCACCAGTCCTTCCTGCCATTCATCTGTTGTTAAGGCCAATCAAAACCAGTCAGCAAAAAATAAATTAAAACAACCAAACAGAAAGGCAAAACGGTGTTAAAACAAAACCAAAAACTGTGTTAGAGCACAAAAAAAGAAAAAAAAAAACGTCGACATGGAAAAAGATGTTTTCCACCAACACTGCATGCAAAAGCAAATCAGAGAAAACCAAATGTGAAACGGCACAGAGATGACCACAGCCCAAAACAAAGCAAAACCCCAAAGAAGTCGACACACAAACCTTCCTCCAGCATGCACCACCCTCTCCAGGTTTCCCCGGCAACACACCACCCCAAACGCACCCGCATGACAATGACCCTCCAACCCATCGACCCTCCCACGGAGGAAGCAACAAGTGTTTGGGTTGTTATTGGATTTTTTTGTTTGTTTGTTTTTTTTTTTGTTTTGTTTTGTTACCCGGAAGGCTCTTCTCTAACCTGCGGACCGCGTGTTCGGAGACGCTGATGCTGCGGGAGCGGAAAGCGTCCATGGCTGACAGGTCCCGCAGCTCTTTAACTGGAGAGCTGCTGCTATTGGCTACTGCCGCCGCCGCCTTTGCCACTTTGGCCGCCCGCAGACTGGGCAGAGACGAGTTTCCATGGCGATTGGCGCGGGGGGGGGGGGAGCGGTGTTGGGCGGGTAACGGCACGGGTTGTCGTCGTGAGGGCGTGGCAGTGGTTTGGGAGTGTGGGGGGGGGGGGTGGGGTTGGTTGGCGGGGGCGGGGAGTGTGGTGTGGACGTGTACCAAGGGGTAACAGGAGAATCACCCGAGCACCAGAGCAACATGAGCAGGTGACCAGGGGGGTAAATGCCATGGGGGGAGGGGGGGGGGGGGGGGGGGGCGGGGGCAGGCGTCACACAGGGAGAGAAGGGAGGGGCCAGGAGCAATGTAGGAAGGATCCAGGATGACACAACCACCCCCCAAAACCACAACCACAACGCAGCACCGATCGCAGGAGGCAGCGCAGGGCGGAGGGGGTCAAATGAAGAAAAAACAAAACAAGGTGAAAATTAACAGCAGTGAACATCATGAATCAGATCACAGGAGAGCGGAGAAAGAAAAAGGGAAGGATTCAACCAAAAGAAGTCAAAGAAATAAACGTCCACTCGACTGAAAACAGACAAGCTACAGCGGCGGGAGGGTAAAACAGCTTCTGCTACTCAGAAAGGAAAATACAGACAGAAAATATTCAGGAGAGCAACAAAATAAACATTTTTTCACACAGCAGGTTTATAGTGAAGCCGAGGACTATTACGGGAGAAGTGTCACAGTAGGGGATGGACTCAGCACAGGCCTGACATGGGAGAAGTTACGACACACACACGAAAAAGAAAAGAAAAGAACAGAAATGCTGAATTGAACTTTGGTTGGAGCTCAGCAAGCCTGAAATACAATGAAGAAAAGCCTATTTAGTTAATACTTTTTATCTTTGCAATGATGATGAATGAATAAGTATAACTGACATCAAAACCAGCTTCATTTAACGAGCCTGAAATGATCCGACATGCAGAACTCCAACCACACCGGAGGCAGCGAGCAGCGCGGGGACGATGGCGCCGCACCGAGCATCAGAGTGACGGTGGGAGGATGACCACGGCCGGCAGAGGATGATGTTAGCACGGGTTTGGATGTTTCACAGTGAGAGGAGAGCGTCTGTTGTTACTGAAGAAGCAAAAGGTTTGATGAGGTTTCTGGGAAATTATGGAGAGTGGGAACCAAAAGGTGTTTGAGGGGAAGAGGAATTAGAGATATGCTCACGTATGTTCTCGGGAAAGCCACCGAAACAAACAGCAAACTTCCACTTAATGTACACCGACTCTTTAACACAGGCAGGAGCTGCCTCTGGAGTTACACTAACCTCTTGCTTTTCACTCAGTTATTAAGCTGTTTGGTGGAATATTAATCTGGAGTTTGATAATGTAAGTTGGTTCTGTCTTTTCAGTTTGTTTATGCCTCATTTATGCTAATATCTTTATCACTTTCACCTGTCTGTTGCTTTTCTAATTCTTTAAAATTTATTCAATGCTTTCATAAATTTTAATCAGGTTTTTCTTCTCTTTTTGTATTGCTTGTCTTGTTATGCTTCCTTGTTCTGTCCCCTTTTAAATAATCTGTGTGGCGCTTTGGACTGCATTAACAAGCATCAGAAATGCTGCATAATTTCATTAATTGAAAAACAACCAGGGAAGTTAAAAGTGTCCCACCGCTGCCTCTAAGGTCACTCTGCACTCTCGGTGACGGTAACAGAAGCCTCAGCGCGCTCCGAAGAGGATTTATTGCTCTCATAAGATCAACGGTGGGCTGCTGAGAGAGTCGAGCTTCGATGGAAAATCTGCAGGAGCAGAAACGCTCAGACGGCATGTGTGACACATTTTATGATTCACTGAGGATCATCGTGAGGTGAGGTGGGTCGGCTTCACATGGACGCCCAGCGTTTCTACGTTCCATGAATGGAAATGACCGTGAGAAAAGCTTCCCGATAGCTCTGTGTGAAACACGGCGTGTGTTGGTCTCTGTGTGTGCGGTTATAAACTGACTGTGGTCGTAAACGGCAGTCAGATGGAGAGAGGGACGCAGGCGGCAAACACACAGCAAGAAGACCTGGAAAATATGAAAGTGTTTAAAGAAAGCCAGATAATGTCAATAGAATAAAACGGCATCATGTCTTCCAGGTGTTCGTGTTGATGTGTTCATCCTTGTGCATCCTTGACATGAGAAAAGATAATTAAAAAAAAAAAAATGTGGTAAAGGAACAAATATACAAAAGAAACAGAACAAGAAATGAATAAAGACGACTAATGATCACCATGGCAACCTGCGAGGAGTCACTGTATCCGTCACGCCACAGCACTGGTAATGCTGGCAGCCAGCGACCCTCCGACACGACAACTTGGCACATGTGCGGCGTTGCGGTGCTGCGGGGGTCAAAGGTCACCACTTTGCTGAGGGTCAACATGCTGCTTTACCTCTTGGGCCGTTCGTTGAGGCTGGTGCTTCGGGCTCGAAATGGACTTTGCTCGTGACTGTCATCGAACGGGAGCAGAGCGTTGGAGCGTAAACCCTGGAGGAGGGAAAGAAAAAAGACTCAGAGTCACCGGAGCAACACGGGTTCTTTCTGAAGAAAGGAGCTGGATTTGCATGCTTAGAGTCTGTATTCTGTATTTTACTGGACTGTACCTTTGTTATGTATTGAACGAAGTCCTTGCGGAAGGGCAGTCTGCAGCGGATGAACCACATGGCGATCACATGGTGGGCGAGGGACACAATGTACTGGTTGAATCTGGGAGAAAAACGAGCGTTCAGGAAGCGTGTGTGCAGCTGAAAGCAGACGTGCCGATGTGTGTGTGAGCGCTCACTTGGAGGGGTTGGTGTAAGGTAGCGAGATGGCGAACACGCTGACGTACTGCTCAGCTACGAAGTTGGCGTAGAGGTGAGGGAGGCGCACCAGGGCTGTGAAAGAAGGAGGAAGAAACGACACGTCAACCGACCCGCTCCGACTCTGCGCTCGCTCCACCTCCAGCCACGTTGAGACAAACTCACTGGAGAGAAACTCCAGCATGGGAGAAGCCATGGCTACGGTGGCGGATATGTGCGTCAGCTTCACGATCAGAGCCGGCAGGAGCTTGATCATGATGTCGGGCATCTCCACCGTGCACATGGTGAGGGCCACCACGCACTGTTTGGCACAGCGGTAAATGAGGCCCGTCTCCAGGCACTGGACCAGCTCTCTCTGCCAAGCAGGAAAAAGAAAGAAGAAGTTAAAAAAAAAAAAAAAAAACGTTAATCCAGGTGTTTTTCACCATTTTTGATAAATTGGAGGTCAATAGAGCGTTTTCTGTCAGTGAATGGATGTGAGTAAATTGAAAACCTCGCTTTTCAATATTGAGCTCAGTCTAATACAGACACAATGATACCGATCAAAAAAAGCAGCGCAACAAAAATAAATCACACAGAGTATCACATAGTGGCAGCAACATTTTCATTTTACAGCCTCATTAAAGTTTATATTCCGCTCGCCTCATTTGGAGCTCAGGTTATCAGTCTGGCCACGTGGAGTTTGCATGTTTGATTCTCTCTGGATGCTGTGTTTCCTCTCCCAGTTTAGAAATGTGAATTTGAGGTGATCGACTGTCTCTGAAATGGCTGTAGTCCTGAATCTGAGTGTCTGTCTCTGACGGGCCTCTGAGGGATGTTCGAACATTTCACCTCATATTTTAACTTGGTATGAAGGTGTAGCGTGGTAACATTATTTCCAGGTTTTAAGTCATATCGTGAATGGATTTCCTAAAGTGAAACTTTTCACATTCGGACATAAAATATTTTATTTCATTATATGAAGAGATGAACTACCACTATATTTAAATGTGACACAATTTCATGTAAAAATGCCTCCAAAAATGGTTCTATTATTTGGGAAATTTTAAACTTTGGAAAACAAAAGTTTATTTTCTGCAAATGTGAATCTTCTAGTTCAAAACAGTCTGTGAATTTAAAGTTTAAAAAAAAAAAACATAGTGAAACTGAATTTAAAGCGTTCATATCCTGTAAGTGTTTGCTCTGTAATCATCCAGCAGATTGTCCTTTCTACCTGTCTTGATTGTTCCAAGTAATTGTGGTAGGAAGTGATGGCTGTGAGGACGGGAACGACGGCCAGCTGGACGTCCGTGCGTGAAAATCCCTCTGGGGTTTTCTTTAAACGCTCTGAGATCAGGCGATCTGTCACCTGTATTCACACACGAGAAAAAGCCGTTACTGAACATCATTCGGAGTTTCATTGCGACCGGGTATTTGCTGGTCGGTTCGCGCAGGTGAAGTACCATGCAGCAGAGCGTGGAGCAGAGCTGATCCAGGCTGCAGGGCGACGTGAGCAGCAGCACTTTGTACTGCAGCGTCCACGGCAGCTTGTCCAGAACCAGCTTCAGCACCTTCCAGTCCATCTCCTGCAACAACACCGAACCACATCAACGCTTCTCGACGCGAGGCGTATCAGTCAGTTGTATACAGATATATGCGTGACTTTTACAGATCTGTTTTTGTACCATCTTGAGGCACTGCAGCAGGACGCTGAAGGCGGGGGCGTAGGGCAGGTAGGCCGAGCGAACAGACGCCGCTGAAGCGGGCGGAGCAGCAGGAGGAGCAGGACTGCCAGCAGGAGGCGATGTTGAGCCCGTCAGCTTCTTCTCACCGACACGCTTCTCCAGCTCTCTGAAATACAAAAAAAAGACCTCTTTGTTTATAATAGGAAACTAACTGAACTGCGGTAAGACGCGTCAGACGTCCTCACCCTGTGTCACAATAGCAATAAGGGCTGAATCTTATGGCGCCATCTTTGTTGGGAACGCCGAGTCGGTGAAGAGAGTCGGCGCGCATCATGAGGAAGAAGTCAAACACCTGGACGAGGCAAAATCAATCAGTCAGCATCAGAAATCCAACGCAATGATCAATACAGGCCATCGATCGCCCCTACCTGCAGTCTGATACTGGAGGCAATAGCTGAACAGTACTTGTTCTTGTAGTGAAGCTGGAGGTGGCTGATCAGTAATTCATAAACGCGACTGGCGTGGCTGGCTGGCAGGCTGTACAGTTTGCTCTGTCACGGAAAAAAACAAACATGAGAAAACAACAGGAAAATGTTTTTTTTGTTTTGTTTTTTTTTTTGATCCATGACAGATTTATAACATCTATTACTCCACGGGTGTGTTAGAAAAAGCTCATTTACAGTTTACCTTCAAACCTGCAAAGTGCGAGAGGTTTCATCTTTAATGAAACATGTTTGTGAACCGATTTAAACAAATAAGCAGTAAAGCATCAAAGCTAATTAAGTGTTGATTAGATGGAATTTAGCTGTTTTTCTTCTCAATGATATTCATTTTCACCACACATATTCAACCTTTATTAGTTTGTCATGAAAAGCTGCTTCTCAGTCGCCTCGCTGGTCTGATCTCCGCACTCTGAATGACGACCGCTGCCGTTCATTACTTCTGCTCCGCAACAACTAAAATAGCTCAGATTTCCAAGAATTGAGGCAACTGGAAAGCAGCATAAATTTAGAGCTGGCAGTGAGTGTGAAAGTTCTCACTTTAACTTTGGTGACAGACTGACGCCGCTCCTTGCAGGTAATATAAACGTTAGAGCATGAGTCTGTGAATCGGAGGAAAACTCTACTCGTGTACCTGAAGGATTTCCAGCAGGCCCAGTATGGCCGTCCTGACATCTTCCATAGGAGACTCAGCTGTGGGGTCTCTCTCAGAAACCTCCAGGGGCCCCGAGCAGACCAGAGAGCGACTGGCCACCTGAGAAGAAAACAGATCGTGACTTCAGTTCCCTGAATGATTTCACTCTGGCTGAAGTGAGCCGGAAGTCAAGTGACGTTCACCCTTTCAATGATGTCCAGCAGGCTGGTGAAGTGGTGTGTGTTGCAGCCCTCGGCCAGGTCCACCAGGAGCTGGGTGGCCTGTTTCCTGACGGCCAGATCCCGGTCCTCAGCGATCCCGCTGAGCTGGGGGATCACCACCATTTCAATCAACTCATCCTGTTTGGAAAAAAGAAAAAGAAAAACACAAAAGCTTCAAATATTTAAAAAAAAAAAAAAAAAAAAAAAAGAAGAAGAAAGTTGCATCAGACACAAAGAAAAAAATGTTGCAAGAAAAATGCAGAGTAGAGAAGGCAGAAGAAAGACACGCCGGTTATGCCAACTTTGAGCTATATTCAGCTCATCAGCTAAACTGTGCGACAGAGTCAGAGGTGTTTGTGTGCAAACCTCATAGAGCTGACGGTTGGTGCTCAGAACGAAGGACAGGATGTGAAGCACTTTGATCCTGATGACGCTGCGAGTCTCGTTTCTTCCAGGAGGACAGACAAAGAATAAAACCGAGATGTGATAAGAATACAGACCATGAGCTGCTCGCGCTCTCACTCTGCGTGTGTGTGTGTGAGTGTGTGTGTGTGTGTGTGTGTGTGTGTGTGTGTCCTACCTGAAGAACTTCTCCATGAGGCGGTGAAGACTCTGAATCCAGCCGTCCTTGGCCGGCTGGATGGACTGAGCGCGGTACGAGATGAGGGTGAGCACTGACGCATCCTGTCACACAAAATAAGATGAAAATGAGCAATATCGACAAACGGCAGACACACACTGCGACATTTCAACTGTCTCACATGAATGAGAAAATCTTGATAATATCTCACAGACAGCTGGAGGTTGTTTTCTGAAATGTGAATGTCAGTCATGAAAATGAACGATCACAGACCATAAATTCTTTCTTTTCCTCGTCAATCTACACACAATACCCCATAATGACAAAGTGAAAATGTTCATTGAACATCTCTGGAAACACCTCAAAATATCTGAGCAGTAACGCTCCACATCTAACCTGACAGAGCTTCAGAGGATCTGCAGAGAAGAATGAGAAAAAATACCCCGAACGCAGGTGTGCTTTAAAAGAATCGGGACTCACGGGTCTCTTGTCGGCACACTTCTCCACCAGGCTGAAGAACTTCTCAGTGGAGCCGTGGTAACCGTTCTGCTCGTACAGCTCCTCCACCGTGGTCAGCAGCTCGTAGACGATGGCCTTCAGCTCCGTGCTCCCTATCGTCTGTGAAGAGACGGGACGCACAACGCTCGGTCAAATCAGAGCTGCCGTTCTCCTCCGCACGGCCTCTCTCTCTCGCCATGAGCACAGACCTGGATCTGCTGCAGCAGCCGCTCGATGATTCCCAGCAGGATGTCCCAGGTCACCACCTGCAGCTCCTTTCCGTACTTCTTGATCAGCCTGGTGATGGAGAGGACGATTTCATGGGACACCACCTCGTTGGCACAAGACATGGCCTGAGAGGAAAGAGTCCGACAGATTTAGAACATATAAAACACATCTTTTCTTCATGTCCAAACGTCAGATCTGTGGAGGTGAGCCTGCAAATCTCAGAATATTAACATGATTTTTTACATGCCTGTGTTTGGAAATTAACTTGTGATTTTAAAATATAATCCTGGAAAGAGATTCCCAAACTGATGTTAGATATTAAAGGTGCTGTAGGCAGGATTTTGCTAGTCATTGCTAATTTTTCTGTGTTTTCTTTGGATTAAATGTTAGAGTATCCATTGATAATCCTTTAGGAGTGTAGCATAATTGCACTACTGTGAGGGCGCAGCGTTTCCATCTGTCTCTGTTCTGAGCTGAAAAGGAATCTCCACAGCTCCAGGTATCTTTGACCAATCAGAAGAGCCCCTGAGGCTCTAACCGTGATTGGTCGAGGGGCGTTCGTCGCACATTCTTGTGGGAGGGGCTTAACTTGCGTAAGGGCGTGATGTCAGAGAAAACAGGACAAGATTGGCTGTGCTTGGTTTCAAATGGCCATCTTAGATGGGTCAAATCACCATGCAGATGAGATGCAGAATCCTGCCTACAGCACCTTTAATGAGAGACAGCATCTAAGAAGAAGACAGTATTTTACCTTGTAGAAAGACGGCAAGACGAGGGTGGGGGTGTTTTTGAGGGCAGGCAGTCTGTGAGCCCCCCACAGCGCCATCCCAACGAAGAACACTGCTCCTCTCAACAGCGACGCGTCCTCCATGTACACCCTGGAGGAGATTACAGCCGGTCATGAAGAGCACAGCCTCCTCGAGGCGACAACGGCTGCACGACATATTCCAAAATCGTACCGTTTAGGCATTTGCAGTTTCTAACAGAATTTATGCAGTTCAATCCTGTTTGCCATCCCCCCCCCCGGACATATTACAAAAAGTGACTGTACTGCAATAAATCGTCCGTTTTGGTGCAGTGTGCATTCATGCTCTGCACGGCAAGATTTTTTGGAAACCCGATGGAGCCCAGTGCATGAAATCTTCTTGACAAGAAATTGTATTTCACCTTATTGTTTCAACAGCAAATCACACAGTAGGACAGAAAGCAGCAGGAATGAAGGAAAACCGAGCAAAAACAACAAAAGTCAACAACTGCTACGCTTCTAAAACGCTGCAGGTTTTAACGCAAAAGAAAAACAGATATTGGACCTCAGAAGAGACGAGTGCTGTCATTCAGAAATCAAGTCCACCAACATCATGTACCAAAGTTTTCTTTTTGCAAGTCATTCTGCCATTACCGACAACCGAATGTGTGTTAATACAACAAAATCACAACACTACCTCTCCTCCATGATGCGACACATGGTGTAGATGGCGCTGTGGCCGAGGTGAGTCCCCAACACCTTCCTCATCAGCTGGAGAAGCAGCAGAGAAGGAGGCAGTTAGAAACCTCTGTCAACAAAGAAATGAGACGTGTGTCCATGTTTCTCTCAGGTCTGCTTTCACCTTCCAGCAGGATTCACAAAACTCCTTGACGTTGATGGCGCGACACAGCGTGATGATGAAGACGGTGAGCGAGTCGGAGGGCAGGCAGTTGTAGCACACAACTGCATCCAATACTTGAAGAGCCACCTACCAAGAAGAAAAAAAAAACACACACACACACACACACACACACAAACCATTTACACACACTCACAGCAAAAACAGCAGCAGAACATAATGATGAAGATTTACACTAGAGCTTTTGAATAAAGTCACTTTATTACTGCTTTACGTTACAAAACTGGTTAATAAATGAAAGATAAATACATTTTATTAAACTTGAAAGTGACATTTTGAAAACTTTGTGTGCCGTTGATGTTTAAGATGAGAACTTGAAGATTTAAAGTTTATCAATCCCAAGAAAAGCTGCAGACACAGAATGAAACTTTATTTCCTCACTTTGTAGTCTGAAGAGTCTTTAAAGGACCGAGCTGCCTGTAAATATACATCCAGCAGACACATTATGTTTGGTGATGAGGGATGAAAGAGTGTATTCTGCATTTATTCTTGCAGTTAATACAAGAATCCGAAGTGAATAAATGAACGAATGAAAATAAAATTACACAAAAACTACAAATCGTTTAATTAAAAAATGAAGATCGCTTCGTCTACAGGAAGAGCAAGAAGCAAAAATCAAAAAGCCTCTGTGCATCTGTTATTAACAGCAGCGATGATAAATAGTCAAGACAGTCAAAACTCACCTCAATATCTGAGGAAGATGTGGTTCTGTTGCACAGCAGACAGATTTTCCTGGAGAGAGCAGCAAAAGCAGCAGCTTGTTAAAAACACTTCCTGAAGAAAACTAAGGCTGTGTGGACGCATGTCTGACTTACTGGACCATGATGGACACGTTTTGGTCCAGGTAGCAGCTATTGAACTTCACCAGGTTCACCAGAACATGCAGGAAGTCGGAGGTGAGACCAATGTCCATCCACAGGAGGACGAAGCGCGCTGCAAGGGAAAAGAAAACATGTTTACTACGAGGACTCACGAGGTAAATCAAAGCACTTCAGATTGATGCAGCTTGTCAGGAGGTGAATATCATAAATGTATCGCATATATATCAGAATGAGAAGAAGCCTTCATTATCTTGACCTACTGAAGCTCTGAAGAAAATTATTTGTTCAGTCGGGATTATAAGAAACTACAGGACGCCAGGTCAATGACAAAAAGCGAACAAAGATCAAAAGTCGACAGTGATCAGCTGAGATGTGACAGAGCCACAAAGTCACGATTTCCTCCTCTTTAACTCGGTCTTCCTTTTCAAAAAAAAAAATATTTCAAGGCAGCAAGGAGGGGCCACAAAAAACAGAAAACCAAATAAACTCACACAACAGATAAAGCAGAGTCACACAATCTCTGAAGAAAGACAGCAGGGTTTACAGTGAAATATATTAAGACACAGCTTGAAAAAAGTAAATACGGTGATCCTTCATTATTGTAGTATTTGTGGAATAAATGTAGAAGGTTTTGAGGTCTGTTGAGATGATTCCAGTGTATTTGCTTCATGTCTGACCAGGATGATGGATCTACAAACACAGTCTGTGGTTTGGTTTGGTTCTGAATATTGAAAAGGACCAGTAGAGCGTCATCTCGGTATCAAGAGAAATATTGAACCTCAGAATAACTGTCTAGTTGATAAAAAGAAGACTCTGCTTTACCGATATCCTCCTCCAGGTACGTGATGTCCTTTCCGTTCTCCGTTAAGGCCTTGAACACCTCCAGCCTGTCGGACAGGTCCTCGTTGGACGGCTGGTAATCTCTGACCACTTTGAAGAAGTAGGCTCTGAGAGGGCCGAGCCGCTCGCCCTGCACACGATTCACAAACACAGAAACATTCAACATCCACAACGTGGGTCGCGTTGGGTTCTGGTTAAAAAAAAGGAAGAAGCATAAAAGAGGTACACAGAACTGAAAACATAACATCTTGCAACAGATAAAATAAATGTTTCATGTGTGTTGGAGTGACTGTGGTGTGTTCAGACCTGGCCCTGGATAATGGCCCTGAGCAGATGAAGCACGGCGTGCCTGGCCTCTGGAGGCTGTTCTGGAGTCAGCATGTCCTCCACGGCCTTCCACACCGCCTCCACTGCGTGCTGCAATCACACACACTCTCATTAATAAAGATGACTGAATTGTTAGAATTAAAAAAAAAAAAAAAAAAAAATCCCTTAACTTTACCTCCTCAAATTTTTTTGTTTTGGCGAGATCGCATATGTGATTCATGACGCGGACGCGCACGCTTAAGCCGTTGTCATGCTGGAGCTCCTAAAACACACAATGAGGAAGGAGGAGGACGTCCACGATTATTAAGAAGAGACCTGGAGGGGGTTTCACTGTGGAGTGTGTGGACGTGTTCTGTGCACACCTTGAGGATGTCGGCGGTGATGATAAACTCAGAGGGCTTGCTGTCGCTCTGCTTGCTGGGAGGCCGTGGTGGTCCCAACCCAAAAATCCCCTTTACTTTATCCTTCAAGCTCTCCTTACTCGGCTGTTTGTTCATGGTGACGGCGACACACACAACAGGGGATCGAATGCTGCCTGCAAAGACAAACATGTTATTTATCAAGTTAGATGTGATTAAACTCGGCCCATGAAAACTATGATAATGGAACAAAACAAGATTACTAACAGGGAATATCTGAATATGTATCAGATACTGACTGAGTGGCCCCTGCCCCAAAGAAGGTTAAAAAGAAAAAAAAAAAATCAGTCACACACAGATCACAACAACAAAGCATGGCAGAGCCACAGAGGAGCAAAAATAACCACAGAGTGACAGAAAATGGGAAGCAGAGGATGCTAACATTACATCACAACAAAATCCCCAAAATGTCTGAGAAAATAAAACAGAGATATGAAACACAAAACAACACCTATGTATCCTACGTGACACAGAATGACCAGATATCACAACAAGTAGCACTAAATAAGCACAAAGAGTGACACAGAATTACAGGAAGACAAAAAAAAAAAAAAAAAACAATCTGAAAGACACACAAGACCACGAAGAAACAATGACCATAAAGAAAGACTCACAAGTGTGCACGAGACAGAAAAGTCCCAAAACAACCAGGGAGTAGCGTGGGAGGACAACAACAAGATATAAATGAGCTCTGAGAGTCACTGCATGATAGCAAAGATACATAATGAACATGTGACGAATCAGAACAGCAGAATGAGCACAAAAATAAGAAAACAACCGATGTAAGTGCAAAAATATCTCATTAGGGGAGCAGCTGTATTGCCATGGACCACCCTGCTGTGTTGGATTTTTTTTAGCCCCTGATGTGAAGAAGCTGAAACAGTTAGTACCTTAACTTGTGAGTGGGCAGGAGTTAGTAATATCTCCACAACCATGGAGCCCAGGTAGAACATGCGCTGGAGGAGCAGCCTCCACAAGCTCCCATCCAGCCCAGTTTGGAGCCGCGGCCTGTAAATGTGTAAACCCAGAGGTCAGGTTTGAAGAATTTGCTGTCATGTGGACTTGACAGACACAGAGGGGAGGGAGGGAGGGAGGGAGGGAGGGGGCAGGCAGACAACGACTGTTCTGTTTCACTCCAACAACAACAACAACCAGCAGCAGCAGCAGCAGCAGCACGTCGGTGGGAGGAAGCCCCGATCCAGGACCGAGCACGCCTCTGACAAACAGGTCCACAAATCCGGCTCGTTACCAGGAGAAACACACAATGGCGCAGCTGAAGCCTCTCAGAGGCTGCCGAAGGTCTGCTAGTCTCAAACAACAACCCCTCCTCCACCTCCCCCCCTCCCCGTCTCCTTCTCACCGTTCCAGTCACGGGTCAGTCCGCCTGCAGCCGACACAGCCGTCCACGTCTGTGCATGGGTCTAAACTCTGTGCTTGCAGAGGAAAGCTTGCTCCCAGTCCTCCACTCCTCGACCGGATGACACACTGACGCTCTGACAGAGGCACTTCCGACAAAAACACGCTGCCGCGCTGCATCCTGGGAAATTGAGTTCTAAGTGCTAAATGTTTTTCTGGCTGTTTTTGCTACAGTGAGAAAAAATGCCTGTGTGTGGAAGTGTCATCTGATTCACTGGATTTCTATTTACGACCAAATGAGTTTCGAATATTTATGACATATCACATTACAAAACAAAGTATCTGGATTGTTGGCTAACACATATATTCAGTTTGAGACTATGAAAAAAATAATTACGGCCGTAATTAATTTTATTTATTTATTTAGCCTTACATTTCATTAACCCGAGGAACCACTGTATCTGGAGCACTTCAGCATCAATGCCTGCATAGCAGAGGCGGAGCATTCTCGACAGATCCTTATGATAGTAATTTCACCATTCAAACAATCCCTCATGCTACCGTCAAACGACACACTAATGCTCACTTTTATTGAGCCAAGCAAACCTATATGCCTCAGAAAGCAGAATAAAGTCACAAACCAGTTCACAAACTTGTTCTGAAGAACAAATACACATACGCACGCACACACTCGCACACACACACACATAAACACAAATGCAGCCTGTCAGGTGTGTCAATCTCAGAGCGTCCTCTGTCCATGGTGCTGAAAGTTCAGATAAAAAGTCACGGGCAGCATCTGTACCATCTTTGATACAGCTTAAATATAAAATGAACACAGCTGGTCTAAAATTACACAATCTATTCAGATAGATACAGACACAGCTATCTATAATCTTTTGGAATCCACGTAGGCTATATTAGAAAAAAATAGACTCGGTCTCTTGTACACAAGGCACATTCAAATAGGCAGGTTTTTAAGACCACAGCATTCTGATAAAGATAATATTTTTGAAGGTTTCACTGACTCACCAGTGGCTCCGATGTTAGGTTTTGGGTAGTACCGCTAGCGGCTAGCATAGTGTTTAGCATACTGTTGAACTTCCCTCCAAAGAGTTCAGATCAAGTGCAAAGAAAAACCTCGTTCATGCCGCACAGCCAATCAGCGCTGGCTTACAGCTCTGATGCATTCGTGGTAGTGCTGTCAGTTTTAATCGCGATCAATCCATTGAGGTCTGCCAATTGGGTCAAAGAAAAGAACTAGAGGATAGTCTTTTTCCTGACATTGGGACTGATTTATGAGGGTTAGATTCTTCATTGCGATTAATCTCAACTTTAAAAAAAAGTTAACTGTTGACAGCTCTCTATGAATTTATCACAATTAATTGCGATCAATGCGATTAAAACTGACAGCACTAATTCATGGACAGTCGGAATGTAAGAATTGGCAAATTGGAGCCCACACTCATATGCGTATACCTTCTCGCACACACTGCACATTTTATTATAATAATTTATTTCCGATTAAATGTGAACGCATCACATGAAACGGGGCCCTATGACCTTCTGGGCCTTGGGGCCACCGCCCCCTTGCCCCCACTCTGGCTCCGCTACAGCTGCATAGTATTTTGACGACAATCAAATCTGACACTCGGAATGAAGTCCCAGACAGGAGAAAAAGGCTCTGAACCTGTTATATGTTGTTTTTGTTGTTGAATGTTGTTTCTGCAAGTCCGCATGACGTCTCTGTGTGAATCAAACATGTTCTTCCTGTGCTTCCAGGGGTCGCAAAAATATTGTAATTTAATACACAGCTCCCGCAGCTGTGAATTTGTGTGGATTGTTTAGAAATGGACACTGCTTATTCACCTGCAGTGCACTCTTATTGCGAGCCACTTAGAATCTTGTGTCCACAGTTTCGTTCAATGCCTGTGCACAGGTTTCTGAGGGGGCCTGATTGGGTTTCACTTGAATAGGGGGTGTGCTCAACGATCATCCAATCACAAGTATGCATTACCATCACACAGTGAGTCCACCTGCAGACCTGTCAGCTCTTCCACTGAAGCTGCTCCTTTAGTGTTAAGAACATTTTACCTCACAACAATACCCCAAGTGGTCCTAAGGTTCCTTGGGTAAAAAAAAAAGGTCCTTCGAGTCAGATGCAATGATTTCCACAGCAAGGACATCAACCTTGCTATTTTGATGACTTCCTGGTTACTCTGCCTGAACATCGGCTTCCTCAAACAGCAACCCCTCCACAGATCCATTCCAGCATCAGTGATAGCAGGCCCCGGGATGTAGTACAAGCAACCCCTGCTGTTCAAACCCCTCATGCTGCCCAAGCTCAGAACCTGGATCCAGCCAGCGTTCTTTCAGTCCTTCAAGAGGTGCAAGAGGACAACCGGCTGCTACGTCAAAAGATGCAGGAAGTACTCCGAGCCATTATAGCCCAGCCTCACAGAGCTCATCAGTATGGTGCCGCTGGTCACAGACTGCCAATTCCAGGCCGGTTTGACTTTGAAGAAAGCAGCCTCCCTTCGCCTCCTCCTCCTTTAGATCACACCCCTCCTCCTCTTCAGTCACCCAAACAGCCCATCTCCGAGGAAGAGGACGAACTACAAGAGGTAATCTGCACCACTCCACGTGCTCACCATACACAATCACATCACACCTCAAGACGGCCAGTAACACCGCCGCCACCAGTGTTTTATCACACCCCACCTGGTACACCAGGACCCATACCCGTGCATCAGCCGCGGCTTTCACAGAGGCCACTTCTCAGCGAGCGTCTGAGAGGTATGAGCATTCATTCTGATAACAACACCCAAACTCCTGGCCCTCCAGTGTCCACCCCAGCAGACGTAGTGCCATACACCCTGCCTCAAATCCCAATGACCACCTCAATTCGGCCACACGTTCGGCCTCCAGCAGGCCAAAAGAGAGAGAACCAGGGGTCCTACAATCAGTCATCTTAATAAGTCAGTCCCCAAGTGAGAGTTACCCCAAGTCTATAAATTTGATATATTTTCCACCTCGTATCAATCCAGAAATCAATGTTGTTCAACAGTCATTTTTCTTCAAATAAAAAACTAACTGTTTTAAAAACTTTGGTCTGATTTTTAGTTCTTTTGAAGAATGCGGTCCCAAATACATAGTGTGAACCTGGTCCAGGTCAAGCTTGAAGAGGAACTGGGTCTTTTTTCATGATTCTGGGTTCTGTAGTCCCGGTATGAGTTAATTCAAAAGAGAACACTAAGGGGACCAATAAGCTCTGTTACACTTATATTACAGTTGAGTTTATGAGGCTGTCACAAACATCTTAACCATCTGTGGAGACCATTCTACTTCGTGTGATGCTTAGCCCACCTACGGGCTTCGCTATTGGTACTCTCCCTGGCGCCAGCCAATCACTGAGACAGATCGGAAAAGTGACGTGCCAATCCCGCACGCCCGCTGGCACACTGCCACGCCCCTCACAATAGGGGATATAATCAGTGTGTGCCCACTCCACTTCCTTTTTCTGAACAGCCTAGGAGAAACGGAAGCAGGACAGCTTTTCTTGCAGGTCGGTGGGCACACACACACACTCGTAGAACTGAAGTTACATTAAGTAACTATTAATTCTACTTCGTGTGATGCTTAGCCCACCTACGGGCTTCGCTGTTGGTACACAACCAAGGCGGAGGTCGTAGGGATCAATGTACTCCCAGCTGGAATGTTGACAGGATTGGCGGGCAAAAGGAAGTAGGCAGGCCGTATGCCCAGTACAGCCACACCAAGCCTCCAAGACACTGGCGGCAGGCAGCCTCGCACCGAGGCGCAGACCACAGACGTGTCCGATAAGCACCGTAACAACGGCACACATACGCCGGCCAGGACACCCAGAGTCACAACAGCAGGCAGCAGAACCACACACGGCCTGAAGCCCCCCCAGGGAAGCAGTAGCCGGTCTGGACAAGAACCAACATG
This sequence comes from Salarias fasciatus, assembly GCF_902148845.1. Taxonomy (NCBI): domain Eukaryota; kingdom Metazoa; phylum Chordata; class Actinopteri; order Blenniiformes; family Blenniidae; genus Salarias; species Salarias fasciatus. The sequence goes on along the minus strand of NC_043750.1, from coordinate 33,619,567 downwards.
GCCAAGCGACAGAACTCCACAGAGTCTGTGCACATATCCATCAGGTAGGAGCGCACAAAGGTGGACGCAGAAGCCCAAGAGGCGGCCCGGCAGATTTTACACACCGTGACACCTCTGCACAGGGCCGCAGAAGCAGCAACGCTCAGTGTAGAATGAGCGCGAATGACTGTAGACGGCGGGTGGTTCCGCGCCTCGTAGGCAGCTGCGATAGCGCCCCCAACCCAGTGGGCAAGACACTGGGAGGATAGCGGGGCGCCATGCCCCCTGGCCCCGAACCGCACAAACAGCTGGTCCGTAGTGCGAAAGCCAGCTGTGCGCTCAACGTAGCAACGTAGAGCCCTGACCGGGCACAGCAAACGCAGCCGAGGGTCGTCTCCTGACGAGCCAGGCAAGGAGCGAAGTGTCCTGATCTGAATCACTCTCCGAAGTCCGAAGTGATCACCTTGGGATGAAAGGCCAGGTTAGGCCAGAGGTGGACCAGTCCCCCGTCCTGACTGAAAACCATGCAGGAAGGGTGGACTGACAGGGCGCAGAGATCCCAACCCTCAACAAATACTCATGTCAGTGCGTCTTGTTTCAGGTGGGAAGTATGTACCATGGGCCATCCTGGTGGATCTGGAGCCTGGCACCATAGACTCTGTCCGCTCCGGCCCCTTTGGGCAAATCTTCAGACCAGACAACTTTGTTTTTGGTAGGACACACACACACACACACACACACACACACACACACACACACACACAAACACAAACACTGTTTAAGAGGAACAAAACCATGACATGCATAGATTTTACCATTTCTTTTATAGAGGAAAGCCATACCATAGGAACAGAGCACAGAGTGAATAAATGATAATCTGAGGTGCAAAGCAATCCTGTACATAATAGATATCAAGGTCAATAAATCCGTTAATCAGAAATCTGAGGGATTTATGAAGTAGGAGCATGATGAACTTGGGAGTGCAACACTTAAGTCCGGTATAGAAGAAAATGGTGTACAAATACATCTGTGAAATCATTTTAGAGCCACTGTTTAATGTGAAATCACAGTTGAGTGTTTGGAAACAGTTTTTCATTAGGAAAATGGAAAAGGATCATTTTAAAATCAGCCAATTCCAGCTCAACCAAGTAAGTAAAAGTAAAAATAAGGCAAGGTTTTGTGACTGAGTCAATTTAAAAGTGCTCTTCTTCACCAAAACTTAACGCTCTGGGTTAAAGTTATCCCAAAGGATGCAGAATGACATTAACTTGAATGCTCTTCAGGTCGAAAAAGGCTTCAAAATTAACTCGCAACAAATCAAAATAGAAACCTGCCAGGACGTCAGGCAGTCTGCATCACGGCCACATGGGGGCGGTGCAGCACCTGATTTACAGCTTTGGGTCTCCTTGACTGTGGAGTGGAGATGTTATTCTTTAAAATTGTTCCAGACGTGTGTTTTTCAGCCAATTTTGAGATTTTCATACCGTCTGCATTATGAGATTATTTTGTTACTTGTTGACAGTAATGTTTCACAACAGAAGTTATTTTGCCTGTGATGTACCCGGTCTTCTCTCACATAATCAGATAAGGTGGTGGGGTGTACACCCCCCTCTGAGGGCTTATTTCCACTGTAAGGGGAGATGCATGAACATGCAGAGAGAACATGCAAACTAGGGTTGAGCAAGTACACCACTATCTGTATCTGTATCTGTTTACTCATCCAAACTATCTGTATCCGTATCTGTACTCGGAGGGGGCGTGGCCTGAACCGGAAGTGGGCGTGGTTTAACAGGAAATGGGGTGGGGCAGAAATTGGCACACTATTTTAAGTCTGAAATTGATATGATTGCTCAGAAGTTGCTATATTTATTGTTTATTTGAAAACTATTTACAGAAAAGTCTCAATGATACAATTTACAAGTTGTTTTTTTTATTTTAGTCAGGACATGAACATTTTTAAAGTTATATAAATGATTATTTCTTCACACAACAGCCTCAGAATAAAGATTTGAATATTTTTGGTCACAATAGTGAAGGAAGTATTTACAGAACAAGTATTTTATTGAGTCAGAACATGAATATTTTTAGTTGTATGAATGAATTTACATAACAGCTTCTCTATAATTGTTGTCTGGACTCCAGCCAGAGTCCAAGGAAAGGAACAAGCCTTCCTGGTTTGGGACTGCCTCCCCCCATGATCCCCACCGGAATCTCCCCAGTGTCCCGGAAAATCTCTCATCCGCCCCTGCTGAGCTTCCTGGTCCTGTCCGCGGCTGCAGCGCGGATCATAGTGGACGTCGGTCCAGTTATCATCTCTCTCCCACAGATCACACCCTCCCGCTGGAGCACAAGCTCAAATTATTATGAAAAAGAAAAGAAAAAAGGGAAAAAAAACGCGAGGGAAAACGAAACTTAAAACCCGTACGAGTAGGGTGACCATACGTCCTCTTTTTACGTCCTGTCCGGGGCGTCCGGGCGGGTTTTTTAAATTCAGGGAAATGTCCGGGGTTCTCTGTTTTCTCAGCACGTGAACGTAAACTGACCAGCGCTTTGCACACAATACTATGATACTTTGTTGCGCCACGTAATTACCGAGAGGCGTCTTGTGAGCCGATCCGAATTATCTGTCGGGTGAAAATGAGAGCCTCTGAGTCCTACAGCATCCTACATGTTTAGCTGTTTACGGTGGATGTTCAGCAGACAGTGGATATATCCGAGGTAAGCGCGGCGGCTGCTGCGGAACTCTCGTCTGCCTGGGCGAGCGGCCGTGCTCTCTGGCTGCTCCACACTTTGATTGACAACACGAGAATGAGGAAGCTCGAAATCTATTGGCTGACGCTGACCGGCGCTTTTTCGGATAACATGGGGGTCTATGAGACGAAGGCGGGACTCATAAATACATTTTTATATTGCTTTATGCTAATATTATATTGTAGTATCGAACCAGACTGACACATATAAGCTCTGTTGAAAAATGATACATACATTGGAAACGAACGGAAACTCCGGACACGAGCTTTAAGAGCACCTTCTCAGATGAACTGCAAAAACAAGTTCCAACATACCGAGATGAAAAATAGAATGTAGAAGAAAAGCAGGATGAAGAAAACAATTTAAGATTAAAAGCATATATCTTTTTTGTTTGTTAAGTTAGTGTTTTGGTGAGACTCTTATATTCTTCTATCTTATTACAGTTATTAAGAAATATATTGCTGAAGCTGGATTTTCTAACAGAAGAGTTCATATTTAGAACATTATTTAATATTTGTAAAGAGTCTAAGAGAGCTATTATTTTGTTACAAGTTTTTACATTTCATTTAATTTTGTTAAAGAAGTTAGTTTCGCATCATTGAAGCATAATAAAGCATTTTCATCAACCTCTGAGAAGCCTATCTGAATTTGTGCCTCGAGCACCCCCCCCCCCCCCCCCCCCCCCCCCCACCTTCCTCTTTTTGGAAATTCTAAATATGGTCACCCTAAAAACGAGCATTTGGCTCACCCCTAATGCAAACTCCCAGTAGAAAGGCGTGTATTTGCAAACCACTGTTCGACCATCCATCTCTCTCTCTCTCTCTCTCTGTATAATAATGAAGTAGAAAACATTTTCAATGTTTTCAGCACTATAAAGAGGAGACAGCTGATCCTGTGGTTTAATGGAGAGCCTCCATGTGACTGATGAAGACAGAGAAGCAGATTTTATGGTGTCGTCTCTTAGAATTCTGCATCATTGTGCTTATGTGTGAGTGTTTAAGTGTGGTGGATTATTCAGGTGCAGTTTCCTGACTAGAAAACTATACAATATTCACATTTGTGAGACATTTGCGTGAGAAAGACGAGCAGGGAAGTGAGAGTTTTGGAGAGGTGGTCTCGTCACACGTCACTCACACATACTGACACAGATCAGGAAGTGTTCTGTCACTCCACTGCTGATTGTTCAGGCGGCTTCTCCTGCCGCTGCTCTGCTCTGCCTTCATCTGATTTTCACTTCTTCGCCAGAGGTATGGCTGTCATCTGACACATCTGCTGAAGACTCTCCTTCCATACTAGCACATGGACACAGCCGTCCTCCTCCAGCAGCATGGGCTCCAGACTGAAGTAAGTTAGTTTTTGTCTCGTGTGTCGACTGCAGTCATCACCATCACTCTGCCTGTCAGTCTCTTCTTGTGGTTTTATTACTTCCTCTCGCAACTGCACAGGAAGTTTGCTTTAGCAGCTCACTGTCCTGTATACCAGCTGCCACACACTTCTCAGGAATCTGTTTTTGCTCAAAGCAAGGCACATAATCACATTTAAAATAAAAAGCTTTTGAATATCTTGCCTTAATTAAACTAAAACCATCCACATGTGAACACACCTTCTGCACCTCAGAGGTTTTATGTTTGGGAAATGCTAATAAAGTGATAAATTCCACAGTATAATCAATGAAGGTGTTTTCAGAACAACTGTGATGGAAACTCACATCAGAACTGTGAATGTCTTTCCTGTCAGACAAAACCCTGAGCAAACCTTCCACTGGTTCTTTGAAGCAAGTTGCCCGGTGGCCAGAGACAAAGGTGAGGCTCTTCCTCAGAGAGCATCTCCGTTTCACTCTTCACTCAGCTCCACATGTCTGCTATCCACTGTCCTGATGAGGAGGAAGGTCATCTTCGGTGTTGTTCGGCTCTCCTCAACCTTATATTTTGGGATTTCATGATGAATCTGAGTTGGATTTCAAACACGAGAGCCTCACGTTTTGAACATGAAGGTGTTTCTGCCGCGATGGAGAGTTGCTCATGCTTCCTCTCATCATGTGACCATAAAAACCACAGTCTGCCATGTCACATGGGACATTTCAGACCAATGTGTTAAACACAAGTTAGTTCATACCAGGGTCTTCATCTGGTCTCTTCAAACATCCTGGCGCTGTTTTCGCAGATATTTATTCTTACTAATGTTACAGATCCTGGGGTGTTGTTCCAGTTTCCAGAGGACTTCAGTGACGAGGTGAATCTTCACGTCTCTTGCTCTTTCAAACACACCACTTCAGAGAGATTTATCATGTGAAAGTGATCAGATCAACTCATCAGATTACATACATACAGGTCAATCATAACATGTGATTCATATGAACCAACGCTAACACCTTTTCACAGCAGTCAACATCCAGATATTAGAGATTTAAACTGTGGACAACACAGCTGGCTCTACTCAGTGAGAATGAAGCCGATCAATTCATCCAGAGATGTTTGAATGAACAGCACTTCTGAGCTACAAAACAACACTAATAGAGATCTGATTCTACTGATATCCTTCTTCACCTGCTGTGAATGACTTGTGTGTTTTTCTATTTATGTACTCAGTGGAAACTGTTTCGTGCCAAAGGTGGGCAATTTTATGGAGGGGGCAGATGACGAACTGCAGAAAACCTCTGCTACTTATCAGCATTCATCCCAACGACAAAAAAAGCAGTGTGTTAGTGTCAACCATATAGGTGAATCAGTGAAAACTCTGTTTCTGTGTAAACAAAGAATAGGGCAACTTTTTAAAAAACTCTGCTACTGCATCGATATGGAAACAGGCTGAACGCAACATTGTGAAAATGCTCAGCTCCTTGATCTCCATGTAGACGGCAGAAATGTTAGTACAGCACACCCACCCCAGTTGTAAATAGTTGTTCTGCACGTGTGAGTAGGTGGACAGTAACAGCGTTTGCCTCCGGAGTGTCATGGCTCTCAGTCCACATTCTTCTGGGACTTTGTGCTTTTAGAGCTGACAGTCGCCGTGACAGCAGTCCTTCTTCACTGTCTGTCCATACCAATGTCTGTGTACTGTTATTTTATTTACTTTGTTTAAATTATGTAGATACTGCAATTAGATGTTGGTAAAGCTTTACACCTGTGCTGTAACTGTGGAGCTGCTGACGACTGGAAATGCTGTTTGTCTTGACCTCATTGAATCTTTTTCCTCTCTTCAGGAATCCTATCAAACTTTGCCCCGGTTCTGTTTCCCATATGACGTACAAAGGTGAGTGAAAGGGTTTCTCCATGTTTCCATCCTTCCTTTTTGCAGTGATGAATCCACCTCTCTCTCTCTCTCTCTCTCTCTCTCTCTCTCTCTCTCTCTCTCTCTCTCTCTCTCTCTCTCTCTCTCTCTCTCTCTCTCTCTCTCTCTCTCTCCTCAGAGCGAGGGAGGCGGTGGCTGTGCAGCACTTTACGTTTGTCCTGACCGACCTTCAAGGATGCCAGCGCTTCGGCTTCTGTCGTCTCACCAACAGCACACACACCTGTCTCTGCATCCTCAGGTGGATTTCCGATTCCCACTCAACACTCACTTCCAGTTTTGTTGCTTGCTTTTTGATCATAATGATCACATTTTACTCTGATTACAGTTATCTGCCGTGGTTTGAAGTGTTTTACAAACTTCTCAATAACTTGGCGGATTACCTCTCTAAAGGACAGGTGAGAGGCTTCTTTCAAGTCTAGCACTCCATCTTCTACATGAATTTAATGTGTGATTGCTGCTTTGACAGACCAGCGAGGTGAAAGCCCTGCTGACGGCTCTCTACAGACAGCCTCTACCTCTGGCAGCTGGATCGGTCACGCTGCAGATGGTAAGCTCTTTTTATTATTCATTTAGCTGAGTTTGTTCTTCTTTTATCCCTCTGAGGGGAACCCATAGCTCTGGTTTACCAACTGAGAAGTCACTCCTGACTCTGTGGCTGTCTCGGTGTCAGTGGTTAGCGTGTTGTGTGTTGTTTTTTTCTGAGGGAGAGCAGGTACTGGTCAGCACAGAGGTGTCCTCTCCTGTTGGACACCCGGTGGAACAAGAGGGGGTGAGTCCCTCAGGAGCTGACTGGTCTGCCATCACCGTCACGCAGACTAGGTCCTGCTGGAAAGCCTCTGCTTCCTGCGCTTAGTCACTACAACTGTGTGCAGACTAACCTCTTGCCACTTGACTTTCTAATAAACTAAATATTCAAGCTGAACCTAATTTGATCGGTGCTGACATCTCACATTCCTCGTGTCCGGTTTTGCAATTTAATTCATGGCAATGTGCGAATAACCCGTGACTTTACTGACTCCACAGCAGGTTCTTTGTCTCATAAGAAATGTGTCCATGTGGCTCACAGCTCCAGCCGGTGGGATCTTCTCATTTAATTCTTGTATTTGAAGCGTTTCATTCCAAAATGTAAATAAAACCATTCAGAGTTGAAGTCCATCCTGTGGTGACAATGTAAACATCAGGTTTAACCTTTTCGTGCATGTTGTGATGCAGAATGAATTAATCTACACTAAATTATTTCAGTGAAAACTCCTTAAAACCCACCTCATTGCTGACTGTGGACAAACACAGGTAGAGGCTGGACATGTCCATCCATCAAATAGAGAGATCCACAATGAGGACACACACTCACGGGCAATTCATGGACTGACATCTCTGCTTTAGCTCCAAAGCACTTCACTTTGTTATTCAGGGTTCAGTTTCTCACTGGGGATGGGGATTGAACCCACAACCTTTGCAACTGGAAGACAAACCACTCTTCCAACAGTTCCACAGCCACCTAATCCTCAACTAAGAACCAACCTTAAAAAGAATGTTTCTGATTTGTGTGGGGAAATCAGAGTAAGCTGAGAAAACCTATGCGGTCGCAGAAAGAACATGCAAACTCCCCACAGAACAGACCAACGGACTGGAGTCAATCCAGGGATTTTCTTGCTGTGAGGGGACAGTGATAACCACTGCTGTCATATTTTTGGGATGCAGACAAAGATGTCAGTTTAAATGTAGACACTGTCTCAAGCTTCTGAACTGAGACTAAATCCTCCATTATATTAAGCAAGGTTCAGTGTGACGAGTGAATCCAAACCTTTTACTGGGTTATTCTGACATATGTGACATTTGATTTTGGAATGAAATCCTAAAATCTTACCTCTAATAAACAAATGTACTAATCTTAAAACTGAACATGCTTTGTTGCTGAAGGCAAAGACATTTAAATGAAGCTTCAGCCTTAATAATAACATGTTGTTTGTTTTGGATAGGTTCCGTACTTCATCGCCCCCGACCCCGGAAGTCTCCCATCCATCCCTGAAAATGTGAGAAAAACTAAACCTAGATCTGATCAGTGGCACACGACGCATGTGACCGATGTCTGCATGTGTCCGTGGATTGAACAGAGGAACCTGACCGAGCTGATCGTGGCGGTGGACGTGGGGAACCTGCTCCAGCTTTACGCCAGCATGCTGTTCGAGAGACGCATCCTCATCTTCGCCAGCAAACTGAGCACAGTGAGACACGTTTCGGTTTTCACAACATCGACTTTTCACTTCGACATAATGAAGCTAATTGAATTAACCTGACAAAGACTTAAGAATACTGGAAACCAGCCCACTAGAACACGATCAGAGTTCATTCATTCATCCATCCTCTGTACATGAGGAGCTGGTTTGTTCAACAACATGCTTTGTTTCCACCAATTCATTCAGTTTAGCTGAATCCTCGGATGAGGGAAGTAAGAAAGTCCAATTACTTTGTTACTGTACCTTCGTAGGTTTTTTGGGGGCAATCTATCCTTTACTTTGTATTTACTGACGGCTTTTTATTTCATCTCCTCAAACTTTACCAGATGGATTAGCTTTTCTCTGAATCTAATATGTAGCCTGTACACCTGAGTGTTTGTTTATTTTTGTATTCCGAAATTGCCTAATGCATTTGTGTGTGTGTGTGTGTGTGTGTGTGTGTGTGTGTGTGTGTGTGTGTGTGTGTGTGTGTGTATGTGTGTAGCTGACATCCTGTGTGCACGCACTCAGTGCTGTATTATATCCCATGTACTGGCAACACATCTTCATTCCTGTCCTACCACCTCACCTGCTGGACTACTGCTGGTAAGACGTCCATCCATCCATCCATCCATCCATCTATAATCCGTCCAGCCATCCATGTGGCTCAGAGTGACTGAGTGACTCATCTTTTGGTTGCAGTGCTCCCACTCCTTACCTAATCGGAGTCCACAGCAGTTTATCTGAGGTAAAGTTAATAACCAATGCATTTATAAGGTCACGTAATCCTGTGATGCCGAATTATTTTATTAAGTTTGTCTTCGGCAAATTGGGTTAAACGCTCTCTGTTTGTTTGGTAGTGGGTGAGGAGTCGAGAGCTGGAGGAAGTTGTGATCCTGAATGTGGACAATAACACGCTGGAAACCCCCTTCGACGACTTCAAGAGGATCCCGTCAGATGTGGTAATTTTCAGAGTGTAGATGTTTGGTTGGTTTTTCAGAAAATGAGAAAAAAATTGGATGAAAGAGAGTTGTGTGAAAGACTATTTACATGAATTGGATATTTAGTTCCCATCGTTGAAGAGAGTAACTTTGATGAAACCTGTGTCCAGATGTCTGGCCTGAAGGCCTGCTTGAAGCGGCAGGCCGTGTCGCGAGGCTGTGGCGTCTCTCGGGCCTTCCTGAAGGCTCAGGCTCTGCTGTTTGGAGGCTACAGAGACGCACTGCAGAGTGAGCAGGTCTGGCAATCACACAGACACTCAACAGTAGCCATAAAAGATGTTTCATTTTTTAATCCGCCTCAGACATACAGCAGAGGAATCTCTACAATTAAAGAAAATGTGTGTATGTGTGTGTGTTCTGACAGGATGAAGTCAGTTTCAGTGAAGAGCTCTTTCTGGATCACAAGTCTTCCAGCATGAAGCAGTTCCTCCAGAGCGCTGTTCACCTGCAGTTCTTCAAGCAGGTACACAGCGCCCTCTGCTGGAAACAGGGACAAGCTGCGGAGGCGTCATTCTCGCCTGATTAGACTTGTTTTGAACTGTTGGGCTGCTTTTGACAACATTAAGTGTTTTTTGGAAATCCTTCTAGATAAAGCACAAAATAAACAGATGTGATTTTCCACACTGCTGTGTCTTCTCACATATATCATCAGTTTAGAAGCATTTTTGACTATATTGTCAATTCTGAAATGCAAGGGTTATTATTTCTTTAAGATTACACACATTGATGTTAAGTTGTGACAGATGAATTAGCTTTTCAGCTGACTGACAATATCTCAGATTATTATTTTTAGCTTTATGTGTTCCTTCAAATCACTTGATGCTTCAAACCACAGCCAGTCAATCAGGCTGGACTGCGATGGGACACCGCTCTAAAGGTTTTCCTCTCATCCACATCGTTTTGTTTCTGCTTCTTTCTAGTTTATCGACAGTCGCCTTGATGTCCTGAACTCAGGGAAGGAACCACAAGACCTTTTTGAGGAGGAAATACTAAGATGCGAGGCAACAGCAGGTGTGCGTGTGTGTGTGTGTGTGTGTGTGTGTGTGTGTGAGCGTGTGTGTGAGCGTGTGTGTGTGTGTGTGTGTGTGTGTGTGTGTGTGTGTGTGCGTTCTTGTATTTCTATCCTTGTCGGGGCCAAATGTCCCCACAAGGATAGCAAAACGTGGAACGACGTGCCTTGTGGGGACCTTTTTCCGGTCCTAAGTAGGAGAAACAGTGTTTTCTTGACCATGTTGTTGTTACTGAAAAAAGTAAAAGTGCAAAAACATTTCTTTAGGGTTAGGCTTTGTTGTGGTGTGGGTTAGGGTTAGGGTAAGGGTCAGGGTTAGGGGCTAGACATGAATGGGAGTCAATGGACGGTCCCCACAAGGATAGAAATACAAGACTGAGCGCGCGTGTGTGTGTGATTATTGACTGCTCACTGTGTCCTATCTTGGTGTTTTTGTAGGAAGAAGTAAATCTTATCAACAGTTAGTTGGTAACCTCAAGGTGAGATCCTTTGTTTTTGTCTTCATTGGAACTGTCTGATTTGTCTTGTTTGTGTTGTAAAGTTCATCATGGATGCTTCTGTACTTTTGCAGAAAGGGGGAGGAGCTCTTATCCTCAACATGAAGTCCAAAGCAAACGTGAGGGTGAGTACGGGCTCAGGATGAAGTTTGTGCTGCACTGCCAGATTGTCGTGTTGATATCTTCATTCATCCTTCTCAGGCTAAAAGTCTTGCCAAATCAGGTTTGAAGAAGCTGCTTCATCACAAAGTAAGGGCATGTTTATGGGGATACACACATACAGGAATGGAAAATGTGCTTTTGGTTTGAATTTTTCTCTTTGGTGCTGCAGGGGAGCGACGGGGAGCCCGAGCTTCAGAGAGGCGGGTCAGTGTCGCACCGCCGCGCCCAGTCCGACTGCTTACAGGACCGTCTGCCAATCACACACCACTATGGGATGGTGAGGTCCAATGGTTCACTATCAGCACAAAGTCCGTCACCGCACTGGTCACGTTGAACTGAACATTTCACATCTCCTGGTGTCTTCTGCCGCTTCTCTGTGCAACTTTTCTGTTGCTTGATGGTGTATCACTCCGCTGTTTCGTGGGAATGTTGTCTTGCTGACCTTCTGCTTTGATACTGTAACGTCAGTCGCGTCCACGTCGGCCTTTTAGCAAATCTAGGGCTCCCAGAGACAAAGACAACATGAAGGACACTGGTGATGCATGGGATGGGTGAGCAGTGATGGGAATTACTCTACAGCTGTACATGTGTAATTTTGGAATGTGATTTCTGGCACACTCAAAGGTTAGCTTCACATTTCAGAGAAAAAAAAACATCACTTTTTATTGACTTCAAGTGAAGGAACTGCACACAGACGACCCTCAAATTCAGACTCCTTTACTCTTTGCACTGTTTTGTAGATTTCTTTATAAATCCATCAAATATCTGCAGCCAATTCAAGCACTTCCCCCAGAAGCTAAAAGAATGTCACATTTCACAAAACAATTCAAATTCTTCTTTGAGGAGCTTCATGCTTTTCTTTAATCAACACTGAAGTTATCCAATTAATTAGTGCCCACATTGGTCAAACTGATTGGATATGTGTGTCAGTGTAAAAGTGGGGGGAAGACTTGAAGAGCCGGACACAGCAGCTGCAGATGATAGGAAACACTGTAACAGCCAGACCATTAAGATCGATTAGAAATCCAGACTCAGTGTGTTACGTTTAGTGAACTCACTTTCCAGTCTGTGTTTCTGTGTCTGTTGGGCATCAGAGCTGTCTCCAGTCTGGCTACTGACCCCGACTCTGAGCTTCGGGAGGACGAAGAAGAAGAAGAGGAGGAGGAAAACGCATTATTTTCTGACTCAGAGGAAATGGATCTTCTCGGAGAGATCTTTGACAGTCTCAGTTCCCGGAGCTCCTACGACCGCGGCCTGCTGTACGGCACCCGCAGCCTGGATCTGTTTGGTCCAGACAGCCACGACTATATCACAAAGGTGAAATGCAGAACATACACACACACACACACACACACACACACACACACACACACACACACACACGGACCGGAAAAAGGTCCCCACAAGGCACGTCGTTCCACGTTTTGCTATCCTTGTGGGGACATTTGGCCCCGACAAGGATAGAAATACAAGAACACACACACACACACACACACACACAAACTGGGAGTCCAGTCTGGAGCTGAAATGTGGATTATTATCAGTGACATGAGTGAAGGTGCGGTCAGGGTAGTGCTCCCATGAGTTAAAACACTCTCAGACCCATAAATGTTTTCACACTTTCTGAAGATTTTTCAGTTTTAACCTCAAATTTAACCGCTACTGAACTGATTTTATAAACCTGTGTTTTGTCCCCACAACGCCAAAATTCTCTGTTGATTTCCTTAAAATTTATTTCAAACTCAGTGACCACTCGCTTACACACAGCTTTGACCCCGATAATAACTCAAATGTCACTTTAACTTCACGTCTTGGTCTAAAAACTTAAATTAAAACCTTAATCTTACTTCATGTCTGCTCCTAAGTGGTCTTCCTTTGTGGAACTCAATATTTGTCCCCACAGTGACACCAGTCCTTCTGGGTATACACTCCCCACACACATGCTCACACACACACCCACATTCAGTTAGTCTCCCACACACACACACACACACACACACGCACCCACACACAGATCAGTTGTATCTTCTGAGCCCTGTCTCTGTTTTCCAGCATGGTACAGCCAACCCCAGCCAGGAGAGCCTGGCTCTGTCCATCAGCGGCAGCCTCCACAGCTGGAACCTGGAAACAACAGAGGAATTGTCCGACGTGACCGAGGACTCCGATTGGCTGCGCCCGGACAGCAGCGTGCCGGAGGAGGGGACGGACGATGTGCAGGCAGTATGTGAAGAGGAAGAGCGAGAGCGGGGACAGAGGAAGGGCGGCGTGAAGTGGGAGGAAGCTAATGGTGACCAAGAAGAACTGGATCAGACAAACGACTTGAAGGAGGTCAACCTTGGACTGTCAGTCCAGGAAAAGAGAGGGAGCTTAGAAGACCTTGCTTTGAATGGACTGATGGAGAAGCAAGAGGACGAATGGTTGAAAGACAAAAAGGGAAATGAACACTGTGTGGATGAAGAGGGAGGAGAGATGGAACAAAAAGCCACTGAAATGCAAAAGCAGAAGCCGGGTGAAGATGGAACAGAGCCTACCGAGAAGAAGAGTGAAGAGGAGAGAGGATCTGTAAGAAATACCCATCCTGCCATTTCTGCTGAGGAGCAACCGGAGGCAGAGAGCGCGACCCCCTGTGAGCCGCCGAGTCCTGCTGCAGCAGGTCCGGGGGAAAAGAGTGAGGACGAGGAGAGGGAGATGAGACAGACGCCTCCTCCTCCTAAAGTGCAATCTGCCAAAGCACGCTTCCAGACTCAAGGACCCAGCCAAGGAGTCCCCATAAACTCCAGGATCAAGGCCTTGGCTGAACCCCGGAGGCCCAGCAACGCGTCGCAAAGCCCGGAGGGCGAAGAAAGTAACCCGCCCCGCGATCTGGAGGCAGCGAGCCGCTCAGAGGCGTCCCCGGACCAAGACGGCCGTCCGCCCGTCAAAGTGTCCGAGCTGAAGAAAAGATTTGAGGCTTGAAGACTCAAACCGGGGATCCTCTGTTTGTCTGCTGTGTTTTGTAGCCGTGCTCACAATTACCGAGGCAATTTAATTTATGATGAAGTAATTTCCTTCGTGAGCCAACCTCATTTTAATGGAGTGAATGTTTCACAAACCTGAAAAAAAAAGGAAGTATGGTATTTGTTGTATTTTGGTGTTTACAGTAACTTCATCATGAACTAATTCCATTTGCTAATCTTTCAGACAAGTTTCTCAATTTGTTCCACTGGATTTCAAGCAGAAATACAGAAGTAAGGAACTGCAAAGTCTGTGCTTGATTAGTTGCTGTGCACGTTTGTCTCATCGTGAGGTGGAGTTTGCATGTTTTCTCTCCGGGTGGATTTCTTCCCACAGTCCAAACACATCATAGGAAGATCATAATGTGAGTGGGAGTGGGCTTTAATGTGGCACAAACCAAGAGAGAAAAGCACAGTTTCCTTATTTTTGAAATGCACAGTGGCAAGACAAAGTTTCAGAATGAAGTTAGATAAAGTTATCGAGCTGTCACAATTAACTTTCAGGCTGCTAAATATCCATTCAAACATGTAATGCTGATTGAATATTTAAAATAATCTAACAGTAATGACATTTTGAGTCATGTGTTTCATGGCAAAGACAGTCAGTGGATGCTTCATTTCTGCCGCTTTGAGTCCGTCACAGGAGTGAGAGGAGAGAGGAGCTCTCCATCAGCTCCTGCTGAAAACTGACAAAGGACATTTAACCTGGACTTTATTAATAAACTGACTTTTTGAATAATTAAACCTTTCTTCTTCAGACAATGAACACAAAGAGTCACAGTAACAGATTTATTTACACCACGCATCCTGGTCTTCTTATATTTTTTTTTCCTCATGAAATTGAGCTTCTTGGATGTCATAGAAATAAAAAAGTGCAGTCAGTGTTTAATCAGAATCCTTCATCAAAGGAAAACTAGTAATACAATACTTTTCACATAAATACAGAGTACATGAAAACATAATTCGAATGGAGAGAGGGGACCCACATCGCACCTCACGCTCATGTGGCGCAGAAGAGGAAGTCAGTGCAGCAAAGCTTTCACACTCAAACACATTTTCTCTCAGTTTAAGAATGTGCACCACGTACAGCGTTTGCGGTGTCTAACCCGCGGCGTCCGGGCCCGTGTGAGCCGAGGCGACGTGACCGCTGAAGTTACCGCTTCCGTTGAGCAGAGCGTGTGGGGGTTAAATGAGGCGCTCCTCTTTGGGCAGCGGCAGAGGCAGGCCGGGCTTCTCCGACCCCGCTCCCGTCTGTTTCCTCTCCTCCGCGCTGGGCCTGTACGTTCCCTCCATCCGCCGCTTCTTCTTGATGAGGCACAGCAGCAGCAGCAGCGTGAGGGTGAGCAGCGACAGCACGGCGCAGGCGAGCAGCGGCACCGGCGGGGCGGCCGGCACCTGCATGGCGGATCTGCGGACGATACAGACGTTACAGACCCTGTTCACACGACGATTCAAGTGAAAACGCCTCGTTTTTACAGTAACAGTTCAAAAAAGTTTCACGTTCATGGACAGACAGCGAATGGCAGGTGATTAAACTGTAAAGCTACCATGGTGGAGCTACAATATAGGCACTGAAACGGGGTCTGACGCTTTCAAGAAGTTCCACCTTTTCAAAAAGTTGATTTTCAATAACTCCAAGCACCTTTGTTGTGTAAACAGACTGTGTCAGTGGGCCCACAGTTTCATTTGAGTGATTTAATGAGGATCTACTTATTCTTGTGAGGTTGTACGAAAAAATGTTTGCAATGTATCACTGAAAGTGTGGGAATAAAAGCCATGCTGGAGATTACTTAAGAAAACCTTAAGCGCCTTTTCAGGGTCTTAAAACACAAACGAGTGTACTAGTGGGGATGAACTGATATTTGTTCACAATTAAAAGGAAGAAGACGAACAAAAAGAAGAAGTAATTTCACATTTGCTGAACTATGTTCCCGTATGCCAACAAACGGTTCTGCAAATATCTGCAAGCTTGGAGAGCGAGAAGATTCAGAGATCAGAAAAGTGTTATTACAGGAGGATATTTTCAAATATTCAGAGCAAAAAAATGATTATTTTGTACAGAAGCTACAGCCATGAACCAGAAAGCACTTGTGTCAATAATAAAGCAAACTTTAAAAAAGGTTTTGAACTGTCCTCGACAGCAAACTGCATAATGAGCTTTCACTCTGGACCACATGAGTGTTTAGGCTGAACTCACTTTCCAGGGAATAAAAAAATATCAGTCAGGTCTGGACGACTTTCTTCGCATCAGGTCGTGGTCCAGTGGAGCCCCTGAACAAACAAGACCAGAAACATTTCATTCAGGCAACAAAACTTTCAGTGACTGAACGAGCACAGGTTGACTCCGACACTCACCGCCATGTATCGACGTGCATTTGGCACATGATCATTATTAGATTTACCTTTTTTTTTTCCTTTAAGATACTATTTTTAAAAGAGGAGTTAACAAATCTGCAAACTGGCAGAGTTTAGAGTAAAACCTGTCGGAACATGATCGCCTACGTGAGATTCCAGTTTCAGGGAGAGTTATGAGAGGATGACACAACCTGCACGGCTTAAAACGACGACCTGAAATTAAAGACACTGCTGTTGACTGCAGCTGGACTGCACATGGATTAAAAACCAAACTTTATTTCAAACTCATGTTAAGCCTCTGTAAATTTGCACTTCACTGTTTGTACAATTCTCATTTGCAAGTTTAACTGTCTCTTCGCTCTTTTCAATAAGCTCATTGTGAAACTGCCCCTCTGATCATGACAAAAGCAGCATCTGAATGAAGGTAGTGGTGGAAGTAGGCTCGGTATCAATATTTCAGTATCGAATCTTGAATAAATAAAATCCCGATTTGAAACTTCTAATGAACAAAACACAGAAGATATCGCACATTTCTGTTTGAAACTTCTATTTTAAATGTTGTTGCCCAATTTTTCTTGCCTATGTTCTCTTTTTTCAATCTTTATTCTATTTTGGATGATACAGTTTGCCTATAATTATCTATTTTTTTTATTCTGGGCGATGTATGTTTCCACTGTAGAAAGGCAAGCCAGACAAAGTCTCAATCTCACTGTCTTGTACGTACGGCAGAATAAAGCTCCATTTGACTTTGATAATTTATTAGAAATCTTTAAATTGTTGTCCAATGCCAGAGAACTAAATCAAAATATCTTTCATATTTGTCTTTCAACAACATGGCTTCTGATAACGGAGCCTCAAGTGTGAGTTTTAAGAGCAAAGAAGAAACTGTCAGGACCTGCAAACTGATGGAAATATCACAACAAACTGATGCTTAGTGTGGAAAACAAGAGGAAATAAAGGAGTCAGAGCAGAAAAAGAATAAAGCTCTCTAAACTGAACTGCCATGAAAAGGAAATAATGACTGTTTCAGCCTTTCACATGAAGATTTGCTGTTCCTGGTGTTAGGGGAACTGATTACTACAGTCAGTTACTAGTTATTGGTCAGCACCGAAACAGCTTGCAGTTACCAACTATTCAAAGCAGAGTGTCACACATTTTAGTCAGGGGCCAAAAACAGGACAGTTTCATTTAGAGAACTGTGTTTTGAAAAATCAGTGTTTTCTTTGAAATTTTTACTGCTTGCTTGGAGTTTTGGCATCCCTGATCAGAGACTCTCATGGGTCGGTTTTGTCCTACAGGCCTTATGTTTGACAGCCTTGCTTTAAACAGTTACTTATAAACAGTTAATGATTATGGCTGGGTTTTTCTGGACAATTAAACCTTTTATTGGGGAGAGCAACCACATTTCTTTTTGTAAAGCAATGAACAAACTAATGCAGTTACAAAATACTTGTGTTGAGCAGTAATTTAGATGTTTTCTGGATATGGCAACATTAAATCATTAAAAAAAAAGCCCACATGGAAATGAACATCTGCACAGTGAACAGAAAGCTTTTCCCCTAAAAACATTCCCAATATTTTGTGTGCAAACTGTTGTGTCACAATCCTACACTTTAACATGGATTTAATGTTGTGTTTTCATTAAAATAAGGTTTCCTTAATTTAATGTGTTTCACAGTATTTATAATGAAGAACTCCACATAACAAATGGTAAACTACAAATTGTAGGATATCTAGGAGTACATATTCAAAATTCTGCAAAACTCCTACAAATAAAGTCATTTCAATAATTTTTCACTTTTAGCAGTTCATTTTACTACACTAAAACTAGATAAATGGCCTCTTTCACCTATAGAACAGAACAGAAATACTTTATAGTCTTAGAAATACATTATTTATGCTGATGGCAGCAGAATTTGCAGTTGCATGTATTTTAATAAGTGTCCTTAAGAAGTTTTTTTTTTTTCAGGAGACTCGAATGAATGTGTGCATTCCGTGACAGAAATCCTTGAAATAACAAATATAATATCAACTGACAACAACGACAAAATAGTGATGAAGAGCAGAAACATTTCAACTCACCATAAATGTTACATGACAGAGACGGTGGCTTCTTTCTGGTGAAATCCTTAACTTTAAAACGTTAATTTTCCCTCTAATTCCACTCGAACCACTTCTTCCAGCGGCGAAACTCCGGCAGCAGGTTTCTATTGTCACAGGATGACGGTCTGCGCTCCGGGCGGAATGCGCCACATCCTGCTGCACCTGTTCAACAGGACCAGGACCAGGACCAGGACCTCCTCCTCCTCCTCCTCCTCCTCCTCCTCCTCCTCCTCAAAAGAAGTGCGGTAGACTCAGGTGAGCCTCCGCCTCCACCTGCTGCTCCCTGTTCGGCCGCCTCGTTCCTTTTCACGGTCCCAGAGAGCCGCGACAGTGCGCGCGCGAGTCACCTGTGGGCTCGTGACGCTCCAGGTGCGGCCCGGTCTGTCCCGGCTCGTCCTGAGCAGCCCGGCCCCGAAGCCCAGGCGTCTGAAACCTGTTTCCCACGCTCACCTGTCCGCGTGGAAGTGAGTCGATGACGTGTTTCTCTGCAACCAATCAGACGCGGCTTCTTATCTCTCGCGCTCCTGTTTTTTTTTTTCTTCTTTCTTCTCCTTTCTGTTTAACAAACACACTGAATAGGTGTCCAACATGCGTCCTGCGGGTCTTCTGGAGCGACTGCTGCCACGGCTCTTTAGTTCCCCTGCATTGGCTCTGAAGCCTTCTGAAACAAATTACAGCTACTTTATTTATCTTTTTTGCATGCCTTGTTTATTTGAAAAATAAAAATGAAAGAAAAAATCAAAATAAAAAAATGATTAAAAATTACAAAATTGCTATTTACAAAGAGGCTACAAAAAAAAGCTAATAACCAGAAAGACTTACTGCAGGCGAATGTGACCCAATTCTGATTTTCTGCTCACAAGTGAATCAGTTTTGTGACAGTGTGAATGTTGCAGTTCAGATTTGTGCACGCCAGACCTAGGCCTCGATCATATGGGACCAAACTGGATAAGTATCTGATGCCTTTCAGTGGGACATCATGGACCTGAGACTAACGTGAGGAAGTTGCACGTTCTCTAAATTAATTCTGCTCCTATTGCACACATCACATGAAAATGGATTTGCACCGGCTGACCTGTTAGGCATTCACATTTAATTCCATAAACACAGCCTAAAGGAGGCCTTAGAAGATAGATTGACCAAATTACCTCGAAAAATTAAGTTGCCAAAATGTTTGAAACTGTCAGGAATGCACCAAAAAAAAAAAAAGAAGGAAAAAAAAAAAAGAAAAGGTCAAACAGTTGAAATGGCTTATATAACTTGAAAAAGAAAAGGCCTAAACAACCGCACTAGGTGAATCAGTCAAAATAGGCCAAAAAGGTTAAAAACGGCTTGAAATTCTAAAGGGAAATTGTACAATGGAAAATCATCAATTAGAAGTGCTCTGTTTTTATATTCTTTTTGCTATTTTAAAAATTGACTTTTGGGGTTTTATTAAAAAAAAATATTTAAGTGTATTCTTAGTTTTTATTTTAACATCTATTTGTATTTTTCACACTCAAATAAATCTAAACCTTTGAAGTGGTGTTTTTCAAACTGCTAATTAAAAAAACTTCAATGTAGAATTATAAATAATTAATGGAATTTTAATTGAATATTAGACTGGTGTTTGTATTTGTTTGTTCAAGCTTGTTCACCTCTTACATCAGCTCTCTGGTCTATCTCGCTGTTGATATTCCTCAACATCAATCTCTCACACAGATTGAAGGATTTTTGGTTTAATAATTAGAGACAGAAGGCCTTGTATCTGCGCAGGAAAGTAAATAAAATCTGCCTTGTGACACACTTTCACTCTTGCTAATCAAACAGATTGTGTTCATGTCCAGACAGCAGGGGTGCTGATGTGCAGAACAAAGACAGCCTGTGTCTGCTCTGCTCAGCCAGCTCTTATCACAGCTTACGGAGAAAATAAGCATGAGTCAGTTATGGAAAACAAAATGACATTAGGTGATATGATGCATACACTTCTTTCATGGTGAAACTTGTTCAGTTTTCAGTCCACTGTTGGAGGAGGTCAGTTTGAAACAAACATCACTGTTTCCTGAAAACATTGACGACGGATGTGATGTGTTTAACAGGCAGATACAAAACAAAGCAGAGGGAAAATTAGTCTGATACTGTTACATTACTCTTGTAAGAATGTAAATAATGTCACAGTTATTGTTTTGATTGTATATTTTGCCATTTTATTGCTGTTGTGACTGTTCTACATAAATAGGATTGTCTGTTTGCATTCTTTTCTTTTGCTGCTCTTCTATTAAAGTACTGCTCACGTACTTCTGTAGCAATACAAATTTCCCTATTGTGGGACAATAAAGGATTGTTGTAAAGACTCTTTCCCTCCATGTGAGTCCTCCGACACAGAATGAACACAGCCCATTGTCGTTTCCAGTTTCTTTATTGGATTCAATGGAGAGCCTCAAACCCCACCCCTCCACCACAACTATTTTATCTTAAATTTAATCATAATGCTTGCTTATTTTACTCTTTATGTTAAGTAATTTTCTTCTGTTATGTGCAGACTGTCCTTTAACCTGGCATTAAGGCAGTTCTTCATTCGGTTGAAGGACGCTGCTCTTCTTGTCCTGCAGCCAGTCAACAATCAAGACCTTTGTTCTTCTTCATCCTGACCTTTGCTCATAGTGTCCTGCCACGTCTTCTTTGGCTGTGCAGGAATATCATTACTGAAGTAGTATCTTTAAAAGAGTGATGATATGCAGCCACTGTAAAGGTAAAATGTGTCTGATTTCACCTGGCTGTCAAAGTGAGGCTGTAATTTATTTATTGTAACACAAACTGAAAATCTGATCATGTCTACATCGACACAGCTAATCTAAGCAAATCCTGGCTCTTTGACTGAGATATTATTGTTGTAGATTTAACTCTTGAAATGTCAGGCTGTTCTTTTGTAATGTGAAACGTCAATAATATGTGTCACCGTTGTTTCCACGTACTCTGAAAAAAATAAACAGTTTGATGCCAGAATCAGAACAGAATGTCTGTAATTCTCTTCCACACTCTGAGTGAAGTTATGTCCCAATATGAGAGTGTGAAAAGGGACTTGATTTTGAAGGAACGAGAAACCGATGTATTCCAGAATCATTGGAATAAAGAAAACAAAGTTACAAATGTAACTACAGTTCTATGAATCCTGGACGACCACCAGAGGGTGGCGCTGAAACTACTGAATGTTCCCTTCGTGCATGTGCAGTTCGAGTATGTATATCAACAACGTAACTTGTGACCCCTGGGTGACCCTAAGAAGGTAATACGTTCCATTGTCAACCCCAGATTCAGTTCCTACAGAATCTACAGAGCCAAGGACCACGCCCAGTGGAGGGGGCATTCACGCTGTACAACCTAGAAAAGGGTGCCTAGCGTCGCCCAGGAGTCAACAGTGAGTATGTCATCCAGGGGTACTTCCCTCAGGAGAGCCAAGATACGGACACCGCTCTGTAGGAGTTACACACGATGGTAGAGGGCGGTTCACCACCTGATAAAAATGGCTAATGGTATCTAAGATCCAGTGGGACAAGCATTGCTTTAAGAGAGCAGAGCCCCTGTCAGGGCCTCCAAAACAGAACAAAGGCTGTTTGGACTTGTGGCAGTATCAAAGGTAGCAATTGCACCCCTCACTCTCGGTGGGTGGTGTCCTCACGAGATTGAGAGTAGGGATAGACTAATATTGATTTTTTAGGGCCGATGACGATACCAATTTTTTTTCCATCGCCCTTAGCCGATGGGCAATTATGGACTGCTGATTTTCTCGAGTCAATATTTGGGGACGATACTGCTTTTGCTCCCTTAATTTACATCAAAAAATGACAAAATGATAACAAATATTACAGGTCTCAAGCCTAAAATAAGAACTATTTATTGATCAGTAAAAAATTTTAGCGGCTTTGTTGAACTTTACGTAACATACTGTAAAATGAACAAAAAGTGTTTGGTGCTTTTAATTATTCAAATAATTCCTATTAAAAAAAATAAAAAAAATATTTAGAGATCATTAAAACAACTGAAGTATTGCATATGCTTATACTTATAGAGCTGCCTGTGGATGCCTGTCTGTAAATTATGCCAGGGAAAGATAAACCCGCGAATGCACGCACGTATCGGCTGATGCCAATACAAGTAAAAAACTCAAATATCGGCCCAATATATCGGCCGGCCGATGTATCGGTCTATCCTTAATTGAGAGCGAAACACCATGTGGCTGTACCCTCTCCTGGACATTGTGTGGGAAGTTGCATCGATAATTCATGCTAGTTAACATTAGAGTGTTTAAACAATAGAAAATGTGCTCTTTGCATGAGTGGCGTGTCAGTGTAAGATTAATGGTGACAAATTCCAGGGGAGAAGGTTTCTCACTCTGCACAGATGAAAGGACTGAAACCAGACACAGATAGGATTGCTTGGCAGTTCACACAAGACCTTAATTAAAGAGTTTGAGAAATCAGTCATATCTTTTGAAGTGTTTTGGAAAAATGAGCTTGTGTGAGCTTGTGTGGCAGCTTGTGAGATGGGAAAAGGATGCTTCCAGGACCGAAACCATGAGGAATGTACAAAACAGGAGACTGAGCTGGCAACCAAGTAAACAACGGCCGATGTACCAGGCTCCATGCGTGACGCACCCAACATCTGAAAGAAGAGTTATGAAACCGTCTGCAAGTGGTGGGGCATAAATACACATAAGCACAGATCAGACACCCCGTTCTTTTCCTGTTCAGCTTGCTGGATGGCTGGTTTCGCAAAGAGGCTAGGATCAGAACCCAGAGCTCTGTACCACTCTGTTTCCTCAATACTGAATAAAGGTGTGGACTGCCCACACAGAAGATACGTTTGTGTGTCGTATCCCTTCAGTCAGCTCAGACGAAAGGATCTACAATTAGGTGTGAATTTACCCTGACAGTAGTTTCAGCTAAGCCACCAGCCCAGTGGCCTTGCTTCTGCTGTCTCGGCGACGTTGGCACCCCCTTCACTCAGCTTATCGTATCGGCCGTGTCTTGACCTACCAAGCCACACCGTTGTTGTCAGCTCGGAGCCTGTGACTGGTGAAAGCTGCGTTGCGCCCTGCTTCAGGCTTATGGGTGCCGACCACCATTAACAGAATGATTATTGCTGGGCTGTAGCCTCGCTGGTGAAGGTCCTGCTGCACCCTTCTCCAGATTTAATGACATTGGTATATTGGCTTATTGGCTCTGGGCTGTGGCGTCTCTAGCTGGAATGCAGATTGACAATAGTGCCAGCGTGCGGCTGTTCCCTCTCTCTGGACATGGATTCAGCCAAACCTTACTGGCCCTGCGGTCTTGCTTCTGCTGCATAGATGGCTTCCAAGCCCCTTCCCTCAACTTATCACACATAAGAAGTGGCATATTGGGCGCAATGGGAGGTTTTCACTGTTGCGCTCTGGTGCCTTCTTCAAGGATGTTGAGAGGTCGGGCCTTCATGGTGTCAGAACTGCCATCCCCATCAGCAGCTCAGAGCTCGCTGAGTGAGGCAGTAGATGGCTCAATGCAGGCTGTCATGTATGCAGCCTTAGAGCATCTCCTATAACTATATTGATCTGGTCTTCTGAGGGCCTTCCCCAGCGGTGTAGGCAGCCCTCCTCTGTGTTTGCTGTTTCTTCTCAAGGGATTTTCTGGGGCATCTATGCTGTTATTCCAAATCCCCGCCCACCATCTTTTTATTTCACTGTAGCCCCCAGCGTCCTCTGCAAAGACCAGTTGCAGTCCTTCATACCCCTGCCTGCTTTCCATTCAGACAACCCCGAGCTGTGGGTTGTCTCAGCGCTCCTCTGGGTTCCCTAGGGGCTGAAAAGGGAAGAGACAAATGGCTGTGGGCTTGCCGTCATTACGCTCTTGAGGAGGTGGTTAGATTCTACTTGGATGCCAAGTGACACCATCGCCTGTGGCTCAGGGTGTTGCAGCAGCAACTCCTGGCCCTACCCCGTGGAATAACAGGACTTCATGTCAAGGGTGTCCCATTGGGTGAAGCCCTGGCCCACATAGATTGTCACCATGGATGCCAGTCTCTCGAGGTGGGCTGTCATTTGGAGCAGATCACATCAGTGCGCTGGAGCAGTGAGCAGTACACCCGGCCCTTAAAGGCTTCTTGGTCATACATGAGGGGAACACGCGCAGTCATATGGCATACTCATACGTTGTTGGCAAACATACTCGAACTATGCATGTGCGAAAGGAACATTCACTGCTTTGAGCACCGCCTTCTGGTGATCAGTAGGGATGAAATAGAACTGAGTATTTTTCCAGTGCAGTCATAAAATACAGATTGCCTTTTGGCTTGTTTGGCAACCTCAGGAACTCACACATGATTGACTGGTGTCAATCATATGTATCAAGTGTGACGGTATAGCCCCGTCCACCGACGTTCTGTGATGGCACTCTCATTTTGAAAGAAAAGACATTTAATGATGGAGACGACAGACTGCTTAAAAGGAACGTTTCTTCAAAAACAAGTGAAAAATGGGAAATATTTTTATCAATTTTCTTGTAAATTTCTTCTCCCATTAACCTGACAAAAAAGACAAAAGACAAAAAAGAAAAGAAAGCAACAATGTGAAGTCTTTGAATTTTCACAATTTTTCTGCACATCTTTAATTAAAAGTAAAAACAAAATGCAGAAGTATAGAAGTATACTTCTGGTTATCATTGAGCACAGACATTAACTTAAATTTTCTGAAAGAGTTTTATTTATTTATTTTATTTTATTTATTGAAAATGTATCTGCTTTTTTGTGAGCAACCAAATAGCAGAGGAATTTAATTCACTGTTGTTTGCACGTATGCCTGTGTAAAGTGCAAAAATTGCTTTGGTTGGACTCGTACCATGCAAAAAAATTCCCCGTTGCCGCAACACAAAAAAGTTCAGATAAGTCAGATATTACCCAACACAGTGTCCTGCACCATCCCATTGATTTTTGTCATGTTTATCTTTCCTCAGAGTGCCAATAATGTTTCCCAACAGCTGCTGGGAAATCAGGTGTCCCTGTGTTTGCACTGAGAGATGTTTTTGGAAGGAATATGGAGGAGGCGGGAGGAGAGAGCTGGCTGGATAAAAGGAAGGAGCTGCTCTAGGACGGGACAGAACAGGACCAGGAGACGGAGGATGAGGAGGATGAGGAAGACTCTGCTGCTGCTGCTGGCCTCTCTGGCCTTTGCCTCTCTCACGGCTTTGACTGATGGAGCTCCGCTGTGAGTAGACCTGCTGCAGCTTCTTCAATGTTCTGTTTGATGGTAGACTGGGCAGAGGACTCAAACAGTGTACTGAAGTACAACTGCTGATATTGTCCTGTAGTAATGTACTGCCAAAACACTCAAGTAAGGGTAGAGAGCAAGAAATTCTTCAAAATGATGTTTCATTTTTATCCTGAATGTTCAATACCAGGTGTTTCTTGTTCTTTAACAAATAGAGATTTGCCATTTTTCAAAAGTAAGACTTCTCAACCTCACAGTTACACAATGAATTGTGAGAATAATAATTCAAATTATGTGCCAGCTCAAAAAATGTGTGTTAGTATGAGCAATATTATCTCTACTTGCACATGTATGTATCCAAAAAATGACTTATATACAGTTAATTGAGTATTTGTACTTTCTTATCTCCACCTCTTTCAGAAAATATAGATATGTAACTCCCGGCTGGCATTCAATGGACATTAAATTTGTGTTGAAAGAATGTCAGTTGATAAAAAAAAAATGTTACTTCAATGTCAAAACAACGTTGAACACCAAATGGTTGAAGTTGTGTCGTGAACTCACTTACAATTTTGAATTTTAAAAATGTAACTGAAACATATCAGTTGAAAAATAACGTTATTTCAATGTCCAAACAACGTTGATCAATTTACCGTTGAAAAAGCATTGAAGAATCAACTCTGAATTAAATGTTTGTTGAGTCATGATAAAAGCATTACGTTTACCGACGTATTGGGAACTTTCTTTGTCTCAGTTCTCATTGTCTCGTAATGGTAGAACTATGTCTAATAAACGAGCCATGCAACAGTTAAATTTATTACATCAGTTGATAAAATTGGAAACTTGGGCGAAATATAAAACAACCATTTTACGAATTACCACTTTGTTCTGGGTGAGTTGCACCACATTTCAGGATGAGTAGTTTTCTGCAAACGTAGTGGTTATGCTACCATTTCAAGTTATTAGTCTGACAGTAGCTGGGTTGGTAGGACGGTTGATTCACTAATCAACCGATCATCAGCTCAAATCCTGTATTTTCCCTCTCTCTGTGGACAAAAACTGGAGGACACTGAATTACCAAGTGGATAGATTTTGTGCCTCCATAGGATGGTGAATGTGATTCATGTGATTTGTTGCTATACTGCTCATTGTGCAAAGTACTATATACATTTAGCCCATTTACTGAACTATAAAGTACACATCCATACTTTAGCAGCATTTGTGTGTCAAACGATGTTGAAGAACAGAGCTTCATGGTCAACATTCTTTAGATTTACAAAATCAAAACAAACATCAACAGTTATTCAACACTGGTAACAGATGTTTAGTCACTATTGAATTAACCAGTAAACCAGCATAAAAACGCCAGCTGGGTCAGATAGTTTGTTGATTTAATTTTGAAAGTTTCACTTAGATAGAAATGCCTTTCATGTTACCTGCATCTTACATAATGAGTCAGTTTGTGTAATCCGGGTCAAGGTAATGGACTTTTTTCATGCAGTGCCAAAAAAAAAAGTTTACATGTTCTTTGCAAAGAAAAAAGGGAAAACCCAGTCCAGGGCTGAGATGAGAATTTCGAGTTGATCTTCTGCTGGATGATTATCAAATTCATCAATAGATCACTCATTGTGTGTAAAGTCCAGACAGCAGCTCAGGACCCTTGCCTGAGCAAATATATGCTTTTGGCATGCAAACTTTATTAATTTGAGTGAACTGGACCATGAGATAAAATAAGTTACATAACTTTCAGAAGTCAAAATTACATGTTACATCACTTTAAGGATTCAAATTGCAATAAAAAAGAGGCCATGAAGCTTCATTCTGAGCCCTTTCTCAATCTGAGTCCCACATGATATATGAGAACACTGAAGAGCAGCATTGGCTTGATTGTTCTGCCCTCTCTCCTCTCTGCAGCAAAGTCATGTCTGCCCCCAACCTGTTGAGAGTGGAAACAACAGAAAACATTTTTGTGGAGTGTCAGGACTGCACCGGAGGAGACATCAAGGTCCAAATCAACGTGATGACGCACCCAAGGAGAGATGAAATCCTCGACTCCACGTCTGTGACTCTCACCAGTGCCAATAACTACCAAATGTTTGGACAAGTCAAGGTGAGGGAGTTATTCATAATGCAGAAATGGTTCTATTAAAGGTCCCTCGTTCTTCTCACTGTCTGTTGTTTCAGCTCGCGGGTACAAAATTCATAAAGGATCCCAACGAGAAGCAGTACGTTTACCTGCAAGCTCAGTTTGATGATCGACTACTGGAGAAGGTGGTCTTAGTTTCCTTCCAATCTGGATACATCTTCATCCAGACAGACAAGACCCTCTACACCCCCAACAGCAAAGGTAAGTCTGAAATGCCACTGAAATGGGATGATACCTGCTTTTATTAAGAATATGAAGTATAGCTACAATAACCATTCAAAATATTTTTTTGTTTGAATGCTGGGGTTTCTATTGTTTTCATAAGATTTTGAACTCTAAATATTTCATTCATCACCTGTTGTTGCTCTCAAGGCTTTGAAGTAAAGTTTATTTCACAGCTCGAGAGCTCTGTGCACTTTAAGACAGGGCTATCAAAAGTAGGCCCAAAGTATAGACTCACTTTGTCACTTCCCCAAATGAACTCTCCTGTTTTTTATTTCCTCTTGTCACAGTTAATTACAGGATGTTTGCTGTGACGCCCCAGATGGAGCCTGTGGAGAGGGATCCAAAAACTAAATCTGAAGCCTCTATCGCCATTGAGATTGTGGTAATGTGTCTCATTTTTAACCAATGCCAACCAGCAGCTGAAAACATTAAGAGCACAAACATAAAATTACATTTCACATAAGCTGGAACATTTAAACGTTGAGCTGTTTGATTACTTATGTTTAAGGTTTGTAATGAAAAACATTTTAGTATGAAATATATCTTCAAATGTGAGTTTGAGTGTTATGAGCATCAAAATTACAGTTTTTATGGACATCTGTGCAGACCTGGTGAATGAACAGAAATTAGTTTCTTTTTGTTACTCAGAACTGTACACGTCAAAGTGTATTTCTGTTGAATGAATGGGAAAATCATCTTTACACTGGACGTCTGAATGATAAAGATTTTTCCCTCAGACCCCTGATGGCATCGTTTTACAAGTTGATCCAGTCTCACTGAAATCAGGCATTCACTCTGATCATTATCAACTCCCTGAAATCGTAAGGTGAGTATTTAATTTTATTTTTATTAGTTTTTAATTATCCATTTTTATATGAAAAGATTACAAGAGCTACAAGGTAAATTCACTCAAATACCACACCGTTCACAACGATGGTGAGTACATTCAATACAAAAATAGGTCTAAATACAATTTGAATGTATTTTAAAGAACGCTTGCTGAGTAATGAGTAACCAAAACGTAACCAGTGAAGTAACCTGCCAATGACTATTTCAAATGCAGACAGCTTTGAACTGCTTGCTGTGCACCCAATAGGATCAGCATGAGGTGTAAAGTCTTGCTCAAGAACACTTTGACATGTGAACAGGGAGACATGGAGAATCGAACCTGCAACCTTGTGATTGAAAGTTGGAAAAAGATTGAAAAATTGGAACTATTCAATTACATTATTTAAAATTAATACACTGTTGGCTTTATTATGTGTGTGTGTGTGTGTGTGTGTGTGTGTGTGTGTGTGTGTGTGTGTAGTCCCGGCCTGTGGAAGGTGGTGGCCAGGTTCCAAAGTAATCCACAACAAAGCTATTCAGCAGATTTTGAGGTGAAAGAATACGGTGAGTCTCTTCTTAACGTCACTGTACAAGTGTCTGTAAATATATTTTATTTTGAAGGAATAACTATTGAAAAATATTTTATGTTGACAGTGCTTCCCAGTTTTGAGGTGAAACTCAAACCTCAGGACTCCTACTTCTACGTGGACAGCAACGACCTGACTGTGGAAATCAAAGCAACGTGAGTCAAACTTTAGAGCAGTTGGAGGATAGGAGACTGGATTGTTGGAGTAACTGTGAGAAATGATAAAACAAAATGAAGCATGGTGTAATCCGTGTGGCTTCAGTTTTCTCCATCTATTTTTCTTTTTAAAATCCTGTTTCAGTCCCTGTGGAGGTTTGATTTGTCTCGTTCTTGTGGTTTCAGGTATCTGTTTGGTAAAGAGGTGGACGGGACGGCCTATGTCGTGTTTGGAGTTATGCAGGACGGACAGAAGAAAAGCTTCCCAAGCTCTCTTCAGAGAGTGCCAGTAAGTACAGATTAATCCTAATCCAAATGTTGCAGAATAAAATCAAAAATTTAGATGGGTGTGGGGTTACATTGGTATCTGTAGTATTTGTACATTTTCACAATTTTCAGCATGTATTCTCAGTGCACCAGCTTCTCATATTAAAGCTGAAAGTCTGCACTTGAGGCACTTTTACTTTCAGTTTTGTTGTGATGGTTTAAAGTCTTTGGGCATTTAAGGAACAAAGTAAGTTCAATTGATGGCACCCTCCATGATGGGAATAGAGAATAACACAAACATCAGGCCTTATGTCCTACGTATGTATTCATACAGTAATAAAAACAGTTTAGAATGTTTACATGATGTCTGAAACTGGATTGTAAAAGTGTATGTAAAGAATCTGCTCAACCGTGGAAGAACTTTGGCTTTAAAGTTGAACATTGTTGAAATGTTTGGCCTTGAACAGCTCGTTGCTGACTTGCCAGCTCAGTTTGTTGTCTTGTTGCGTGAACTTCATGGGTCATTAGTTCAACTGGCTAATGGCACTGCAGTAATGTGTCTCTAATGTTGTTATTGTGAATGAAAACAACTTCATGAATATCAGCTTTTTCATGTTTAAAAAAACGATCATATTTCAAGTTCTTTATGTGACTGTGAAGAGTCGAAATGCGCAAAATTGTATCAGTGTCTGAATTTTTGCTCGTTGAATGTTTCCAGGATGTGTTTTTTCACTGTTCCTTGTGGCATTAGGTCCAGAGGGGTGACGGGAAGGCCACACTGAAGAGTGAGCACATCACTCAGGTCTTTCCGAACATCCAGGAACTTGTTGGAGACTCCATTTTTGTCTCTGTCAGTGTGTTGACTGAGAGCGGTAAGAGACCAGGACATCCACTTCGGCTCTGATGCAGCTGAATAATAAGAACAGACGACCCTCAGCTCCTCACCTCCTGCTTATTTTGTGGCTTCCTGTTGCAGGTAGTGAAATGGTGGAAGCCGAAGTCAGGGGCATCCAGATTGTCACTTCACCCTACACTATCCACTTCAAGAAAACTCCCAGATACTTCAAACCAGGAATGTCTTTTGATGTCACGGTGAGGTGCTTCTTTTATGTATTGATATATTTTAACTTTGAAAATTTGCATTTCTGTCTACTTAAAAAAATGTGAAATCTCCCTATCAGAGAGAGATGTCCTGGATCAGGGGTGTCTGGGCCTGAATCAGTTCAGGTGATCAGGATTTCTACAAAAATGTTAAAGATAATTTCTACATTTTGCCAAGTCATTCTTCATAATGCTGTCATAATATTGTTGAAGTCGCAGTTCTTTTATTCAGTCTTCAGGTTTGATGGTTCAATGTGTGGTTCAAAAAGATGGTTCAATAAATATGAAGTTGTTAACATTGTATTATTAATATTATTGTAATATATTGCACTTTAAGACTACGACTTCTATTCATTTACAGATTACAATGCTGTGATTTACTTGTGACTTGAGATCAGATTGCGCTGTGTATGGCCCCTGAGGTGAAATGAGATTGATGCCCCTGATCAAGATTAAAAACTGGAGGCAGACAGGACTCGCCGTGGAGAAGAAATGAAATGGACATTTTGTGGAAATGTTATAGTCTCCATGATAAAATTGTGATCGGGAAGGGATTTTTTTTTTTTTTTTTTTTTTAAGATACTGTACATATAGCTTCAGAGCGGCTCGCCCTGGCATCTGAGGTCTACAACCTTGATGGCAGAAAAACAACTTCACTCTCAATAATGTTCTTCTGGAGCAGTAAAAGCATGTTTAATGTCTCAAACCTCAGCTCACTTCATTTAAAGATAGTAACTGACTGTGTTTTCTCCTCTGATGCCAGGTTGAAGTTTTGAACCCTGATCAGACTCCAGCCACAGACGTTCAAGTGGTGGTCTTGCCTGGTGAAGTTCAAGGTATCACTGGGAAAAATGGCGTCGCAAGGCTCACCGTCAATACACAAGGAAACATTCGAACTCTCGACATCTCAGTAAGTCAAGGAAGGTTTTCTGAGAAACTTTGCAAACATAAGCAGAACAGTGAATGAACACAACTTTTATTTATTTATTTATTTATTCATTCATTCATTCATTCATTCATTCATTCATTCATTCATTCATTTCCAAACTGATGCATTTCCAAATGAAAAATCAAATGAAAAAAAAGAGAGGAGGGAGGATACAGTCAAGGGCACTGAATCTTTGGAGGAGCTGTTCTTGTTTCAAGTCAGGGGTGCCAAATGTAATCATCGTTCTAATTGTTTAGATGTGTTAAGGAGCCATTTTCACCTTCCCTCTGCTTGGTTCTCAACTCTCAGACAGCAACTGAGTGAACCCATAACACCAATCAGATTGTCCATCTTACAACTCAGTTCGCCCAAATCGTCAACCGCAGCTTTTGCCCATTCATTTGTAAGGACCATCAGCCATTGGGCATCTGTTGTAGCTGTATCATTTGTGTTGTGTTTGCTCTTGAGAGACCAGCTGATCAAATCTGTGATTGGTATATTCAAAAATCCAAGGCCAAGAGATCATTCCAGGTCAAACAGACAAGACAAAGTTTAGCAAGCAAGCAGAGACAATAGGGAGGGGAGGAAACAAAGACAGGGCAATAGGAAAAAGCGCCCGCCTCCTCCTACAGCCAAGCAAGAAAGGGTAACAAGCAACAACGTTTATGACAATTGTCCCAATGCTCCCAATATTTTCAGTTTTGCATTAGTTGACCTTGTTGGATAATCCATTGATATCCGCTATGTTTCATACAGTGTAACATGTGTATGTATGTATCCTGATATACATACACAGAGAAATACACTCATAACACATAGATCAAGTTCAACATATCAGACAAGCAGTAGGAACAAGTAAAACATCATTAATCTTACTCCTTCTCTAATGTTCAATAATCAAATTCTTGATGATCCTCCTTCCTGTATCAAAGATCTTATTTAACTTTTTTCATATTAATTCCAGGCCAGGACCGCTGACCCGAGGCTCCCACTGAAAAGACAGGCAGAGGCTAGAATGACAGCACAGTCATACACCACCAACACTGCCAGATACATCCATATTGGTAAGAAACACATACAATGATATCGAACAGTTAAATATGAATGTGATGGTTTACATAGTGATGATTTATTATGTTTTTTTGAAAGGTGTGGATTCAGCAGATCTACAAAAAGGAAACAACCTCAAAGTCAACCTGAACTTCAACAACTTACCAAATGGGGAACGAGACATCACGTACCTGGTGAGTCCTGTTTTATTCCTGCAAATTTAGTCACATGCTCACTTGTGCTGGATCAGGGTTGACTCTGTCGACTACATCTGCAGATCCTGGCCAGAGGTCAGCTGGTGAAATTTGGACGTTACAAGACACAAGGACAAGTGTTGATTTCCCTGAATGTTCCCATTACCGAAATGATGCTGCCATCCTTCCGCATTGTTGCTTACTACCATCCAAGTGACAATGAAGTGGTATCAGACTCTGTCTGGGTGGATGTTAAAGACTCCTGCATGGGCTCGGTAAGATGCGGATATTTTCTACAACAGAGTTTATGACATTAATGACAGAAAATATAAAGTCTGCTTAATTTCTCAATGTTCTTTTCATTTTTAGTTGACATTGCAACCAGTGAGGCCTGCAACATCCTACCTCCCTCGCAGGATGTTCGATCTGAAGGTCACGGGAGACCCCGGAGCCACGGTGGGACTGGTGGCGGTGGACAAAGGCGTCTACGTCCTGAACAACAAGCACCGGCTCACGCAGAAAAAGGCAACATCTTTATTCTTCAAACAGAAATGCAAAAAAAAAAAAAAAAAAAATCCCTGAATGTCATGGTCGGTGTGCCGTTTGACCCAAATGCAGAGACAGAAGCAGGATTAACGATTGAACAGGTTTATTCAGTGCAGAAAACCATGAGGGCTGCAGCCTGGCAGCAGCGTCACAGGTCAGCTCGTGGTGAGGCCGTGGTCAGGTTGAGGTCGTGGCTTTACGTGGCGTGGCAAGGTCGAGGAGCGACAAAACTTCTCTGATTGGCAGAGCAGCCAAATCCCTCTGCAGCAGCAAGGGAGTCTGGAAGGGTAATGATCCGTCAAGGAGCAGGTGGCCGGGGGAAGTTTATATAAGCAGGCAGAGTGGCAGTCTCCAGGTGAATGCAATCAGCACTCAGCAGGACCCAGGGAGGCTGACTGCCTGCCAGACCAGGGTCCTGACACTGAAAAATTGCTGTGACTTTTTAGAAGCAGTAGACATAAACTCCATACTAATTTTTGATGTAGGACACATAAATCAAAATTACTAAATGTCCAGAATTGTACATATTACTTTCAGTTATCTCAGTCATTCATTTTGAATGTGAATATGTGAATAAATTTCCAGGCTCCAGCAGATGGAGACCTTCCTTTTGTTATATTCTCTCTGGTGCACTCTAAATCTAGATCTTGTGTGTTTGCCTCACAGGTGTGGGACAAGGTGGAGGAGCACGACACCGGCTGCACACCAGGTGGAGGGAAGGACAGCATGGGAGTTTTCTACGATGCGGGGCTGATGTTTGAGAGCAACACTGCTTCAGGAACTCCTTACAGACAAGGTGACAATCCATGCCAATGCATAACCCCGCCTCCAACACCCCAGCTCCACTCTCTGATCCGTATATGCCCCCTCAATATATAGATGAAACACCTTTTATACCAAACCATAAGTTGCCCTACTGAATATATTGTATTTATCTGGAACTGTGAGGCTGGTTTTATGGAGAGGAAATTAGTATAGTGTCAGGTGAACAAAGAAGAAAGGCCAACCAAGACAGAACACAGCCAGAATGATCAAGCACTGGATAGACAGCCAGGTGAATGATGTAACCTGTATCTCTCTCTGACAGCACGGTCAGATACATACACACACACACACACACACACACACACACACACACGCAGAGACAGTCTGTTTTGAGTTTTTTGAAGAATTGACCTTTGTTGACTGCTCCTGTTTTAAAGATAATCTTTTCTTTGTGTCCTTTCAGAACCGAAATGTGTGGCCCCTCCGGCGGCGAGACGGAAACGCGCTTCTACTATAATGGAGGTTACCACCACTTTAGGTGAGAATCACAGCTCTGGATAATTCGATTATTACAAATTCAGTCTCTTCAAGTCACACTTGCAATTTTTCAGTCTCCATATGTACTGGTGAAGAGATATTAACTGGCATTAACTCTTTACTGTTTGTTTGCAGTTGATAAATATAAATCGAACAAGCTGCAAAAGGAGTGCTGCATGGATGGCATGAGCGAAACGCCTCTTAGATACAGCTGTGAGAGACGCAGCGAGTACATCGTCGACGGCCCGGCCTGTGTGGAGGCTTTCCTGGACTGCTGCAGAGAGATGACAACACAGAGAGCTGACAAGAAGGAGGAGAGTCTCAAACTGGCTCGCAGTAAGAAACAGAGGCTCAGGAGCAGGTCATCGTAACACAAGCTGATCACTGAAGTGACATGGCTTTCCCTGACCCCTCAGGTGAAGAGGATGACGAGAGTTACTTGGACAGCGTTGACATCGTCACTCGCAGCAGCTTCCCTGAAAGCTGGCTGTGGACTGACGTCGAGCTTCCCGAGTGTCGTGCAGGAAGAGCGTGGTGAGTCAGCAGCAGCCAGTCGATGCACATCCAGAGGTTTCACCTCTACAGCTGCATGTTTAAATCCCCAATGCTGACCGCTCTCCGTGTTCCAGTGACCCCACATCAGTTCAGAAGAGTGTTCCCCTGCCCGACTCCATCACAACCTGGCAGTTAACCGGCATCAGCCTGTCGCGGACTCACGGTGAGCAATCCCAACTCACAATCTGAGGTGTTTCACCTGCGCCTCTCCTCTTCTTCACACCCTTCATGCTGTCTTCCTTCTGCAGGAATCTGTGTTGGAGAGCCGTTGGAGGTTATTGTCTGGAAAGAGTTCTTCATCGACCTCAGGCTGCCTTATTCTGCTGTCCGAGGAGAGCAGCTGGAGATCAAGGCCATCCTTCACAACTACAGTCCTGATAAAATCACTGTACGTTTCAGCTCAGTTTTCTAAATCACAAAAGTTATTTGCAGCATTATTTCATATTCCCTATTTGCCTTTCCAGTGAGACTTGAAAACAAACCAAATAAGTTGCTGATTTTGTCACAAAACATTTTTTTTTTCGGTCACAATTATTTTTTAGACATTTTCTAGTTTTTTTGTCCCATCAATTGACGAAGATAGATTATTTAAGTCAGGGATGCCCAATGCTGTTCCTGGAGAGCCCCTATCCAGCATGTTGTTGTTGTTCTCTATCTGCTTCAACACAGCTGAACGCAATGACAGGCTCATCACTGGGTTTTATTAGGTGCTTGGCGATGACAGAATCCTTAGATCAAGTTGTGTTGAAGCAGGGAGAGAACTAAAACATACTCAATAGGGCTCTTCAGGAACAGGATTGGCACCCCTGATTTAAGGCATTTCAACCCTTGTGTTGTTAATTATTACAGAACTTTAGTTCTCACTGGTATATTCTGGGGTTAAGGTTATTTGTATCTGTAGAAATAAAAGGTAATCAGTGTCTTACTGCAGCAGCCTGATACTCTTGTGAAGATTTTCACACTCTTGTTTGTCTTTGTGTTGCTTTCCAGGTGCGAGTGGATCTGACGGAGGCACAGCATGTGTGCAGTGCAGCATCCAAACGTGGGCGGTATCGTCAGGAGGTCAATGTAGGACCACAAACCACACGATCGGTGCCCTTCGTCATCATCCCCATGAAGGAGGGAGAGGTCCAGATTGAGGTTAAAGCAGCTGTCAGGGACTCCTCACTCAGTGACGGCATCTTGAAGATGCTTCGGGTGGTGGTAAGAGACATTGACACATTACTTCTCCTCTCCACAGAGTGGGAAGAGTTGATTTCATGCTTTAACAAAAAAAAAAAAAAAAAGTTACACAGCTGCAAGAGCATTTTGAAAGTTAAGATATTCAAAGGTTAAAAAAAAAAAAATACATGTTTCTGCCAGGATGTTCATAACAGCGCTCTGCGTGGATCAGCTCAGCTTACAGGATCAGCATCATGTCAGATTTCATACAATGGCTTTAGGTTTATCCTTCACTGGGCAAGTTTACTTAGATTTGAACCATAAGATCCATGGTGATATTTAACGCTTGTCCATGTTGTTTTTCTAGCCTGCAGGTGTACTCGTTAAGAGTCCTAAGATCGTCACTGTGGACCCGAAAGGTGTGGCTGAGTTCTTTAAACTCACTAAAACCATTAATCATCACTTAACATTCTCAGTGTCTAACCACTGCTTTTCCATTCAGGCGGAACACAAGAGGAAGTTCTCAACAGTCAGATTCCCAAAAAGGATATGATTCCTAACTCACCTACGAGCACACACATCTCTGTGACAGGTAGGAGATACCGACATATATATTCCAATTCTGTGATGCAGTGCCAATACAGGTAACTCTTTGACTGTTTTCCCACTCACGAATGGTCTACTCGCTCATTTGCAAATAAGTATATTTATTTATTTTTCAACACTGTGGAGGACCATTGTACCATGTCACTGTGTACCATTAAATGACTTACTATTGTGTATATGGATTTAAGAACAACCATGAGGTTTTCGTGTACTGTATGTTGTACAGTTTACATCGTCTATTTTTCCCCCACAATTGCAAGTTAAAGCAACAAACAAGCGCTCTCACAGAGATGCTTTACCAAAACACGTTGGAGGAGAGCCGCACTGTGGTGGACTGGTTAGCACACTCCTATACCCCTTTAACACTGACGATCTCGCGCTGCTGCGATCTTTCGGATGCTGCAGCAGCCAACGGCACTGCGTGCTGGTGCACGCTGTTCCACGCAGCTCTACCCCCATTCACACCAAACAGAGAAGGCAAATGGACTGGTACATGGCTTTACGAAATGCATTGCGAAATGATGCAAAATCAATCAGTCAATCAATCAAAGTCTGAAGTTTTCTAAACCATTCCAAAACGATGTTTCAAGATATGAAACATGTTTATTTTTTTTGTTGCGGAGTGTGATGAAATGACAAGTGTGGGATTCTACTTGAACAATTTGAGATAAATCTACAATTTGCGGCAAGAATCAGAATTGTGCAGCGTCTCTGCATGGTCGATTCCGAAATCATACGGGAAACAAAAAGTCAAAAAAGCCATAGAAAAAGGAAAACTGCCACATCGGACAGTCGCCGATGTATTTGTGAGTTCTCGGACTGATCTCACAAAATCTTGTTGGATTGTTGCCGATATAGAAACGTGTCATGAAGCCATGATCTCACCTGGAAGAAACGATAAGTCACTCAACAACACTACAAATAAGGAACAATTAAAATCATTATGACAGTTTCACAATGGCATGCATGCAGTAATTAAATGCCTCAAAAACTTCTTCTCCTCCTCCTCCTTCTATCATCCCCACTTACAAACTTTCTTCACTGCTACATCCATTCGTTCTTCCTCATTGTCAATCAGTAGATATGTGGCAGCACAATAGGTTCTTTGATGGTGTGAAATAACTTCTTCCAGGTTAATATCCTTTGTACAGTCCAGGTGCCTTCCTCCTCAAAATCCCAGGTAGAAATGATGATTCACTGCTTTTTACACTGTTTTAACGCTTATATATATATATGGTTGTGCGGGGAAATCCGCACGGAATTCAATCCAAAGCACCTTTTTTACAAGATCAAATGAGCTCAGACCAAACTGAAGGAAAACAGAATACCATCTCCGCATAATGTGCGACAGTTCTCCTCCAACTCTGCGCAACTGTACATCGTTTTACCCTCATTATATATGTGTACAGTCCTCCAGCACTACGATAACTCTCTGCCAGCATTCACTCGTGATGCATTGTCAGTGCGCAAACAGAAGTTCTTTTTTTCAAAAGAAATCACTTCTTGTATAACCCAGCACCACGGCGTGTTGCAGTTCACTGCCGCAGTTATCTACAGGCCTTGGTACACTCAGTTCATCGGTGTCAAAGGGGAATAACCTCACAGTGTGAAGGTCACTGGTTCAGATATTCAGGCCAGTCTTTCCAATGAAGATGAAAGTTTCCAGATATGCTCACTTCCTCAGTAACAGGTTCAAATGTTATGTGTACAGGAAGAGAAGATGTTTCAGCTCTCGTGGAGAACGCCATCAGTGGGAAGTCGATGGGTACACTGATCTACCAGCCCTCGGGATGCGGAGAGCAGAACATGATCCACATGACTCTGCCTGTCATTGCAACCATATATCTGGACAGAACCAACCAGTGGGAGGCTGTAGGCTTTCAGAAACGTGATGAAGCCCTCCAACACATAAAAACTGGTAA
This sequence comes from Salarias fasciatus, assembly GCF_902148845.1. Classification (NCBI taxonomy): domain Eukaryota; kingdom Metazoa; phylum Chordata; class Actinopteri; order Blenniiformes; family Blenniidae; genus Salarias; species Salarias fasciatus. Next base: position 33,580,421 of record NC_043750.1, on the reverse strand, counting down.
GTCAGTCAGTCAAGCACAAATACCTAACAAACACATGGGATCTGAATAACTATAAAAATAAAATGCTGCCATTGAAGTGGCACTGCACACTGTTGACAGAGTTGTTGAAAAGGCTGTTTCTCTGTTTTATCCAGGCTATAATCGGGAGTTGACTTTCCGTAAAAACGATGGGTCTTTTGCCGTGTGGGCAAAGCGCCCAAGCAGCTCCTGGTGAGACTCCAAGATCTCCATTCTATATGCACCCCCATTTCACAAATATACTGTACACATTTTTTAAACAAATATGACATTCTCTCTTCTTTTAGGCTGACAGCCTATGTTGCGAAGGTGTTTGCCATGGCCCATGGTCTGGTGGCAGTGCAGGAAGAGCATATCTGTGACGCCATCAAGTATCTAATCCTCAATGCACAGCAGCCTGACGGCATGTTTCGAGAAATTGGAACTGTAGCCCATGGAGAAATGATTGTGAGTGAAATGATTGTGAATTCTGCTTATTTCCCTTCAAAACTGATTGAGATGAATAAACAGCTATACCAGATTTATCTTTTAAAATCATATTGATGCGAGCATTGTGAATGTGACTGGAGTTCTGTCTGTGTAGGGAGATGTAAAGGGAACAGATTCAGACGCCTCCATGACGGCCTTCAACCTGATCGCCATGCAGGAATCAAGGGCGATATGTGGTGCCACTGTTAATGTGAGTATATCACCAGCATGCCATCTCTTCTCTTATATTTGCTTCATTTTCTCGCATTCTGTTTACGTTTGACTGCAGAAATTAAATAGAGCTGGTAATACATTTTAGATATGATGAAAATAGACACATAAAAGCACTTTTATTTCAAATATTTAATAAGTTATTCACCGACTTGGCTGCTTGGCTTATTTATTTGTGTTACTGTTTCACTGTTTACTGTTACAGCTGTACTTCATGAGTGAAACCTATGTTTCCTTCACAATTGCCCCAGACAAAAATGAGGTATTACCAGGTTTACAGAATGATGATGGAATTGTAGTTTCGAGGTTCAATCATTGATCATTGTGCAGACGAACAACAGCACACTTTTTTCCGAGGAAATTGTCTTGAACTAAACACCACTTCAACAGTGTCAAAGTGCTTTATACTGATACTCCCGGCTGCCACGCAAGATGCTCAACCTCCACGTGAAAATTTTGCTTCACAGTCATACTTCAACATCTGGACAGATTGAGAAAAGTTGATCAAACCAGCAACCCTGCTTCCTTTTCTTTGATGCCTCAGGTCAATCCTACTGACTGTTTCCTGCTTCCTCCATCTTTCCAGAGTCTGCCAAACAGCATAGACAAAGCTGTGGCATACCTGGAGAATCGCCTGGAGGGCCTCACCAATCCTTATGCTGTCGCCATGACTTCCTACGCGCTGGCCAATGAAGGCAAACTCAACCGGGAGATCCTCTACAAATTTGTTTCCCCAGGTGCGTTCACACTGGAATATAACGGGCAGATATTCACACACTTTCACTCACAATATTTCAATGTTTATCAAGACCTGCAAAGTTTTAATTCTCATGATGGTCTTCATGTTCTTGATAATTCACTAATTTATGCAGATAGCTCACATTTTTTGGTACAATGATTTCATGTCTGTTTTTACCTCACTGCATATCCAGTAGAGTAGAATAGAATAACAATTTGTTAAGAATACCTTTTAGTGAATAAGTTAACACAGTAAATGCTGCAAATGTGTTAAAATAAGCAAATAAAAAAAAGACAGACCAGAACACCACATTTCACCCAAAATTGTCTTTTTTTTTAGACTGATGCATGAACAATATGTGTCTGCTGGTCGAGGCATCTTTCTTGTAGTGCACAGTGTCATCCATCCATCCATCCATCCATCCATCCATCCATCCATCCATCTATTTGTTATCTGCCACTTATCTGGGATCAGGTTGTGGAGGCAGCAGTCAAAGCAGGGATGCCTACACTTCCCTGTCCCCAGACACTTCCTTCAGCTCTTCTGGGAGGATCCTGAGGCGTTCCCAGGCCATCTGAGAGACATAGTCTCTCCAGCGTGTACTCGGTCTTCCCTGAGACCTCCTCCTGGCAAGGTAGACCCAGAACAGGGAGGACTTCAGGAAAGCACCCAGAATAGATGCCCCAGCCCCCTCAGCTATTCCCTAAGGGAAGCTCACCCTATGAAGGAAGCTCATTTCAGCCGCTTGTATCCAGGATCTTGTCCTTTCAGTCATGACCCTGAGCTCATGCCCATAGAAGAGGGTGGGAACCGAGATTGACCAGTAAACCAAGAGCTATGCCTTGTGGCTCAGCTCCTTTTTCACCACGACAGAACACGACAATGAAGACTTCAGCCACTGCACCGATCTGCCTGTCATTCTCCCGTTCCATCCTTCCCCCATTTGTGAACAAAACCCCAAGATACCCAGACATCAGACTCCCTCCTGCTCCTTGGTGCACCGACAGACAGAAATTCTGTCCAGAAAAATTATGAGCAGAACCGGTGACAAAGGGCATCACTGCCAGAGTCCAACATGCACCGGGAACAGGTCCGACTTGCTGCCAGCAATGTGGACCAGACTCCTACTTCGGTCATAGAGAGACTGGACGGCCCTTAACAGGGAGCCCCAGACGCCGTACCCCTGGAGCAATCCCTAGAAGCTACTGTGAGGGAACACCTTCTCCAAATCCACAAAATGCGTGTACTGGTAGGACAAACTCCCACGAACCCCCTAACACTCTATGGAGGGTATATCGCTTTGCACGCCATTATCGGCTGTCAACTCATCCACACTGCACCTGGCTGCTGTGGTTCCCTCAGCTGGTGGTGAGCCCAATGGAGTTTGGACCCACATTGTCCGTTCAGGCTGAGCCCAGCTGGGCCCCGTGGGCAAAGGCCCATCCACTAGGCACTGGCATTTGAGTCCCAACTCCAGGTCTGGCTTCAGGGTGGGGCCCCGACTATGGCACACCAGGCAATGTCACGGTCTTTGCTTTAACTCTGTTCATAAGGGCTTTCAGCTGCTTCTTCTCCAGCCCATCACCCAGGACCTGTTTTTCATGGGAGACCCTACCAGGGGCAGAAAGCTCAAAACAACGTAGCTCCTTGGATCATGCAGACACTCAAACTCCCCCACGATGTTAAGGGGGCAGTTCAGGGAGGAGTAGAGCACAGCAGTAACAGGTTTTTTTTGTCTTTCAGAGTTGTCTCACTGGCCTGTACCTAAGGGACATAAATACACACTGGAGGCCACAGCTTATGCTCTTCTGGCCCTGGTCAAGACCGAGGTAAGCAAACCGAGGCTAGAAGGGAGGCAACTTGAACTCAGAATTTAATGATGAATGGCTTACAGGATTATTGTGGTCCAGTCCGAAGTACTGCGAGGTGGTGATGAGGAGGGCTGCATGCCACACTGTTATTCATCTTCTATATCAGTGGTTCCCAACCTGACCCCACCTCCACCATGCCTTGTGTGATTACAAAAGAAAGTTGAAGGGACCTCATAATAGGAATGTGTGTGTGGAATAAAGTTTCTTTGTAGTATTCTTCACTGATAACTTTCTGGTCTTTGCTCATTAGATTGACACAAATGCCTTTAACTTTTTCCTGTTCTTCTTCCTTTCTGTTCATGAAGGCATTTGAAGATGCCAGGCCTGTGGTGAGATGGTTCAACCAGCAGCAGTTTGTGGGCGGAGGCTATGGATCAACTCAGGTACAATAAAACTTTCTCCTCTGTCTGTCCACAGTGGAATTTCTTTGCTGTTAGCTCATCGCCTTTGCCTCATGTTTCCTTTGTCCTTTTTTTTTCTCTCCAGTCGACAGTCATGGTCTACCAGGCTGTATCGGAGTACTGGATCAATGCTAAAGAACCAGAGTACGACCTGAACGTGGACATTTTGATGCCAGGCAGGGCAAAGCCTGACAAGTTCAACTTCAACAGAGAAAACCACTATCAAACAAGAACATCGAAGGTGGAAACACACTCCTTCATTGACATTCACAAAACACGTTCATGTCTACTCACCTTTCTCTGCGTGTGTGTGTGTATACATCTTGAAATCTCAACAGATTAATGATATAAACCAGGACGTGCTTGTGACAGCCACAGGATCAGGAGAAGCAACAGTAAAAGTACGATATCAGCTTTGTGTTTGGTCAACGTCATTTCAAGCTGTCATGAATGCTGTTAATATTTACTTCCATTTTTGTTTCAGATGGTGTCCTTGTATTATGCTCTGCCTAAAGAAAAAGAGAGTGACTGTCAGAGGTTCAACATGTCAGTAGAGCTCATCCCAGGTAACCCGGTGCTTTCTGTCTTTTCATATTTATCTGTTCATTTACATGTTGTCTGCTTGTCTTTATGATCTCTTCTGTAATCTGATGCTTTATTTTCTCAGAGAAAATGGATGATGACGAGAAGGTATTCCGGCTGAGAATAGAATTGTTGTAAGTGGAGCTCATCCTCAGTCCTGTTTGTTTGAAATCAGTCTTTCAATAATTGAGCTTGTTTGTTCTTTTTGTTGTTCCTCTCTTATTTTTCAATTTATTGTGTGTGCAGGTACAATAGCAAAGAGCGTGATGCGACAATGTCGATCTTGGACATCGGATTATTGACTGGCTTCACCGTGGATAAAGACGACTTGGACCGGGTGAGTCTTTTCACAAACACTGAGTTTAAAAGTCGACATTTTATGGAATCAAACCGGGTTTATTGAATGCTACACTGTGCTATATTAATATTTGTATGGGTGTCACTGCTGGGATATCTGTCAATGGCCACAAAAAAATAAGTCAATATCAATGAATATCATCTGTTTCCCCCAGATTGCCTGTTAAACGGTCAAAATTCTACAGTGAAGCCATACACTGGCAGACTCTCCCACTTCCCCAGCCTGAAAACTCAAAGTTTCTCAGATTAACTTCCAAATCTACTTAATTGCTAATTTTTATCATCTTGGACCAGATAAACACTTGAACCCCAATTGTGATCATGTCCCCAAAGAAGTCCTCAGTAGGCTGCCACTGTCATCAAGTGAATGAATTCAGGAGGAGGCAAAAAAATTCAGTCCTGCAGCTTACATTCACAGCAACCAGAAAGCAATCTGAATTTTTATTGCTTAGCAAGCACTACTGGATGTAGGAGTTATAATCTTATACTCACAGACAAAAAGTTAAAACTGGAGAATGTGGTTTTCATTCCATGTGGTCTTAAACTAAAACCAAAGATACTGCCTCTTTTTATCATTTTACTTTAAAAACAAGCTTGTGGTTACAATGTGTGTTTGTTTCCATGCAGTTGTCGAAAGGACGTGCCCGCACCATTGCAAAATATGAGATGAACACTGTGCTGTCAGAAAGAGGCTCACTCATCATCTACCTTGACAAGGTACGGCCATGTTTTTCCCCCTCCTCACCTCCCCTCCCCAGCATGGTTTTGCTTTAATAATATCAGATTCCCCTTTGCTCCACAGGTTTCTCACACACGGCCAGAGGAAATCAGTTTTAGAATCAGGCAGACGCTCAAAGTGGGCGTCTTGCAGCCGGCAGCCGTGTCTGTCTATGAATACTATAACGGTGAGTCTCCAAGACTCGAACCGCCGCGGTTCACTTACCACAAAACATTCTTCATCAACCATTTTTCTTCTTGCAGAAACTCAATGCGTGAAGTTCTACCATCCAGAGAGGAAAGCTGGACAGCTTCTGCGGCTCTGCAGAAACGATGAATGCACTTGCGCTGAAGGTGACTGAAATTCAGCACTTTGGATGATGAAAGCTGAGGAGTCAGTCAATGTCTGTGTCTTTTGACCTCAGAAGACCGTAACATTCACACATCGTTTTCATATTTTTGCTCTCAGAGAACTGCAGTATGCAGAAGATGGGAAAAATCAGCAATGATGAGCGCACTGCTAAGATTTGTGAGGCTACACTAACCAGCAAAATAGAGTTTGGTAAGAAACCATGTGTATTTCTCCCAAACTGGGAAAGTGTTTCTCTGTGTTGGAAAGGGCAATTGAGAATCAATCTGAATCTCTCATTTGCACAGCATACAAAGTACAACTGGAGGAGATGGTAGCTGATCTGTCCACAGACAGTTACACCATGCGGATACTGGATGTCATCAAAGAAGGTAATTTTCATTTTCAATATTTTTTTCAATTGTTGGCCTGTAAAAAGCCATATACTTTTTATAACCATGTTTTTTTTTTTTTTTTTTTTTTTTTTTTTTACTTACACATCATTCATGAACTGTATGGCTTTCCTGTATCATAGAAGTTCAAACACAGAATAAACATTAATTTGATGGAATAAATTGCATATATTAGGAACTACATTTATTTGCTCTGAGATAGTTGACAACTGGTCATTAAAAAAATTTAATTCATGAAATTATTAGACATGAAGTTGATGGGGAGCGTAATTATCATTAAAAAAATGTTTTAAACCAAATTTGAACTGAATTTATTGTGTAAATGCTGAATGCATTTCAAGGTGAAATTAAAAGAAATTCTAGATGCATGAATGGTGATTTGTTAAATTTGAGCTCAGGTTATGCAGTTATTAATGTTCAAGCCATAATTCTCACATAGCATGTCAGGACAAGAGCTCTGTCATCGTTTAGCCATAAGACCAAGAGAATAAAAATCATGATCTGTGTTTGATTTGTGACTTTTACAAGTGTAAGCGGATATTAATAAAGCTCCTGTTAGTATGAGACACTGAACTCATTCATCCTGAAATCGATCCACTGGTCGCTACTTGTAGCTCATTGCAAAAGCCCATTTTATTCCACCAAGTTAATCAAGCTAAAAGTGCCTTATTTCTTATGATGATATGACTCCAGTTCCTTAATTGATTGACAATGTGTTCATAATGCTGGCAGGAATGCATTCCAAGTCTGGAAGTAAAATGAGCTGTCTTTGCTGTCATGACTGCAGGAAACACTGATATTGGTCCTATGGGTAAACTGCGCACGTTCCTCAGCTATCAGCACTGCAGAGAAGCTTTAGGTCTTCAAAAGGGTAAAACGTACCTCATCATGGGCTCGTCCAAAGACATCCACAGAGATGACCAAGAGCAGACGTATGTGCAGTCGGACTTTTCTAAAATGTGTTATGTTTTTCCACAACAGTTCACCTTTGATTCCTGTGTATCTGGCTCATTGTTTTTCTGTCTTCAGGTTTCAGTACGTGCTTGGTGAGAGGACCTGGGTTGAGTACTGGCCCACAAGAGCAGAGTGTCAAACGGATGAACACCGACCGTCCTGTTTGGGCTTGGATGAGATGGTGGATCAGTATAGAGTCTTTGCATGTCAGCAGTAACGAAATCCAAGGAACTGTAACCTTTATTTTTATACATCTCATGTTTTTCCTGTGTAACCTTGCATGGGTGAATAAAGTATATTGTCCTGAAAATTTGGTGTTTTCCATTTAGATCATCTTTGCCAGCCCTTGTGAACTTCATAAATGGTATTTTAAGTAAAGAAATGGCATTGCATTGGTCCTGACATACATTTAATGTCTACAGTTCATCATCAATGTCCTATGAAGAAGTCAATTTGTTTGATACATTCAAGAAAATGTAAGAATGAGGAGAGTGAAAAATATTAAATTAAGAGTATTTTTTATGAGGGGCTGACAGGAACATTATCCAGGTTTACCATTCACACACACATGAAACTAAAGATTTCCAAACCTTTTGGTGAAAACCTCACACACTTAGAACTGAACTGCTCTCACACACACTCCTGAACTGTTGTCCTCTTACATACACAACTAACACATTCTCAAACACACTGCTGAAACACTCTCACATGCACGACTCGTCACTCTTTCATGATGACTCCAAGGCACTGTCCATGGTGCTGAAATAGCCAATCCACCGTTTTGGTTAGGATCCAAAGTGGGTCTGTATTCATTGAGGAATTCCAATTCACTGTTCATGGTGCTGAAACAGTCAATCCACCATTGTGGTGCAGAATATCAGTTGGTCTCAGTATCATTAACAATCTTCGACACTGTCCATGGTGCTGAAATAGCCAATCCACCATTGTGGTGCAGAATATCAGTTGGTCTCAGTATCATTAACAATCTTCGGCACTGTCCATGGTGCTGAAATAGCCAATCCACAATTTTTTGTAATGATTAACAATGGGTCTCTATTTATTGGTGAATTCCAATTTGCTTTCCATGCTGCTGATATAGCCAATTGACTGTTGTGGTGAAGTTTAACAGTGGGTCGCTTTTTGCCAATAAAAATAAGGCGCTGTCCATGGTGCTGAAATAGCCAATCCAGCATTGATGTGCAGAGTAGCAGTTGGTCACTGTATCATTAAAAATCGACGGCGCTCTCCATGCTGTTGAAATAGTGAAACCATGGATTTGGTACAGATTAATTGTTCGGTCTCGATTCATTGATGAATTTCAATTTGCTCTCCATAGTGCTGATATAGCCAATTGACTGATGTGGTGCAGAATGTCAGTAGGTCACTCTCTCATAATTATTCCAAGGCGCTGTCCATCGTGGTGAAATAGCCAATCCACCATTTTGGTTTGGATCAACAGTGGGTCTCTATTCATTGAGGAATTCCAAGTCAATGTCCATTGTTCTGATATAGCCAACTGAATGTTGTGGTAAAGATCATTATTAAGTCTCTGTTTACAGATCAATCCAAGGCGCTGTCCATGGTGCTGAAATAGCCAACCCACCATTGTGGTGCAGAGTATCAGTCGGTCGCAGTGTCATTAAAAATCCTCGGCACACCCTGCCACCCACACTTTGGCGGTTGTGGGTGGTGGGGGGGCCTGGATGTGGGGTTCGGTGTTCCCTTGCCTTCCGGAGGGGTCTCCCACAGGACATGACAGTTGGATGACGTGGGAATGTGAGTGTGTTTGGGGTAGGGTTGACTTTGTGTGTGTGTGTGTGTGTGTGTGTGTGTGTGTGTACGTGCTTGCTAGCGTGTGTGTGTGTGAGTGTGTCAGAATGTGAGTGTGTTTGGTTTAGGGATGAGTGGTTGTGTGTGTGTGTGTGAGTGTATGTGTGTGTATGTGTGTGCATGCATGTGTGTGTGTTAGTGTGAGTGAGTGAGTGGGTGTAAGTGTTGGGTTGGGGCGGGGGGGAGTGAGGTGGGAGAGGACAGGGTGGGAGGGGTGGGAGGGGACAGGGTGAGAGGGGTGGGTCGGGGGGTGGACGGGGGGTCGGAGGGGGGTGATGCCCTGGATCTCGGGGTGCGTGGCCGGAGCGCTGGGGGGTGTACTGGCCTGGGGTGGGTAGCCGCCCGTGTGGGCCGGTTCTCCCGGGTGGGTCATGGCCCTCCGCCTGTGTGGGGGGTTGGCTCTTGGGTTCTTGGGCCTTGGGCTCTCGGCTCTGACCGCCCCGGGCGTCCGGCGCCCGGGTGGACCGGCTCCTGCCGGTCGTGGCTCCGCGGAGTGTATCATTCAAAATCCATGGCACTGTCCATGGTGCTGAAACAGCCAATCCACCGTGGTGATGCAGAATATCAGTAGTTCACTGATAATTCCAAGGCACATGATGATTCCAAGGCGCTGTCCATGGTGTGGAAATAGCCAATCCATAATTGTGGTGCAGAGTATCAGTTGGTGACTTTGTCGGTAAAAATCCAAGATGCTGTCCATGGTGCTGAAATAGCTAATACACCGTTGCAGTGCAGAAAATCAGCGGGCCACTCTTTCATGTTAACTCCAAGGCACTGTCCATGGTGCTGAAATACCGAAATGCAGCGTTTTGGTAGAGATTAACAGTGGGTCTTTATTCATTGATGAATTCCAATTGCTGACCATTCTGCTGATATAGCCAATTGAGTGTTGTGGTGAAGTTTAAAGGTGGGTCGCTGTTTACCAATAAATCCAAGGTGCTGTCCATGGTGCTCAAATAGACAATCCACCATTGTGGTGCAGAGTATCAGTTGTTCTCAGTATCTTTAAAAATCCGAGGGGCTGTCCATGGTGCTGAAATAGCCAATCCACCATTGTGATGCAGAATATCAGTTGGTCACTGTTCGGGAAAAATCCAAGACGCTGTCCATGGTGCTGAAATAGCTAATACACCGTTGTGGTGCAGAAAATCAGTGGGATGCTCTTTCATGATGATTCCAAGGCACTGTCCATGGTGCTAAAATACTCAAACCCACCATTTTGGTCAAAATTAACAGTAGGGCTATATTCATCGATGAATTCCAATTGCTGTACATGCTGCTGATATAGCCAACTGCCTGTTGTGGTGAAGTTTAACAGTGGGTTGCTGTTTAGCAATAAATACAATGCGCTGTCCATGGTGCTGAAATAGCCAATCCACCATTGATGTGCAGAGTAGCAAATGGTCAAATGGTCACTGCAGACCCATCGCCAGACATGGGGGTGGGGGGTGGGGGTGGGGGGGGTTGGAGTGAGGATGATGCAGTGCGTGCTCGTGCTAATATATTTTGGGGGATTTTGCCCTCTTGCCCCTGCGTAGACCCGGCCCTGTTACACCATATCAGTTTCCCTGTTTGTGGCAGCTATAAACCTGCTACTCAAAGCCGGAGAGTCACAGTGTAAAGGACCAAAGGCAGGCGATGGAATAAGACATATAGCCTGCAAAACATTCATGGACGACATCACCGTGATAACCCCATCCATTCTCGGGACGCGATGGGTCCTGGGTTCACCGGAGAAGATGGCCACCTGGGCCCACATGCAGTTCAAGCCTGGCAAATCCAGGTGCCTTCTGAATGGAAGTCTGTCAAATAACTCCTTCAGCATCCAGGGGTTGGAGATTCCAACCATTCAGAAGGAACGAATCCAATGCTTGGGAAAGAGAGTGCTATAACAGCACTCTGAAGGACAGGGGGAACCTCGAGTACACCTCAGCTCAACTAAGGGAGTGACTGAGGAGAATCGATAAGTGTCCACTGTTGGACAGATTTAAGGTGTGGTGCTTCCAGCATGGCATCATAACAAGACTCCAGTGGCCGTTTCTGCTCTACGACTTCCCTATGACTAGATTAGAAGCAATCCAGCATTCAGCTTAGTCAACCTCTACAGCAAGTCTTCAGTACTCCGGTTACCATGCTCCTTGGTCAGTGTGCAAGCTTTTAGTCTCCAGGGACACTGCCATTAACTGCGGCAGGAAGTGGAAACCCCTTGAAACAGTGAAGGAAGCAGAAGCCTACCGGAGGTATCAAGAAATCGTGGGCACTGTGTGTTGGGGACATCTGGGGCTTGGCAACTATAGTGCCAAGAGCTGGTCAAAAAGCAACACACAAGACAGAAGGGACTTGGTGGTGCAAAGGATGCAGGAGACAGCTGAAGAAGAATTAAAGAAGAATTAAAGTGGCAGTGTTGGGTTCCCAGGCGCGCTGGATGCAGTGGGACAGGGCACTCGATAGACCACTGTCTTGGAAACTGTTCTGGGGTACTGACCAAAGCAAGCTGAACTTCCTGCTGCGTGCTGTGGCTGATCTCCTACTCATACCAAGCAATTTGAAGATCTGGGGCAAGGAGCAAGAGGCATTCTGTAGGTCGTGAGGCACCAGCCTCTGCACACTGAACCACATTCTGACCAGCTGCCCAAAAGCTCTTGCAGATGGGTGCTACAGGTGGAGACATGGCAAAGTCCTCACCAAGGTTGCCATGTGGGTCAAACTACAGAGAAGCAACACCAACAAACAGCCACCAGCACCACCAAGGTTCACAAGCTTCCATCTGGAGGGCAGCAAGGTTCGGAAGGGAAAAAGATCGGACAGCCTACCATCAATGCTACGCCGCACAACAGATTGGGAGCTGTGCGTAGACCTCAAGAAGAAGTTGGTCTTTCCTCAGGAGGTAGTGGCAACTACCCTCCGACCGGATATGATCCTTCTTTCCAGGAGTTCGAAGTCCATCATTCTCGCCAAACTCACTGTTCCCTGGGAAGACAGGCTAGCCATATCTCACCAGGCACAAAGGGCTAAGTACCAGTACATAGTAGTAGAGGCAACCCTTGCTGGGTGGCATGGCACCCTCTATCCAATTGAGGTCGGCACCAGGGTTTTCCCTGCTACATCTATGTGCTGTTTCCTGCAGAAGGTTGGGCTTAATCCAAAGTAACTGCAGAAGGCCTCCAAGGAGATTGCCACAGTCGCCGAAACCAGTTCCAGGTGGCTGTGGTTGTCAAGAAATCGTAGCTGGACCCCTCCTGCATGTGAAGGTTAACTCTGCCTTTGTTGCCCTACTCAGGAGAGGTGTACAGGTTAAGGTGCGAAACACCTGTGACCCTGAGATACCTGCTGAGGATGCAGAAGGGGTCCCTAGGAACACCACTACACTCCACCAACTCCAACCTCAACATCCACATCCTATGTTGCTCCTGCAGTCTCTGCTTGTAGCAAAGCATTTTCGGTGTGTTTACTTCATCCTGACAGTGCCTGTAATTAATCTTCAGCTCGTGGCTAGGATCAACCAGTTGAGGACACTTTGTGGCTTCTCTCCTGGATTGTTGCTTTCCTTTTAGCCATGCACCGTGGAAAGAAAAACAGACCAGAAACCGATGAACAGATTTGGTCTTCCACCTTGTTCCTCATTACGATGATGTTAAAGAAGGCATATTGCAAAAAATATGATTAATCCAGAGACTCAAGGCAAAGGTTCCTGTCTCTATATATTTAGCCTCATGAGAGCTCCAAATAACTCTACTTGAGGCAAAAGAAATAATAAGGATACTCACAGACCACCCACTGACTCAATACCACCAGAGAGCAGCTGGTGTGAGTAACCACCCAGTAACGTCTGATGAGCAATAAAATACATTTACTAAACCTGTTAAAAGAACTCCAGTTTGTCACCTTTGTGGACAAGAAGGTTACACAGAGCCCATGTGCCCTCGAAACTCATTAAAAATGACCCAGATGCTTCTTACTAGGACAAACGATTTCAAATCAGAAAATGGAATGACAATGAAAATCACCATGGTAAAGATCAATGAGAGAAAAAAATATAAAGCATTGATGGACACTGGCAGTACTCAGACCCTGGTGCACAGGCAACATGTACCCAATAATACGGTGTGTACTGATGAAAGCATCCCAATTTATTCAGTGCATGGCGATGAAAAGCCTTATTCTATTGCTGATATCTTGATTGAAGTGCAAGGGCAGCCATATAGTATTGAATGTTGGTGATGCAGATAACTTGCCCTTTCCTGTAATATTAGGAGAACATCTGCCAGTACTTTATCATCAGTTAAAACCTTGACAAAATTGCAATGTGGTGACATGGACACAAGTTAAGCAAAGTGAACATCTCCCAGTGCATTGCTTTTTTTTTTTTGATGGGGATTTACACACAAATTCCAGGAAATCAAGCTGCCTGAGAAGACAGGAAAAATTTAATCGAACGGTGATAATGTGTATGTAATGTGTAATGTGGGCAAATAATCCAGAATTAGACGCGCCACCACACACGTCTCTCCGTGTGCGCGTCCTATAATAATCCATATTTTTGTCAGATACTTTTATCCATACTTTTATCACTTGCGCTGAGGATATCCAATATGGCAACTGAACGGTTTTTGTTGCTTTTTCATCATATTTCAACCAATCAAGTGACTCATCGCTGCCTCCGACGGCTAACCAGCCAACCGTTGCTGAGACTGATGGACCTCATCATCAGTCGTCATCGCTCATCATCGATGAATTCTGAGCCAATCACGTCGGAGGAAACGTTTGACTGACAGGGCTGGTAGCCAATGAGCTTGCTGGATAACCTGAAAGCGGGGTTTTGGGACTTCTGACAGTTGCTGAGGGCTGAAAACTGTGGGGGGTTTTTTCTGTTCCTCTCAATCTGTGTGCCTTATCCCACACTGAAGCCTATCTGAAGTGATTTTTTGAGTACTTTATGAGTTTTTGGAGTGAAAATAATGTAACAACGGGCTAAAAACCAACATATACCATTGTACAGAGGGCATGCAGACGGTATACAGAGGATGTCCAAAATTGACACGGCCGGGGTATAGCAGTACAATTACATGTGTGAAACACTCATTTGTTGTATTACTGCTCTGACATGTTGACCTGAACTGTGTAAGACCCCAGGCTTTGGCAAAATTGTGTTTTCAAGCTATTACAGTGCTGCCACACCTATTTCCAGGTGTTTAAAGAGGGAAAAAATTCAGGCGAGAATGAAATTCATCCTAATTCAGTGTGCTGCAACATAAGTAAATCTGTGCCAGCAGCACCTAGAGTAATTCTGCACTGGGTGAAAACACAGGTTATCAGCTTTCAAATGAGACCCCAACCATGCATGTACTCCAAACAGTTCAAGAACAGCATTCAGTTTACTTTGGGTATGTCTTTAGTTGAACTTTTAGGCGAAAATGGTCCCGAGCTTAAAGGGTTAATATGTTTATTTGGACTCTGAAAATTGACATTTCTGAATGGGTTCCAATGAGACTCTCTTTCAAACCAACAACACCGCCCCCTGCTTTAGACCCATCATTGATTTTGTCATGTTTATCTTTCCTCAGAGTGCCAATAATGTTTCCCAACAGCTGCTGGGAAATCAAGTGTCCCTGTGTTTGCACTGAGAGATGTTTTTGGGAGGAATATGGAGGAGGCGGGCGGAGAGAACTGGCTGGATAAAAGGATGGAGCTGCTCTCGGACGGGACAGAACAGGACCAGGAGACGGAGGATGAGGAGGATGAGGAAGACTCTGCTGCTGCTGCTGGCCTCTCTGGCCTTTGCCTCTCTCACGGCTTTGACTGATGGAGCTCCGCTGTGAGTAGACGTGCTGCAGCTTCTTTAACGTTCTGTTTGATGGTAGACTGGGCAGAGGACTCAAACTGTGCACTGAAGTACAACTGCTGATATTGTCCTGTAGTAATGTACTGCCAAAACACTCAAGTAAGAGCAGAGAGCAAGAAATTCTTCAAAATGATGTTTCATTTTTATCCTGAATGTTCAATACCAGGTGTTTCTTGTTCTTTAACAAATAGAGATGGCCATTTTTCAAAAGTAAGACTTCTCAACCTCGCAGTTACACAATTAATTGTTAGAATAATAATTCAAATTATGTGCCAGCTCAAAAAATGTGTGTTAGTATGAGCAATATTATCTCTACTTGCACATTTGCACAGTTAATTGAGTATTTGTACTTTCTTATCTCTGCCTTTTTCAGAAAATATAGATATGTAACTCCTGGCTGGCATTCAATGGACATTAAATTTGTGTTGAAAGAATGTCAGTTGATAAAAAAATGTTACTTCAATGTCAAAACAACGTTGAACACCAAATGGTTGAAGTTGTGTCGTGAACTCACTTACAATTTTGAATTTTAAAAATGTAACTGAAACATATCAGTTGAAAAATAGCGTTATTTCAATGTCCAAACAACGCTGATCAATTTACCGTTGAAAAAGCATTGAAGAATCAACTCTGAATTAAATGTTTTTTGAGTCATGATAAAAGCGTTACATCCACCGACATATAGGGAACTTTCTTTGTCTCAGTTCTCATTGTCTCGTAAAGGCAGAACTATGTATCATAAAAGAACCATGCAACAGTTAAATTTAGTACATCAGTTGATAAAATTGGAAACTTGGGCGAAATATAAAACAACCATTTTACAAATTACCACTTTGTTCTGGGTGAGTTGCACCACATTTCAGGATGAGTAGTTTTCTGCAAACATAGTGGTTATGCTACCATTTCAAGTTATTAGTCTGACAGTAGCTGGGTTGGTAGGACGGTTGATTCACTAATTAACAGATCATCAGCTCAAATCCTGTATTTTCCCTCTCTCTGTGGACAAAAACTGAGGTGTAAGGAGGACACTGAATTACCAAGTGGATAGATTTTGTGCCTCCATAGGATGGTGAATGTGATTCATGTGATTTGTTGCTGTACTGCTCATTGTGCAAAGTACTATATAAATTTAGCCCATTTACTGAACTATAAAGTACACATCCATACTTTAGCAGCATTTGTGTGTCAAACAGTGGCGGCTGCTGGTCTTCCAAAGAGGGGAAGCTCATTTTCAGCATACATTGTAATATGTGTAATCTGTTTTTTGTATGTAAATTCTATTAGCTTTCATGCCTTTTGTACGCCCTGTCAAAGTTAGACAGATCCTCAAAGCCCACTTGTGACCAGACAACACCTCCCTGAGATAGTTTCATCCAGAGGCATGGCCAGCAGGACATTTTATTGGTGACAGCGCTTCCAGTCAGCAGCTCACCTGGTCAGACCAGGACAGCTGAAAGGACCTGTTACTTTTCCCCACCTTTCGGCACCAGCTCAGTCTTAGGAGTTGATCTGTTATGCAGTTTAACACCAATTTTCTCTTCGTAAGGAAGACTATCAAATGGCTTCACCAAAATCCGGTTCACAACATTCACATTGTCTGCCGTTGTGTGCAGCTAGCGAGCAGCTGGAGCTGCTGGAGGCTGGAGCGCTGTGTGAGAGAAGGGGAGAAGCTCCACAGCTGCTAGTCGAGGACAGAAACCACAGAGTGACCGAAACGAGTCTCCAAACACAACGCTAGTCGTTTTTCACAAACATAAAGTCTCCAGGGATCAGCAAAGCCTCCAAATCAACTCAGAACAGCAGAATGAAAAACTTCAGAAGCGCTTTGGTGCATTTTTTTTACTTCAAGATCGCTGATTTGCTAATTTCGCTGTCAATCAAGCTTCACACAGATCATCCAATCACCATGCAGAAGCTCAGCGTCCAGCCCAGCTCACTGCTCCATAGACCCCCAGAGACGCTGAGCGTCCGTGGGCGGGACCAGCCCAGTATTTTATCCAATGAGCGTCCAGTTTCACTGCAGCAGAACAACCCACTCTAGCTTCCGCATGGACGCTCAGCGTCTGGCTGTTTAAAGCGCCGTGCCGCTGCGAGGAGGAGTGAGAAAAAAGCCGAGTCAATTACTTCAGATAAGTAGCCGATTCTGAACAAAAGATGAACGTGTTGTAGCGCATATTTAGTCAATGAAATGTTCACACAACAGTAAATATTGGACCACTTACTTTTTGACATTTTAGGGGAAGTTGAGCTTCCCTTGCAGTCTTAGAGCAATCGCCACTGGTGTCAAACGATGTTGAAGAACAGAGCTTCATGGTCAACATTCTTTAGATTTGCAAAATCAAAACAAACATCAACAGTTATTCAACACTGGTAACAGATGTTTAGTCACTATTGAATTAACCAGTAAACCAGCATAAAAACGCCAGCTGGGTCAGATAGTTTGTTGATTTAATTTTGAAAGTTTCACATAGATAGAAATGCCTTTCATGTTACCTGCATCTTACATAATAAGTCAGTTTGTGTAATCTGGGTCAAGGTAATGGACTTTTTTCATGCAGTGCCAAAAAAAAAAAAAGGTTTACATGTTCTTTGCAAAGAAAAAAGGGAAAACCCAGTCCAGGGCTGAGATGAGAATTTCGAGTTGATCTTCTGCTGGATGATTATCAAATTCATCAATAGATCACTCATTGTGTGTAAAGTCCAGACAGCAGCTCACGACCCTTGCCTGAGCAAATATATGCTTTTGGCATGCAAACTTTATTAATTTGAGTGAACTGGACCATGAGATAAAATAAGTTACATCACTTTCAGAAGTCAAAATTATATGTTACATCATTTTAAGGATTCAAATTGCAATAAAAAAGAGGCCATGAAGCTTCATTCTGAGCCCTTTCTCAATCTGAGTCCCACGTGAAATATGAGGAGAACACTGAAGAGCAGCATTGGCTTGATTTTTCTGTCCTCTCTCATCTCTGCAGTAAAGTCATGTCTGCCCCCAACCTGTTGAGAGTGGAAACAACAGAAAACATTTTTGTGGAGTGTCAGGACTGCACCGGAGGAGACATCAAGGTCCAAATCAACGTGATGACGCACCCAAGGAGAGATGAAATCCTCGACTCCACGTCTGTGACTCTCACCAGTGCCAATAACTACCAAATGTTTGGACAAGTCAAGGTGAGGGAATTATTCATAATGCAGAAATGGTTCTCATAAAGGTCCCTCGTTTTTCTCACTGTCTGTTGTTTCAGCTCGCGGGTACAAAATTCAAAAAGGATCCCAACGAGAAGCAGTACGTTTACCTGCAAGCTCAGTTTGATGATCGACTACTGGAGAAGGTGGTCTTAGTTTCCTTCCAATCTGGATACATCTTCATCCAGACAGACAAGACCCTCTACACCCCCAACAGCAGAGGTGACTCTCAAGTGCCACTGAAATGTGATAATAGCTGCTTTTATTAAGAAATCGATCATTGCAATATGAATTATAGCTACAATAACCATTCAAAACATTTTTCTGTTTGAAGGCTAGATTTTCTATTGTTTTTAATAGATTTTGGATCCAAAGATCAAATCCACCCATCCATTTTCTACCACTTATCCAGGGCCGGGTGGTGGGGGCAGCCGTCTAAGCAAAGATACCTAGACTTCCCTGTGCCCAGACACTTCCTCCAGCTCTTCTGGGGGGATTCCAAAGCGTTCCCAGGCCAGCCGAGAGACATGTGGTGGATTCCAATTCTCCCCTTAGCCCTCGCCCTTGGCCCTAACCCTTCGTTTTGCGCGTTCACGTGCAGTGGTAGTGGTGTCCCGATTCTACTTCACACCCCTTCAGACCGAGGGGGAGGGCGGAGTGCGAGGGCTATCTGGCCCTCGAAATGGAGATTTTCTGGGGGCACACTAGGAAACGAGGGCTATGTGAAATTTCCCACATTGCGCTGGGAAATGACGAAGAAAACATTAGCAGCAGCCAAATAAATCTACAAATGTGAGTATTTTTTGTTTTAAAACAAAACCAAAACGCTATTTTAAGGTCGTTGCAATGTTACGTGACAGCTCGTTAGCGATAAGTGCATCTGCTCATGTAACGTTAACGATTAACTTGTTTTAATTTCTGCACGACCATGACACGTTTTGTTGATATTACCATAGCCTGCTTTTCTGCTTTGAGTGTATAAGACACCCAAAAACATGCCATTTGTGCTCTGCTAGTAAACATTATCGGAGCATTATGCAGCATCACGGACTGTAAGGTTAATGTCAACAAGCACCGCTGGGATAATATGATTGATAAAGAATGAAACGTGTGGGCTTTAAACGAATAATTCCTTTACAACAGTGTTGCATATTAACCAGACAATTCTGAAAACGTTATAGAATAAAATAACCAGCCTGGCAGCAGATTACAACATCATATTACTTGAGATTTTATTCAGATATAACAGCTGTACCCCTCTTTTGTGTCAGAACTTTTCACTCATATTTCACTTTACTTTTTATACAAGGAAGAAGAACAAGAAGAGGAAGAAGATCATCATCAGAAGATCTTTTGAAAAAAAAGTGCAAAGGAGCAGAAGTGCCACAAAGAGAGTGAAGCCAAAACTGTGCGTTTCTTGAGCCTTTTTGCCAGATGCAAATAATGAATCCTTGTCCATACCATGGTGTGTAGGACCCTTTTGCACATTTTATTATTGTTCTGGTTAGTTAAATACATAAGAGTACATTTTTTTTGTTTTATAGAACTAATGGTTTGACAAAAATGTTTATTTTGGTTGTTGTGCAATATTGATGGTGGATGTTTACACACAGCTTAATCCTTTTACATATTTATACTATTTTATTAATTTTGGAGCAAATAAAGCTAAAACTGTTGCTGGTAATTCCAATTGCATAATAAAATGCATTCTTTCTAATTTGTATGAATTATTATTAACATTTTTATGCAGCACACAGAAAAAGCAGAAAAAACAATCCAATTGCCCAGGAAAGGGACATTAGTTCAGCTGGCGACAGCACTGTAAGTTCTTTTGTAAACAATACCGTCAGTTTACTTTGTCACGGGCAGCTAGTGATGACGTATGATGATCTCGAAGGGCTGTCCCATTTCTTCGGGGGGAATTTCAGGCCCTACCCCTTGACACTCTGTTTCAAGGGGTAGGGCAAGGGAAAGGGTTAAGGGCTTGGGCGAGGGGTAGGGATGGAAAATAGAATTGGAATTGGGCCTTAGTCTCTCCAGTGTGTCCTGGGTCTTCCCTGGGGTCTCCTCCCAATGGGACATGCCTGGAACACCTCCCCAGGGAGGCGTCCAGGACGCATCCTAAAGAGGTGCCTGAGCCACCACAGCTGGCTTCTCTCAATGCGGAGGAGTAGCAGCTCTACTCCAAACTCCTCCCTGGTGACTGAGCTCCTCACCCTATGTCTAAGGGAGCGCCCAGCCACCCTACGAAGGAAGCTCATTTCAGCTGCTTGTGTCCAGGATCCTGTCTTTTTGGTCATGATCCAAATCTCATGACCATAGGTGAGGGTGGGAATGTAGACTGAGCGGTAAATCGAGAGCTTTGCCATTTGGTTCAGCTCTTTCTTCCCCTCAACGGACCAATACAAGGACTGCATCACTGCAGACTGCACCAATCTGTCAATCTCACGCTCCATCCTTCTCCCACTCGTGAACAAGACCCCAAGATACTTAAACCTCCACTTGGGCCAGAGTCTCTCCACCAACCTGGAGAGGGCAAGCCACCTTCCTCCGGTCCAGGACCATGGCCTCAGATTTGTAGGTGCTGATCCTCATCCCTGTCGCTTCACACTCGGCTGCAAACCGCCCCAGTGCATGCTGCAGGTCCAGGTTCGATGGAGCCAACGGAACAGCATCATCTGCAAAAAGCAAAGATGAAATCCTGTGGCTCCCAAACCGGACCCCCTCCGGACCCTCACTGCACCTAGAAATTCTGTCCATAAAGATTATGAACAGAACCAGTCCAAAGAGATGTTTTAAATATTTTATTCATCACCTGTTGTTGCTCTCAAGGCTTTGCATTAAAGTTTATTTCACAGCTCAAAAGCACTCTGCACTTTAGGACATGGGTATCTAAAGTAGCCCCAAAGTATAGATTTACTGTTTTTTACTTCCCCAAATGAACTCTCCTGTTTTTTTTCCTCTTGTCACAGTTCATTACAGGATGTTTGCTGTGACGCCCCAGATGGAGCCTGTGGAGAGGGATCCACAAACTAAATCTGAAGCCTCTATTGCCATTGAAATTGTGGTAATGTGTCTCATTTTTAGCCAATGCCAACGTGCAGCTGAAAACATTAAGAGCATGTAGCGCAAACATAAAATCCAATTTCACATAAGATGGAACATTTAAACATTGAGCTATTTGATTACTTTTATTAAAATTTTGTAATGACAAACATTTTAATATGAAATATATCTTCAAATGTGAGTTTAAGTGTTATGAGTGTCGGAATAACAGTTTTCAGGGACATCTGTGCAGACCTGGTGAATGAACAGAAATTAGTTTCTGTTCATTACTCAGAAAAGACATTGTCTGAGCTGTACATGCCAAAGTATATTTCTGTTTCTGTTGAATGAATGATAAAGTCACCTTTACACTGGATGTCTGAATGATAAAGATTTTTTCCACTCAGACCCCTGATGGCATCGTTTTACAAGTTAATCCAGTCTCATTGACATCAGGCATTCACTCAAACTATTATCAACTCCCTGAAATCGCGAGGTGAGTATTTTTATTTGATTTTGATTAATTTTTAAATTTACATTTTTTTACAAATTTACAAGGTAAATTCACCCTTAATTCACCCTAAAATCACACCGTTCACAAGAATGGTGAATACATTCAATGTACTTTCAAAACAAAAATACATTCAAATACAATTTGAATGTATTTTAAATAACATGCTTGTTGAATAATGAGTAACCAAAACGTAACCAGTGAAGTAACCTGCCAAAGACTATTTCAAATGTAGACAGCGTTGAACTGCTTGCTGTGCACCCAATAGGATCAGTATGAGGTTTAGAGTCTTGCTCAAGAACACTTTGCATGTGAACAGGGAGAGACGGAGAATCGATCCTGCAACCTTCTGATTGAAAGTTGGAAAAAGATTGAAAATTCGGAACTATTTAATTACATTACTGAAAATTAATACATTATTAGCTTTATTACATGACTGTGTGTGTGTGTGTGTGTGTGTGTGTGTGTGTGTGTGTAGTCCTGGCCTGTGGAAGGTGGTGGCCAGGTTCCAAAGTAATCCACAACAAAGCTATTCAGCGGATTTTGAGGTGAAAGAATACGGTGAGTCTCTTCTTAACGTCACTGTACAAGTGTCTGTAAATATATTTATTTTGAAGGAATAACTATTGAAAAATATTTTATGTTGACAGTGCTTCCCAGTTTTGAGGTGAAACTCAAACCTCAGGACTCCTACTTCTACGTGGACAGCAACGACCTGACTGTGGAAATCAAAGCAACGTGAGTCAAACTTTAGAGCAGTTGGAGGATAGGAGACTGGATTGTTGGAGTAACTGTGCGAAAAGATAAAACAAAATGAAGCATGTTGTAATCCGTGTGGCTTCTGTTTTCTCCATCTATTTTTCTTTTTAAAGTCGCTTTTCAGTCCCTGTGGAGGTTTGATTTGTCTCGTTCTTGTGGTTTCAGGTATCTGTTTGGTAAAGAGGTGGACGGGACGGCCTATGTCGTGTTTGGAGTTATGCAGGAGGGACAGAAGAAAAAAAGCTTCCCAAGCTCTCTTCAGAGAGTGCCAGTAAGTACAGATTAATCCTAATCCAAATGTTGCAGAATAAAATCAAAAATTTAGATGGGTGTGGGGGGTTACATTGGTATCTGTAGTATTTGTACATTTTCACAATTTTCAGCATGTATTCTCAGTGCACCACCTTCTCATATTAAAGCTGAAAGTCTGCACTTGAGGCACTTTTACTTTCAGTTCTGTTGTGGTGGTTTAAAGTCTTTGGGCATTTAAGGAACAAAGTAAGGTCAATTGATGGCACCCTCCACGACGGGAATAGAGAATAACACAAACATCAGGCCTTATGTCCTACATATTTATTCATACAGTAATAAAACAGTTTAGAATGTTTACATGACGTCTGAAACTGGATTGTAAAAGTGTATGTAAAGAATCTGCTCAACTGTGGAACAACTTTGGCTTTGAAGCTGAACATTGTTGAAATGTTTGGCCTTGAACAGCTCGTTGCTGACTTGAAAGCTCAGTTTCTTGTTGCATGAACTTCATGGGTCATTAGTTTAACTGGCTAATGGCACTGCAGTTATGTGTCTCTGTTGTTATTGTGAATGGAAACGACTTCAGGGATGTCAGGTTTTTCATGTTTAAAAAACAATAATATTTCAAGTTCTTTATGTGACTGTGAAGAGTCGAAATGCGCAAAATTGTGTCATTGTCTGAATTTTTGCTCGTTGAATGTTTCCCAGGATGTGTTTTTTCACTGTTCCTTGTGGCATTAGGTCCAGAGGGGTGACGGGAAGGCCATCCTGAAGAGTGAGCACATCACTCAGGTCTTTCCGAACATCCAGGAACTTGTTGGAGACTCCATTTTTGTCTCTGTCAGTGTTTTGACTGAGAGCGGTAAGAGACCAGGACATCCACTTCGGCTCTGATGCAGCTGAATAATATGAACAGACGACCCTCAGCTCCTCA